>NC_064622.1:168209177-168834177 GCF_023898315.1 Schistocerca nitens
GAGTTCCTCTGTCAAAGACATGCAGGGGTGCATGTGCACCAATCATAATCCCACCCCCACACCATCAAACCACGACCTCCATACAGGTCCCTTTCAAGGACATTAACGAGTTGATATCTGGTTCCTGGTTCACGCTAGATGGAAACCCGGCGGGAAACACTGTTCAGACTATACCTGGACTCGTCCGTGAAAATAACCTAGGACCACTGTTCCAATGACCATGTACTGTGTCCTTGACACCAGACTTTACGGGCTCTCCTTTGACCAGGGGTCAGTGGAATGCCCCTTGCAGGTTCCGGGCGAATAAACTATGTCTGTTCAGTCGTCTGTAGGCTGTGTGTCTAGAGACAACTGTTCCGGTGGCTGCGGTAAGGTCCCGAGCAAGGCTACCTGCAGTACTCCGTGGCCGTCTGCGGGCACTGATGGTGAGATATCCTTGTGGTGTTGTACACTGTGGACGTCCCGTACTGTAGCGCCTGGACACGTTTCCTGTCTGCTGGAATCGTTGCCATAATCTTTAGATCACACTTCGTGTCACACGGAGGGCCCGTGCTAAGACCTGCTGTGTTTGACCAGCCTCCAGTCGCCCTAGTATTCTACCCCTCATAACGTCATCAATATGTTCTTTGAGCCATTTTCAACACACAGTCACCATTAGCACGTCTAAAAACGTCTGCACACTTACTCGCTTCACCGTACTCTGATATGCACCAACACAGCTCTGCGTATGTGGACTGCTGCCAGCGCCACTGTGCGACGACCGCAGGTCAAATGCACCGCATGGTCATACCCTGAGGTGATTTAAACCGACCAGAGCGTTGTTTCACCATATATCAGCATTATGCTTAATTTATGAGCATGAATGTACAATATACACAAAATAGACTGAGATGACAAAAGTTACGGATTAGCGACAAGCATTTATATAGAGATTGCGGTAGTATCGCGTGGACAGTGTATAAGAGCGCGGTGCACTGGCGGAGCTGTCGTAAGTAGTCGGGTGATTCGTGAGAAAAGGTTTCCGACGTGATAACGGCCCCACGACTAGAATTAACAGACTTTGAACGCGGAGTGGTAGTTGGAGCCAGACACATGGGACATCCCATTTCGAAAGTCGTTAGACAATTCAGCACTCCGAGGTCCACGGTGTCAAGAGTGTGCCGAGAGTGTCACATTTCAGGCTTTACCTCTCACCGTGGACAACGCAGTGGCCGATGGCCTCCACTTAACGACCTAGACCAGTGGCGTTTGAATAGGGTTATCAGTGTTAACAGACGAGCAACGCTAAGTGAATTAATCATAGAAATCAATGTGGGTCTTATGATGAATGTTCCGCTGGGGCGGTTCGAATTATGCCGTTAATGGGTTACGGCAGCAGACAACCGACGTGAGTGCCTTTGCCAACAGTACTACATCGACTGCAACGCCTCTCCTAGGCTCGTGACCATGTCGATTGGACCCTAGACGCCTGGAAAACCGTGGCCTGGTCAGATGAGTCCCGATTTCAGTTGGCAAGAGCTGATGGTATGATTCGAGTGTGGTGCAGACTCCACGAAGCCATGGACCGAAGTTGTCAACAAGGCGCTGTGCAAGCTGGTGGTGGTCCCATAATGATGTAGCCTGTGATTACGTGGAATGGACTGGGTTCTCTGGTCCAACTGAACCGGTAATCGAATGGAAATGGTTATGTTCGGCTATTTGGAGATTTTCAGCCATTCGTGTACTACATTTTACCAACGAATTCTTTACAGACGAATGGAAAAACTGGTAGAAACTGAACTCGGGGAAGATCAGTTTGGATTCCGTAGAAATGTTGGAACGCGTGAGGCAATAATGACCCTACGACTTATCTTAGAAAATAGATTAAGGGAAGACAAACCTACGTTTCTAGCATTTGCAGACTTAGAGAAAGCTTTTGACAATGTTGACTGGAATACTCTCTTTCAAATTATAAAGGTGGCAGGGGTAAAATACAGGGAGCGAAAGTCTATTTACAATTTGTACAGAACCCTGATGGCAGTTATAAGAGTCGAGGGACATGAAAGGGAAGCAGTGGTTGAGAAGGGAGTGAGACAGGGTTGTAGCCTCTCCCCGATGCTGTTCAATCTGTATATTGAGCAAGCAGTAAAGGAAACAAAAGAAAAGTTCGGAGTAGGTATTAAAAACCATGGAGAAGAAATAAAAACTTTGAGGTTAACCGATGACACTGTAATTCTGTCATACTTGGAAGAACAGTTGAACGGAATGGAAAGTGTCTTGAAAGGAGGGTATACGATGAACATCAACAAAAGCAAAACGAGGATAATGGAATGTAGTCGAATTAAGTCAGGTGATGCTGAGGGAATTACATTAGGAAATGAGACACTTAAAGTAGTAAAGGAGTTTTGCTATTTGGGGAGTAAAATAACTGATGACGGTCGAAATAGAGAGGATATAAAATGTAGACTTGCAATGGCAAGGAAAGCCTTTCTGAAGAAGAAAATTTTGTTAACATGGAGTATAGATTTAAATGTCAGGAAGTCGTTTCTGAAAGTATTTGTATGGAGTGTAGCCATGTATGGAAGTGAAACATGGACGATAAATACTTTGGACAAGAAGAGAATAGAAGCTTACGAAATGTTGTTTGTGGCACAACTTGACTACAAGAAGGGATCGGTTGGTAGGAAATGTTCTGAGGCATCAAGGGATCACCAATTTAGTATTGGAGGGCAGCGTGGAGGGTAAAAATCGTAGAGGGGGACCAAGAGATGAATACACTAAACAGATTCAGAAGGATGTAGGCTGTAGTAGGTACTGGGAGATGCAAAAGCTTGCACAGGATAGAGTAGCATGGAGAGCTGTATCATACCAGTCTCAGGACTGAAGACCACAACAACCACAAAATTTTCCCAAGAAACGATGGAATTTTTATGGATGACATCGCGCTATGCCAGCGGGTCACAATTGTTCGCGTTTGGTTTCAAGAACATTCTGCACAGTTCGAACAACTGATTTGGCCAGCCAGATCCCCGACACAAATTCCATTGAACGTAAACGGGACATAATCGAGAGGTCAGCTCGTGCTCGGAATCCTCCAGTACCAACACTTTCGCAATTATTAATGGCTGTAGAGGCAGCGTGGCTCGATATCAGCGCAGGGTACTTACGACCATGTCATGTCGAGCAGCTGCAATACGCCAGGAGAAAAGGAGGTCCGACACGATGTTGGGAGGTATCCCTTGACTTTTGTCACCTCACTGTATTTGATCACTTTGTTTACAATAGCTCACAAACAATCCACGTCTACATGAATGAAAACGTGTATTTGTTACTGAACACTGTGAGTGTTATCGCTTGATACAGTACAGAACGATAGTCTCACCTCAAGGTACAGTTGATTATAAACCTTGAAATACTGTCCTAACTAATAGTTCTTTTAAGTCCCAGACTGATCTGATGGCCCAAGATGATGCTGTTGTCGTATGCTATTGATCATTCGACTCCACTTCAGTCACGCCTCTTTTCCTTTACATCTACATCGAATTAACTTTTACAGCTCTCCTGCGTGTAAGTGTGGTTCTGAGTTGGACGCTGACGTCAATCATATATCGGTTTCGTGTCTCAAATTTGACTGTGAACGATCGGAATTTTAGAAGGCTTTGATGAGAATGGGTTACCTTCTCCCTGAATCAGATTCTTCACTTTTGTTTATTAAAGGCTTTCAACTTTATAAAGTGACTGTTAATTTCCCTGGAAATATAGAGAAAAACCAGAGATATTAACTGTTTGCATACTTTCATTTTTATGTTTAGCTTCTGCTTAAGTTTTAGACATGGCGTGAATTGATAATTCAAAAATGTCTAATTTACTTTTATTTTATTTCTAATAAAAATTTGTTTTGTGTTCAACTGTGACAACTTAAGTTTGTATCTGTATTTAAGCATTTATATATTCTCTTCGTTCAATTAAGTACACAATATAAACCTCTGTTTTAGCTGGATAAATAGAGTACAAACTCTAGAGGCCAAATTTTTTTAAAAAAAAGAAAGTTACCACAACCTCGCATTCACAACAACGAGTTTTTGAGACGAAGATAAACAAATTACACTTTGAATATCCTGCAAGTCACCAGAATCTACAGTATGAATTCGGATATTAATTTACTCTTCTTCTGCGCTTAAAATGTAGTCAAGAGTAAAGTCTTTACAGGGGTGGCAACAGTGCTGTCTGTTTGGCAAGCGACATGGACTGTTTCTATTTTGGGTTTTGGAACTCCGTTTCCCCCCAAAACATGACGTTTTTCCTCTTTTTGTTAACTACCCAAACATGTTTTGACATCTGTCGTTTTCAGCGGCTGTCGTTTTGTTTCTGTAAAATAATAAACATAGCTGTTGATTGGATTCAGCGTAAAAACTATAATACGTGCATTTTCAATTTGTTCTGATTGCTCACTTGAAAATGTAATAATTGTATAGGTGGAGTTGTACTGGTCGGCCTGCGTTTTATGTCTAGATAGCCTGTCATCTGCAAAGTAGTTGTGAGAATATGTTTCTTTGTTCAAATTGTATTTTTGTGTACTTTTCGGTAGGGTAGCAATAGCGGATGTACTGTACTTATATTTTAGTCGTTTCAGTCTCGCCTGGTATGTCAAGATTTTACACATAGAAACACGATTTAGCAAAAATGTTATTTCTATATTAATTAAGTGCTTTTTTTGTTCAGCTTGGTGATAGTTTTGAAGTTTTGGGTAAAGTTTTTGCGGTCTAGATGCGGGAGGAAACGTATTTTATTTGAATGAAAGGGGAGGAGGAAGGATTGTTTGCGGAAGAGAGTGGAAAGAGAGAAGGGTCTGATCTTTTCGATAACATACGATCTATTCTTATCGAAGGAAACATTCCTGAAGTCATTTAAGACTGGTCTAACAAAAATCACCGAAAACCAAACCCCGTCTGCTCGTTTTAGTATTTGAAAACAGCCTCTCGCAAATTCAGATAAGAACTTGTCAACATCTGGAGAGAACATTAACACAAAAAAATATCCGAGAAATTTGACAGAAGAGAAGACCACAAAGGATCATCATGTTCCGAAGCTGCAACCGTTTTATATCGCATTTCAGTCAAATTTTCACACTAAACATTAACGACAGTTACTGGATCTGAAACCGTTAGAACAAAATTCCACTTTCTTCAACACGTCAGTCACAGTAAAGTTACGAGCGTCACTAAAACCACAATATAACCGTTTCACACCACTTGACGAAATACATCTACGATGGGTATTCAATAATTAATGCAACACTTTTTTTGTGAAAGCAGGTTGGTTTTATTCAGGATTCCAATACACCATATGATTTTCCCCTCTTATATCTACAAAACCCTGTTTTTCAAAATAATCTCTGTCCACTGCGACGGCCTTACGCCACCTTATTGTGAGGGCCTGTATGCCCGCATGGTACCACTCTACTGGTATACGTAATCTCCCCATCATATACGTGTTGCCTCCCTAGAGTGCATCCTTCATTGGGACTGAAACCTGGTTGGTAGGTACTCAGAGAGCGCACAGGATAAGGTTACGATTGTGGATGGGGCCGTAAACAGTTACTGTGAGTTGCACAATCAAACACACCACTTTATTTTTCTAAGAGCCACTTATTTACACATTGCTTTAAAAGATCACAATTAGACAATACGGCTGAAGGCCTCATTAAAGAAAACTTGAGATGCTTCTTGGGCTGAAGACCCAAAACCATACCAAAAACAAGAATGGCTGAAGGCCTGGCTTAAAAATCAAAAGCAATTAAAAGTAGAAGATAAATAAAAAAAACATGCAATTGAAAACAATTAGCACCTGAAGGCCTACACTACATGTCTGAAGGACAACTACAATTAAAACACATTAATAAACAATGTTTCTAATCAAGAAATTTATTTTAAACTTACAACAGTGGCCAAAAGCCTAATTAAAGAAATATTAAGTAATTGTACGGCTGAAGGCCACAAACAAATTTGAAACAACGGCTGAAGGCCTGAACAACAAGTCAGACAAACAATTTAAAATAAACCCCTTCCTTCTTATAAAATTTTTTTCCTTTAAAGAATACACTCGCCTGTAGGCCTTATCATAAGAGGTTCACGTAAATCCTCAGCTGAAGGCTACACATAACGCATCGAACAACTAACGGCTTAGGGCCTGGATTACAAACAGTTTCAGATAGAACAAATTTTAAGGAAATTTTTTTAAAAATAAAATTAATCTTCATAATTTTAATTTAACACGGCTGAAGGCCTTTATGTAAAATTTAAAAGGAACTGAATTAATACACGGCCGAAGGCCTCACACAATACGTCAAACTAAAATGAAAATCACAATTTAAACAAACACAACAAATGTTGCTCAGAAGTGTTCTAAGCGTCGTCCTGAGAAGGTAGCTCAAACGTAAGGTGAGGTGAGACAGACAGCCAAGAGTTGAAGTTAAATAATCAGATGGCAACCCAAACTAGGGATGGCCCAAGGACCGACCAACAATTTCATCAGTCCCCTTCCGTCCGACCAACGGCACAACGATGGAAAATATCGGCCGAGGATGAGGATATGAACAGCACTACATCTTCATAAATTGGAGTCCAAAAACAGCTAAGAGAACAATAACCACTCTAAGCAAAATATGAACCAAACAACTTAAAAGGCTGTCCAACTACACGCCGAGCCAGGCAGCATCAACACAACGAGGAAAGGCACACTGCTGGAAAACTACACTAACGATCAGGGCAGGTAACTGGGGCGTTAACGGCCACAGGGCAGAAAATACCGCTGTTGCACTTCACTGGCAAGTAACAGTCAATTTAATAATTAATCACAATATAGGAAGACAGCTGCAAGATTTCGCTGAATCCAACACATCATATGTTGCTGCTAGCCCGAATGGCCCAGGGAGCAACAAGCCGCAAATGAATGAAGAGATGTCACAATAGCTGAGGTTTCATAACAGGTTAACTGATCACTCAACTTCAGTGTCCAAGTTCGGTGGGCAACCAACTTTGTCGCTCTCACAGCTAGCACCACACGATCCGACAGTGTGTGCGCACCACCAGCGTCCCGGCCTGGCCTCGCACCACGGAGACGTCCTCGCCGCTCCGTCCCAACCTAGTCACCACCACAAGCACCACCACCACCCAGAAATACTAGCGGTCACACCAAAGATAGTACGATAGTACTAGTATCGATAAGCGCTGCTCCTGCCACTCAAGAAGGCAAGCCAGCAAGTCAGGAAGAAACAAGACCCATCTCGCTGTGACAAAATGCCAAAGAACAAACGGCATGAATGCCAGCCGCACACGGCTCAGGGACAAACAGGAAGGCGCGAGATTCGGGTAGTATGGTGGATGAAGAACAGCAGACCAATGAAATTTTGTGAACTACTCTCGGGTATGCAGCCTCGTATGAGATCTTGCGTTGTCACGAAGAAGTTCGTTTGCACTTTTGTGACGACGAATTGGCTGAAGTTTCTGCAATTTCCCGAGAGTAATACAAAACACATCAGAGTTGATCGTTGCACCACGAGGGAGGACATCAAACAGAGTACCCCTCCAGAGTCCCACAAGACCATTGCCACGACTTTACCAGCTGAGGGTGCGGCTTTGAACTTTTCCTTCGGAGGAGAGGTGGTGTGGCGTCACTCTATGGATTCCCGTTTTGTTTCCAGTTCGAAACGACGAATCTCTGTTTCGTTGCCAGTGACGATGTCCGACAAAAAATTGTCGCGATCAGCCTCGTAACGCGCAAGCGACTCCGCACGTATGGTCCTTTGTTGCTCTTTAAGGTCTTCTGTTAGTCTGCAAGAAACCCAGTGGGCGCACACTTCTGAGTAACCCAGTTGGGAGACGAGTGTGTCAGTCTGAATGAGAGTGTCCGCACGTTCCAACATTGCAAGCGTCACAGCTGTGTGCAGCCTCCCGGCACGCGGGAGATCGGACAGGTTTGGGCGACCTTGTTGCGGTGATGGCAGACGCCTCGCCCAACGACTCACCGTGCTTTTGGTCACTGTCAGGTCTCCGTAGAGATTCTGTAAGCGGCTTCGAATAGCTGCGATGCTCTGGTTTTTCGCCAGAATAAGTTCAATGACAATTCACTGCTTGGGAAGCACCTCCGTTACAGATGCTATTTTGGAGGCCATGTATAGCGTCACCACCAGTCGGAACTTTATGAAACTATGAGGGTGAGTCTAATGAAAACTTTGATTTTGTAATAACAAATCGAAATTTCGCGCCATTATCCTGTAAGATGGTAAGCGTGGTAGCAACAGCGTGCAGAATGGCCTGTAGGTGGCAGCGTAGTGTAGATGCACACATACCGTCGCAGTATCAGTGTAAAGATGGCCGCTCCACTTGCGACTTGCACCAAAGAAAAACAGCGTTCTGTTATTCGGTTTTTGAGTAGTGAAGGTGTGAAACCTATCGAAATTCATCGACGAATGAAGGTTCAGTACGGTGATGCATGTTTGTCACAGCATCTCAAGTCTACGAATGGAATAGGAAGTTCTCAAATGGTGTGACTTCAGTGGAAGATACTCCTCGTCCAGATCAGGCACAACGAGTTGTGACTCCATAGAACATTGCAGCAGTTGAAGCCATAGTGAAGGAAAACCGCCGAGTGACGCTGAATGACATTGCAGCATATTTACAGATTAGTCATGGGTCAGCACACCACATTGTGCATGATGTGCTCCAGTTTCACAAAGTGTCTGCAAGATGGGTGCCACGGCAGCTGACTCCTGAAATGAGAGAACGACGTGTTGATGCTTGTGAAGAACTTCTTCGGCGCTTTGAACGAGAAGGTGATGGCTTCCTTGCAAGAATCGTTACTGGGGACAAAACCTGGGTTCACTTCCGCCAAGAGGAAACGAAGAGAGCGAGCAAGGAATGGCGCCATTCCTCATCACCAAAACCAAAGAAGTTGCGAACAGAACCATCAGCAGGGAAGGTTATGCTGACTCTCTTTTGGGACGAAAAAGATGTAATTTTGGAGCATTACATGGCTAGAGGGACCACTGTCACAAGTGCATCATACACAGATCTCCTAAAAAAATCATTTGCGGCCTGCAATCAAATCAAAGTGACGTGGATTGCTGTCAGCAGGTGTCCTTTTGCAACATGACAATACAAGGCCCCACACTGCCCGTACAACAATTGCAACAATCGCAGACCTGCATTTTGAGTGTCTACCTCATCCACCATACTCACCAGACCGTGCCGCAAGTGATTTCCATATGTTTGGACCACTCAGAGACGCAATGGGAGGAAAGAAGTTCCGTTCTGATGAAGAGGTACGCCACGCGGTGCATGAGTGGTTGCGCGGACTACCAAAAGAAATTTTTTCTAAAGGAATTTATGCACTGTGTAAGCGCTGGAGGACTTGCGTTGAGCGTGGGCAGATTATTTTGAAAAGTGGTACAGCTTTGTACCACTTCTGCACAATAAATAATATTTTAAAAAAGTATTTAAGGTTTTCATTTGACTCACCCTCGTATAGAGGCTGAAGCGAGAATATTCCACAATGTCTCACAACAAATTCTGCATTTTTCAATTGAAACTGGCCGAGAAAGAAATGTGTTGCATTACTTATTGAATGCCCCTCGTACGATACCCTACCTTAGTTACCTTACACACAGTGGATGTATTACAGTTAACCGTATGTGGCTAGCGGCCTCAACGGTAAACTAGGTAAACTATTAGACTTCCAGACCAAAGGGATAGGGCTAAAATCCCGCTGGTTCACAGGATTTTAATCTGTCACTTTTCACTTAGTCCACCTCTAGAAAAGTTTGTTAATGTGAAAAACGCCGAGTTCTATCTTGGTTAAAAATCCATGTAAGATTGTAGGTTGCCTTATAACTGGATGGATAAGTCAGTTCAAAGGTCGGAGGAAGGCTTCTTCCAATAGGACTACACCTAATAAAGTACTGTGGTCTTCCGGTTGATGACACCTTTACTTATCATAATTAACAGTGAAAACTGACGCGGTTGAAAGCATACGATAATAGAAGCAAAAATGTTCCAACAACATGAGTCTGCAAATGAGACTTTTGTTTGAGATAACAGGTGCGTCTGAAAAGTTCAGTGAATGGTCTCAGAAAATAAAGGAAACATGAGCTACAAACAAAATACCTTTGCTGACCTTCAGAGTAATCACCATTAACTACAACATACATCTGACGCCGGTCAAAAAGTTGTTGGAAACTATCAGCAAACACTTTTTGTGGATTTGCTCGAAGCACAGTGGTTACTCGTTGTTGGATATCCGCATCCTTGCAGGGATTGAGACCCGGAGACCACGTGACAGTCGATGGACTGATGTCCATCACCTTCACCGCCTCCCCCCCCTCCCCCTTCTCCCCCACCCCTCCCCTCTGGTAGAAGTCCATGATGTCTCGAGCCGTCAAAGCCAAAAAAAGCGATCACCGTCTTCATCTTGGATTCTGTCAGTCAACTTATTTAGGAACGCAGGGAAGAGGATGAACACCATACCATTGACTGTTTCTCGGTCGTCGGAATAGCGTTGGTAGCACCAAAGTCTCACCTCCTTGTAATGACGCTCATATCCAACAACGCGAGATCACGGTGCTTCGAGCAATTCCAAAAGAGCTGACTGTTACCAGGCAGCTTTACAATCCAAGTCATAAGTGCGTTATAGCTAATGGTGATCACTTTAGAGGCTTTGTGAAGGTATTTTATTTGTTTGCTATATTTTCTGAGATCATACTTTTCAGACACATCTTGCAGTTGCGAATATGTGGTTACGAGTCACCACTGACTTTTTAGTATGAAATAGTGCTCTAGTTAGTGTAAACGTATTCGCTTGAATACCCACTGAACTGACTCAAATGTCTCCGCACATTATTTCGGAATCCACGTTGAACAGCATCTGTCCCAGTAACTGGCTGTATAAGGATCTCAACGGCTATAGAAAAACGAAGTCTTTCATCAGGAAATTTTTCAATGAGCGATAACCAATTCTTCTGAAATATTAAGTGTGCTGTCCTTGCTTTCTCGATGCAATATCTGAAGATTAGAGGAGAGATCCATAACTGAATGCCCCGTTTCCTGTTGGTGGGTACTAAAGGCGAGCCTGGGTTGTTAATGTACTCCTTACAGCGCATCTCAAAATTTAGAACAGTTTGACGGATATAACTTGAACTACACCCAGCGCACGCAATGCAGTACGCTCCAGGATATTTATAACCTTCGAATCTCGACTTTTCCCTGTATCTTCAAGCACTGTATTGCGTACTGTAGCTTGCTGTACCAGGTGTCATAGGCGGCACAATTGGTTTGAACTAAACACGCACAACACGTCTACTTTTAAAAGCTCCTACAAACAAAAACGTCCCGCAACTCAGGCTGACAGTTGACTATGTTAATGCGCATCGCATACCAACAGGACAACAACCTTTCATCGATGTCATTGCTTCTCTTTGCCACTCACATGGCTCTCCGCTTTGCCCAGGCGAGATTTTACCGCTGCATTTCAGAGCAGACCTCCGGCGTCCGCCCGTTTGACAGTTAAACGTCGTGTGAGGCGACCGTCGCGCCTCTAAATATAGTTCCGGGTCAGGGCTGAGGTTTAGCTCACTGGCGTTAGCGATCGAAGCTCGCTTCCGTCGCTGCGGATCTACATCTCTGCTGTCTTCGTCTTGCGGTTCGTCAGTGCAACCGTCTAGAACTAATTGAAAATCTCTTCACAATTCTGTTATACGTTCATGTACTCGAGTCCTAGAGACTACTTGGACTTGATACATATGTAGTATAAAGCAAAAGCTGTCGCCAACCTTAAGATTCTTGTGAACATCACTGTGCTTTACAAGGCACGATCGTGATGGAGAAGGTATGACTCTGAACTGACGTAAGGTCGATTCACTTCGAACGTCAACGGAACGGTACGTTACGTCACCGTCATACGGTGGTCAACACTCCACCTACGCCCAGCCGAGTACCGAACGCTGAGAGTACGGTTACAACAGCAACCGACATACGAAAAGTCAGAATACACGCTGGTGTGCAAAATTTATGGGCGAAGTAACTCTCGCTTGATGTGTAATTACCAAATAACGTAGCTCGATGAAACTTGGACTGCACGTACAAGGTGTACAACTTTGCTTCAACCGTTTTTTCCCCAACATTTGAGGCTATAATGAAACAAATTGGTTACACATGTATCATTCAAAGTATTTTCCATCGCTGGCCACTACTTTCTCCCATCTATTGGGCAGTGTACGAATCCCGCGTCGAAAAAATTGTTCATCTTTTGAAGCGATCCACGAATCGATCCAATTTCTTTAGATCGGAAGTGTTTGTCAACCAGGCCATGAGCCATTGATCTGAACAGGTGATAGTCAGAGGGAAAAATGTCTGGAGAATAAGGCGGGTGGTGTAGAACTTCCCATTTTAACGTTTCCAAGTACGTTTTGACCTCTTTTGCAACGTGGGGTCTAGCGTTGTCGTGCTGCAAAGTTACTTTATCGTGCCTCTCGCTGAATTGCGGCCGTTTGTCTTTTAATGCTCTGCTCAATGCATTAATTGCGTTCGATAACGACCACCTGCGATTGTTTCACTTGGTTTTAACACCTCGTAGTACTCGACGCCGAGCTGATCCCACCAAATGCAGAGCATGATCTTGGAGCCGTGAATATTCGGTTTGGCCGTCGACGTGGAAGCATGGCCGGGATATCCCCATGATTTTTTGCGTTTAGGGATATCGTAATGAACCCATTTTGCGTCCCCGGTCACAATACGATGCGAAATCCCTTCCGTTTTTGCCTCTGAAGCAACTGTTCACAAACACACGAACGCCGTTCAACGTCTCTTGGTTTCAACTCACACGGGAGCAAGTTCCTTCTTTCTGAATCATTCCCATAGCCTTGAGACGTTTTGAAATGGCTTACTGTGTCACTCCCACTAATCGCGACAATTCTTCTTGAGTCTGACGCGAGGCTTCACTCAGAAATGTCTCCAATTCTGCATCTTCGAAAACATTCTCTCTTCCACCACTATGCCGGTCTACGACGTTTAAATCACCGTTCTTGAAGCGTTGAAACCACTCACTACACGTTCTTTCACTAATAGCTTCCTTACCATACGTACTTGAGAGCATTCGATGAGACTCAGCCGCTGTTTTCTTCATATTGAAACAAAACAGTAACACCTCCCACGAATGACGAGAATTAGGCTCGTAAACTGACATTTTCAGTCAAGAACAACTTTGTGATGCAGACACAAATCGACTAAGGTTTGAATGAGGTTATGTTGACCGAGGTCCAAGCTAACTGCCTGAAGTCTGCGATCTGTTTCTTTCGAGTGCTACTTACCGTTGTCGCCACCTATAGGCAAACGGCGGAAGCAAAGTTGTACCCCTAACGTATCCAACTTGTGCTCGATGGTATTTAAGTCGGGCGAACGGATAGGCCAATCCATTTGCCGAATGTCATCTCGTTCCACGAACTGATCCACCTGCGCTGTTCGTTGCAGTTGCGCAATGTCGCCCTTAAAAGTGAAGTCAGGGCCGAATGTACCCTTGAAAAGACACACATGAGGAAGGAGTACAGTGTAGCAATATAATTGACAGGTGGGTGTACCGTATTGATGATGACGATGTTTGGTTTGTGGGGCGCCAACTATGCGGTCATCAGCGCCCGTACAAATTCCCAATTTTTACACAGTCCAACTTTGTACACCGTTGAGCTGTTCGCGGCTCGTGTTCATGCCATTTATTGTTTGTCATCTTTTTTTTTTTTTTTTACGGTACTGCCGCCTCGTTTTCTTATTCCATTTCTGGCGTCACTAACTTCTGCCTTACTTGCCTGTGAGTGGCAGCAGCAGCACTTATCGATAAGTGCACTGGAGCGACCGATAGTATTTCCGAGTCGTCGTGTGTCTGGGAGTGAGTTGGAGACGGACCAGGAGTGCAGTCGGGTACGGAGCAGCGTCGGGGACGGAGCGCCAGTGAGGTGCTGACAGACAGTACTTGCCGACCGCTGGGGACACACGTGCCGCGTCCGACGGAAGGAGACTAGAGCGGGAACGACCGTTGGTTGGTCGAACGGTCGGTCGTCTCATCGGCCGACGTCTATTTGGTCTTTTAACCGTTTCCGGGTGTGTGGCAGTCGGTCGGTTGGGGGAGAGCAGCGAGGAAGTCTCCGTGGCGCGTAGTCAGGCTGGAGCCGCTGGCGGTGTGCACGCGCGGTTGGAGTTGTGAGGTGCTTCTTGCGAGGGTTACGAAGTTCGCCGCCCACCGATCCTGGACACTAAAGTTGGCCTTCAGCCGAGTTTTCCAGCTTAAATTAAAAAACTGAAATTTCTTTGTCTGGCCTTTAAGCCGTGAGATTGTTTGGGTTGTGTATGTGGCCTTCAGCCGAGTTTTATGTAAAGCATTTTAGGATAAAGCCTTAGCCTATTTTATTTGAAATTTAGAAGATCTTCCCTTTAGGCCTTAAGCCGTAAATTTGTTTTCTGCATGGTGTGTGGCCTTCAGCCGAGTTTAAATCTCTTTTAAATTAAAAATTCAAAATCCTTGTCTTGCCCTTATGTCTTCTTATTCTTTAGTATGAGGCCTTCAGCCGAGTTTTACATGAAATATTTTAAGATAAGGCCTTCAGCCTTTTCAAATTGAAAGCTCTTCTTCCTAGGCCTTAAGCCGTTAAATCGTTTTGTTGAAATGCGGTCTTCACCCGAGTTTTAGATTAAGTATTTAGATTAATCATTGAAAATCTTTGTCTCGGCCTTCAGCAGTAACACTGTTCTTGATTAATGTGTGGCCTTCAGCCGAGTTATACGCGAAAAATTTAAGCTAAGGCTTACAGCCGAATTATATTGAAGATAATTTTTTTTTTAAAGAAGTGAAACCTTCTGAAGTACTCCTGTACCTCGATTCCTTGCTTAGGCCTTGTGCCTTGGATTTTAGATGTGCCCTTCAGCCGATTTAAATTAAATCAGGGGAGGTCTTTCATTAAAACCTTGAGATTTATTGATTCTTGCTTGTGTGAGTGTGCGTTTTAATAGATAAAGTTTCTATGTTGAGTGCAACTGACAGTAACTTATTTTGGCCCCTTTCCACAAATACACTAATGGCCATTAAAACTGCTACACCACGAGGATGACGTGCTACAGAAGCGAAATTTAACCGACAGGAAGAAGATGTTGTGATATGCAAATGATTAGCTTTTCAGAGCATTCACACAAGGTTGGCGGCGATGGCGACACCTACAACGTGCTGACATGAGGAAGGTTTCCAACCGATTTCTCATACACAAACAGCAGTTGACCGGCTTTGCCTGGTGAAACGTTGTTGTAATGCCTCGCGTAAGGAGGAGAAATGCGTTCCATCACGTTTCCGACTTTGATAAAGGACGAATCGAAGCCTATCGCGATTGCGGTTTATCGTATCGCGACATTGCTGCTCGCATTGGTCGAGATCCAATGACTGTTAGCAGAATATGGAATCGGTGGGTTCAGGAGGGTAATACGTGCTGGATCCCAACGGCCTCGTATCACTAGCAGTCGAGATGACAGGCATCTTATCCGCCTGGCTGTAACGGATTGTGCAGCCATGTCTCGATCCCTGAGTCAACAGATGGGGACGTTTGCAAGACAACAACCATCTGCACGAACAGTTCGACGACGTTTGCAGGAGTATACACTATCAGCTCGGCGACCATGGCTGCGGTTATCCTTGACGCTGCTTCACAGACAGGAGCGCCCGCGATGCTGTACTCAACGACGATCCTGGGTGCACGAATGGCAAAACGTCATTTTTTCGGATGAATCCAGGTTCTGTTTACAGCATCATGATGGTCGCATCTGTGTTTGGCGACATCGCGGTGAACGCACATTGTAAGCGTGTATTCGTCATCGTCATACTGGCGTATCACTCGGCGTGATGGTATGGGGTGCCATTGGTTACACCTCTCAGTCACCTCTTGTTCGCATTGCCAGCTCTTTGAACAGGGGACGTTACATTTCAGATGTGTTACGACCCGTGGCTCTACCCTTCATTCGATCCCTGCGAAACCCTACATTTCAGCAGGATAATGCACGACCACAAGTTGCAGGTCCTATACGGGCCTTTCTGGATACAGAAAATGTTCGACTGCTGCCCTGGCCAGCACATTCTCCAGATGTCTCACCAATTGAAAACGTCTGGTGAATGGTGGCCGACCAACTGGCTCGTCACAACAGGCCAGTCATTACTCTTGATGAACTGTGATATTGTGTTGAAGCTACATGGGCATCCAAGCTCTGTTTGACTCAATGGGCAGGCGTATCAAGGCCGTTATTACGGCCAGAGGTGGTTGTTCTGGGTCCTGATTTCTCATGATCTATGCACCCAAATTGCGTGAAAATGTAATCACATGTCAGTTCTAGTATAATATATTTGTCCAATGGTTACCCGTTTATCATCTGCATTTCTTCTTGGCGTAGCAATTTTAATGGCCAGTAGTGTATAACTCATCCGCTCTGCCCTGCTAGCCTAGGGATTTCAGCAAGCTAGTCACTGTCACGAATGATGATGAAATGATGAGGACTACACAAACACCCAGTCCCCAGGTAGAGAAAATCCCCAACCCGGCCGTGAATCGAACACGGAACCCCGTGATCCACAAACAGCAATGCTAAGCACTATACCACGAGCTGCGGACGAGTATACCGTGTTCAAACATTCGGAGGTCACTACGCCCACGAAACGTCGTGCCTCCCCACACCATAACACCTGGACCAATAAAACGAACCTGTTCGACAGTGCAGGTCGTACCCTTGTACGGTGAGAGGTGGGAACAGGTAATGCACCCAGGAACACTGTCGAACATGATCGTCTTGGGGGTCCAAGTATTATGGTATGGGGAGGCGTAATGCTGCTGCACGGGCCTACTGACCTCTAAAACTTTGAACACAGTAAATTCCCTGGTTGTCATCATTGTGACACTGGACTCTCCACTTGAATCTTTTCTGGTGTGTATTTGGTCCTGACTTCATTTTTAGGTTTCCGTACTTCAAACGGTAAAAACGGAACCCTGAAACAGGATCGCTCTGTTGTCTGTCTGGCCGAGCGTTAAGACCCGTTTCTCTCACAAACCAGTAGACATATCATGTTGAATTTTGTGTCACATGCTAAGGTCTACCTTCCCCTGCCGTTGTAAGAAATTAAGCTTCTAAGTCAATGCAATCAAAACATACCGTCATTTACGTTATTGATACTCGAAAACTCACTAATCAAAACCTAAAGGGTTCACCTACAGTCACGTGAAGGTTTGACAGTAAAAGTAAAGGAGAAATCCGAAAATTATTAATTTGTTATTACATTACACGAAAAAATATTCTTTTGTAATTTGTTATCCGTCCGTCTGTCTGTCCTTTCGTAAAGACCCCTTTTTCTCAGGAATTACATTCGCAAATGAGAAATTACTTAAAACTTAAACCTTCTCGAAAGTTTCGGAATTCCCGGGACCAATATCTTTTCAGTATCGATACTGATAACAGACATAAATTATCGAAATTCTCGATTCCCCGGATGGATGAACTACGAGGTTCGTTCAATAAGTAATGCCACACATTAAAAAAAAAAATTAATATACGAGGGTTGGAACTTAAATAGTGGCAACTATTTATTTACATCTCGTACAAAATAGATACATGTTTCAGAGTTGTACTGACCTTCAAAGTAGTCACCAACATTGTGTATAACCCAATGCCAGCGATGTGGAAGTCGTAGGATGCGCCCGCATCTCGTGGTCGTGCGGTAGCGTTCTCGCTTCCCACGCCCGGGTTCCCGGGTTCGATTCCCGGCGGGGTCAGGGATTTTCTCTGCCTCGTGATGGCTGGGTGTTGTGTGCTGTCCTTAGGTTAGTTAGGTTTAAGTAGTTCTAAGTTCTAGGGGACTTATGACCACAGCAGTTGAGTCCCATAGTGCTCAGAGCCATTTGAACCATTTTTCGTAGGATGCTCTTAGCAGTGCCAGTTGTGTTGACAGTTCGAGCGGCGCGGTTTATTGCCCGACGAATTTGGAGCAGTTCTGTAGCGAATGCCGTGAAGTGTTTCCTTCAATTTAGAAATCGAGTTGAACTTACGAGGGCTTAAGTCAGGAGAGTGCAGTAGGTCGTATAACACTTGTCTTTGAATAAAAGTGTCATTCCTATTCGTCTCATTGCGTATTTCTTTCAGTTACCTTCTGTACTATTTGGAGAAATGGGTGGTACATACTGTGCTGTCTCATAATACATTTATTTACTACCGGTTTCGATCGTGGACAATCTTCACAGTGAAAAAAAATCTCTGTTCTGACAAATTCACATGTCATACATGCTATTTAATCAGGAAGGTATACGCCATTGCTGCCTTGAAAACTTAAGAAAATTAAGGCTTAACCAAGCAAAATCGTTAAGTATCAATTTTCTTACGTTTTCAATCATTAACGGAGTATAATTTCCTGGCTAGTTATCACGATAGATATTTTTCCACTGTGAACATGGTCCACGATCGAAACCAGTAGCGAATAAAAGTTTTGTAAGACAGCACAGTGGGTATCATGCATGTCTCTAAATATATCGATGCTGTTGTCAGTTGCCTGAAGAACAATTGTTCTATACTATATTGTAGCAGGTCTTTCTATGCACAGTCTGAGTTTCGAGCTATGTTACTTGGCCATGACACATCATGCAAAAGTTACTTTCGTCTTTAAGTTTTGCAGACCAGTGTAATAATAAGGTAAGATTACGAACACGCCCAATTTCTGTAGTTTACTGAAGTAGGGCAGCTGCACTCGCTGTGTCTGCAGAATCGGCAACCCATTAGATGTATTAAATAGTGCAGGACAGTAACAGGCACGTAAAGTGTTGTGTAGTCTTCCGACAAATACACTTAATAGTCAAAGAAACTGGTATACCTGCCTAATATCGTGTAAGGGCCCCGCGAGAAAGCGGCATGGACTCAACTAATGTCTGAAGGACTCACGGAGGGAACTGACACCATGAATCCTGCAGGGTTGTCCGTAAATCCGTAACAGTACTAGGGGGTTGAGATCTCTTCTGAACAGCACGTTGCAAGGCCTCCCAGCCATGCTCAATATTGTTAATGTCTGGAGAGATTGATGGCCAGCGGGAAGTGTTTAAACTCAGAAGATTGTTTCTGGAGCCACTCTGTAGCAATTCTGGATGTGTGGGGTGTCGCATTGTCCTTCTGGAATTGCCCAAGTCCGTCGGAATGCACAATGGACATGAATGGATGCAGGTGATCAGAAAGGATATTTACGTACGTGTCACCAGTCAGAGTCATATCTAGACGAATCAAAGGCCCTTTATCACCAAACTGCACTCCCCCACACCATTACAGAGTCTCCACCGGCTTTGAACGATCTCCTGCTGACATGCAGGGTCCATAGATTCATGAGGTTGTCTCCATACCCGTACACGTCCATACAATACTAGATACAATTTGAAACGAGACTCTTCCGACCAGGAAACATGTTTCCAGTCATCAACAGTCCAATGTCTGTGCTGACGGGTGCAGGTGAGGCGTAAAGCTCTGTGTCGTGCAGTCATCAAGGGTACAAGAGTGGGCCTTCGGCTCCGGAAGCCCATATCGATGATGTTTTGTTGAATGGTTCGCACGCTGACACTTATTGATGGCCCAGCATTGAAATCTGAAGCAATTTGCAGCAGGATTGCACTTTTGTCACATTGAACGATTCTCTTTCAGTCGTCGTTGGTCCCGTTCTTGCAGGATCTTTTTCCGGCCGCAGCGATGTCGGAGATTTGATGTTTTACGGTTGACTAGAAGAAGGGATCGGTTGGTAGGACATGTTTTGAGGCATCAAGGGATCACAAATTTAGCATTGGAGGGCAGCGTGGAGGGTAAAAATCGTAGAGGGAGACCAAGAGATCAATACACTAAGCAGATTCAGAAGGATGTAGGTTGCAGTAGGTACTGGGAGATGAAGAAGCTTGCACAGGATAGAGTAGCATGGAGAGCTGCATCAAACCAGTCTCAGGACTGAAGACCACAACAACAACAACACGGAATTCCTGATATTCACGGTACGCTCGTGAAATTGTCATACAGGAAAAACCCCAGTTCATCGCTACCTCGGAGATGCTGTGTCCCATTGCTCATGCAACGACTATAATACCACGTTCAAACTCACTTAAATGTTGATAAACTGCCATTGTAGCAGCAGTAACCAATCTAACAACTGCGCCAGGCACTTGTCTTGTGTAGGCGTTGCCGACCGCAGCCCCATATTCTGCCTGTTTACGTATCTCTGTGTTTGAATGAACACGCCTATACCAGTTTCTTTGGTGCCTCAGTGTATCTTACACCACAACTCAAATTCTACTGGCGCCGGACTGATTGTCCCAAGGGACCTCTGGACCTAGTAGCCGGTGGCTGGCTGACCGTGACTCTGAGTCGCTCGCTTACGAAACCACGGTTCTACAGCTAACTACTCACGTAGCCTCCCCTGACTGTCCGTCATTATTTTTTAGGGGTCCCTACCACAGTCGGTAAAAACGGGACCCTTATAGGATCACTTGTTATCCGTCCCTCTGTCTGTCTGTCTGTCTGTCTGCCTGTCCGACTGTTCAAAACCATTTTCGTCAGGATCAGGTAGATTAATCAAGTTGAAATTTATGTCATATATTAAGATCTGCCGTACCTTAGCGATGTAGAAAAGTGAAGCTTTTAAGTCAATGCAATCAAAAGATACGGCTGTTTATGTCGCATATTTTGATACAAACTCGCTCATCAAGACTAATAGGTTATTTCTCACTGGTCTAGAATCATGAAATTTGGTAAGAAGAAAGGTTTCACGCTACAAATAAAGGGAAAAATCCCAAATTTTTAATGACAACAGACTATAATTTTTTTGTTTATCCAACTGTCTGTCCATCCGTCCGTTAATACGCCTCTTTCTCAGGAACACGTAAAATTATCAAGTTGAAATTTATGTCACATGCAATGGTTTTTAGTCTCTTGGCGGTGAAATAAATTAAGCTTCTATGCCCATTTATTATGTCACATAATTTCACACTCGCAAACTCACACATTAAGACGTATAGGGTATCTCCCCCTCACGTAAAATCATGAAATTTGGCAAGAAGAAAGGTTTCACAATACAAGTGAAGGAAAGGAATCAGGAAATTGTTAATATGTAATTACACCACCCGAAGAAAATATTTCTTTTGTCATTTGTTATCCGACCTCAAACTTGAAGTTAAAACATTCTTAAAAATCTTGGAACGCCAGGACCGATATCTTGTCATTATCAACGTCGAGAGCAGGCAAAAATCGTAGAGATCCTCGATTCCTGGAATGGCTGAACTGTCCATACACATAATTAAGTTTGCTCGGAACCCTGAGTACGCAAGTTCTACTGGCCAGTTTTTAGACTTTTCAATTGGCTGTCAGGGCTCGCTGTTTGAAACATTGGTCTACTGTAGAGTTTGGAACTTGTCAGCCAGATCACAACAGGGTAAATGGTGTCCCAATTCTCTGGGTATTTTTGAGGGCTGCTCCTGATGCTGAGGGCAATCGATGCAGCCCGTTGGGACTATATGTTGCGCACGGGGAGTAACTTTAGAGGCCGTGGCTGGCTGATTAGGGATGACGGTTGTCGCTGAAACAACGAGTTTTCGGTTATATCGTTTTTTGTTCTTGTTTTTTTTACAGCGCCAGTTGAACTAAGCTGTTAAAACTGCTCAAAATAACCGGTTTCTGAAACAACCAATTTGCGGTTTTTTTATTCGTATTATTTCCTGTAATAAACTTAGAAATCGAACAAAGATTGAAAAATTTTGACTCTCTCAGTTGCACGATACCCAGTATCGAAATATTAAATTAAATAGGTAACCAAAAGAAAATCAGTATATCCAACGTTCGCTGCTTTTCTAGAAAAAGTGATAAACGGTTGGCTAAAACGAAAAATCACCGGTATTGTCCAACTGATCGTAATTTTTTGAAACTCTACTCAAAAATCGTGTTGTAACCGGAGATTGTTACCACCATTTGGACATTACGAATACTCACTGCTAAAGGGCGAAAACTGAGGTTGAAGAACTCTATTTTTCGTTTTTTTCCGTCCGTTTCAAGAGCTAAAAGCAGACAGAGGCAGTTTGTCTAGACACAGGCTTCATAGCAGCTGCATTCTATTTTTACTGTAAACTATTAACGAACTGTAAAGTTTTAAGTTTTCTCCTGATCTTATGTCTCACGTTTGTTGTGCCTCCTCCCGTTTTTAATCTTTTAAAGCAAACGGAGCGTGCACTTCGTTGATGCCGCACTTCGTAAGATACTGCTAGACTAAGGATGGTGCCATTCTGTAATGCAACGACAGTGAGGAGCTACCATATAGAACAGATGAGGCAAGTCTTGCTCACAGCTAGTACAAGCGCACCATCTAATAGGCCACGCCACATGGTAACAGGTACATTATTGTCTCGACAGTGCTGTACAAGTTCTTATGACGTATGTTTGTTGCTCGTTTCTCTCGGCGTTATTATTAAAATAGCACTGATCCCTTTTCCCATTTTCTACAATAGCGCAATATTTCAAAGAAATGCGAATTTTACGATAAAAATTACGCTTTCTTTTAAAAAAAAGTTTATTTAAAAACGAAAAATTTTAGCATTGCTGCTATGGCTAACTGACGTTTTTTACCGGGTTATTAGTAAAAAATAGTAACACTTTTATAGCCGAGACCAAACAAATACCGAAAAATACCGGTTATTCGTAACTAAAATACCGGTATCGGTGTTAACGGGTCGGTTCTCCCCATCCCTATGGCTGATACCCTGCGTCGCGCTGCAATGTATCACGAGCATCGCGCGCCGCGATATTTGTGAAACACATGGCATTACTGGGGTAAACAGGAAATTGGTAACGCGGCCAGAGATCGTCAACCGAAGATTGCATAGTAATACATAGTCGCACTGAACCACTATTTCTTTTGCATGCTGGATATTCTTTCCAACATAAGAATTCTGGCTGGTGATTAAACAGTGGTGTCGTTATGTACAATACCTATCTGACTGGCATGATTTATGGTTAGATCGACAATATATAGAAGAACGTCACCATATACAAACGGTCGATGAAAATACAGCGGTTTAGATGTGTTACTCTATCTTAATGTTTTACTATAGTGTGGATTTCATTGACCTTTTGCTTCTTAGTGTAATGAGCACACCTACTGGGGTAAGCCACTTCGGCAACCGGGTCCAAGGGTAAGGGGCTGCCTATAGTTTAAGGTTACACTATGGTTCATAGTTTAGCTACCAAATGGAATAATATTGTATAAATATTTCCTACAGCGTACTTTAACCGTGCATTATGATGGGTAATGTTTCACCAACATTAATGGAATAAAACGCAGTCTGTCTTTGTTTACAAAAAATGGTTCAAATGGCTCTGAGCACTATGGGAATTAACAGCTAAGGTCATCAGTCCCCTAGAACTTAGAACTACTTAAACCCAACTAACGTAAAGACATCACACACATCCATGCCCGAGGCAGAATTCGAACTAGCGACCGTAGCGGTCGCGCGGTTCCATACTGACGCGCCTAGAACCGCTCGGCCTTTGTTTACACTTAAACTGAACGCATACCATCAAAAAATATGGCGAATAATTTTATTAGATACAAAGTAACAAGTTTACGTGGAAGTTGATTTAATCTCCTTTGAAGTACAGCCCTTGGTTTCTAGCGCACATTGAATCTATGACTAGAAGCATTTATGGAAGACTACTTCTGAAAGGACGCTCAGCTGCTCTGTCGTGGCCCTCTCAATGTCAATAATGGTGTCAAAACGTTTTCCTTCAAGCACGATTTTAATTTTTTTGGAAGAGCCAAAGATCGCACGGTGCTATATTTGCTAAGTGAGGTGGATGTGGACAGACAGGAACACCTTTCCAGGTCAAAAACTCGCGAATCAAAAGCGAGGTGTGGCACAGTGCTCTGTCATGATGAAGAATGAAGCCATTAGCCCAATGTCTGGTCTCTCTCTTCGTACATTGTTTCACTGACGCAGTATGCCCTTGTAAAATTCAGTGTTTAGAGCTGTTCGTTCCCCTTGCAACAAACTCCGATGGCACTATGCCCTCAATACAGAAAAAAACCATGAACATGACTTTGATATTCCACTTGTACTGATGTGGTTTCTTCGGGCGAAGAGATTCTCTGTGTTTCCCTTGGGAACTATGAATTTTCGTCTGGAGGCCATAGCATAGACCCCAAGTTTCATTTCTGGTTATAATTTGGGATAAGAAGTCCGGATCTGAATGAAGACGATCCTGCAACTGCATGCAAACTGACACGAGATTTTCTCTCTGTTCATCACTCAAAAGTCTGTGAACAAAATTGCACTCTCTTGTCTCATTTGCAAATTATCGGTTACAATGCTTTGCACGGACCCCTACGAGATGCTAAGATCTTCAGTAAGTTCTCGAACAATTATTCGCGTGATTGAACGAACAATGTCAGCCGCTCTTCTGTTTTTGAGGTTAATAGACGTCCCTCGCACGTTGCTCGTCTGTTACCGACTCATTTCCGCTTTTACAACGTTCATACTACTTGTGAACAGTCTTCAGAGTTACAGCATTAACGCCACACACCAGCTTCAACATTTACTGAGTTTCTTTGAAACTTTTTTTACAACTTGAAACAGACTTGTTCACGCGTTGTTCGACATGAGGCGCGACAGACACGGTAAACACAACCTCACTCTATGGACGCTGACTGAGAAGTCAGAACTTGTTCCAACCCGACGCTGCCTGCCTTAACGGGTCGAGCTGCCAGACTAATTGCATCAAAAGGCTGTAGCGTCAGTAATTGATGCTAAATAATCAATTCCCTATATTTATTGATCACATCCCGCATATTCAACGAATGCGTTTCCTCGTTTGTAAACATCGTTCCGCTGTTAGTTCTATTTGTGATACGAGAGTACTGCTGGCAATATATCTTAGGACAAAGATGGTACCAATAACCGACCTAGAAAGCCTGAAATAGTAGGATAGGAAAATTTGAATTATGGTTTGCTTCTCGATGAGAATGTGCGTTTATTCGTGAACATGCTACATTTTCTGACTCTACTACATTCTGAGATGTACGCCCAATGGAAAACATACGTAATTCGATTTTGGTATTTCGTTCGTTACGTAACAAAGACCCTGTATCTGACTTAATAGTACCAGTGACTGGAAACCAAGAAATATAACATAGAAAACGTGCTTAGTAACTGGTGTGAGATCCGGCGTGAAAGTCACGCGTCTTCTATCCACGGACGAGCGCCTTAGTCTGTGACCTATACCTTAAAATAGCTCCACAAGAACGTTGACAGGAGTCCTCGGCGTCTCCAGCGGAAACTTGTCTCTTGTGTTGTTTCAGATAAAACGACGCACAATGAGGTCGGCGTGTCACCTGTGTGTGGTGTGTCCCTGTTGATTAAAGACGGGAAGTAGGTTACGACAGGAGACAACTTACTAGAAGCGAGTAACAAATATTCGCGTTAATGGCAGACAGTTCATTGCACATCCTAGATAAATACCTGTTGTTAGTGATTATGAGTAGTTATCTAATGATATAATTATATGCAAGATGAATATGGGAAATCTTATTGCGATAGTATGACAGAAAATAAAGAACAGTTACTTCAAACTTTGGACGTTACACAAGAAAGGATTTTAGCCGAATTTGTCGAGAAGAACAGCATGTTTATCTTTAACACGTTCATCCTGAAGAGAAAAATAGGAAATGGGCTTGTAAAGAACAAAATTTAACGGAAGTGACCATTTTATCAAATCATAAAGAGACTGTACAGGATTTGACAGTCCTAAATCACTTTAGACTTCCAAGTTATCACATATTCGTAAGACACAGCGTAAAAACAGATACAATGGTGAAAGAAACAAACTCATGATTGAAACAGTCCGACATGTAGATTATAAGAAATTATTTACAATAAGGAAGTGCGGAATGAGTTAAATGAGAAACTGGGTACAAAATAACAATTTTACAGACATGAACGAAAAGGACAATTATTTAACAAAGACACTTATTCAAATACCAAAAGAGTTCACAGGTACAAATTCTCAACGGCTGCCGAGCCAAGATTGAGCGCCTCAGCGCGGCGTACGCATATTTACACACAGCGCGTGAAGCACTCTTCATAACAGTGTGACCAACTGCAACGCAGAGTTCTGTACTTATATAAAAAAAAAGGAGATCTTACTTTTGGGATTATCCTCGTAGTTATGGGTGAGAAATCTGCTGGTCACACAACGCTAGAAACAGCGTTTCAAAACAGCAACTCTTGGCTGCAGAAGCAATCATTTCATGAGGATATCTCATGTGAAGTAACAAATAAATAAATGCACATGGCACGAGCGTATGCCATTAAGAGGCATCTTGTCCGGACTTTTTGTGAGCGCTTTCATTTGAACCTGAATTAGATGTTTCCTTTTCAACAGTAAGTATCCTTCTACGCGCTATGAGCTAAAACAAACGTCTTCCGAGTCATTCAAAATACTTTGTATCTCACGTAACAAAGAGTGGAACCTGTCGTTTTAGGTAATAGAAATGATGTTTGAGAAATATTTGCCCTCTTCAGTTCCTACACGCAAACTTACTTCCTTTACCAAATTAAACATTCCTTTGTGTCTCAGGGTGCGTTCTGTCAACCTATCCCATGTTATAGTCAATTTATGCCACAAAGCGGTTTTCCCCGTGATTCAAATGGTTTACATCGTCTTTACTGCTTCTGTCGTCACTTATTTTGCTGTCCAACCAGCGAACCTCGTCTACTACGTACAGCGACTCATTTCTGACATTAATTCTCCCCGCATTACCTGCCTTATTTTGACTCCATTATCCTCGTTTTATTTTATAACCGCTTTTTGCGGTCTTTCTGCCCATTCTTCCCTTGCATTTACTAAACCCACATACGAAATGTCGGTCGGCGAACTCTTATTCAGTAATCCGGCCCATACTGTTGTGCATCATTGTTAACGTTCAACTAACACTACCGAGTGAAAAAAACCTGAGAGACAACCGAGCAGTACTGAAAGCAAACCTGAGAACGAAGTGTAAAGTAAACATTGCTGTTTGATTACAGCAAGAACCGTAACCGAATGGGACGAGTTTGTTACCAAACAATCACACTACGCTTACTGTCGGCGTTTATACTGTTGTGCAGAGATTTTCAGTGTAGTACAAGTACAAAGATAAACGGGGGTAAGAAATCAAACGAAGTTCAATTACTCTGTTACCAGCCGAAGGAGATCAGCGGTCCCTTGCACCAAAATACACAGAAAATATCCTTGAAAAATCTCGGAAATTTTGTCGGGGTGGCGTTCAATTTCGCCATGTACACTACTTGATCAAGGGTATCCGGACTCCTCGCTGAAAATGACTTAAAAGTTCGTGGCGCCCGCTGTCGGTAATGCTGGAGTTCAATATGGTGTTGACCCACCCTGCATTGATGACAGCTTCCACTCTCGCTGGCATACGTTCAATCAGGTGCTGGGAGGTTTCTTGGGGAAAGGCAGCCCATTCTTCACGGAGTGCTGCACTGAGGAGAGGTATCGATGTCGGTCGGTGAGGCCTAGAAAGAAGTCGGCGTTCGAAAACATCCCAAAGGTTTTCTATAGGATTCAGGTCAGGACAAGTGGAGGCCAGTTCATTAGAGGGATGTTACTGTCGTGTAACCACTCCGCCACGGGCCGTGAATTATGAACAAGTGCTCGATCGTGCTGAAAGATGCAATCGCTATCCCCGAATTGCTCTTCAACACTGGGAAGCAAAAAGGTGCTTAAACATCAATGTAAGCCCGTCCTGTGATAGTGCCACGCAAAACAACAAGGGGTGTAAGCCCCCCACCCCCATGAATAACACGACCATACCATAACACTACCGCCTCCGAATTTTACTGTTAGTACTACACACGCTGGTAGATGACGTTCATTCGCCATACCCACACCCTGCCACATCCTGCCATCGGATCGCCACATTGTGTAGCGTGATTCGTCACTTCACACAACGTTTTTCCACTGTTCAGTCGTTCAATGTTTACGCTCCAAGCGAGGCGTAATTTGGCATTTACCGGTGTGATGTGTAGCTTATGAGCAGCCGCTCGACCATGAAATACAAGTTTTCGCACATCACGCCTAGCTGTCATAGTGGATCCTGATGCACTTTGGAATTCCTGTGTGATGATCTGGATAGATGTCTGCCCATTACACTTTACGACCCTCTTCAACTGTCGACAGTCTCTGTCAGTCAACAGACGAGGTCGGCCTGTATGCTTTTGTGCTGTTCGTGTCCCTTCACGTTTCCACTTCCCTATCACATCAGAAACAGTGGACCTAGGGATGTTTAGGATTGTGGAAATCTGGCGTAACCCAATCACCTCACCACATTCGGAGTCCGTGAGTTGTGCGGAGCCCCTCATTCTGCTCTCTCACGACGTCTAATGACTACTGAGGTCCGTGACATGGAGTACCTGGTAGTAGGTGGCAGCACAATGCACCTAATATGAAAAACGTATGTTTTTGTGGGTGTCCGAATACTTTCGATCACATAGTGCATATATAGGGTCTCATTTATCATGACCACCCCAAATAACATTTTGTCCAGAAGCAAAGTAAAAAATACATTAAGCAAATATGGGAGCAGACACAATGCGGACATTTGCTGACAATGTTGTGATTCCTGGCGAGCAACTACAGTCCACGCAGAATACCGTGACTGGTTGATGCACAGAGGGCAGGGCACGCTTGGGGAGAGTGGTAGTGGTGGGGGTTGTGGGCAGGCGCTGAAGGGGAAACACCGAGCGCGGGCGGGTTAATGCCGCACTAAACTGAAGTCTATGCTAACATTTTTCGTAAATATTAAATGGGGCCCCTCCACGCTCACACTTGCATGATAGCCATTCAAAAACATGTCACCTCTGCTCTGGTTAGTATCTAAAAAGAATTCTGCAGAAAATGCAGCGATTTATTTTCGCCTGGTTTATTAAGCATTTGTAACTTTCAGAGAAACGTCATGAGTGGCGAAGTTTGAGTGAAACCTACACATTTCTCCGGTTGCCATACTAAATTCTGCTTCTTTTGCCAAAACACAGCAGAGTTTACACAGTTTCAACTCGCTAACAAGTTGCACAGAGTCCGCAACTCGTGGTCGTGCGGTAGCGTTCTCGCTTCCCGCGCCCCGGTTCCCGGGTTCGATTCCCGGCGGGATCAGGGATTTTCTCAGCCTCGTGATGACTGGGTGTTGTGTGATGTCCTTAGGTTAGTTAGGTTTAAGTAGTTCTAAGTTCTAGGGGACTGATGACCTCAGAAGTTGAGTCCCATAGTGCTCAGAGCCATTTGAACCAACGAAGAGAAAGTAGAAATGCTTCGTACCTACGGAGAATGTAAGTTAGCAGAAAAGTAATTGCAACAATATTTTCTGATTTGTAATAATGGTACAGGTATGTAATAATGGTATTGTAGTGGGGACGCCCGCATCTCGTGGTCGTGCGGTAGCGTTCTCGCTTCCCACGCCCGGGTTCCCGGGTTCGATTCCCGGCGGGGTCAGGGATTTTCTCTGCCTCGTGATGGCTGGGTGTTGTGTGCTGTCCTTAGGTTAGTTAGGTTTAAGTAGTTCTAAGTTCTAGGGGACTTATGACCACAGCAGTTGAGTCCCATAGTGCTCAGAGCCATTTGAACCATTTTTTTAGTGGGGACGGCGGTTATTGCTGGAACAACCGGTTTTCGGTTACATCGTTTTTTTCATGTTCATTTTACTGTGACTGTCAAAACAGCAGCCACGCGGTGTATCCGAGCGGTCTCAGGCGTCTTGCCACGGTTCGCGTGGCTCCCCCCGTCGGAGGTTCGAGTCCTCCCTTGGGCATAGGTGTGTGTGTTATCCTTAGTGTAAGTTAGGTTAAGTAGTGTGTAAGCCTGAGGTCCGATGACCTCAGCCGTTTGGTCCCATAGAACTCACCACGAATTCACACAGGCAGCAGAGCGGCTAATTTCTATTTTCATCGTAAACTATGAATGAGCTGGTGAGTTTTTAATTTATTACTGTAACTATAACTCCCTTTCTTTTTTATTATTTCTTAGAAATGACAGGTAAATAACAAAATCTTGTGAAAAATTTGTAGCATTCTATTTCTTTAAATATTCCGAATGAAAAACACGTTTTTAGTCAGATATACATCCTTTCCTTTTAATGGGAATTTGAATGCAATTAATTTTTTACTGACAAAACAAAGAAAGCTCTTTCAGAAAATTCAAATGAACAATTTAGTTGTAGGCAAAATATGACATCTACCAGGAATAATTACACGACAATAGTTAAAATTTCTATGATCAATTAATCAATTGGCCAATATTTATTGTCCACTTGTTGGTAGATACGCTTTCTAGAATGAGTTGATCTGTAAGCTGACTGGTTTCATCAGAAATTATACCATTCAAAGACGACACCAATATTTCAGAAGCCACAGAACTTCCTAAGAAACATGTTTTTAAAAAAGGTTTTATCTGAAAATCAAAAATTTTAGCTCCACTGTATGGAAAATTGATACCCGGTTATTAGTAAAAAAACGAAAATACTTGTTACAACCGATACCAAACAAATAGCGAAAAGTGCCGGTTATTCAGAACTAAAATATTGGTATCTGCTTTAACCGGTCGGTTTATCCCATTCCTACCTTCAAACGAAGACCGTGGAGTAAACGACTGACGTGCATACGCGAATGCTGCTCTGTAACACGTTTTTGAAAAAAAAAAAAAAAAAAAAAAAGATGTGGAGAAGAGGAAGCGGCTTGACGAAGAACAAATAAAGTGTAATAATTAAACAACGGCGTTCTGCTTTTCGTAACGTACGAAGTTATAAGAAAGGCAACGATGCTGGTTTACGTCTAAACAACATTTGCTTGACACATTCTTTTTTTTTATTTCGCTTCTGGACAAAAAGTTATTTGAGGTGGTCACGATAAATGGCACACTGTATGTACCGTTACTGCAGACAGACTGCAACTGAACCAAACTATATGGACCTCTTAACGTGGCTTGAGGGACATTTTCATTTTGGCCGTGGCAGTCGACGCCTTGAATCTGGTTACAACTTCGCAGTTACTTCTCTTGTCCGCAACACGAATGTTCGCAGTGGCTACAATCCAAGAATCGTAGCGTAGTTGTATGAGTATGTCTGCCCGTAGTTACCTACTGGTATCAACCTGTGACCGGCCATGTCAGTCATCTCTGGAGTTCGCCCACCCGCGCGCTGCCGCCGCCCACGCAGCGGTCAAAAAATCGATTCGCCGGGAGCTTGCCCTAGTCCGCCAGAGCGCTGCGCGCCTGCCGCCTGTTGTTTATGGGACTGCGAGAGAGTGCCGAATGACTACGTGTCGCCTCCTACAGTAAGTGTGCTTCAATCTGACACCACTCACAGTGAATGTCCTATTCCACATACTTGTATATACCGACCAAATGCTGTACCCACGTGCGTATCGTGTGCGGTGAACGACGTAACGGCTTCTCAGTGCCCTTCGTTCCACAACAAGAACCACGCCGCTACCCGTCTACGTGCTTATCACCTGATCGACATTCACTGCCTGCTCCTGTGCGCTAAAAACGACTTCGGAAACCCGGCCCGTTAACGCTGTCCTGCAGACAGCGGAATATAGTTTACAGTGTAGCGCGTAGTTATATTTTACAGTGTAGCGCATAGCTAGATTAATCACCTGTCAATTGTTTCTGTGTTGTCTCTGCATTCTCCGAGCTACTCGCCATACGTACGAGCGTTCACGACACAATATGAAAGTCGAGTTCTAAGGTCTGTGTTTTCTGAATGGGCCTTAGCAGCGCCTCCCCTTCCGCTCGAAGTTCGTGTGCGTGCGTGTGTGTGTATGTGTATGTGTGTGTGTGTGTGAACGCCGTCGCGTATTCTCCCATTCATACAAATCCGTGGGAGAGCGGCCGGCGGTTTCCGCTGGCCGTATGCTGAATTCGTGCCAGATTGCGTGGGCAAGGACGGCTACGCAGCGAGTTGTTGCTGTCTTCGTCTTTGCTGTTCTGGCATCGCCTGGGCTTGTGCGAGGTGATAGTGTGTTGTTACGCAAGGTTTCTGTACTTCCATTCACCGCTGCTCACCTTCTTTGAAGGAGTGTTCCCGTTCGTTGATAAGTGCGATGCATTCCATGACGGTAAGTTCTCGCTTAATGTGAAGTATATTGACTGTACTTCAGATTGTTCTCGCTCCCTCTCATGCATAACTGATGCCCGTGAGTAAAGAAAGAAAAAAAAAAACAAGAAGAAAGACGAAATACGACTCAGTTATACCTGTTCTGCTGCGCTACGGCGTTTTTAGAGTTAAGTTTGTTTCAAAAATTAAATTCCTGCATAAAAATTACTTTCTTCTCGTAGACTGTCATGTTTTCGCTGTTTGAGTGTAATTACTCTAGCTATTTGGCATGATAGAATAAAATTTTGGCCTTGTAAATGAATTTATTTCTCGTCGTAAAAATTGGCTAAATACCCATGGAAATTTATTTAGCTCGTGCGCATTGCATCCGCCGTACTATTTCTTAAGTCACTTAACATTTAAGATAAATGTGCTAAATACCAACAAATTTGTCTTTTCATATCCTTGTAAGCTGCCTTTGATGCGTGCGCAATAAGTTTTAACATACATTAAATGGAAACAAAAATAAATCACGGAGATACCGACGTATCAGTCTGGATAAAGCGCGGACTTCCTTTTTAAACAGCTTCTTAAATGAATGAATCGATAATTATACCCTCTTTCGGTCACGAACACGCATTACTTGAGCTGTAGCATACGTCTGCACGAAGTGTTATGTACCCCTACTCCGCTGGAGAACGGGAAGTGAGGCATCCCGCCTTTTTGAAAGCGGCCACTTCTTATTGGTTGATTTTACACTCGAGCTACGGGCTACGGCGCTCATCCGGGGATGCTCTCAATCCTGCAGCAGACTTCAATATGGCGACATCGGGGAGGGCAGTGTGTGTTTATCTCCTGCAGGTTGTGCTTATTTTGCAGAGTTTAGAGATACCAGGTAATGCGATCAGCAGTGTTTACGTGTCTGCTTGTTATCTGGCAGCTGATGTAGATAAAACAGTACAAAAAACGTCACGCAACAGTGTCAGTCTTCTCCATTTCGTGAAAGTTACCAGTGCAGCCAGTTTGCAGTCGCAGCTTTAGTGCCTATACGGCAAAATAAACAATGTTTGCCGTCATTCAAGAGTGGAGTCCGCCGGTGCTGTTGTGTTTCGTACAGCTGAATACAAATGGTTTTGTATCATATCTTGGATCTGTGTCAATTGTTTTCACATTTGATGCGTTGTCGTAGTGTAAGTGAACGCTGTGTTCAGAAACGGCCGAAGCTGTACTGATGTGTAGATGTTCAGCTACGCTTAGCGGATTTATCCAGTGTAAGTTTGCGATGTAGGACTGCTGTTATTGCTTTCTTCGGTTCACAGGTCTTGCTTTTGTGTGTTGCTTATAAACTTTGGTGAAATACGTTGTTAGTAAACAGACCAGCAGTGTAGTTACTCGTATTTTACAGGTTCTACGTATTGCATTAACTGACAATAGCTTTTCCACTGCTCAGATAGAACAGGTATTATTCGTCCTAACACTGCCATACTTGCGTGCCCGCGTTCTCATTAGTTTGAGAGATTAAAGCAGTAAAAATACGGTAGTACGAAGTGAGTTAGGCTGATGTCTGTCAGTTACCAGTTTTGTAGAAAGCTACTTGTTTCTTCTCTGCACCCGCATTTGTAGCCTAATATGTCTTCAAAGAGGTGTCAGTTTCTTTTGCATTGTTTTGTAAGTATTACTTGCGAAACCTGATAGAAGTGCGTGACTCGAAATCGCTCTCTCTCCTGGATAGGGATTAGAAACACTGTTTCCAAAGCTTGCTGATAGTTACGAAGTTAATCGTGTGGGCTTAAAACTCATTCAGAACTTCATGTCTTAAAATCTTTAATTTTCATGTGCTGTCATGTTATACTGCTTCTTGTATTTTGGGATTAGCAAGCTCTTTATTCCAGCCAAGCAGCTGCAGTGTCAGTAACAATGAAATTTACAAGTTCTGTGCATTAAAATGTTGTTGCCCTTAAAATCACAGAATATAATGCAGTAGTGTTCAGCAGAATTTCGGTTCTAAAATGTTTTGTGTAAGTAGGATGATCAGTCATCGGATATTGCTTTTTTGCGTAGAGGGTGTGATGTAATTAAAGCAAAACACTGATAGTTCTTTGCAAAAGCAAAAGTCTACAAAACTTAATTTGGGAGCGAAAGAAACAGTTTGAGTGGTTTCAACCCTTTGTGAACAAAATAGACTGAGAGTGATAATTGATTAACAAAATTTGAGTTTAGTTGTTTACATGTTATTTATGTTAATGTTGTGTGGGTGCCCATGTTTCTCTCTTGCTAGTGTGCTCCAACTTTCCTGTGTAATTACTGCAAATCCCACAATAGGACACAGTCTTTCGTAGTAGTAGTTACTTATTTACTTATTCTAATTCACAGTTTTCATTTAATTTATTACTTCTTTTTGTTTCATAGGTGAGTGCGCAGGGGGCCGGCCAGTTGTTTTGGCAGAGGATAATGTAGTCGCAATAGGAAGTGAGGGCGATGCACGTGGGGGAGGCGGGGACCTGCTGTTCAGGCAGCTAATGGCCTCCGCCCCAATCCCAGCATCAGTGCAGCACGACCACCAGCACTACCAGTATCGGTTTCTGGATGAAGACGGCACCCCCTTGCCTGTGGCAACTGTCACATCAGCTGCTGGTAAAGTATCCAAGAAAATTGATAATGTGCATTGCTTCTTTTTTGTCACATAGCTGTAGCTAATTATCTCTTTACTGAATCTATCAAAAAACTTCTCTTCCTATCAACATTAATGATAGGAACGATCCTGTCCATTTCATCAAACTCCTGATTTGGAGTTTGAATAGGACTTGAGATCAACTTATATGTAAACTTCTCCCTCCACTTCCAAACTATGCGTACATTGAGTTTAGTAATGTCTCTTTGCCATCTCTTTTGTCTTCTACATTGCTGTTGAGTTCTGTATGTGAAGTGTATAATGTCTGCACAGACTTTCACTTACTCCTCCCATTCTGATACCATACGAAATTGCCTATCATCTCTGCTTTTATGAATCTTCTTCCTGTAGATCTTAAGTTGAGTTTGGTGGGCAAATGGGTCACATTTCTTTTCACGTGTTCTTTGTATTGTGAAGTGTTTTTCCACGTGGTGAAGTTATGTTCAGATGTAACAAATGGAAATCTATAACTTAAAAGAGCTATGGTTCTAGTATTTAATCGCAAGCTCTGCAATGTAGGCTATACATTAATACTCGGTTAGCCTTTAATTGGTATTTGTAAAATCGTGGTGCTCAGCAGCTTCTAGTTAGAAGCTAAAGTGTACTCTAATTGTGGCTGTACTTCCATTTCGTAGCAAGTACAGACATAACAAGAGGAACTGCCACACCACAAGATGATTAGCCTATGTACTCAAGAGATTTGTGTGTCACGAGAAAGTGCCCATCTGTTTCATTTTGTCTTGAGTAACGTTAATTTGTTGCGTAAATGACCAATGAATTTGTGTTGTTACTTAGATGCACACTGTTGCTTTCGTTTCTTTGAATCCTGTGTGTGTATCATCTTATTATAACAATAATTTATTGTAGGCCTTTAAGTTATTAGCCTCAGATTTCAATTAGTCATGTAAGAAAATGGCAAGGAGGATGGGTTGAAATCAAAATTTCATCACCACACAGATTGTGTTTAATTCTGTACAGCTGATATTTTATTGCTATACTTTTCAACAAAATTTCTGCTGAAACATGTAACTTTTAAAATGCTGTTGATTAATTAATATCCAAGAAGTGTGCTGGGAATTCTTTGCCGGTTACAACCAGCTTGTTGATTTTTCACTGCTGTTTAGTTGTTTTTCATATATTGCAATGTATAAAAGGGGGATTTATTTAGAATATTATAGTTGGCTTATTTTTCCACAGTTTTGGAAATAAGTCATTGTCTTTTATTTATGCTTCCTAATTTTGTGGTAGCATGGTGCCTTGTTCCGAAGGATATCACTTCATTGTGGCTGCAATCGCACATTAACTGCATAAGTTTTCGGTACATCATTTTGTGCTTCAGATGTGGTGAATTGTTATGGAATTACTTAATCTGCCATATTTCTCCAAAAATCTTTATCTGATTTGACTAATTAGAACTGAATACTAGTGAGTGTGACAAAGTTTCCTGGTGTAAAGTTATCGTTTGTGTGTTATAATACCTTGCATTGCATTTAATTAAAACATTTTTATTTTACATTTACAGAAAATGTTTCATCAGAGGAAGCCCTTGATGGCCCCACTGCCACATTGTCAACATCAGCTCGGCGCTCTGTGGGCACAGATGAAGGGACTGGCAGTGGACGTCCCCGTCCCACAGGTGTGGAGGTGGCAGCCTTGGGTGGCAGTTGGCGGCCTGAATGGCATCTGCCATTCTTTGTCATCTTATTTGCTGCCGTTGGATTTCTTGCCATCACATTTGTGGTAAGCTATCATTTTTACTTGGTCTGTCTCTGTTGTCAGCAAAATAAACTAGGAGTTTTGTTGCAGTAACTATATCATTGTATAATTTCCAAGATCCATTGCAAACAATTATATCGAGCACACAATTGTCATAGCGCAAGATATCAGTTTTATTTACAGTGTTGACAACAGTGACAAAAGGTGTACCAAAAAAATAGTCATTTAACTTACCTTACTTGTGATCCAGATCTTCATTGTAGACAATTTAACATTTTGTGTATGCAGCCGGAAGCAGTCCTGTTTTGCCAGCACAGACTGTAGATATATCTTTCACCAAATTTGACATTCACCTGCCAAACAATCCACACTGTTCCTAAAATTGTGATTTGGTACTAAATGAAAGTCCAGATCACTTTCCATAGTGCACAATCTCAGAATTAACTCCTGCCAGGTAATAGCAGTGCAGTTTGACACTATAGTGGCTCCACTCATCTCTAGAATGCTGCCGACATTGGGTGATGATGTGGCGTCAGCAATTCTGTAAACAAAATCAGTATCTCATGCGATGACAGCCGCATGCTCGATATACATCACTTACAGTGGATCTTGGAAATTGCCGATTATTGATTGTAAATAATGGGTGATTTATTAAAAACACGTTGCTCCGAGTATGAGCTAAAAAATTATCCTGGAACAGATATTAGGGAGGATAAATTATAGGAGAATGGAGTGAAGCCGGTGAACAATTTTTTGTGTAGATTTATAAGTTGAGTTACAGGCTTATGGCCACAGTGACACAGTTTTAATATATATGTCCAGCATAATCATTTAGTATACTATCTGTCGATAGATACTCTTCATGCCAAATACAAAACTTCGAATTGTGGATTTAAACAAAGATGTGAATATCATTGACTTCAAAATTTTACTTGGTCTGGCTTTGTACACAGTTCATTAAATAATGAGTATTCAATGAACTGTGTACAAAGCCAGACCAACAGGCATTACATGCATTGACCAAAAAAAGGATAGAGCATTGAGAATGGCTAGTTTCTAGCTGAAATCTAGATCTGCCAATAAAAATTCCAAAGGACGACTGATAGCTGAAATCTATTATTTACAAATCAAAATAAGTCACTGCGTGCAACAGCCTCTGAATGTAAGGTAACCTGATGAATTTCACTTGATATGCCATACGATAATACTTTTAACAATAATCATAGTTGTGATACTGAGTCAAATGCTTTTGGGACATCAAGAAATACAGCATCTACCTAATTGCGTTGACCCAAGGCTTTCAGTATGTCATGTGAGAAAAGTGCAAATTGGGTTTCACATGATCGAAGTTTCTGAAATCCATGCTGGTTGGCATCGAGGAGGTCATTGTGTTCAAAATACTTTATTTGTTTGGGCTCATAATATGTTCCAAGATATTGAAAGATGTCGAGGATAGTGGACAGTAGTTTTGTGGATCACTTCTACTATCCTTTTGTAGACGGATCTGACCTGTGCCTTTTTCCATTAATCCTGCACGTTTTTTTTGTTTTAGATTATAGTTAGAAGAGGGGCTAACTCAGCCGCAAATTTGGTGTAGGATCTGACCGATTCCATTGGGCCCTGGAGCTTTGTTCAGTTTTAATGATTTCAACTGTTTCTCAACACCATTGACACCAATACTTATTTCATTTCATCTTTCCGGTGGTACAAAGATTAAATTGGAGCAACTCCCCTGGGTTTTCCTTTGTAAAGGAACATTTGAAAACGGAGTTAAGCATTTCAGCATTTGCTTTGCTACTCTCCGTTTCTGTTCCTGTCTCATTCACTAGGGACTGGATGCTAACTTTGATGCCACTAACAGCCATTATATGTGATCAGAATATCTTTGGGTTCTGTGAAAGATCATGTGACAGTATTCTGTTATGGTTGTCATTGAGGCTTCACACATTCTCTTGACACACACACACATGCGTTTCATTTAGCATGTCTCAACCTATAGTCTTACTCTTTGTTTCACACCTATTAAGCAGTAATCTTTGTTCCTTTAGAAGTTTCTTTACAGTGGCTGTATGCAATGGAGGTTCTTTCCCATTATGAACTGTTCTACTGGGTAAATACCTATCCTGATATTCTTTTTAACTTGAGCCAGAGTTCCTCCTCTACATGCTCATGCCCCGTGCTGAGAGTTTAGAGTTCCTCACTGAGATATGACACTACTGGTGTTTTATCTAGTTTATTGAACATATAAATATGTCTGGTCATTTTAGTTGTCCTTTGTACTTGGGTAATCATTGTTGCCACAACTGCGTCACTGATACTAGTTTTGGTGTGGACATGCCCAAAGAGGTCAGGTCTATCTGTCGCCATTAGATCCAATACATTTTCATCATGAGTGGGTTCCTAACTATCTGTTCTAGGTTGTTTTAAGAGAAGGCATTTAATAAAATTTTATGAAATATCATATCCACCACTAACAAAACTATAATTTTCTCAATTAATTGTTGGATGATTAAAGTCTCCACTGATGATTACAGTATGGTTGGGGAACTTACATACAAGTGAACTGAGGTTTTTCTCTAAAGTTTTTGGTTACATCCTGAGATCCGTCTAGTGGGTAGAAGAATCTGCTATCATTTTATGCCCGCCCATTACACTGAATCTTATCCAATCAGTCTCACATGGAGCTTTAGTTTCTATCTCTGTGCTTTTGAGCTCCTTGTTTACTGCAACAAATACACCACCTCCATTTCCCATTTGCCTATCCTTTTGATATACACTTAAATTTTCCCCAAACATCTCACTGCTATCAATTTCAGGTTCAACCAGGTTTCTGTGCCTAGTATTATGTGAGCTTCGCTGCTTTTCAGTAGTGCTTCAGACTCTAGTAGTTTGGTGCGAGTGCTTCATCAGTTAGGATTTTACTACTCCCTTCTGTGGGAGGCATTTCTTTTGATCTTACACTGATACTTCTGTGTTTCCTATATATATTGTTATCTGGATTGGATGGAGAGACTCACCTGATCTAAAAAATACCTTGTGTGCATCCCACACACAGTCAGCTACCCGATTAGCAGCTTCTGATGTGTAGTGCACATCTGACCCATTTAGGGGACCCTACCTTATGGCACAAGTCCAGAAAGTCACAGCCTAGCTTGTAACAGAACTTGCGAAGTATCTGGTTCAGTCTGTCCATTCGACAAGGAACCAAGGGGCCACAATCAGTTCTGTGGGCAATGCTGCAAATTGTGACTTCGTCGACAATCTATGCACAAGGCTAGTCTTCTAACTTCCTCTGCCAGTCACTGGAATGACCCAAGAATGACCTTAGACCCAAGACGACAGGCATCATTTGTTCCAATGTGCGCCACAATCTGCAGTTGTTTGCACCCTGTTCCCTCAGTGGCTGCTGGAATAGCCTCTTCAGCATGTCAAATGAGGTCCCCAGGCATACACACTGAGTGCATGTAGTGTCCTTTCCTGTCTCTTGCTGCCATTTGCCTAAGGGGTACTGTCACTTGTCGTACATTTGAACTGCTGATGATTAATAAACCCCTACTCTTTTGTGTTTGCCTCCTCTTGACACTGGACAAAACAGAGTTCCCCAAAACAGGTGAAGTGAGTCCCACTGGCTCAGTTTCAGTGAAAGATAGCACCTCTCCATCCACCCTGTAGGGCATGTCTAGATCTACCACTGACAAGCTGATTGCAGTCTAGTGGACGAGTAATGACAGATCTTGTATTTTCTGTAGAGGAGACAGGATCCACAGAGGAGAACAGTATTTGAGGTACCTCTGGTAAAGGTTTCACAGGTATACAACTCTTGGGAGTTCTTCCAACACACTGATTTGCAGCAGCTGACAATCATTCGCAGTAGTCAGGGCGATTTCCAGCTGCTTACATGCGACAACCAATTCATCCGCTGTTTGAGAATAGCACTCACAGTGGAGCTGTATTTTGGCTGGTGCAATGTCTTATAGGCCATTGAACAATTAACGTTAAAAGAAAATCAGGGGGATTAATTTAATCTGTTGAGCTAAGATGATTGGAAGGTTTTTTGTTATTCATAAAACTAACCATATGTTAAGCACATAAATTTTGTGATGCAGGTCCTGCTGTGGTTGAAGAATCAGATGCTATCCTCCCAGGGTGGAAGTGGCCGTGCGAGCCCTGGTATAAAGTCTGGGGCACCGACTGGTGATGGTGACAGTACTGGTGCTGGCGGTCGTTGGGTATTCCACCCAGTGTTGCAGCCTCCTTCCCCACTGGAGGCACATGTACAGCAAGCTGAAGAGAAAAAGGCATCTTTGCCTCCTACCCCAACTCCAACACCAGAACCTATCACCATCACAAAACCCGCCGTGCCGCCAGCTCCTGCCTCCGACCCTGCCACTCCTGTGCGTCGATGTGTTGGGTCTGGTGGTCGTATCAAGGGTCTTTTGGAAAGGCGTGGTTCAAGTGCCAGTCTCACTATAGAGCTACATCCATCATCACACGGACGCACTGATGGACATGTGCCTGTTGTTACACCTACTCGAGAATGGTAAGAACTTTTTATCTGGTTGCATACTTTATGATACTGGTCATTGTGAAATTTGTTCAGATGGGGTGCCGAGAACCATAAGGGGCAAAAGCACACAGTCATTGATTTTGGGAGTGTAGCATGTTCTTGACATCTGCTGACCTAATGATGAACCAGCTTTGTCTGTTTCTGTAGGCCCACGTTGTATATGTGAACATTCACGAAAAATAGTCTCATATATTCATTTTCATGTTGTCCCAAAGCATAGAGAGTAATTTTATTACTCTGTGCTGCTCAATTGTTATATAGGGTGCCAACATGATTTGGTGTCTACATCATGTATTTATGTATGTATGTATGTAGTAGTAGTACTTTGTAATCAGAGGTATATCAGCAGTTTTATCTGAAACTAAAACTGCGGAATGTGCTTAATGAAAATAATGGTAATGAGGACCATAGATCATAACTGTCTGTGTAGTATGTTTAGTATCTATTCTTTTAGTCCTGATTTTAGTTTCACATTAATTTCAAACTTTACACCTGTAAAAAGACACTTGTCACTGGTGTATTTTGTTAATTAACATTAATAAAAACAAATATAATCGCAGATATTAATTAGTATTTTGTCATATAAATTGCACACATTATTTTTTTTATGAGGTATAGAATGTTAGGGCATGGTTAAAAAAATTTAGACCTATGACACTGTGTGGTTTGTCTGTGTATTTGATTTCATAAACATCTATTTCTCTTGGAACTTTGTGTACGTGCTTTGGGCTTTAAGGTTCTCAGTGCCTTGAATGTTTTCAGACAGTTTCTCTGAATTATGTTACATGGGAGTTCTAGGTTGCAATAGTATGGACTGTAAGTAATATTTGGATATCTGCAAAAGATTGAGACCTTGATAAGAGGTGGTCAGTAGTGAACAGTTTCCTACTGTGATTGTCTTGTTTTTAGAATTTTTTTCTGCGGGCATTCTGTGACTTGTACACAATAAATAGCACCATTGTATTAGTGACACCTTTCAAGGAAGAAATTTACTTTGAAACAGTTGAGACAGAAAAAATAAAGTTGAGTATGGCCCAAGAATGAGTTTATTTAGAGTTTTTTCTTTAGTGTCATTAATTTTACACTAATAATACTCAGTTCTTTGGATATAACTATTAGCAAGTGAGTTTTTCACAGTCAAGCATTCAGTATATTGTGTTCTTCTACAACAAATGTCAAGGATTTACTTTTTCTGTCAGAAGTGTAATGCAACTGTTAAGCTTCTCATTCATATTTTTGTGCAGTTTCAGATCCCCACTTTTATCTCTGTTTAGCTGCCCTTGTGAAGTTGCTAACTTGTGGATGTGACCTTTCTGAAATTGTAAAGTAATATGACAAAAAATCAATACTTGAATATTATTGCAGCTTATAGTATCCAGTTAACAGCTTTAACATGAAGAATGTTTTATTACCTAATCAACCTGCTGTTTGACCCACAGGCATGATGCATATGAGGTCATCTGTTCTGTAACTATCTGCAAATAGTTTCCAGGCCCACACACACCAGCAGGTTTAGCAGAGTAATATTCTCACATTTCTTCATTATTGCATGGAGGCTACGGTAATTCACTTCTTTCTTTTTTGTCAAATGCTTCAATTTATTCCCTATGTTGTGACACACGTTGTAGAGTGGTCACATCTCTGCAATGTAATTCTAACAACAATGGTGCTTTCAACTGATTGTTTATGAAGCACCATAATTTTTCTGTGAGTTGCAAGTAACAAAATTTATGAGTTTGTTTGCTTTCAAAAATCTTTTACTCTCTTTAAGAGGTTGATATCACAGGCATGTTGAGAGTCCTCTAATGAATCTTCAAAGTAAAGTGCTTCTTTAATCAATGAATTCTCTAGGTAAAGTGATCCATTTGTAGTAAAAAAAATAGGAGAGATAAACATTCCAGACTAAAAATAATGGTAAATGAGAATTATAAATGTCAAGGGAGATATAGGAAGGAGATAGATGGCAAGCACTAGCACATTTGGAAGATAAGAGGGTTGGGTGCTTCTGTGTTGTAGCATCAGTACTTTTTTTTAAATCAGTGTGTGTCCTGATAATGGTTCTTCTGTGTGCTGAGTGGTAATCTTTCCTTGTAACATTCTTTGATTTCCACCTGTAGTTCCATATTACCATGGAAATAGGAAAAAAAGGGGAAAATGCAGTATCTGTCTTTAGAATTTTGTCCTTCCAGTAGAAACACTGTGATAACTGATTAATGACGAATTGTAAAGAACATTACCTTGGTGTGGAAGACACATTACATTACAGACAGGAACAATTAAAAGACAGAATCTGACCTGAGCTGCTGTAGTTGGCAGTCTTGTGCATAAGGCGTGCTTGCTTGTTTGTATGAATGGTGTGTCTCTCTCCATTTCTCTTTTGCTGATGAAGGTTGTGACCGAAAGCTTTGTGTAAGAAGTGTCTCTAAAATGTGCCTGTCTGCAACTTAATGTCCTTTACAGTAAGTAGCAGTCTATCTTTTCCTACATTGTTGATATTCCTATGTGGAGTGTTGATTGTCTGATTTTACCTTGATGTGGAAAATTTTTCCACAGACAGCTTTGTTTGGGTAATATAACTGAGACCAAATGTTTGCAGGCAATACAGTTTTTATCATCTGTGGTGTGTATTACTTGATGTCAATATGATTCAAGTTGGCTACCTCCAATTGTTTAAATACTAATGAAGTGAAGCTTCATTTGGTGGTGTCACGCAATGTTAAAATAAATGCTCAACTTAATGTCGAAAATAAGAATAACTTCGAGTGTGAGATCACTTATTCTCAGTCATTCATACTCGTTTAATATGTTATTAAGAAAAATTCTCATTGAGAGATTGTATATTACTAAATGTTAAATGAGTTTTTGAACATTTACTACATTATTCCATCTTCAACTCAATTATATTTTTCACCAAGTCAGTAACAACATTTATATTGCCTAAAAGCTATTATTTGTTGATTGCAATCACTATAATTTTATATTAAAATTAATGACTCATTGTGTCTCTTGCAGCACAACTGACGAATTTCTTCTTTCTGCTGGCAATGTACTCTCCCGACGGCAGCTTCGAGCTTCTCTCCGTGATGTAAGAGCATTGCATCGGGAATTTTGGGAGCTCCCAAGCAACCATCCAGAACGTGCCTATGTGGCTGGCAGTGGCACAAAAAACCGTTACCGCTCCATCTTGCCCAATGAACGTACAAGAGTTTGTTTGCCACCTGCCTCACCCCTTGCAGATCCTCTCACCACTTACATCAATGCCAACTATGTTCGAGTAAGTTAAGATTCAGTTATCACCTAAAGTTTGATTTAGATTTAAACTTGCAGATCAGTCATAATTTTAAAGTGTGACCTTAATACAATGTTAAGAGATTGGTAGACCGGTGGTCAAGGGGTAGCGTCCTTGTTGAGTCATAATCAAAACGTCTTCGGTCCCGGGTTCGATCCCCGCCACTGCCTAAATTTTGATAAATAATCAGCATTGGCAGCCGAAGACTTCCGGCATAAGAAGTCAGCCTCATTCTGCCAACGGCCTTGTCAAAGAGGGCGGGGGAGCGGATAGAGGTTCAGGGCACTCTCTTGTCCTAGGGGTGGGAAATTGCCCCTAAAGGCGAAAGAATCAGCAATGACATGAGGCTGCAGAAGGCAATGGAAACCACTGCATTAAAGACACGTAACTTGTATCCACAGGACATGTGGCCTGTAATGGAAGAAGTGTCATGATGATCTCTCCATTGGCAAAAGATTCCAGAATAGTCCCCCATTCGGATCTCCGGGAGGGGACTGCCAAGGGGGAGGTAACCATGAGAAAAAGATTGAATAATCAATGAAAGGATAACGTTCTAAGAGTCGGGGCGTGGAATGTCAGAAGCTTGAACGTGGTAGGGAAACTAGAAAATCTGAAAAGGGAAATGCAAAGGTTCAATCTAGATATAGTAGGGGTCAGTGAAGTGAAGTGGAAGGAAGACAAGGATTTCTGGTCAGATGAGTATCGGGTAATATCAACAGCAGCAGAAAAGGGTATAACAGGTGTAGGATTCGTTATGAATAGGAAGATAGGGCAGAGGGTGTGTTACTGTGAACAGTTCAGTGACCGGGTTGTTCTAATCAGAATCGACAGCAGACCAACACCGACAACTATAGTTCAGGTATACATGCCGACGTCGCAAGCTGAAGATGAACAGATAGAGAAAGTGTATGAGGATATTGAAAGGGCAATGCAGTATGTAAAGGGGGGTGAAAATCAAATAGTCATGGGTGACTGGAATGCAGTTGTAGGGGAAGGAGTAGAAGAAAAGGTTACAGGAGAATATGGGCTTGGGACGAGGATTGAAAGAGGAGAAAGACTAATTGAGTTCTGTAACAAGTTTCAGCTAGTAATAGCGAATAAGCTGTTCAAGAATCACAAGAGGAGGAGGTATGCTTGGAAAAGGCCGGGAGATACGGGAAGATTTCAACTAGATTACATCATGGTCAGACAGAGATTCCGAAATCAGATACTGGATTGTAAGGCGTACCCAGGAGCAGATATAGACTCAGATCACAATATAGTAGTGATGAAGAGTAGGCTGAAGTTAAAGACATTAGTCAGGAAGAATCAATACGCAAAGAAATGGGATACGGAAGTACTAAGGAATGACGAGATACGTTTGAAGTTCTCTAACGCTATAGATACAGCAATAAGGAATAGCGCAGTAGGCAGTACAGTTGAAGAGGAATGGACATCTCTAAAAAGGGCCATCACAGAAGTTGGGAAGGAAAACATAGGTACAAAGAAGGTAGCTGCGAAGAAACCATGGGTAACAGAAGAAATACTTCAGTTGATTGATGAAAGGAGGAAGTAAAAACATGTTCCGGGAAAATCAGGAATACAGAAATACAAGTCGCTGAGGAATGAAATAAATAGGAAGTGCAGGGAAGCTAAGATGAAATGGCTGCAGGAAAAATGTGAAGACATCGAAAAAGATATGATTGTCGGAAGGACAGACTCAGCATACAGGAAAGTCAAAACAACCTTTGGTGACATTAAAAGCAACGGTGGTAACATTAAGAGTGCAACGGGAATTCCACTGTTAAATGCAGAGGAGAGAGCAGATAGGTGGAAAGAATACATTGAAAGCCTCTATGAGGGTGAAGATTTGTCTGGTGTGATAGAAGAAGAAACAGGAGTCGATTTAGAAGAGATAGGGGATCCAGTATTAGAATCGGAATTTAAAAGAGCTTTGGAGGACTTACAGTCAAATAAGGCAGAAGGGATAGATAACATTCCATCACAATTTCTAAAATCATTGGGAAGTGGCAACAAAACGACTATTCACGCTGGTGTGTAGAATATATGCGTCTGGCGACATACCATCTGACTTTCGGAAAAGCATCATCCACACAATTCCGAAGACGGCAAGAGCTGACAAGTGCGAGCATTATCGCACAATCAGCTTAACAGCTCATGCATTGAAGCTGCTTACAAGAATAATATACAGAAGAATGGAAAAGAAAATTGAGAATGCGCTAGGTGGCGAGAGAGGCAATTCTGACGTTACGGCTAATAATGGAAGCAAGGCTAAAGAAAAATCAAGACACTTTCATAGGATTTGTCGACCTGGAAAAAGCGTTCGACAATATAAAATGGTGCAAGCTGTTCGAGATTCTGAAAAAAGTAGGGGTAAGCTATAGGGAGAGACGGGTCATATACAATATGTACAACAACCAAGAGGGAATAATAAGAGTGGACGATCAAGAACGAAGTGCTCATATTAAGAAGGGTGTAAGACAAGGCTGTAGCCTTTCGCCCCTACTCTTCAATCTGTACATCGAGGAAGCAATGATGGAAATAAAAGAAAGGTTCAGGAGTGGAATTAAAATACAAGGTGAAAGGATATCAATGATACGATTCGCTGATGACATTGCTATCCTGTGTGAAAGTGAAGAAAAATTAAATGATCTGCTGAACGGAATGAACAGTCTAACGAGTACACAGTATGGTTTGAGAGTAAATCGGAGAAAGACGAAGGTAATGAGAAGTAGTAGAAATGAGAACAGCGAGAAACTTAACATCAGGACTGATGGTCGCGAAGTCAATGAAGTTAAGGAATTCTGCTACCTAGGCAGTAAAATAACCAATGACGGACGGAGTAAGGAGGACATCAAAAGCAGACTCGCTCTGGCAAAAAAGGCATTTCTGGCCAAGAGAAGTCTACTAATATCAAATACCGGCCTTAATTTGAGGAAGAAATTTCTGAGGATGTACGTCTGGAGTACAGAATTGTATGGTAGTGAAACATGGACTGTGGGAAAACCGGAACAGAAGAGAATTGAAGCATTTGAGATGTGGTGCTATAGACGAATGTTGAAAATTAGGTGGACTGATAAGATAAAAAATGAGGAGGTTCTACGCAGAATCGGAGAGGAAAGGAATATGTGGAAAACACTGATAAGGAGAAGGGACAGGATGATAGGACATCTGCTAAGACATGAGGGAATGACTTCCATGGTACTAGAGGGAACTGTAGAGGGCAAAAACTGTAGAGGAAGACAGAGATTGGAATACGTCAAGCAAGTAACTGAGGACGTAGGTTGCAAGTGCTACTCTGAGATGAAGAGGTTGGCACAGGAAAGGAATTCGTGGCGGGCCGCATCAAACCAGTCAGTAGACTGATGATAAAAAGTGAGGAAGTGGAGATAAATGTGAATCTTCAGTTCCAAAATTGGGGGAAGTCTTGGACAAGGAAGGAAATCTTTTATGTTGGTTGATGGAATTTATCAGGTGTCACTTTGGCGATCTGTTTGGGATTTACACTATAAAATTCAGAATAATTAGAATCTGGGTGAAACATCCATCACAAGTTCACCAGCCAAGAAGTGGTTTTATGCATATTCAGCAGTTACTATTTACTTCACGTCGCCTCCATACTTGTAACCTGAACACAGCCATGTGTGTATGGAGCAAAGTGCTACTAAATTCACTTGCTCCATCAAATTGCATATTAACTTATGAGAACCAAAGTAATAAGTAAAAGCTGTTTAATTTTTGATGTATTTCAAGCTCCAAAAATTATTCCATATATTTTCACCACACAGGTGATGTACAACCTGCGTATGTTTCAGTACTTGCTAGTAAGATATGAAGCAGACACCAATTGAAACCATGAACAGGGTAAATGCATGGATATCTTGTAATATACCTAATCGTCGTTAAACTTTTACACAAACATTTTAATTTGTTAGAAATGACTGAAATACTCAGTATTGCAGGCACTGAATCCAACAGGTGATAGTGCCACATATGATTAGGAGCTGTCTCCTAAAGGGAAGTTAGAAGTTAAAAATGCATTGTTAAACAAAGAGAAAATGTGATGTAGTATTAAATGAAAGAAGGTGATAAGAAATGCCTTCATGTCATAATTTTCTCATCATCAGTTCTGAATGTAAAATATGGGGGAAATACAAAGTTGCAGAGCAACAGAAGTGTCAGTAAAGAAATAACAGCAACGTCAAATGTGCATCATTTTTGAGCTTTTTATTTAGTTACTTATTATTTTTTAAACTAGACAAAAGTCATTTAGTCTGCTGTACCAGTCTTGTGGAACTGAGCTTTAGGTACTGGTTGTAATATATGAGCAAAAGAATTTATAGCTTCTCCAAGGTGGATTAATTGCTTCAAGTATCCACACTGTCTACAAAAATGTATCCAGGTACATGACTCGCAGAAGTAATGAAAGCTTCTGTTACAGATAACTAAGTAAAATATCACTACTTGTAGTGAATGTTTCGTTTTGGCAACCAAAGTTTTGCATAAAGGTTTTTACAAATTGATTTACAAAAGTAGAAGCAAGAAATATTCATTGCAAATTTTGACACAAATCTGACTGTCATATTAGTTTACCTACTGAGTCATCTTAGTCTTGTTGAAGACCATATGGTAATCAAGTCACACTGGAGGTCATTGCTTGCAGTCCATGTAGTAGACATTAACAAAATCCTCAAAGTGCTGTGGAAATAATACCAGTTTGAAACTGCAATGTTTGTGTCATTTGCTTCTCCCCAAACCCCACCCCTCCCCTCCAACCTTTTCCTAAATTTAGAGATAAGTTAAATGACATCATTTTTTTGAAACAGAGTCAGAATAGTTTTGAATAAACTGGTAATTGTCATTAAATACTGTAATGTTGGTCACTACATTTTTTTAAGTATAGCTTTTCATCATAGTGACTACTGTGTAACTGTTAACTTGATTAAAACTTTTTGTGTGTATGTGTGTACACAGGGCTTTGACAGTGAAGAGAAGGCTTATATTGCAACACAGGGTCCTCTTCCACATACCGTCTCAGATTTCTGGCTTATGGTGTGGTCGGAGGGAAGTACTGTCATAGTAATGATTACAAAACTGTGGGAGAAAGGCCGTCCCAAGTGTGAGCGGTATTTTCCAGAAGATGAAGCTGACGAACCTTCTGTGTATGGTGACATTGAAGTCCGTATTACTGCTACATGTCCTCGTGATGGGTACACACTGAGGGAGCTCATTGTTACAGTAAGTACTGTTAAATATTGTGACTGTTTTATCTGCTGTCCTCACACTAATTTTGAGCTTCTTTGTTTAGTCCAGTTATTTTGATACTTTCTCTCAGCATTAAAGTTTTACAGTACAACAGGATGAGTAAAGCAGCCCACTGCTTTGACGTCCTGTTTGTACAGTGTAATTGGCGTTACCCCACATTGAGTATTGTTTGGAAGGTATAAATAACATGAACCGAATACCAGTTTAAAAAACTCACTCACTGTTCTTTTTGTTATTTATTCCCGCAACATTTTTTCTCCTTGGTTTTTAAACCACTGTATACTACACAACATGAACAACAATCGACATATTTGAGCTACTGTTGATTAAACACCTGCGAGGTAAGATATTTATGTCCAGTCATTTGGACAATTTACCAAAGATTACAGCGGATTTTTCTCTGTTTCGTCTAACATGTCATACTTTTTTCTCCCTCCGTAACATATTTAGTGTGCGCCAGTTAAAACTGCTTTGTGACTGACAGATGGCAGTCGTGTGGAGCATTTGCCTGCTCGAACACTATATGCTACGTACACATGTGACGGACAGTTGTGCGTCCACCAAAAAACAAACAAGTTCTCTGCCAACATCTTTGTAGGTAGTGGAGAGACGTCAGTGCTGGGGACTCCTTCTGCTGCAGTGATGGCTATGTGTTGAGATACCGTAAACATGCGTTTTGAGACAAATAACAGCAGTCGTATGAGCGTTCAATCACACGCATGGTGCAAACTAACCAATAAATTCTCCCATACTTTCTTTATTACTTTCTTCATGTACTTTACAATATTGTGCCAGTCTGATGATGAAGTGTGGTTTATAGCATGCTTTGTCAGTCTTTGCACTTCTGCTAACATACTTTGTTGTTGTTGTTGTTGGTGGTGGTGGTGGTGGTGGTGGTGGTGGTGGTGGTTTTGTTGCTGTTTCTTGCCACGTAAGCTTTAACTTGAGCCCACATGTGTTCAATGGAATCGAAGTGGCAGTGGTGCGATTGTAGTCTGAGGATCCTGTGACCATATGTTTTTGCCAGTTTGTCTAAAACTGCACACCAGGGTGACAAAAGTTACGGGATACCACCTGATATCTTTTGCCCAGCATAGTGCAGCAACTCGTATGGCATGGACTCAACAAGTCGTTGGAAGTCCCATGCAGAAACATTGAGCTAGGCTGCCTCTATAGCTGTCCATAATTGTGAAAGTGTTGCCGGTGCATGATTTTGTTCACAAACTGACCTTGATTATGTCCTATAAATGTTTAATGTCATTTGTATCAGACAAACTGGGTAGCCATATCATTTTCTCGAACTGTCCAGAATGTTCGTCAAACCCACTGCGAACAGTTGTGGCCAAGTGACATGGCGAATTGTAATCCATAAAAGTTCCAGTGTAGTTTGGAAATATGAAGTCCGTGAATTGCTGCAAATGGTCTCCATATAAATGAATATAACGGTTTCCAGTCAGTGATTGGTTTAGATGGATCAGAGGACCCAGTCCATTCCATATAAACACATTCCACACCATTATAGAGCAACCACCAGCTTGCACAGTGCCTTGTTGACAGCTTGGGTCCATGCTTTCAAGGGTTCTGCACCACACATGAACCCTACCATCAGCTCTTGCCAACTGAAATCGTACCTCATTTGACCAGGCTACAGTTTTCCAGTCATCTTGGATCCAATCGATATGGTCATGAACCCAGGAGAGGCGCTGCAGGCGATATTGTGCTGCTAGCAAAGGCATCTGCTGCCATAGCCCATTAACCCCAAATTTCACTGCACAGTCCTAATGGATGCGTTCATTGTACATCCCATATTGATTTCTGTGGTTATTTTACACAGTGTTGCTTGTCTGTTAGCATTGACAACTGTATGCAAAAGCTTTTGCCCTTGGTCACTGTTTTCTCTGTGGTGAGATGTAATGCCTGAAACTCTGTATTGTCGGCACACTCTTGACACTGTGTATCTTATAATATTGAATTCTCTAACGATTTGTGAAATCGAATGTCCCACGTATCTACCTCTAACTACCATCCCATGCTCAATGTCTGTTAATTCCAGTCGTGCAGCCACAACAACATTGGGAACCTTTTCACAGGAATCGCCTGAGTACAAATGACAACTCTCCCAGTGCACCACCCTTTTAGATGTTGTGTACCACGGTACTACTGTCATCTGTATATGTGTATATCACTATCCCATGACTTTTGTAACCTCAGTTTAGTGGTAAAGGTGGTTTATTATGAATCACGAGAATGCTTTCTGCTGTCATCGGGTATGGTAATGTCTTTTCGTTGTTGCCAGTTGATATTGTCTTTGTTTCCTGGAAGCTACTATGGGCATTTTATCAAGAGTAGTTGAATAATGCGGGGCATTATCCGTAACTATCACTGAAGGCTTGCTCATGTTTCTAAAAACGAGTTCTCAAACCACTGCTAAAGTGTGTCTTGGTTCATTTATTCACGGTAATCAGTGGTTTTCTTTGTTATAAACAACATGCAGTTGCCATGGAGAAGAGTCAGTCTACCACCTTTTCCAGTAAGTTGTGGGAGGTTGTGAGATGGTGCCAGTTACTGAATCATCTGTTCAGGCTGTACTCATAGAATGGCTTGCATTTACCCTTGGTTTATCAAGCTGAACAATACTGTCAAAATTTGCTTTTGACATTGCACTCAAATATCGACATCTGAGCGATTAATTTTTGGTCACATACCTGTGAGAACATAGAAAAATAACAAACAAGCTTAAAAATGTGAATGTGTACTTGAACTCACAACTTTCACCATTACTAGTCCTGTGCTTTGTATCATTTAATCATGTTACAGTGCACTGTTACTCTGGTGGCAACTTAGGTTGTGGGTTTGATTGATATGGTAAATTGCACAGTAAACCAAAGCACTAAAGACACTAATGAATACAGCATAGTGCATAAGGACAACTTTGACTGTGGTGTGCAGTGGTATACTAGGAGTGTATAATTTATATTTACTCCACAATGTAGAGAGAGATGACTCTCCTTCCTTCCTTAAAAACATTTTTGGTGTGATGGCTGCATTTTGTGTACAGTAACATATCATTGAAAGCCCACTGAAGTAAAGCAACCAAATTTTCATTGATAGCTCTCCAAATCCAGTGCTGTAGGTTTCTTAAGCTCAGATCATCACTAAAGGCAAAGTGTGATGTGAGACTATAAGATATGTAATGGCTAAAATGGCTCTGAGCACTTTGGGACTTAACTTCTGAGGTCATCAGTCCCCTAGAACTTAGAACTACTTAAACCTAACTAACCTAAGGACATCACACACATCCATGCCCAAGGCAGGATTCGAACCTGACTGAAGCACCTAGAACCGCTCGGACACCCCGGCCGGCTAAGATGTGAAGGAATCAAAGTTTTTAACCAAATAGTTTGTTTATGATCACTTTATAAAGACTGTGAGTTGATAATGTTCCTTTCGATATTTTTGTACAGCAAGTAAAATATGTACCAAAGTACTAACTTCAGCAGTAGATATAGTTTTTCTGACAGGGCTCTGCTGCTCGTGCCAGCAGAACAGGCAACACAAGAAGCATGTGGAGCTTGAGAAACAGCTGTGGGGATGCAGTTTTCCATTTTTTATTTTTTCCCTTTTTTATATTATTGTATTTTTTCAATTATTATTTTTTGTTTTCCATTTGAAGCATGCCCCAGTTTAAGAGTCTTTTATACCAGACACATTTAACCTGTATTTACAAAGCATCATCATTGCTCATCTATAAACATAATACACATTATATACATTTTACTGTTTTGGTGGTTGTAGATTAAAAAATCCATTCTTTACCAGTTGGCCTAAAATTTATTTACAATATTTATTGTATTTTTTTATATGTTGCTGAAGTAGACAAGTTTTTCCTTTCATTGCTAACAGGGGTTGAAGTGAGAGAAATTTGGTTACACTTTCACCCTTTCTAGATGTAGTGTTCACAGTGAGGTACCTCTTCATAGCAACAGAAGTTGTTCTATATTGCGCTTATGATATGCATCCCCTACTTGGCCAATGTAAATTCATCTCTCATTGTCTATATTACTCTCTACCATTTTTATGGGGTGTGGTACCACTGTTTTTGAAGAATCAGTTTAGTTGCACATGATCTTGTGGCCTCAAAACTCTGTACATGTATATCACCTTGTCATGTGCATATCTTATTTCCTCCATAGTCTCTTCTCTCATGATATCCTGCTTTCTTGCCTTGAGCACGTTTCCTGCACTACATGTCATATTTCTTAAAAATTATAGTTTGCATTCATGATTTCAGTGTCCATCAATTTCCATGCAAGTAAACCAATGGAGAGAGGTTGTGTGTTGTGATTTTCATATTGAATTATAATTTGGCAAGAAAGCATTAAGTTTGCTGGACCATAAAGTACAAGAACTGCCTAGATAGCCTTGCACATTGAAGCACTCTCCCTGGGACAGGGATGTGTGCCAGCACTGGACTGTATCCGCCCAGTGGTTTAACTAACAGCAAGGATCGGTACGCCGGCCAGATTGCGTGTGGTTTTCAGGCAGATTCCCACATGTGACTGGGTGACTGTCAGGCAGGGACTCCAGTACTGTATCAGTTACATGATTCAAAAGACGGGGTGGTGGCGGCAGGGCATCTACACTCCCCTTACTCAAAGGTGCAGAAAAACAAGGCTGTAATATGTAATGTAAGACTTGTAATAAAAACCTCTTTAAGCCCAAAAATTGCTATATTCATTCTTTCCAGCAGTCAAAACAGTGCTGCACGTTGATTTCTGTGGATTTTCCACTGTCGTAGAGTTCGGCAGAGTGAAAGAACACGTCTGCATATAGCACTTGTCTTGTGCCACGGAGTTTCTAATGAGACCTATCCTCCATAAAGAAACAGCCAAGGTCAATAAAAGGGGAAAACTAATAATTCCATAGTATGTGTTCAAATTTGTTCCTTTTGTGTGTCTGCGGGTGGTGAGTCGGCGAGGTTCGCACTTGGATGAGTAATCACTCTGTCTTTGCAGCTTTTCATAACAGCATTTTGGCAAAGACAGATAACACTAACAGTGAACTCTTGTAGGCAGTGATGTAAATGTTGTTGGTTTTCATGTACTTTTGATGAACATTGAATAAGAAGGACCGCTGTGATGGTTTAAAATCACTATTCAAAGACACAGCTGCTCATGTCTTTGAATGAAGATTTTTTAAACAGTCGCAGCCGTCCTTAGACAACATGGAATATTTGGACTGTGAATGCCCTACATATACAAAGTATTATGTTTTTGATTAATGTTATAATCAATGTCATTATTTATGACAGTTTCAAAGTAGCATGAACTTCTTTTCAGCGTGGTGATGAGACAAGACGGATTTTGCACTTATGGTATGACACTTGGCCAGATCATGCAACCCCCTCTAGTGCTCAGGCACTGGTTGCTATGGCAAGTGAGGTTGCCGAGTATCGCCAAGTCGGCTCAGGAGATCCTCCTGTCGTGGTACACTGCAGTGCAGGAATTGGCCGCACTGGATGCTTCATTGCAGTTGCCGTTGGCATGGCACAACTGCTGCACAATGATAATGTTGACATCCTGGGTATCGTGTGCCAGATGCGATACGACAGGTAAGAGATCAGATTGCTGTATAAAATTGTATAAGAAAGAAAATTTAAATCATTTGATCTCAGCATGTTACTTCCTGGCATAGACAACTATTGCTAGACACCAGCCTCTCTTCTTCTTCCCTCTTCCCCCCCCCCCCCCCCTCCTAAAGCAGGTGCCCATATGCCTCCCCCCCCCCTCCTCTGCTTGGGCGCGCACACACACACACACACACACACACACAAAATTTTATCTGTATCTTTCTTTCTCATTCTTTTTTTCCAAAAGCCACACAACAGTGCTAGACACTCACAGTGCTTGTTAACTCTCCAATACTTCCTTTATCACAGTTGTTTATTTTCACTTGTTTATCCTGAGATGTTTCAGCACGGTATGTGTTATTAGACCATACATGTATTTTTAAGATTTGAACCATCTGATAACTTTTCCTCTCTTTTTAGGGGTGGTATGATACAGACTGCAGAACAATACGAGTTTGTACACAGGGCTTTGTGCCTGTTTGAGGGATCTCTCCCTGACCAGTCTGGCGAATGACAGACAGCTTTCACTCTTCTCCACATTCAAGAGTAATTGCAGTGTGTATAATGCAAGAGGAAGTGATAGTGTGTCGGCTGAAACTATTCGTGTCTTCATGCGTAAGTCACAGCTTTATGGCAGATGTAAAGTGCATCAGTTGTGTGGAAATTCGAAAAGAAGTTTCATCTGCTTTTGATAATTTTATTTATTTATATAAAGTGAAGTTTTCAACTATCTGTGCTGCAAAGCATTTTAAGTGCGATGACTCAGTAGCAGATGAAACTATTTTTATGAATGAATGACTGCCTCTTCTAAAGAAGACTAATTTTTTTCTTTTAGTTCGAGACAAGGCTATTGACCAATAGCCAGAGACTGAGAAATCTGTTGCTTCTTGATCTGTCGCGAGAGTCTCATAACTGCAACAGGCAATGCACCTGGTACTTAAATTCTGAGTAACTGTACATTTTGTAAAGAAAAATGTATAATTATTAGACTTTGAGAGAGATGATCTGAATGTAAATATTATGTACAGTTGTTATGAGTGATACACTTGTGATCTTTGTTCAAGCTATGTATGGTGCTTGTTTCTCAAGCTTTCTGTGACTGTTCTTGAAGGACATTTGAGACTTCAATTGTGCTTCTGGCATGCATACTAGGGCAGAGAATGTACAAAGTGAAAACATTTGATTGTCACTGTCACTGTTACCTGTTAAGTGCTGTCAGTATTGACAGTTATTCCTATTACATATGATTCTAGTCACTTGCCCAAAGTTTTGTGTATTGCCAGTAACAGTTGCCTTTGAACATTAAGTTTTGAAGCAGAGGTGGCATGTTTTGTGAGATGACCATATTGTGTTTCCACTGCTCGTAACCTGTATAAATGTGAGCCACATGTTTTTATACGTACTATGTTAATATTGTGAAATTCTGAGCAGTTGTTTGTTTGTCTATCTGATGCTATTATAATTGAGCTTCACTGATATTTATGGATCCATTGTGCAATGAGTGATGATACCAACAAATAAAATTGGCTGTTTATGCAAAATATCAAATACTTTTGTATGTTAACTTGCAGTGTTGCTTGTGCAAAGCTCATGTTTTCATTGTGCGAGCGTACAAGCTTCACATCAGAACAAAAGTCGCCTTTCATTTGGGCAGTAAAACAAAACTGAGAAGAACTTGTTTCACACAATATGTTTTGTAAATCATTGTTATCCCAGGTATGTCTGTAGAGTTTGAATCTGTATTTATTGACATTTTTTTTGGGTTCAAAAAAAAAAAAATCACAGTTTACAATTATTAGCACCTATAATAAGTTTGCAGTGTTAATGGAGAAATGCTTGAAAGGACAGCCCATAAATTAAACCATCGAACAAGGTTTTATAACCATTTCCTCACTGTAAAATTGATAGATAAAAATGTTTCACAGGAAACTCACATTGTCACAAATTATTTCACGTGTAAAATTCTTGTGAATGTAATTTGTGGCTCCAACTCCTTGCAATTTTAAAAACAATTAAAGATATGAAAAATCAAATATGATACACACAGCCTCATTTTTTTAGGAATTGTCTTGAATTTCATGACCTCCTGTGCCAAACTTGTAATGATGATGGCACCAAAATTATTTAGAGCACATGGATTATTTAGTTATCTACCATTTTGTGAGACATTGAGGCACTTGCCATCATAGTAGAAACATTCTGGAAGAATATTGTTGGAGGCAGAGTACAGACAAACAATTGCTATATTTAATTAAATCCATATGCTTTAGGGAATATTGTATGATATTGTCATAACTTTTTTAAAACTTGGGTGTCAATTTCAGGTTTCTTAAATTATTGTTGAAAAGCCTCAACTCTGTGCAAAACTAGCCTATTCCCAAAAATTTGTTATCCTGTCTTCAGTAATTGCAGCAATGGTCTCATAATTTTTTCATGTGGCTTACATTCTTATTTAGGTGGGAGTTCCTACAAAGCTTGCCATGCAAGTGTGTGAGAAGCTGTTTTCATTATTTCTTGACTTTGATGCATACTTGTACATTGGAATTCGAACCTTTAATGTAAGGATCATTTACAAGCAAAATGAAACTGTTGTGCAAGGGTTGTAAATGAACAGTTGGCGAAGCATTGCATAACATGCTGGTTTTTATTCAGCTATGTGTCATTATTTTATAGTTTCTTTATTTTGGGTGTGTATTACTATATTCTACAGACTCAAGTTTATTAACTTCAGACTTTCAGTGTATCATGAGCTGAGCTGCTGACTCCCTCAAAATTGTAATAATTGCTTTTACCATGTTAATGACGAATGAAACACAGTGCTTTAAAAGCATGATGTTATTGGAGACACTTGCTATCCTCTGACCTATCAGCTGACCTAGCCAGCATGTTGGAAGGGGACCTGCAGTCCAGTATGGAATATGAACTTTAGAGCAACATTGCATTTTCTTTACACACAAACCAGTGCTATAGGGGTTCTTCCACAGCTTCTAATTGTAAACCTAATTAATATAACTGGTAGCACAACAACTAATACTTTGCTGTAATGTTAAATTTGGAGAACTGAACTTAATAAGTTGGAGTATATTCAGAAGCTGAAAGTTTTTGAATTTATTTTCTGGTCTTTGTTGTTGATGATGTTTATGATTTTTTACAGATGTATCTAGCAGGCTAGTCAATAGTTGGTGTTATGGAAAGTGATATTTCAGAAGCAGAGGTATAAGCAAATGAAAAAAGAGAGTTCACTGAATTTATTCTTTAAGGTTCATCAGCAATGTAACTGAAAATTCATGTATAGAAATTAAATGAAAACCATACAGAGAGAATTAGTAGTTCAGTTATCAATAAAGTAATAGTTCAGCAAAGTATGGGAATAGTGGAAAAACCATTCTGAAAACCCAGGATTCGTTATTATTTCCTTCATTTTATTTCTTACATTTTGCATTCACATTGCTGTTGCCTTTGCCCCAGATGTCAGAGTTATTATTTTGTCGCAAGTAGATAATCATTTGAAAGAATTTGTGATAAAGAAAGATGCAATTTGATAAAATCATAAGCAGCTTCATCAGTTGGTGGTTGTCTGAAAGTGATATAAGTGCACTCATCAGTACAGTCACATATACTTGTAGCTCAGTTACCTGTACAAGCCACATCATTGAAAAATGATTGGGTTTTGTGTGGGCTACATTGAATTGACTTTGATTACAACTGTTTCCATTTCCAACCCTGACAGTTTTCATGTGCTGTGGACCTATTCTGGGCTTGATACTTTGTGGACAGAGACTCATTATTATTTGTTTGTATGCCCTGTTGTTGTGAAATCAGAAGCAGCATGTGGTTGTGAAAAGATTTTAAGTCATTAATATTTCTGAAATTTGTCATGTCTGTGTACAAATCAATAACAATAGACAATATTCATAAAATAATATTGTAATTTTCTGTGTTTGTTGTAATATTGTATTTTTATTATGATGATGTAATTCTCCTCCTACATGGATTGTATAATCCTTTCTTTCATTAGTGTGCCATTCAGATAAATTGGCTTACATCTTACAGTGATAAAGACATCTCTTGTGTGTCTGTACATTGCAAACACCTACATCTTGGATATCTTTGTACAGAGATTTCATATATGTTTGTGAAGTTAACTCCCATTGTTGAATAATTACTTGGCAGAGTACAATTGTTAACATTGAAATGAATAAGACTCATAATTTATTCTTGAGACAATATACCAAATTCTTTCTTCAGTCATTACTGTGTGTGAGAATCTTGCACATGTGGTTCATTTGTGTGTGTGTGTGTGTGTGTGTGTGTGTGTTTGTGTTTGTTTGTGTGTTTGTGTTTGTTTGTGTTTGTGTTTTCTGTACTTATATATACATATCTCTTAAGGTTTAGTAAATAAATGCTGTATCAGTATTTATATTTTCCATGTGCATTCTGTGTTTGTTCTGTTTCACAATACTGTGGAGCAAAATTTGAGCATTTGTTGTTCCTGAAGTACTCTGAAGGCTTGAACAGCACAGATATCAAACTGTTCAGTTTCTTTTTCATTGATAATTTCTGATGTTTTGAATTTTACTAAGCCTGGTTACATTAGCAGATAGTTAAACATACACACGTCTAACTTTGTTAACACTGAACTGAACAACACTCGATGGATAGTACAGGGTCCTACAACTGTGAAGGGATTGCAAAAACAATTTTTTAGCTTAGTGTGTGTAACTCTCGTTGGTTTTTCAGCTTCCCGTATGAATTGTTGTATAAAGTTATTGGTGTATTTCAACAGCAAGTATTTCGTGTGCAAGAAATTGTGTCACTAAGCTGATAGTTTTGTTTTTACTTGTGTTTTTTTGAATGTAGACATATTCTGATAGCGTGAAACTACAACTGTTCAGGGGTCAAGGTAAAGAATGTAACTTGCTTTTGGAGTATACCATATTTGTTTAAAATTGCAAGCACAGTACATGGAATACTGAAATTCCTTTTTGGGGATGAAGTATGTACTGCGTGTCTCAGAGTAAATGTCATTACGAAACTTTGTGCATAAAAGTTGCACATCTAATTTTTTTCAGACCCAACATCAATTCCTGCTTTGTTGTTCAAATTGTTCTGGCCTACTTGGTACTCGCAGTACTGTATTTCTTTTATCCTGAATGTTAATTGCAGGGAAAAAATAATGAAAGTTTATTTTAACTCATCATTCTGGTTAGATGTGCAGGCCAAATTCAGGAATCTGTGAGGTCATTATGGACAGACATTTATTGGAGTCTGGTATGTGTTTAAATAGCAAATAAAATCAAAAGAACAGTTGTGAATGTTTTCACAATTGTGTTGGCTACCTCCTTATGTAAATGGCTTAGCACATTGAATCATTATGAAATAAGAATGCCGACAATGACATAATATGTTACATCTGTCAGTAAGCTTTGTTCCTCTGCTGTGAAAAAGAAATATTATCTGAAAAATGACCGTACTGTCATAAACGCATCATTGTGAAACTAAATGCTTTCATGTGTTTAATTAGAAGTGTGATAAATAGCAATCTTTATAGTAGCCTGCATTAATCTGGGTAAACTCATTACCTCTGTCAAGCATTTTTAATGCCTCTTTTAAGTCTATTTTCTCCACAACTTAAATCTTAACACTGAAATATTCAGTAAATCATTATATTTGATACAGTTTTGTAAGAGACACATTTTTAAACATTTTTCATAAGATCTTACGTGGAACAAAACTGTGTTGAAAGTAAGAGAAAAAGTGGCATTATGTAAAAAAAAAAAAAAAAAACTGACATGTGGTTATTTAAGCTGTAGTAAAAGTCTGACAGTTACTAGCATTGCAGCAAATCTAGTTGATTCAGTGCAAAGCCATTTTGTATAGTGTAGGGTAAATGTTGTATCATAGTAATTACTTCATAATGTATAAAGTGTATTTCTTTACAGTTTTGACCTTTTGACCTGAATTAAAATATTTTATCTGAATCCTATTTTTTATATTATAATGTTAAAATAAAACAAATCGTGTACATATTTGAGAAATTAAATTTGTCAAAAGCTCAGATATTTATGAAATATTTTTAAAATTATACTATGAGAGTTTAATGTCAATTTTCTCATTTTATCAATTGTTACTATAGTGCACAAATTTCCGTTCAGAGCAGGACTTGAGTTACACTGTTTTGGTGTATGAAGCAATCTCCTTGGTCATCAAAATTTCTCATGTATTTTAAAAAAATTGTTTAAGTTCAGTTGGTTTTTAAATGTTCCTGTTGTCAGTTTAGGTTACCAGCAGTATTACATAGAAAATCTATACCCCTGAGATTGCAGATTTTTGTTTGGATAGCTTTAGATTTTGTTTTTAATTGTGGTATTGGAAGTGTTTTACTGTAACCAAAATTGTACATTAGTGTAAAATTGTGTAGATCACATAATGTGTACCTTCCCATAATTATCATTTAGCTGTAATTATAAATTATCAGAGTACTTATGTGCTCTGAGTTAAAGAACACCAATATATCATAAGGATACATATTTTGTGTCTGAATGTGAAATGTAAGTAGAACACCAATTAATTCATAAGGAACATTTACAGATATATATATACATATACATATATATATGGATATAAATTCATGACAAATATACTGAAACTGCTAATTTCTATACTTCATAATTTGGATATACAGGTTAAAGATTGTAAAGCTGTGTTGAGTCTTCAGGGAAATATTTCAGAATTGTATAATGTACCGCACAGTGTAAATAAAGGCAATGTTGCTGAATTACAAGTACCTTAGAATGGAGTGTTTATTTCATTCACTACGGGCTTGTAGCCCTTCATTATCAAAATGCATGTTCATTCTGACTTAACACAGAGCAAAGAATTCATAGAGGAATTTTCCAGACTCAGGATCAAAAAGAAACTGATTGTAATTTTATAGGTACTTTGCAGAGTTTTCTCTAAAGCTTTAGTGGCACTTGAAGACTGTCTGGAAGTCTGATCGAAAAAGTACAGGCACAGAGGACAGACTACACACACCATTTCCAAATGGGACAAGTTCTGAACATCCATGAAGTGATAAATTTTGAACTACTTTAATTCTAATCAAATAATAGCTTATACTGAGAAGGCTTTCTTAAATATTTTAGCTGGAAAAGTTAATATCCATGTGCAACAACATACACTTTCATTATGGTGATAATTTTCAGTATGCACATCTGGAAGTGTATGTTCCTTTCCATTGTGCGCATGCCTGCCAAATGTATGTAATTGAAAATTTCAGCTGATGCTAATGCAAATTGATGTACTGATTTTAAATATGATGAAGTTATTGGTAAACCAATCACGAAATGTTCAGAAAATGCCTGTTTCTTTGTTGTACTGACTGGTATGCAAGTAGTTAAATAAGGAAATTTAGCAGACGTATGGAACGCTTCTAGACTGATAGTAGCCATAAAATTCATTCCTGCCTCTAAAAGTTTTTGTATTTCCATTTAGGTACTTTTTTTTTAACATCTGCAGCTAGTATCTGTGTAACATCAGCAATCATATTGACGTGCCATCTGAATTCAACCCACTTCTCTTAGTGAAATTAGGAAAATAATAAATTCACTCAAAAGTAAAAGCTCACATGGAATTGATCGCATTTCCAACAGAGTGCTAAAAGCTTGTTCCCAACAAATAAGTACGGTTCTCAGCCACATATGTAGCAGCTCATTGAAAAAATGACATTTTTCCAGATAGACTGAAATTGGCTATTGTTAAACCATTGCATAAAAAAGGGGAAAGGTCTGATACTAACAAATACCACCAAATCTCACCTCTGCCGGCTTCACCCAAAATTATTGGAAAAGTAATGTATTCAAAAGTGGCATCACACTTTTGTAAAAATGAAGTACTAACATAATGTCAGTTTGGTTTTCAGATAGGCATTTTCAACAGAAATAACCAAACATCACCCATTGGGAAATTTTGTGATCTCGCAAAGGCTTTTGATAGTGTGAATCATGAAATTCATCTAGATAAGGTTAAGTATTGTGATATCAGTAGGACCGTGCACAAATGGTTTAATTCATATTTAACTGAAAGAATGCGGAAGGTTGAAATCAACAGTACAGATAGTCTGCAAAAGTCAGCAGTGTCCTCTAACTGGGGAGGTATCAAGAATGGTGTTCCACAGGGTTCAATCTTGGGTCCCTTATTGCTCTTAATATATATATTAATGACTTGCTGCTCTGTATTCATGAAGATGCAAAGCTAGCCCTTTTTGCTGATGATACAAGTATAGTAACCACACCCAACAAGCAGGAATCAGCCAAGAAAATTAATAAATGTGTGACTAGGGCCTCCTGTCGGGTAGATCATTCGCCGGGTGCAAGTCTTTCGATTTGACACCATTTCGATGACTTGCGCATAGATGGGGATGAAATGATGATTAGGACAACACAACACGCAGTCCCTGAACGGATAAAATCTCTGACCCAGCCAGGAATTGAACCCGGGCCCTTAGGATTGACATTGTCGCGCTGATCACTCAGCTACCGAGGGCGGAATTGTAAATAATGTCTTTCAGAAAATTATTAAGTGGTTCACTGCAAATGAACTCTCACTTAATTTTGAGAAAACACAGCCTATGCAATTCTGTACAGTAAATGGCTTTAACACCATTGATAAATATGGACTATGAACAGAAGTCTGTTACTAAGGCAGAATATTCAAAATTTCTGGGTGTGTGCATTGATGAGAAGTAGAATCGGAAGAAACACATTGATGATCTGCTGAAATGGTTAGGTTCAGCTACTTATGCTATTAGGGTTATCGCAAATTTTGGTGATAAACATATCAGTAAATCAGCCTACTATGCCTATTTTCATTCATTGCTTTCATGTGCCATCATATTTTGGGGAAATTCATCATTAAGAGAGAAAATATTCATTGCACAAAAGTGTGTAATCAGAATAACAGCTGGAGCCCACCCAAGATCACCATGCAGACACATATTTAAGGAACTCTGGATATTCACAGTACCTTTGCAATACATACATTCACCTATGAAATTTGTGATTGATAACCCGTTCCAGTTCAAAAGTAACAGCAAAGTGCTTAGCTATAACACTAGAAGAAAGGATGATCTTCACTATTCTGGGTTAAATCTCACTTTGATACAGAAAAGGGTGAATTATTATGCTGCCACAAAAATCTCTGATCATTTTCCAAATAGTATTAAGTCTTTCAGATAGCCAACAAACATTTAAAAGCAAATTAAAAGAAGTTCTGAATGACAATTCCTTCTACTCAATAGATGAATTGTTAGATATGAAGTAGTAACTGAGAAAAAAATTAACTATTTTGTGTAAAGAAAACTTATTTTAAAGTGACATGTTCCACATCAATACGAAATGTTGTATTCATGATCTGTGGAACTAGGAATAATGTATGACTGAACCTTTCTCCCTGCTTGTCACTAGTATGGCATAACCAAGCTTTTCGAAAAGTGATTGAAATATGAGTGGTTGAAGTGAAGTTTAAAATTCATCAAAAGATCCACTTTTTTTAATTTAGTTAACATGTTTCCCTTACACACTCAAATGGTGGCCCATAGTGTTTCCAAAATTTGTTGGACAGCTTTCTTGAAATATATCTATGCCTCTTTTTGTATTGTATCCATTTCCACTACAAATATTTAATTTCTGGAATGTTTCTGAATGTACAAACCATCAAAAACATCATTACTTGTCAGAAATTTTTCATGAATATATTTAAACCTCACTCATGGTCCTTGCTTCAGCCTGATGACTTGTGTGCCTGAATTACACAGACAGCTGCACCATAGGCACAACTGTATGGAGGGGTATCTGTGGTAAGGCCAGACTAACACATGATTTCAGAAAAGTTGAAGCATTCGTATATAGCAGGGGCTAGATTACGCATGACTGACTGCCAATATGGCCTTGCTATGTTGGGATACGTTGGAACTGTGGTACAGATGAAAGCGAGAAACTACAACTGTAACATTTCTGAGAACCTTTAGTGTTACAGAATGGCTTAATGAAAATGACATGTTTTATTAAAGTATTCTGGAAGTTCAAAGGGAGATTAATCTTCATGCAGTACATTCCTTCTTGCTGTAATAAGACCTCATTTGGAATAATGTTTGTGTTACGCAGTTGTGAGACTGGTCACATTTAGTTACGCCAGAGATGTCTGTCGTGAAAGAATATGGTCTGGGAGAACCAGGAAATATGATAGCCGTGCTTTAGGATTGTACCTACAGAAATGACACACTGTTTATGTGGGTAATTGTTATTCCAGTCCAGAACTACTTACGTGGTTGAATGATAGGGCTACAGACATAGGACACTGTCTGCAAAAGACAGGTGTGTGTGTTGAAAATCGAAGAACAGCTGAAGGAAGGAGAATTGCAGCACATGTTGCCTGATATTTTACTAGCAGGCAAATAGTGTTTTAGATAGAAGTTTGGAGCCTGACAACTTGCAGTTCACAACGAAACTCCCCATTGCACCCTCCTTGGATTTAATGGTAAGATAGCTTGTCAAAAACTGAACACAGATCAAGCATGGAAACGAAGATGGTGCACTGAACTATGAATAAAAAGCAAAATAGAAACAGTGAATGGTCCAAGAACAAGAAGTGCAAAACAAAGAGCAGCCTGATATGGCAATGGTGTCGTGAGTGAGTGGTCATGGTGTCGGACTGCCAAGCGGGCGACCTGTTTTCAAAATTATTTCGTGCCATTTATATTCCCCCCCACACACAATGTTATGAACTGTCCGTTTGGTCATTGAAATATTCCTCTCTTTCTGTAGCATTGGCAGTTGTCATACTATGTATTGATTATAGAATATGAGTTATGTAGTACATACCACATAGGTGTCTCACTGAAATGAAAACAACAAATAAATGGGTGTGAACTATATTACGACAAAGGAATTCAAGAGTTGAGACTTTCAAAACGGAACACAACTTTAAAAACACATGTTTTGACAGAGCACAGAGAAACTGTGTGATTGTGAAACTGTTTCATTCATTTGTTGCAGCTTATGTGACAAACTATTATGTTTTCATCATTTCTGTGGGAGTAATCACCCATTCATATATCTCACTCAATTACAATTCATACAAATTAGGTGTGTCGATAAGAGATTCCTACACCTGGCTGGAAATGACTTATAAGATTGTGGTGCCCTCCACTGGTAATGCTGGAATTCAATATGGTGTTGGTTCACCCTTAGCCTTTGTGACAGCTTCCACTCTAGCAGGCATACGTTCAACGAGGTGCTGGAAGGTTTCTTGGGGAAGGCAGCCCATTCTTCACAGAGTGTTGCACTGAGGAGAGGTATTGATGTCAGTCGGTGAGGCCTGGCACGAAGTCGGTGTTCCGAAATATCCAAAAGGTGTTTTATAGGATTCAGGTCAGGACTCTGTGGAGACCAGTCCATTACAGGGATGTTATTGTCATGCAAGCACTCCGTCATAGGCCGTGCATTATTAATGGGTGCTCGATTGTGTTGAAAGATGCAATTGCCATCCCCGAATTGCTCTTCAACAATGGGAAGCAAGAAGGTGCTTAAAACATCAGTGCAGACCTGTGCTGTGATAGTGCCACACAAAACAACAAGGGGTGCAAGCCCCCTCCATGAAAAATGCAACCACACCATAACACCACCACCTCAAAATTTTATTGTTGGCACTACATGCAATGGCAGATGATGTTCACTGGGCATTCGCCATACCCACATCCTGCCATCAGATCGCCACATTGTGTACCATGATTCGTCACTCCACACAACGTTTTTCCACTGTCCAATTGTCCAATATTTACGCTCCTTACACAAAGCGAGGCATAATTTGGTATTTACCGGTTTGATGTGTGGCTTATGAGCAGCTGCTCGACGACGAAATCCAAGTTTTCTCCCCTAATGCCTAGCTGTCATAGAACTTGCAATGGATCTTGATGCAGTTTGGATTTCCTGTGTGACGATCTGGATAGATGTCTGTCTATTACACATTACGACCCTCTTCAACTGTCGGTGGTCTGTGTCAGTCAACAGACGGGACGGCCTGTATACTTTTGTGCTGTACGTGTTCCTTCACATTTCCACTTCACCATCACATTGGAAACAGTGGACCTAGGGATGTTTATGAGTCTGGAAATCTGGCATACAGACATATGACACAAGTAATACTGAGTCACCTGACCATGTTTGAAGTCCATGAGTTCCTCAGAATGCCTCATTCTGTCTCTCACGATGTCTAATGACTACTGAGATCGTTGATATGGAGAACCTGGCAGTAGGTGGCAGCACAATGCCCTAATATGAAAAACGTATGTTTTTGTGGATGTCCGGATACTTTCGATCAAATAGTGTATCGTATGACACACGCACTATCACTAATGCCATGCATGATGCACCAGATGTGTTTTTCGGTAGAGGATTCGACTGATTTGTCACCTTGTCATCAAACATTTGCAGTTTACATTCAAAAGCCACTTCTTTTCGGATGCAAACAGAGTATTTGTGCAGAATCAACTGTCATTATAGGTCCCTACATTACACCTCACTGTTGCAAACAGATGTTACACCATGACACAGACACAAATTTGAATAAAGCAAACAACGAGAAAAAAAAAGAAAATGGCCTGAGGGGGTTTGAATATCGGCTTGCCCGCTTTCTAGTCCAATACTGTAACCACTTAACAACAACACCACTACTCTCGCTTGGTGCTCTATATTGCAGTTCTTCTCGTTGGACCATTCATTGTATCTATTTATTTATTTATTTATTTATTTATTTTTTCCACAGTCCAGTACCCCTTCTTTCTGCTTTTCATGCTTGATCCGTGTGTTCAATTTTTGATGGGTGTCCACTGAACCCTCTTCCCACTAAATTTGAGGGGGGTGCAATGGGGGGTTTTCCTTGTCAGTAGAGAGCATAAAGGAAAAACTGTGCACAAAACCAGAAACAGGGTTCAGAAACGTAAGTGTGCTCTTGACTACACTGAGTCAGCATGGGAAATATGAAGGTTGTTATCCTAAGTTGGTTAAAATCTGCACTATCATATAAAAATCATCCAAGTAGCTATCAGTGGTTATTAATGTGGGGTATATCCACCATTTGCCTTCCTCATAGATTGTAAGTTGTTATCCTAAGTTGGATAAGATCTGCACTATCATATAAAAATCATCCAAGAAGCTATCAGTGGTTATTAATGTGGGGTATATCCACACTTCGCCTTCTTGAAAGATGGAACTCTGCTGGGGATACTGAGGTGTCTGAATGTCTGTGGAGGAATAACAGCCCATGCTTCCTCAAGAGCCAAACCAGATAAGGTAGTGACGTTGAACATTGTGATCTGGAGCAAAGTCAACATTCTAAATAGTCTCAAGGGTGTTCCGTAGGGTCCAAGTCGGGACTCTGGGAAGGTCAGTCCATTTCAAAAATTTTACTGTCCACGAACTACTTTACAACAGCACACATTTTGAAATCATATGGAGTGGCTGAAAATCTTGATAAGAAAGACCTCCATGTGTGGATGTGCAAAAAACAAGAATTTAAATATCCCATTGTCCTTTTGGCAAGAGGTTATATTCTTCAATTAGAGGATGAGAGTTGAGAGTCATATGTGTAAATAAATGACACACATCATTTGTCTCATGTTATGCTCATCACAATCTACTTTGACAAGTGTGCACATTGGGTCAACCATGTCTTTGTTGTACCCGTCTTTTCATAAGTCTGTAAAGCAGGAGTTTTGTTGTAATATCAAAGCTCCCCAACCCCACATTCTATTTCTCCTTTATGTAATTTTCACTGATTGCACTACGTTTTGAGCTCCACCTATCATCTGCCTTATGGTCTGAGCTCTTGGGAACCCCATATTACTAGAAAGGTATCTCCTGTTGGTACAAGGGAGCAGACCCTTCAGTGATGATGTGGGATGATTATCCACCACTAATGTCTCATTATGCTTTCACAGCTGTTTGGACATTGGTGAATGAGAAGTAGTTGGTGAGCTGCATTCTAAGGAGCACTTCCAATCTGGCCACAATTTCCAGACAGACCTGTCTTCAAAAGCAAGCAGCGCAGTGTGGGCATTGTAAACAAACTGGATGATGTTTGTACACAGGAATAAAATTTTAAATGGATGGATTTCATTACCAATGCCTTCCATTGCACTGTAGATATGCTAGTGACAAACTAGACAATCTGTCTCAGAAGACAGTTCTCTGGTGAAACAAGAATGCTGCTCTGTAATTGGCAATGGGTGTGTGATAGTGTTGTAATTCAAGAACAAACCAATTACAAGGAATCTTGCAACATTCTTCACAGTGGTGGGTAAATGGTACCATACTGTTAATGAAAAAAGGATAGTTAGAAAATCATTCCACAAAATCTTCTGTCATATTAAGATCATCAGAGGAAGATGGAAAGGTTCCTGTAAATACTGTTATGAGGAATGACTCTCTGAAACTCAGGAAACATTGTCCATATCATGACAGTGCATTGAAGTGACATTCAGGCTGTAGTTTTATGCTGCCACAGATTAACTTCTAGAGGAACTGGTGGGATTTAATTCCTGGAAATGCCAAAATGTATAACTGTCACGTGGGAACAGGTTACTGCCTTGTTTGTGGCACAAAGGTCATGACAAACGTAAAGCATGTTGAGTTACCTCATAAGTAATGCTAGGAATTTCCTCCTTGACCTTTTTAATTTGATTTAAAGGATAGAAAATTTCCTGATTCGTGACAACAAGCAATTGTAGTACCACTCTCAGCTCTGGAAAGGATAGAATTTGACTGAGTAATCATGTTTTAGTCCTCACAAGGAAAGCCCAGTAGCAGAAAATCAACCACGGCTTTGTTTGCCACACTTGCAATGTGATTTAGAAAATACCATTCAGACAATAGTAATTGAACTGTGCTGGAGGCAATTATAAAAAACACTTTCCTTTGCAAGCAATATCTGTTAAGTACATTCTTTGATCATTAGAAGTAACATTGCTTTGACAACTCCAGTGGACCTTCTGAGGACACGCTCAGCAAGGATACTGTGTCAGTAAATGCAATTATGAAGACAGTTATATGTACTCAGAGCAGTCAGTAATATCTTCCCATCATATTTTAAATATAGAGTAACTAATGTTCTATTTGACTGATCAGAATAAAAAATGGTATCACTCAAAATAGTTCTTGCTAGCTGCAGTTAATGGTGCATCATCTATGATGTGTGAGGAGTGGGCTGATAAAAGAAGCTTTACACTTTTGACTGAGAACTGTGTGTTTGTTCTTGTAAATTATTTTTAGTTTTATTAATTAGCCTGATATCAAAATGAGGAACGTTTTTCTATCCTTTAAAGATTCAGTAAGCTATTTGGAACTCAGTTTTTCTTCATAACTCACTTCACCTGAGGCAACCAAAAGCAAAATTGCTGAAATCACTACATTTTAAAATACCTTAGTCCCAAAAAAGGAGGAATTAGCTCCAACATCCAACAAATGTCCTATATAATGGCATGTATGTGGATGCATAGATTCCTTCCTTCCTTTCCAGTGTCCTTTATCCATCCAGTGCCTGGTTGCGATTGATATGGTGCTTCCCCAATCATCACAGAGAACCAATGGTACCCTTATATATGCTAATATTACAATGAGGTCACCAGTTCCAAAGGGATTTTAAAGCTATTTCCATGTTCTGCCCCCTCCCCCCAAGGGATGAATTCACTTACCCCTTGTGTCTGCATCTAGTATTATCGTATAGTTAAATGCGACATTGTTTTTCAAAGTATTTGCGCGTTGTTTGTATGAAGCATTACTTGGGAACCAGTGTAGTATTTACATTGGTGGATGTGGAAAACTGCCCAAAAACCACATCCACCCTGTTAATCCGTGAGGTGGATTTGATATTTTTATTTTCTTCCAGTCCTTTTTCGAGGCCTGTTCTATATAAAACAAGGACTAAAATTTGGAACATTAAATATACAAACATTGGCTGGAAAGGTGGAGGAGATGGCATACATGATGGAAAGAAGGAAGTTAGACCTATTGGGGTTAGCTGAAATGAGATGGAAAGTAGAAGGAAGGAGAGAACTGAGGAAAGGCTACCAACTGTACTGGAGTGGAAATGAGGAGGGAAGGAGAAATGGAGTCGGTATAGTAGTAAAAGATGGATTAAAAGAGCAAGTGAAGAGGATAAGTGATAGGATGATGAAGACCAAAATATCACTCAAGGGTGATGACCATAGTGTATGCACCACAGGTGGGTTGCATTTCTGAGGAGAAGCAAGAGTTTGAAGAGGGAATGTAGAAGCGGATGGGAAGGAAGAATATGATACAGTAATGGGGGATTTAAATGCACATGTTGGAAGAGAAAGACAAGGCTGCAAAAGTGTGCTTGGACCAGAGGGTTGGGGATGCTGAAATGAGGAAGGTGAAAGACTATTGGATTTCTGTCAAAGGAATGGCTTGCCAGTTGAGAACTCTTTTTTCAGGAAAAGGGAGGTACGATAGTGAGGTGAATAGGAATATCATTGACATTAAGGTATTACCATCAGAGGCCTTGGATAGTGACCACTGTTTGCTGGTAATGAACCTGAGAGGGACTAAGGATAATAAAGGGACAGGAAACCAGGAAAGACGTATAAGGGTATGAAAGTTGAAGGAGGAAAAAAGCAGGCTACAGTACCTACAAGGAGTAAAGGAAAGCATCCTAAAGGATGAACCAAAAATGGTAGAAGAGGAATGGGGTAGATTTAAGGGAACATTAGTGAGTGCAGCAGAAGCAATATGTGGGAGGACAAGCAACAAAAAGAGATGGAAAGAAACACCCTGGTAGAATGATAAAGCAAAGGATATAGTACAAAAGAAGAATAGAGCCTTTAGGGTATGGTTCCGGAAGAGAACAGTAGAGACAAGGGAAGAGTATCAGGCAAGAGTGGTGGTGGTGGAAAGAAGAAAGTGGATGGAACAGTGGACCAGAATGATGGAGAAAGATAGTGAAGGTTCAAAAAAGGTGTTATATGGGATGATTAAAAGTAAGAGGAAGAATGGTACAACAGATTATGCTCAAATGGTGAACAAAAGTGGAGAAGATGTGGGGAATAAGGAGGAACTCAAGAATATGTGGAAGGAGTATTTTGAGGCGCTCCTGAACCTGGATGAAGAGGAACAAGCTGAGGAGAAAAAAGATGAGGAACAGCAAATAGAAAAAGACCTTACATGGGGAGAAGTGGAAGAGGCATGGGGCAAGGTAAAGGGAGGGAAGTCAACAGGTCTGGATGAGCTAAGTGTAGAGATGGTGAGAGCAGCAGGAGAGGTGGGGATGCAATGGCTATATCGAGTAATGAAAATTGTGTGGAGACAGATGTTCCCAGAAGACTGAAAGAAGGGAATAATTGTCCTGATTTTTAAGAAGGGAAAAGAGAAAAGAGTGTAAGAACTATCAGAAGATAACACTGATGAGTCATTCTGCAAAGGTTTTTGAGAAAATTTTGGAAGCACGAATTCAGCCAAAATAAGAAGAAAGAATGAGAGAAGAGCAACATGGCTTCAGAACAGAAAGGTCCAAGGTGGATCTAATTTTTGCTGTAAGACAACTGCAGGAACAGCACTATGAATATGGAATAGATCTACTAATGACCTTCCTGGACATTAAAAAAGCGTATGATAGTGTACATCGAAGCAAAGTGCCCTGGAGGACAGAGAAGTAGTAAAACAGATTATTTTGAGGATAAGGGGAATTTACTATATAAGTGTGAGCTGTGTGAAAGTGGGAGGGATCAGCTTGGATTGAACAGAAGAATGGCTTGAGGCAGGGAAGTGCACTTTCACCATTACTCTTCATTGCAGTGATGGATGACATAATGAGTATAGCAGCACAAGTAATTGGTGAAAGGAAGATGAAAGCTATGGTGTTTGCAGATGATCTGATGATTTGGGGGAATAAGGAGGAGGAAGTACAAGGGCAGTTGGACATATGGGAAGAAACAGTACAAGAATATGGGATGGTTGGTTGGTTGGTTGGTGGAGGGGGTTGAAGGGACCAGACTACAAAGGCCAGCGGTCCCTACGGGATGAAATTTAGTGTAGGTAAGAGTGAGATGATTATCACAATGAGAAAGAAGGAGAGAGGAAGAACTGGAATAACAATTGGTGAGGAACGATTGAGGAGAGTGGAGAGTTTCAAGTACCTAGGAAGCCTGATACAGGAAGATGGAAAAAATGATAGAGAAATAAACGAGGGGGGGGAGAAAAGCAGACGCATTTCGGAAGAGTGTCAGAAGCCTGATATGGAGCAAGGATTATATACCGGTCATACTATTTCATTTCTTTGTGGTGACTAGTTTAGAACAGTCATGTCTATTTTCAAACCATGGCCTTAGATATAAGTGTAATCATAGTCTACAAATGTACAGGGTGATTATAATTAAAGTTAAACTTTCAAACTGCTGTAGAAATAACACCACTGGTCAGAATGATTTCAAATTGCAACAGAATGTTATTGGAGAAAGGGGAAAACATATGGCAGAAGAACAGTAAATAGTTACAAAATGTAGCAATAGATGGTGCTGTAAGCATCATAATTTAGTAGTGGTTAACTACAAATGAAAAATGAATCATACAACAGTGTCTAAGATGTACGTCTGACATTAAACAAACTGTATTCCTCAGTGTGCATGGGTATATGGGTGTGGTACTGTTAGTTACGTAAGACCATCCACCACAGCAATGTCATATTACATCAGATGGGAAAAACTGGTTTGTTAATTGTACTGAGGCCAAAAACTGCATAAAAAGCATCACTCACATCAGTTTTTAATTGTCCTGAGTCCAAAATCCACATAAAAAGCATCAATCACATCGGTTTTTAATTGTCCTGAGGCCAAAAACCACATAAAAAGCATTAATCAAAATCAAATCAGATTATTAATTTCCACGTGACTTGTGAAAAATATGTTAAATATGATGTCCACTGTTTTCTGCAACAAGTTGAAATCAAGAAACACCATGTTCCACAACTGACTGAATTGTTTACAGGGTCACATTCAGAATGTGTTGTGCAATGCATGCCTTCAATGCTGCTAAGTTTGCAATTGGAACACTAAACACAGCATCTAGATAGCCCCACAGCCAGAAGTCACCGGATTAACATTAAGTGATTGGGATGGCCAGGCTGTAGGGAAATGGCCGCCGATAATTCCAGCATTTCCGAAATGGAGCTCCAGCAGCTGATTAATGAGATTTACAATGTGCAGAGGTGCACCATCTTGCATGAAAATGATCCCATCCACACATCCATGCTGTTGGAGAGCTGGAATGTCATGGTTGTGCAAAAGACACTCATAGCGCTTACCACTGATGGTACAGGTAACAGGACCAGAAGCACACGTCTCTTCGTAGAAATATGGCCCTATGATAAATGATGCTATAAACCCATATCACATAGTGACCTTTTCAGGATGAAGTGGTTCGGGTTGATTCACGTGTGGATTTTCCTTTGCCTATATTCAGCAGTTCTGTGTATTGACATATCCTGTCAGATATAAAAGGGCTTCATCTGTCCACAAAATCTTCCATGGCCAATCATTGTCCACTTCCGTGCGAGCAACAAATTCTAAAGTAAAGGTCTCTCTTGCTGGCAGGTCAACAGGAAACAACTTGTGCACATGGGTAATTTTGAATGGATAGCAAAGAAGGATGTTTCATAGGATTTTATGCACCATGCTTACTGCTTTCACTGGCATTGATTCAATTCGTTTCCTCCCTCTACTAGGTTGAACCCATCTTTTCAGTTCTCTGAATCATTCTCTCCAGACCCAAGGCAGTCATCAGACCAACGCCTTTTTTCAAGCCCTTCAGTGTCCAGAACTTCTGCAGAGCGACGTGTGCACAGTCATCATTCTTGTAATACAGCTTTACAATGAAAGCACATTCCTGCATTGAGACAGTCATGGTGAATGTTGCAGATGTGAAAGGAGGAAAAGCTGTGTACATGGCATGTTTATACCAACTTCAATGGGTCATGTGCATGACAGGTGTTTTCATTTATTTATTCTGACACATACAGCACCATCTATTGATTAATTTTCACACTATTTTTTTCTTCTGCCATCATCTTTTCCCCCTTCTTTGATAATATGCCATTGCAATTTGACGTCATTCTGACCAGTGGTGTTATTTCTACAGCATTCTGAAAGTTTAACTTTAATTATAATCACCCTGTACATTTCACTCATACTTAAGGCTATGGTTTTAAAATAGGCATGATGGTCTGAAACTAGTCACCACAAAGAAATGTCTATTATCACAACTGTGACAAATATTGCAAGAAAATAAAAATACTTAATACCCTAGTTGCTGGTCCTATTCTCCAGCAGTATGTTGAAACTTCATAAAAAAAGATGTATTTGATCTGGGCCTGGTGCACTTCTCCTTGTCCCAGAAGTGGGTGGGTTAACACACTTGGCTATTCAGGCAGGTAAAGAATCCATAGATTACCTAATTCTAAGTAGTTAGAAGCCTAGCATCTTTTGAAATTATGCTAACTGTACAGCACGTATAGGCTGGCACAAAAAGAATGGATGGACTTCAAACTAGTATAACTGGCTCTATTTTGTACACATACAAAATGTGCTCACATCACTACAATTGATAATATATCTAATTTATGAACTGTCAAATTTTTCATGTTTTAAATATAATGTAAGGCAGATAGAGGCCTTCTTTGTGAATACACATTAAAAGTTTTTCTTTGAAATTCACCATCACTTTCATCAGCATGTCGCATAAAATAGCAGCAACCTCTTGATGTATTACAACTTTCAGGTCATTGTACAAGGTTTGTTGCAGTACAGTTTGCTTTTTAGATAACCCACATAAGTGGAAGTCACAAACCAACAAATCTGGTGAGAGTGCTGGTCGGTGGACACCACCAAAATGTGACATCATGTGTCGGGGAAACATTATTCGAACAATTGCTTTGAAGTCATTAGCCATGTGGGCTGTGGTCCATCTTGTTGGAACCACATGTCTGCCATGTTCATTCCTGTAGTGTCCAATTGTGGCTGCACAAAATCACGTAGGATTGCAACATAATGTGCAGCATTCACTGTTACGGAGCTTCATTGCTCCTCATAAACATAACATCATCATCAGCAGGAACAGCAAATGTTCTCTCACAAAATTGTCCCCATTCATCATAACCATGGTGTGAATCTTCTGCACAATCATAATTTTTTGAGGATGAAAATATAACTTGTCCTTCAGGAAGTGCTGCAGTGAGCGATGAGACAAGCCCAGAGTTGGAGCAATGGAATATTGTGTTGCGATCAGATATCGAACCATTTTGCAGAACATTGAAGTGTGTATGGAAAAGCTGTTGAACTGTGATCACAGAGTCATAGCTTTTGAAGAAATGTTCAACAGCAAAAATGCAATGATGCACGGTCCACTGCACTGTTGCTACTGGGACGATGGGACACTCTAACCTATGAAACAACAGGTTCCCCCACCCCACCAGTCCACTCCCACCACAGATACTATGCAAGTGAAATCCATGCATTCTTTTTGTGCTAGCCTTTAATATTAGCACTACTGTCAATATCTGCACAGTTGCCAGTGATTAGCCAACTGATACAGGCATTAACATACTCATTCGTTCACTGTATTCTATAGATCCCATTAAATAGGAGAGCCTTCAGGGATGTGGAATGAGTGACAAAAGAGTTGCAACTCCCAGAAATTTAATCTGCACTGAATTAATAGTAAACAATGACAATACTCTTTCATGATATTTGTGCAAATGTGGCTAACATGAATGTTTTGTGCCAAGACTGGGACTAAACACCATATGGCTCATTTGGAAGCTAAGGATTGTTTCAAAGGTGACAAATTTGAAGAAAGGGTACACGTCAGACTTACTTATATATTATTTGTCTAATAACATTTTAAAAAAACTGTGTAGCATGTAATAAGAAATGAAAGCATGACTTCCTCAAGTGTTCTGTTGCTTTTGTCATTGTGTGCTCTATGTTGCCCTTCCCAGTCACTGCAGATAGATGTATTTGGGTGTCTACATGTTTGTGTGAGTGTGTAGTTAAGTTCAAGAAAGGGCAGTAGATAATAATAATTATACATTTCTTTGTACCAAGCAGGTGACTTATTGCTATCCCACATTTTTGTTTTTTAATTTTATTTTGTTTCAAGAAGATAGTGGTAAAATTAAGAGGGGGTGTACAAGCTATTTGATATTCTGTCAAAACAAGTGTGCTGCACACTTTAAAATTTTGTATTTTATCTGAACCCCTCCCAAAGCTTTCAAGGTGGCAGTTTTAACTTATGTCTTTTATGAATGAATAAATAAAATTCTTTATTGTTTTGAGTGTTCAGTCATTTAGCAGTATGGTTGTTCAACAGTAACTTGAATTCTGTAGCTACACTACTTCATTTAAGCCATAGATCATAGTAACAAATACTTGGTAGTGCTCATGTGGTGTTTGGGGTGATTCTGCAGTACCAAAATACAATGGCAAAATGATTCCTGCATGGGTAAATCATACTATGTGAATAATATAATATTTATTTGTTCACAATCATATTACAGTCTTGGGCTTAGACATTTTTTGTACATTTACGACAATGGTGTGATGCCATAGATGTAATGAATGTATAAAAACAGTGGCATATTTGATACTATTTTAAGATATTTACTACCACTAATAGACTGTGATTTACGAAAACAGTATTGTCGATGATAGAGTTCACAAAGCATGTGAGATAATAAACATCTTTTAATCAACAATAATGTTTCAATTTGCCATTAAAAAGATTTTCTTGGTATTGCTTTATGTTATTTGGCATCCTGTTATAGAACTGTCTTCCAGAAGCAGGTGAACTGTAATCTGTAGCTTATTTATTGCACAGTATATATGATAAGCACATCTGGTTCATGAATTGTAATTACTCTTAGTTCTTTGTATTCTTTTACAAATGTAATTGTCATAAGGACACACAAAGTATACACAGTGAGTAAATATTAGTTGATGAAACAGCCCCTCCATGACTCATATTTGCTTACAGCAATTGTTTTATCTGCATTACTCTAAAGTGAGAATAACCTATCCATGTAGACTGTGGGTGCCCCATCCCAGATTTCAGTCACATGTTGCAAATGTGAGTGGATTAATCCATAGCAAACTTGCTTTAGGTTAGGAGGAGTTATCATTCTTGCAAGGAGTTTTAGTAAGTAAATGTTACAGCTAATCTTTCTACAGATCTAAATGAAATGCTTGTGGCAACTATTGACAGTGAACTGAACAACTAGGATGTGGGAAATGAAGATATTTGACTTTAGTTTTCCTCTGGATTGCTCCTGAATATGCTCATGCTTGCTTTTAGTGTGTTTGAGATAGAAATAAATAATTGAGTTACATTGACTAGTTGGATTTTTGTGTGTATCTCTGCCGAGTTTAGCAGCTGGAATCCACATAAGTGACCCTGAGTCTTTTTCATTATTCAATTATCAATTTCATTTGTTACTGAGTGTTTGTTAATGGAAACAATGGATTGCCTACTGTGGAGTGCATCGGACTCCTGCATCAGACTCCTGGATACACACTTGACTACAACTGCAAAGCATAGGTGCCACTGACAATGCAAAAGATGGTTGCAAGAGAACATATACATTCATATTATGCCAGGCCACATGTGGCCAACCTAACTTCCATCAGACCACAATGAACGTAAATGCACATGCTAGCACCAGGGCACAAACAAGGGTGCATTACTCTATGAGTTTTGCCAGTTGCACCAGACTGTGGTTTACTCTCTCCAAGGCCAGATATCACTTCACAATGCCTAGCCACCACACCTCCCACACCTCTGCTAGTTATTCGCTCTCAGTAGATGTCAGAAAGTTGTGCCACAGTGCTCTATTGGGCCTTCCAATTCATTTTACATGCATCTACCACCTTGCTATTTAACAGACATGGTCCCTCACCCCCGTTGTTTGACCTTGCACCCACAGCTACTGCATAGTGCATCACCTGCAGTCATTGCTATGCAACCCACAGTAACCTTGACTGACACAGCATTTCAGCCTGCTGCTCCACAAGGGACTCTCAATCCAGATCTCGCTCCTTCCTTCATGGATACATCATTGCTTCCTTCTACATAGCTGCCCATGTCTCACTATATGTTGGCTCAAGCTATACTTACAGAGCATATTCCAGTGGGCAGGTTCCCAAAGCTACCTGTTACAAAAGGAACCCACAAAACATGGACTGGTGGAAAGTCTATGTGACATACACAGCATTCTCACTGATAATACCTGATTCATCTGCCTTGTCAGCCATCTGATATCACTGACCTCATCAGTGACTTACTTTAGTGCCATCTATCACACCATAAATATGCCATGGTGAAGTCTGTCATCACTGAGCATCTGTTGTGATCACAAGCTGAAGCAATCCATCACATTACTCATGAGGAACATATTGGTTCAAGATGGGCCTCACAACTTTGGCACCACCTGCATGTGCAAGTTGGTCCAGAGGTCACTTTATGGGAACACAGATTAGTGAAACTTCCACTTGAACTACAACTCCAGCTTCTTTCACATCCACCAAACCCACTGGAAACTGAACTTCGGCTTGCAGGTCAGGCCCACAGAATTGTTCGCCACAGACAGTTACACCTGGCTGCAAGTGCACCAGCAGATGACAAGGGTGGCAACAGTATGCACACAGCCCTGCCCCCTGCCTCCTCCAATGCACTTGGGCAGCAGGGGCTGTGCAAGGGCAGGCACAACACATCAGAGCAACCTGTAGCCAACTGGCAGCCGACTCTGGGCATAACCTGTGCTGGATCCCTGACAGTCAGTGACTTCTGCTGACACTCCACACGAACATGCAGCCAATCTCCAGGAGAGCACAATAGATGGCGCAGGTTGTAACGACAACTGTACATATAATAATTTTTTTCTTTATGAATTTCTCTAAATTAGTGTGAAAAATGGTTGATTTAATTTCTTGCTCTTTTCGTGTCATGTTAAAGAAACAGTGAGCAACTTTTGAAATGAATATTATTATTTATGTTAGATTTCAAATAATGTGGTAATCAAAAGGAAGTGTACTTAATGTTAAAACTATTGTAAGATGTGAAAATTGTAATTTGAACACTTGGTCCATACGTAGGTAATGCAGTAGGATATGTGTAGTAGAAAACCTGTGGTGAATACCCTACCTGTAGGGGAGCGGGAAAAGGTGGAGGCAGGCGAGCGCGGGAAAACGCACACTGGGCGCGGTTCGGCACAACGGGCTCAAGTCAGTCAGTCGGAGGCCAGCAACAGTAAGAGTCAGAGTGGTGAATTGGTCAGAGGAACACGTACCGTACCGAGGCGGCTACCCAGGAAAAGTGGATTCCATTGAGCCTCGGATGCACCGATTCCGATGACTACTTAGCATGGCTATATTCTGAGGCACAAAGTTGGAAAGATTACGACGCTAAGAAGATGGAAAGTGCCGATGTAGCGTGAGCCTTAGCCATGCTTGTATGTGTGCCGTGCTCTCCGCTACCTCGCTGCCCGCCAACCGCCGCACCGACTTGCACAGGTCAAACATTTATTTCATCTTTAGAAGTGTATCTGTGTGGACCAGTGTCGAAACTGTTTCTAATTGTTCAATAATAACGTGACTTTTACCAGAATTGCTTTAGCCATGACTTATCCTGATCACTGACCTAGACAGGATCCTTACCTCGTATTGTGCAACCCGAGTATCCTGAACTGAAAATCTAAAATCAGTGTTAATAAGAATTATCAGTAGATCTCTCTATGCTATAAAGAAGTTTAAAAAGTCTATGTGTTATTGCAAAAGTTGGTAAAGAACAATAGTATGACTAACTTGGAAGAGAATTTTTTGAATTGAGTTAGCGATGTTATTTAATTAATTTGAGACAGAACTAATGACAGTTAAATTATTCAGAAGTAAGACAAAAGAGTAGTTATCCATAAATAGATAATTTTGAGTGTTAATTTGCCTTTTAAGACTTAACAGTTTCAGTATAACGACCATAACAGTTTCAGGCCCCCCCCCCCCCCCCCCCTTCTCTTGTCCATTCTTTCAAACCTTGAAATGTGCTGATCAGATTTGACCAGTAAAGCTAAATTCTATGTTAATCCTAAGTGTATAAGTGTTGTTTTCCAATTTTAATAGTGACATTGTATGTGTGCTTTCAGAACTGCTTATTCTAGGAAAGTCTATGCCCAATTTCAGTCTGATCAATATACAAAATGCAGTTCGTAGTAATCATTGATGTGTGGTGTTGTGTGAATTTAGCTCGTCCAAATTAGTACAAAAAGAGAAAGCTTTAGTTCAGTGGATTTTTCTGGTGCCAAACTTTGCCGTATAACGCATCTTTACTACGTGTTACTATGCTTGTACATGCACCCAATTGTACAAGGAAAAACTCACTCATTGCCTAAGTAGGCTGGCGACCGAATTATTAATTAATGGTAGCATCTACTGTGTGTACTTCTTGTCCATGCGAACGAGTAATTATACTTTACATTTGCTTGATGCATCACTGTAGTTATTAACTGAGTACAAGTCCGATCTTGCTTCTATTAGGTACACGCGGTCAACTTATGTACCAAAATCCTTGTTTATAAGGTGAAGCCCGTGAACTTATTACAGTACAGGCTTTATACAGCTAACGTACGTCCGTTAAAGGGCGGAAGCGTTGCACGTGGCTTCCCGGTGACAGGACATCCAGTTGTTGTCGATTACAAATTAACGTAAAGATCAAACAGTGGATGTTCAGTGGCACGAATAGCAATAAAAGTTAGTAAAATAAACTGCAGTGGGAGTCAAGTATAGTAGTGTGGTATAGTTGGCATTTAATATGGACAGGAACGTAGGCAGGATAGATGCGCCAAGCGAAATGGAGAATGCGGCTGGCAGTAGCAGGAGTTTACGTGGCCAGATAACAGATGGCGTTAGCGGAAGACAATTGGCGTACATACAATACCATGAACACGTCAACGAACAGATTGAAATGTCGAGATCGTCTCGAATACAGCAAGGGATAAAACAGGAAGTAGAGGGTGACGTTGTAGATGATAGTGGGTACGTCAACGAATCCACTGACATGTTTGATTCACCACAGATAAAGAAAGAACCGAGAGAAACTTCTGAAATAGAATCGGAACACATCGATCCTGTAGAACAAAACAGTATAAAAATTTTAAGTATGAACGACTTATTTGAACAATTAACCAAACAAATTGCAGGACAGAGTGAGCAGCTCAAAATACAGAATGAGCAACTTCAAAAACAAGTCGGCAATCAGGTTAATCAGCTTAAAATGCACGTTGACGAGCAGCTCAAAACACAGAATGAGCAGCTTAAAACACACGTGGATCGAATTAAAGCACAGGTTGAAGGACAGGGAATTAAAATTAGTAAACAAATAGAACAGGTAGAACAAAAAGTGGGTAATTTAAATTCTGTGGTAAATACTCTGAAACTTGAAGTTGATACCATTAACAAGAATATGGATACTATGCAGGGGGAAATTGTTAACATTAACAGTAGGTTCGATGTTGAAATTCTCAACATCCAAGAGAAAGTAGAGCCCCTGGTAGAAACAAAAGTAGACGAAAAAGTTTTCGGTCTCAAATCTGAGATCGTAAATGAATGTCAACACGGAATTTCACAGTTGAAAAGGGCAGTTTCAGACACTGAAAAAGATTTAGGCGAGAGAGTTACCGAATGTGAACAAAATTCTTCGAAAATTCAAGGCAAAATTTTTGACCTTGAGAATAAAATTAAAGATAGGCCTGGTGTTGTCTGTAATGGCGCACCGATTACGAAGCTGTTAGAAGGCGAGGAACGCTTTGATCCTGCCAAGAAACACAACGGATGGCATCCGTTAGATTTCATCAAAAATTGCGAGAGAATATTTCCTGAACACTTGTCTAATCAGGAAAAGATAAACGTTGTAATTAGCACCTTAGCAGGTGACGCTAAGCGCTGGGGAATTAATTTGGACACCGAATGAATGACGTTCGAAGAATTTAGGCAGAGATTTACGGAAGAATATTGGTCTGAACAAAAGCAGCACCATTTATGGCGGGAGTTCATCATGGCCAAACAGCATGATAATAGGGGCAGGAATTCTTTGAAAGATTTCTGCGAGTATTGGTACAGGAAACTGACGCATTTAAGAGGCCGAAGATCAGATTCGGAAATTATCTGGGAGCTATATAAAAAGCTTCCGGAAGATTCAAAGAGGTATGTGGGAAGCAATCATCGTAGCTTCCAAGCATTTCTAGAAAGAGTCGAAGACGAAGACCATTGGCGCGAAAGTCGTGCCAATTATCAAAATTTTGGTCATCGTAATAATCGTAATAAAGACGAACGAAATGACGGCGAAGGATTTCGCGTCAATATGTTACAAAGAGGTAGAGGCAGAGGTAGAGGAAGAGGAAATTATTCAGGTCGCGGTAGAGGGTATACCGCGCAAAGTAATAACGACGCGGGAAACTAATTTCCGCGAACGTTGCGGGCCAAACGGAAGCGGACAATACATACCGGCCCCGAGTTGAGAAAAGATACCGGACCGACCGTAATGTAATGAGACAGGCTAGGGACAGGCACGGAACGCCGCGACGTGTTGTGGCGAAACAAGCGTCAGCTGCGAGCCAGAATGAGTCATTTATGCCACACAGAACGCTACATGTTAACAGGCGAGTGGAGCATCAGCGGGCAACGACCCAACCTAGCAGAACATCTGTTAGGAAAGAAGCCGCTGGAAATACGGCAGCAGTAGATACGAACATAGCCGTCAGGGCTAATGAAAGTTTTACGAGTGATAATTCCGTGGCAAAGGAAACGATAAAGGAAACTGTGAATACACAGAGAGGTGCGGTTAGCAGGGTTTGCAATGAGAGAAAAGTCGAGGATAAATTAGCAGAAGTAACTGATTGGCGTGTGCAGATCGACGATCTGTACAAGGGCCTAAAGCAATGTGAGTGGGAGGATTTTAAGAAGGAGTATGAGGCAAAGAAATTAGTTAGTGGAAAAGGAGATAGTAGGGACGTCGATAAGGTGACGTGGCCCGAATTGGAAGAGGAGAGAATAAATAGCGCCGCGCAAAGTACGCGTGCCGCCAATAGGATGCAGATTAAGGATAGGAAGGATTTGGAGGATGAAATCCTCAGCATTGACGAAGAAATAACTTCTGCTAACAGTCCGCCAATTGTACAAACTGCTACCGAGAGGCACCGTGGAGAAGGGGCAGATGACTACCTGAAAGTAATCAAAGTCCACGAGGATTACACCGAATATGAAGTCACAGTGGAAGTGAATAAAGCTGAGGATGAGGCCGTATTGCCAAAAGAGGAGATTGAATTGAAATCCAAGCCTGACGACAATACAGAGGAGGAACTTAGTGCCTGTCTCAGAAAAGCTTTTATGTTAGAACCTGAAAGCGATCCGGAATGGTCGGATTCCGACGATAGTTCAGATGATGAAAGGTACGCAAAAACAGACAAAAATGAATATACTAACCTTCCCTATTGTGCAAAAATAGAGTACTTAAGTGAATTTGATGGTGAGGAAGATAGTAGTGATGACTCCAGTGACGATGAATTTGCAGGTGTAAACGAAAGTGAATATACTTTTACTGAAAGAGGGTATGAGAAAATTAGTGAAAATCTTCCAGAGCAAGATACAGTAAATAGAAGTGGGTACAAACCGAATGAATTATTCAGTAATGTAAAACAGGGGCATAATTTGCAGGAACCTCTAGATGATTCTATACTGGGGGACGCCTTAATAAATGTTTTGAAGGAGTGTGAATTACAGGAACAAAAAGAACCACCTGATAAAATGATAGCAGAACAGGGAATGTTGTACCTTGCTAAAGACTTTGAAATTTCAAAGCCTAAAAAGCCACCTGATGAAACGAAACGTTGGCAAGATCTGAATGACTTAGTGAAAGATGTAGAAAATAAGAGGCCTAAAAAGCCACCAGACTTAAGTGACTGTTTTATGAACCCTAAAAGACTGCCTTGTTAATAAAGAGACTGGGGGCAGGATACTGTATTTATATATATTATTAGTATTATGCATGACTTTATTATTACTGTATCTCAGTGTTACCTGAAAGTGAATTATTGTTTTGTTGATTTAGAGTCTGGGGCAGATTTATATCGGATTTTGAGAATGTCATGAACACATTACATCATGAAACTACAGGATTTCCACCGGAAGAAATTTTGTTAGGCAGAAGTAGTAAAAGTTTAATTGAAGAAAAACTAGAGTTTCCACCTTGTACAAGTTTGGGGTTGGATCAAAAGAAAGAATTGGTGATAAAAAGGGCAAAGCAAAAAGCTGAATCTAGATCTAAAAGACACAATAAAAATTTAAAAGTTTCGAAATTTAAAATTGGAGATTATGTTCTTTTAAAAACCCACGAAAAGTCTAGTGAACTAAACCATGAAATTTCCAAATTTAAATATATTTATAATGGACCATATATAATACAGAATATTCCACACGACAATGCTTACTACCTGATCTACCCAAAATCCAAAAGACCTTTAGGTGTGAGAAATATTGTGGACCTGAAACTGTATGTTCCTAGAAACGAGTAATTGTGCTGTATCTTATGCTGAACCCAAGTTATTCTAAATATAACTAATCTTTGTAAATGTCTGTATACCCTTGAAAGTGTGCTAATGTAGTTATGTGAGTTTCAGATTACCAATTGTACTGTAACTGTAAAAATATATGGAGAAAGGGACTGAAATGAAAGGATAAATGCTATCAGCCAGATAAAAGATGGGACTGTCAAAAATGAAAATGGGCAGTGTATGAACCATGATATGAAGGACTGCCAAATACCAATGAGGGCAGATAAATAGTCGATGGAAAATTGTAAATATTATCCAGGAGATGTGATAATATGAAGTGAAAAGGACTGCCCAAATCCGCATAATAGGCAGCAAATATGTGTAGTTAATTTTCTGAATATGTGTGTGTGTGTTTTGTTTAGTAAGTAAGGAAATGGACTGCTATTCAAAGCAAGCAGCGACAAATTACATTATAGTGTGTACAAAATATGCAATTGTTTTTGTAGTTAAATGCATTATTCCAGAATTTTAAATTATTTCTTTGGAAAAAAAAAAAAGATTAAATTGCTATTTTAGTAATGTTATGATGGGAAGTTGGACTGTGCAAAAGGCACTTGAGTAAATAATAAATAATTATTCTTGATGTGCTAAAAGAGTGTAAACCTATATACAGGGAGTAGAAGGACATATGTAGTGTAAATCTTTTTGGACGTTTAAGTAAAGATTCAGAACCACTGTATAATTGCAAGATTTAGTGTTCCCATAAAATTTGGACTTAAGCAAAATTTTCTGGAAACAGGGGCATGTGTAACAACAACTGTACATATAATATTTTTTTTCTTTATGAATTTCTCTAAATTAGTGTGAAAAATGGTTGATTTAATTTCTTGCTCTTTTCGTGTCATGTTAAAGAAACAGTGAGCAACTTTTGAAATGAATATTATTATTTATGTTAGATTTCAAATAATGTGGTAATCAAAAGGAAGTGTACTTAATGTTAAAACTATTGTAAGATGTGAAAATTGTAATTTAAACACTTGGTCCATATGTAGGTAATGCAGTAGGATATGTGTAGTAGAAAACCTGTGGTGAATACCCTACCTGTAGGGGAGCAGGAAAAGGTGGAGGCAGGCGAGCGCGGGAAAACAAACACTGGGCGCGGTTCGGCACAACGGGCTCAAGTCAGTCAGTTGGAGGTGAGCAACAGTAAGAGTCGGAGTGGTGAATTGGTCAGAGGAACACGTACCGTACCGAGGCGGCTACCCAGGAAAAGTGGATTCCATTGAGCCTCGGATGCACCGATTCCGATGACTACTTGGCATGGCTATATTCTGAGGCACAAAGTTGGAAAGATTACGACGCTAAGAAGATGGAAAGTGCCGATGTAGTGTGAGCCTTAGCCGTGCTTGTATGTGTGCCGTGCTGCCCGCTACCTCGCTGCCCGCCAACCGCCGCACCAACTTGCACAGGTCAAACATTTATTTCATCTTTAGAAGTGTATCTGTGTGGGCCAGTGTCGAAACTGTTTCTAATTGTTCAATAATAACGTGACTTTTACCAGAATTGCTTTAGCCATGACTTATCCTGATCACTGACCTAGACAGGATCCTTACCTCGTATTGTGCAACCCGAGTATCCTGAACTGAAAATCTAAAATCAGTGTTAATAAGAATTATCAGTAGATCTCTCTATGCTATAAAGAAGTTTAAAAAGTATATGTGTTATTGCAAAAGTTGGTAAAGAACAATAGTATGACTAACTTGGAAGAGAGTTTTTTGAATTGAGTTAGCGATGTTATTTAATTAATTTGAGACAGAACTAATGACAGTTAAATTATTCAGAAGTAAGACAAAAGAGTAGTTATCCATAAATAGATAATTTTGAGTGTTAATTTGCCTTTTAAGACTTAACAGTTTCAGTATAACGACCATAACAGTTTCAGGCCCCCCCCCCCCCCTTCTCTTGTCCATTCTTTCAAACCTTGAAATGTGCTGATCAGATTTGACCAGTAAAGCTAAATTCTATGTTAATCCTAAGTGTATTAGTGTTGTTTTCCAATTTTAATAGTGACATTGTATGTGTGCTTTCAGAACTGCTTATTCTAGGAAAATCTATGCCCGATTTCAGTCTGATCAATATACAAAATGCAGTTCGTAGTAATCACTGATGTGTGGTGTTGTGTGAATTTAGCTCGTCCAAATTAGTACAAAAAGAGAAAGCTTTAGTTCAGTGGATTTTTCTGGTGCCAAACTTTGCCGTATAACGCATCTTTACTACGTGTTACTATGCTTGTACATGCACCCAATTGTACAAGGAAAAACTCACTCATTGCCTAAGTAGGCTGGCGACCGAATTATTAATTAATGGTAGCATCTACTGTGTGTACTTCTTGTCCATGCGAACGAGTAATTATACTTTACATTTGCTTGATGCATCACTGTAGTTATTAACTGAGTACAAGTCCGATCTTGCTTCTATTAGGTACACGCGGTCAACTTATGTACTAAAATCCTTGTTTATAAGGTGAAGCCCGTGAACTTATTACAGTACAGGCTTTATACAGCTAACGTACGTCCGTTAAAGGGCGGAAGCGTTGCAAGGTGACACCCACATTACTCCCCACCCCACCTACACACTTTGCTGGTTTCTCATTACATTCAGTGAAGCAGCAAGAAACTGCCACCTGCCCTGTACCTACCCAAACTCTGCATGTTTGGCAGTCTAGGTGCCACGGCTTGTGATGACTCCACCCAACACCATCACAAGTAGCAGTCAGCAAAAACCACTACTACACCTAGTGGAAGATCCTTATCATCTCATCACTCATCTTTACTTTGTTATTGAAAGAGTGGTGGATGCCTCTGTCATCCACACCACACACCTACTCCTGCACACCATTCCAGCAAAACTCTCTTTATTCACCACCAACAGATCCCACATTGATGTTCATGGCACAGTCAAATTTCTGGTCCATCTTACACTGGGGATGGGGTTTACTTGGACATTCCATGTAGTTGATGTCAAGAAATCTGTGCTATGGCCAATTTCCTCAAGCATTTTGTCCTATGTACAGATGGCATCCTTACTCCATCATGCCACTGGCACTTGCATCCCTGATTCTTTCAGCCATTGTGGCCCTGCCTCTGCCAGAAGAGTGACCCACTTCTCCTCACCCTCTCAGAGTGCCCTACACTGACTACATGCCTCACTTCCTCACTGGTCAAGCTTACAATTGAGTCCTCCCAGACTGATGCCCCATGTGCTTGCAATGTTCGGCTAAAACAGTTGATTGATGCAATGTCTGAGGCATTGTTGCAGGTTCACTACAAACTCCACCACATCACAAGCTCACTCCCAGCACACGATACCAACATACCTGCACAGCTGACATGACCCCACCGGGACATCAGCACCCACATGTTGAGGTTAGTGACATTATGTTTCCTAGAGTATCATCCAATTCTGCCTCTACCCCACATGATGACAACTGGTAGTAAAACCAGGCTGAATGGGTGCAATCCTAATTTATCTCAACTTAATACACTGTTTTTGTGGGTGTAGCAGTTAGTAGAAAATACTCATCTTCATTTTGATTAACTCCAATGATGCACTGGCCGTAAAAGGAACTGTGAGCATGTGCTGACCCAAATTTGATGCAACTTGTGGCGAAGCAAGCTGGGATATTTTTACTTTCCCTTCGTTTTGCCATCTGCCTCCTTAAAATTCATTTTTTCACTTTTAACTAATTACCATTAACATACATGAATATGATCTGTATTTTCATAGAAGAAAAAGGTTGGCCCTCAGTTTTAAAGAATATAACACCAGATCTAATCTTGTGTGTAGTTTTATGTATGTGATAGATTTTCCAATTTATTTTGACTATTCCTAGTTAGTATTTTTCATTATGGGGCACAATCCCATCGTTTTGCCATCTGCCTCCTTAAAATTCATTTTTTCACTTTTAACTAATTACCATTAACATACATGAATATGATCTGTATTTTCATAGAAGAAAAAGGTTGGCCCTCAGTTTTAAAGAATATAACACCAGATCTAATCTTGTGTGTAGTTTTATGTATGTAATAGATTTTCCAATTTATTTTGACTATTCCTAGTTAGTATTTTTCATTATGGGGCAAAATCAGTAATTGCTTCATAACTTAAATTCTATTGTTGACTTATAAACATATATAAATTCTATAATAATTATAAACATTTGGAAGACGAAATACTTGCATTCTTTAAGTGTTTATTTGGCTCTGTTTGAAAACATGTCAGCAAAGCCAGCCCTTAAATAACTCCAAAGTAATTAACAGTTTTTTTAAAAAGTATTGTTTGTGCAACTATATATGTTAATTTCATGATTTAAACAAATAATTCAGCTTAACCCTTGTAGCAGAAGAAACTATTAAAAAGAACCAATTTTTTGATGTATTCAGTTAATTTAGTGAGCAGAAGCGTCCATGTCGCGGCCCTGGGAGGACTACTTGTAGTCCTGCTGATTCTGCTACCACCAAGCCATTACAAGAAAGAACAAAATGCATGACGACTCTCATAATTGGTCCTTCTTAAGACCACGTTTGACTATCATCTCAATAAATTTGGAGGGACTATCACCTGCAAAACAGGATATACTGGCTGATTTGTGCAGATCGAACGAATGTCATGTTCTATGCCTACAGGAAACGCACCGAGGCCCAAACAGCAATAGACCTAAAATTGCAGGCATGAAACTGGCAATCAAACGGCCCGACGATCAATACAGAAGTGCAATTTTCATACGAGAGGGAGTAGCCTACAACGGGTTTCAACTTTCAGAGAAAAACAACATTGAACTTCTCAGAGTTGAGACTAATCATATGACAATAACATCAATATATAAGCCTCCAAATACGCCATTTGAATTTGACCTGCCGTGCAATAATCCCCTTCCCACGGGCGGTATTGTAATGGGTGACTTCAATAGTCACCATACACGCTGGGGATACAATGAATCTAATGAAGACAGACTCAAGGTGGAGACATGGGCAGATGCCGAATCACTCTGTCTCATACATGACACCAAACTCCCCCCATCTTTTAACAGCGGCAGGTGGCAAAGGGGATACAACCCTGACCTCATCTTCGTCAGCCAGAACTTGGTAACTGAGTGCATGAAAGATATCCTGGGTCCTATTCCACACTCCCAACATAGACCCATCAAACTCACAGTTACTTCAGCAGTGGTGCCAGTGCGGATTCCATTTCGACGAAGATTTAATTTCAAGAGGGCAAACTGGGAAGGTTTCGCAATTGGAATTGACGAAAAGCTGCAAACTCTAGAACCAACACCCAGCAACTACGATAAGTTCATAGAAATTGTCCAGAATGTATCAAGAAAGTCTATCCCTAGGGGCTGCAGAACAGAGTTTGTACCGGGCCTAACAAAAGACAGCCGGCAACTATACGATGATTATAAGGAATAGTATGAGGAGAACCCATTCTCTGAAGAAACTCTTGAACTTGCAAATGCACTTACCGACCAGCTAATCAAGAAGCGCTGAGAAGAATGGCAACACCTAATTGAAAGTGTAGACATGAAACATTCTAGCCGGATTGCCTGGAAGATAATTAAGAAGCTAAATAATGACCCTAAGCAGCAAATGGAAGCACCAAGAGTAACAGCCAACCAATTAGCACACCAACTCATTCTTAATGGGAAAATGAAGACTCCAGCAAAAACCATCCCAATAAGAAATGGTGAAAGTGACATGAACTACTACAGCCGTCCATTTACCATCGAAGAGCTAGAGTCCGCACTTAAATCTCTGAAACCTCGCAAAGCAGCATGGCTAGACGACCTTAGGAATGAACAGATCCTTAAATTTGGTGAGTACATGAAAAACTGGCTGCTCTTACTTTTCAATACCTGTATCTGGCTAAACAACATCCCGAAAATCTGGAGAAAGGGCAAGGTCATAGCCATTCCAAAACCTGGCAAACCATTGGACGAGGCAAAAAATTTCAGACCGGTAACACTACTTTGCTGCTTGTACAAGGTGTTCGAGCGCATGCTGCTGAATCGACTTGTGCCTAATATTGATCATCAGATAATTCCAGAGCAGGCAGGGTTTCACCCTGGGAAAACTTGCACTGGACAGGTCTTGAATCTTACCCAGTTCATAGAGCATGGGTACGAGAACCGTCCAATTACTGCAGCCGTACTTGTCGACCTCTCATCCGCATTCGACACTGTAAATCACAAACTGCTGCTCACTAAAATATACACTATGACTAATGATTTCGGGCTGATACAAATTATATCAACTCTTCTCAGCAACAGACGGTTCATCACACAGCTAGGAGGGGAGCGGAGCCGATGGCGTATCCAGAAAAATGGACTACCCAAAGGCAGTGTCCTCACACCCACTCTTTTCAACATATATGTGAATGATCAACCAGTTGCACCAGGGACTAGGAGCTTTGCTTACGTGGACGATCTTGCAATAGCTGTGCAGGGTTGGAACTTTAACGACATAGAAATTAGCCTTACGAATGCCCTCAACGGTCTAACGCCATACTACGAAGCCAACTGCCTATGCCTGAATGCAGCAAAAACATTATCCTACCTATTCCATCTTCGAAACCGAGACGCCAAACATACCCTAAACATCACGTGGAACAACCAACGGATTGCGTTCAGCAGCACTTCTTGTTATTTAGGCGTCACCCTTGATCGCACACTTACTTACAGACATCATGTAGACAAGGTCAGGGGCAAACTATCAACAAGAAACAACCTCCTGAGTAAGCTCACCTCCACAAAATGGGGTGCCGACCCACATACTTTACGTACGTTGGCACTTGCACTCTGCTACTCGGTTGCTGAATATGCTGCCCCAGTTTGGGAAAGATCAGCGCATGCAAAACGAGTGGATCCTCTGCTGAACAATGCCTGTCACATAATCACGGGATGCCTAAGACCCACCCCGATTAGCCAGCTTTATTTGCTTAGTGGCATAGCTCCACCCAACATCAGACGAGCTATAGCAAGCGAAGCAGAGCGCCTCAAGTAGCTGCGCGACCAGCGCCATCCTCTCACCCAACGAACAATTGGCCTCTGGAAATGAACTAAAATGGCCATTACATCTACATCTACATTTATACTCTGCAAGCCACCCAAAGGTGTGTGGCGGAGGGCACTTTACGTGCCACTGTCATTACCTCCCTTACCTATTCCAGTCGCGTATGGTTCGCGGGAAGAACGACTGTCTGAAAGCCTCCGTGCGCACTCTAATCTCTCTAATTTTACATTCGTGATCTCCTCGGGAGGTATAAGTAGGGGGAAGCAATATATTCGATACCTCATCCAGAAACGCACCCTCTCGAAACCTGGCGAGCAAGCTACACCACGATGCAGAGCGCCTCTCTTGCAGAATCTGCCACTTGAGTTTATTAAACATCTCCGTAACGCTATCACGGTTACCAAATAACCCTGTGACGAAACACGCCGCTCTTCTTTGGATCTTCTCTATCTCCTCCGTCAACCCGATCTGGTACGGATCCCACACTGATGAGTAATACTCAAGTATAGGTCGAACGAGTGTTTTGTAAGCCACCTCCTTTGTTGATGGACTAACATTTTCTAAGCACTCTCCCAGTGAATCTCAACCTGGTACCCGCCTTACCAACAATTAATTTTATATGATCATTCCACTTCAAATCGTTCCGCACGCATACTCCCGGATATTTTACAGAAGTAACTGCTACCAGTGTTTGTCCTGCTATCATATAATCATACAATAAAGGATCCTTCTTTCTATGTATTCACAATACATTACATTTGTCTATGTTAAGGGACAGTTGCCACTCCCTGCACCAAGTGCCTATCCGCTGCAGATCTTCCTGCATTTCGCTACAATTTTCTAATGCTGCAACTTCTCTGTATACTACAGCATCATCCGCGAAAAGCCGCATGGAACTTCAGGCACTATCTACTAGGTCATTTATATATATTGTGAAAAGCAATGGTCCCATAACACTCCCCTGTGGCACACCAGAGGTTACTTTAACGTCTGTAGACGTCTCTCCATTGATAACAACATGCTGTGTTCTGTTTGCTAAAAACTCTTCAATCCAGCCACACAGCTGGTCTGATATTCCATAGGCTCTTACTTTGTTTATCAGGCGACAGTGCGGAACTGTATCGAACGCCTTCCAGAAGTCAAGAAAAATAGCATCTACCTGGGAGCCTGTATCTAATATTTTCTGGGTCTCATGAACAAATAAAGCGAGTTGGGTCTCACACGATCGCTGTTTCTGGAATCCATGTTGATTCCTACATAGTAGATTCTGGGTTTCAAAAACGACATGATACTCGAGCAAAAAACATGTTCTACAATTCTACAACAGATCGACGTCTATACTTTTGCGCATCTGCTCGACGACCTTTCTTGAAGACTGGGACTACCTGTGCTCTTTTCCAATCATTTGGAACCCTCCATTCCTCTAGAGACTTGCGGTACATGGCTGTTAGAAGGGGGGCAAGTTCTTTCGCGTACTCTGTGTAGAATCGAATTGGTATCCCGTCAGGTCCAGTGAACTTTCCTCTGTTGAGTGATTCCAGTTGCTTTTCTATTCCTTGGACACTTATTTCGATGTCAGCCATTTTTTCGTTTGTGCGAGGATTTAGAGAAGGAACTGCAGTGCGGTCTTCCTCTGTGAAACAGCTTTGGAAAAAGGTGTTTAGTATTTCAGCTTTACGCGTGTCATCCTCTGTTTCAATGCCATCATCATCCCGGAGTGTCTGGATATGCTGTTTCGAGCCACTTACTGATTTAATGTAAGACCAGAACTTCCTAGGATTTTCTGTCAAGTCGGTACATAGAATATTACTTTCGAATTCACTGAACGCTTCACGCATAGCCCTCCTTATGCTAACTTTGACATCGTTTAGCTTCTGTTTGTCTGAGAGGTTTTGGCTGTGTTTAAACTTGGAGTGAAGCTCTCTTTGCTTTTGCAGTAGTTTCCTAACTTTGTTGTTGTACCACGGTGGGTTTTTCCCGTCCCTCACAGTTTTACTCGGCACGTACCTGTCTAAAACGCATTTTACGATTGCCTTGAACTTTTTCCATAAACACTCAACATTGTCAGTTTCGGAACAGAAATTTTCGTTTTGATCTGTTAGGTAGTCTGAAATCTGCCTTTATTACTCTTGCTAAACAGATAAACCTTCCTCCCTTTTTTTATATTCCTATTAACTTCCATATTCAGGGATGCTGCAACGGCCTTATGATCACTGATTCCCTGTTCTGCACATACAGAGTCGAAAAGTTCTGGTCTGTTTGTTATCAGTAGGTCCAAGATGTTATCTCCACGAGTCGGTTCTCTGTTTAATTGCTCGAGGTAATTTTCGGATAGTGCACTCAGTATAATGTCACTCGATGCTCTGTCCCTACCACCCGTCCTAAACATCTGAGTGTCCCAGTCTATATCTGGTAAATTGAAATCTCCACCTAAGACTATAACATGCTGAGAAAATTTATGTGAAATGTATTCCAAATTTTCTCTCAGTTGTTCTGCCACTAATGCTGCTGAGTTGGGAGGTCGGTAAAAGGAGCCAATTATTAACCTAGTTCGGTTGTTGAGTGTAACCTCCACCCATAATAATTCACAGGAACTATCCACTTCTACTTCACTACAGGATAAACTACTACTAACAGCGACGAACACTCCACCACCGGTTGCATGCAATCTATCCTTTCTAAACACCGTCTGTACATTTGCAAAAATTTCGGCAGAATTTATCTCTGGCTTCAGCCAGCTTTCTGTACCTATAACGATTTCAGCTTCGGTGCTTTCTATCAGCACTTGAAGTTCCGGTACTTTACCAACGCAGCTTCGACAGTTGACAATTACAATACCGATTGCTGCTTGGTCCACGCATGTCCTGACTTTGCCCCGCACCCGTTGAGGCTGTTGCCCTTTCTGTACTTACCCGAGGCCATCTAACCTAAAAAACCGCCCAGCCCACGCCACACAACCCCTGCTACCCGTGTAGCCGCTTGTTGCGTGTAGTGGACTCCTGACCTATCCAGCGGAACCCGAAACCCCACCACCCTATGGCGCAAGTCGAGGAATCTGCAGCCCACATGGTCGCAGAACCGTCTCAGCCTCTGATTCAGACCCTCCACTCGGCTCTGTACCAAAGGTCCGCAGTCAGTCCTGTCGACGATGCTGCAGATGGTGAGCTCTGCTTTCATCCCACTAGCGAGACTGGCAGTCTTCACCAAATCAGATAGCCGCCGGAAGCCAGAGAGGATTTCCTCCGATCCATAGCGACACACATCATTGGTGCCGACATGAGCGACCACCTGCAAATGGGTGCACCCTGTACCCTTCATGGCATCCGGAAGGACCCTTTCCACATCTGGAATGACTCCCCCCGGTATGCACACGGAGTGCACATTGGTTTTCTTCCCCTCTCTTGCTGCCATTTCCCTAAGGGGCCCCATTACGCGCCTGACGTTGGAGCTCCCAACTACCAGTAAGCCCACCCTCTGCGACCGCCCGGATCTTGCAGACTGAGGGGCAAACTCTGGAACAGGACAAGCAGCCATGTCAGGCCGAAGATCAGTATCAGCCTGAGACAGAGCCTGAAACCGGTTCGTCAGACAAACTGGAGAGGCCTTCCGTTCAGCCCTCCGGAATGTCTTTCGCCCCCTGCCACACCTTGAGACGACCTCCCACTCTACCACAGGTGAGGGATCAGCCTCAATGTGGGCAGTATCCCAGGCAACCACAGTCGTAGTCCGATCGGGGGATGCGTGGGACGAGCTGGCCGTCCCCGACAAACCCCCATCCGGACCCCCACAGTGATGCCCATTGGCAACAGCCTCAAGCTGTGTGACCAAAGCCAACACTGCCTGAAGCTGGGAGCGAAGGGATGCCAACTCAGCCTGCATCCGAACACAGCAGTTGCAGTCCCTATCCATGCTAAAAACTGTTGTGCAAAGAACGTCTGAACTAATCTACAGAGAGCGGAAACAAATCGACAAAATTTAAACGGTTATTAAAATACAAGATTGCCTAGTAAATGCAGTAATGCTGCTACTTATGCACTGCTGACACACTGCTCGGCGGCGGAAGGAGACTACGCGATTTTACACAATTCAGGTACTAAAACGCGATGCTACAACTCTCAAATACTATAATACGCCCAAAATTTATGAATTAAACAATGCAAGTACCCAAAACACGCAAAGAAATTAAGAATTAAACTATGTAACAAATGAGTGAGCTAGGAGTATACGACTTGCTGCTGCAGCTGCTTATCCAACGGCGGCAGGGAGCACACTGACTGTGACCAACCGACACTGGCCTTTCAAAACAAAAACAGAAGACAAACGACTACGCGAATTTACACTATTCAGGTACTAAAACGCGATGCTACAACTCTCAAATACTATATTACGCCCGAAATTTATGAATTAAACAATGCAAGTACCAAAAACACGCAAAGAAATTAAGAATTAAACTATGTAACAAATGAGTGAGCTAGGAGTATACGACTTGCTGCTGCAGCTGCTTATCCAACGGCGGCAGGGAGAACCCTCAACCGCCTACGAACTGGGGTGGACAGATGCAATGTAAACATGTGTAAATGGGGATACCGAGACGGGACGGACATGTGCCAGTGCGGACAGACCCAAACAATGGACCACCTCCTGGAATGCAGCAACATGGGGGAAGTGTGCAGGAAAGAAGATCTGGCAAACGCTACGGCAGTGGCAGTTAAATGTGCTGAATTTTGGCGGGACATGATATGATATATATATACTATGTTTGTCTTTATATTGTAATGTGACTCCCCATTCTGGGTTTGTTTTATTTATACATATGTGTATTGTATTTGTATTTGTGTGTATATGTAATATGTGGGTTGTCTATGGCTTGGACATGATTAAATAAATAAATAAAATAAATAAATTTAATGAGTTAATTTTTAATTGTAATTTCTGTAAATTTAACTTTGAACAATGTGTAGTTTCAGTACCTATTATTGTGAGGAAATATAAGGGCCTGAGTTTTGGTCCCAAGACAGTCAGCACATGGCTGAGTTCCAGACGAGGAACCTGTATTGGTTAGATCAATAACAATGCACATGTGAAATAAGTGTAACACAATTAGGCACCGTGTTAAAACAATGACAGTGTCTGTTCAACATGTACCACAATATTGTGCAAGACTTGTAAGGTTTGATTAAATTTTTACTGCTCGTAGATGAACAACAATAAACTATTGAAACAGTATGTGGATGTTCGCTTGCAACCTATTAATGAGTCTCATAGAAAGTTAAACAATAGTGCACTGGCCATATAATTGTGTATTACAGGGAGGGGGATTTGTGAACAGTGAAAGTAAACATCTGCGAAATGCAAATGTGCACCTGTTGGCTACATCATTTAAAGCAGTCCATGTTTGACTTCCATCCTCCTCCCCCCCCCCCCCCCCCCCCTCCCCCTCCCCACACACACACCAGTTTTTCAGCCAGTATAGCAATTCAATATGTCAACACCAAGGGCAAGAAATGAAGAAATAAAGCAGGCGAACCATCACATTTAGTGCTCTGGGCGAGGACTATTGTATGTGGACACAATAAACTAGGACTCAGAGTTTTGACAGTGGAGTGTGAACTCAAGTGGTTTACAGTACAGTTTTAAATGGAGAAGCAACAGCCAATCAGCACTGGGGTTTCATGGCTACAGTAGGACAGCAGCCAACCATTGAGCAGCATCTATCTAAGCAGCCATTGAGTGCAGGAGCTACCAAGCAGCACACGGGTGGACACGTCTGACCGAGATAAACAAGATGCCTCGCTGAGAGAACTACAACTTGCAGCAGATGATGATTCTAGATGACAACCACGGCAGAGAAGCAGCAGATGAGTGATTAAAAAGAAGATAATTCATTGCAAAAGCTGTTTTGTAGTAAGTGATACATAATGAGTGATCTTAACGAGCAAGACAGTTTGATGGGAGACAAGAGACAACAGGAGACTGGTTCTGTAGATGACAGTGATCATAAATCAAACATGAATGTAGCTTTGAATGATGGGGATGAAAGTCCTATTGTAAATTGAATGATAAAAGTGTCATATGCATTGTATGGTGATGTGAGCAAAATGGACAAAAATAGTACTTAAGTGGATGTAATGATTAATGTTAAGAGGGAGGAACCTAATAGCGAAAGTCAGCAAGGCAAAAGTTTATGGCAGATGAAAATTTGGAAGTGATGTTAAGGCAAATTATGTGAAGTTTGAGTATTTTGAGTAATACAAGTTTGAAAGAAGACATTAGTAATATGAAAAAAGACATTAATAGGGTGGAAAATAGTATGAAAAAAGACATTAGTAGGGTGCAAAATAGTATGAAAGAAGACATTAATAGGCTGTAAAAGAAAACTGAAAGCATTAGAACAGACATGGTTAGCTTAAAGGATGAACTGAAGGGAGAAATTAAAAAGGTGATTCAGGTAGTCAGCTCTAATCTTTCATAATTAAATAACAGGTTGAGGCAGTAGCTAAAGACAGTGATGAAAAGGTAAAGAAAGTAGTACGTAACACTAATGAGAAATTAACATTAGTCAGTAGTAAATGTGTAGAAGAGAGAAAGAAACTTTGTGATGACTCTAGTAGGAGGGTGGAGGCTTCTGAAAAACAGTGTAAAGATGAAGTCAAAGCTGCCAGGAAATTTTGTGCTGAAAACAGGGTTAAATTTGAGAACCAAATTGATGAGATTAAAAATAATTTTGAAACAGAGGTAGAAACCAAGTGTGCGGTAGTAGTAGAGGAAAAACTGATAAAAGTAAATGAAAATGTATATTCAAAATTGACTGAAATGGAAATAAACATGGAAGAGGTAGAAAATCTAAAGCATAGAGAAAGTGACAGTGGGCCTGATTCTGACAGTAGTTGTAATGATGATATCAATGACGAATCCAGTAGTGATAATGATGACAATGTGGTAAGAAAAAAAGGAAGTGTGGCACCCTGTAATAACAGCAAATGTACAAGGTATACATTTTAAGTGTTTACTGGACAGTGGAAGTGATTTGAGTGGCATTTCATGGGCATCTTTTGAATCAATTAAAAACACAAAGGTTATAGTGGTGATGCATGTTTATGGAATAAAAATTATTGGTGTTACTGGTAAGCTATCAAAGAGTGTGAAACGACAGGTACTATTGACTGCAGAATTGGTAGGACAGTTGTTGGAGTACATTTTCTTGGTGATTCAAAATCTCAGCTTGATGTTATATCTGAGACTAATTTCCTGTGCATATAGCAAGTATGCAGTTCAACAATCTGTGTTGGATTCATTATGTGGCAATAATGCTTGCCCCACCAGTCTGCCTCATTTTTTGTGATTCCTGAGGCAGTCAAACTCTTCTCCTATCCTATCTGTAGTTATAAATCAACAGAGATATCTTTCTTTGACTTTCATATGATTTTGTGCAGTAGGATACTTTAGTGTCAGGATATGTTAGAAAAAGGTTTCTCCAATATTATTTATTTATATATAAAGTTGTGTTAGTGATAAGTAATGGAATCATAAGATGATGGAAGAAAGTAAATTGGTACAATGGTTAAAGAATTTCTGTCAGACAGACATAAGGTAAACTGAAAATGAAAGGTATCAGCATATATGAACTATAATTAACATCTGAAGTAATTAGCTCATTGGTGCAGCAGCAGAGGCAATATGCAGTAAAAGTCATCTTGAATACTAGACCTTAATATTAATTGTGATATAATAGAAGTGTTTGTGTTCAGTGCAGTCAGTATATTGAGATAACTAGCTACCTATCGAAGCGTGTTATGGTATAGACTTTTCTTACCTTACGGAATAAGCAAGATTTGCATGTATATTGCTCTTCAGGCTAGAATATTAGGCAATTTGTTAGAATACATTGAAATAATAGTTTTTCTAAGTGATAATTTTGTCTGATCAGTAATGAGAGTTAAGTTAGCCTTAGCTTAAGGATCTGTTACTGTGGAGTGTTTTTCTGTAGATTCAGTTTTGCATCAGATAAGCAGAGCAGGTGTTTATTTATTAAATAATGAGGTAATAATGAAATAATAAAACAACGAATAATGTTAGAGTCTTAATGGTTAGGAAGCCTGTCTCTGCAGTAGGGATATTTTTTGGATGTGTACTCCACTAGCTAACAAGGTAAGAAATGTAAGTAAAATAATGGAGCTGATAGACATAATTAATGAAAAAGATAACTGTATACAAACAAATGTGATGTAACTGAATGGAGGATCTATTTTTGAACTAGGCAACATTAGGTACTGTGTATATTGTGCAATTCATGACACTGCAGCTGGGAATGGGAGCTTAACTGAAAGAGCAATATTTTAATGAGGTACAAGTCATATAATGCTGCATCATTGGACATATATGTTATCTGAAAAACTTCTATTTGTGTTCTAAGGAATTATGAGCTTAAAGTGGTAATACTGGAATGAAGACCAATAAGTTTGGTAATTAACTGATACCTGTGGTGTGAGAGTGATGTGAATATTTGGAAAGGTCAAACATTTGGTAACATTTTGTGATGATTTAATTTTCTGGTTGTGTGAGAGTAGTGCTCAGAGTGGAATAGAGAAGTGGGGCAATGATTTGGTACAACTTCCACACCAGTAATTTTGATATGAATAGAAATTAAGTTATGTGATGGTGACTCTATGTTTTTTCACAATGTAATGGTTAATTTCTTCATGTACTGTGGCAGAGGAGAACCATCTCCAAGGGAACTGGCAGCAGTGTATTTCCTTACTAACTGCCACTTGGACCTGTTGAAGGTGTGGAAAACTTGGTGGGAAAGTGTGTTAAGGCTCATTAAAGTTGTGAAAGTGGTTGTGAAAACTACTAAACATTGAGCAAGTGAAAGTTTCTGCCCCCCCCCCCCCCCCACACACACACACACTTTTGTTTGCTTTTTGCAACCTATGAGGATTTATTATTTGAAGCAAGACAGGACTTGTATGAAGTGATATGTACCTTTGAATGTAATCCTTGCTTACCTAAAAAGGACATCACTTATGATGAAGATGCATAATTTTTATTAAAAGTATAACTTGTAGATATTTTGTGTAGATGTACAATACGCTTCATGTAGATATTTTGTATGGGATTTTCATATGGTCAGTTCAATTCCTAAGCAGGAATTTGAAACATATATGTACTGTAGTTTTGATAAGATTTCATATGTAATATTTTTTTGTGTGTACATTTTTAACCCACTGTCTGGGGTCACTTGTGGTCATTGAATTGCCCAGTTAGCTATTTACAATATCTAACCAGTCAACCCAATGAGCGGGTAATGTGATGACGCAAGCTGGGATATTTTTACTTCCTCTCTTGTTTTGCCATCTTCCTCCTTAAAATTAATTTTTTCACTTTTAACTAATTACCATTAACATACATATGATCTTCATTTTCATAAAAGAAAAGGGTTAGCCCTCAGTTTAAAAGAATATAACACCAGATCAAATTTTATGCTTAGTTTTGTGTATGTAATGGATTTTCCAATTTCTTTTGACTATTCCTAGTTGCTATCTTTCATTATAGGGCAAAATCAGTAATTGCTTCATAACTTAAATTCTATTGTTGACATATAAACATATATAAATTCTATAATAATTATTAACATTTGGAAGACAAAACAGTAAGATTCAAGTATTTATTTGGCTCTATTTGAAAACATGTTAGCAAAGCCAGCCCTTTTTTAATTCCAAAGTAATTAACAGTTTTGTCAAAAGTATTGTTTGTGTAAATATATATATTAATTTCATGATTTAAACAAATAATTCGGTTTAACTCTTGTAGTAGAAGAAACTGTTAAAAAGAACTAATTTTCTGATGTATTCAGTTAATTTAATGAGTTAAGTTTTAATTGTAATTTCTGTAAATTTAACTTTGAACAATGTGTAGTTTCAGTACCTGTTATTGTGAGGATATGTAAGGGCCTGAGTTTTGGTCTCAAGACAGTCAGCAGACGGCCAAGTTCCAGACAAGGAACCTGTATTGGTTAGACCAACAACAATGCATATGTGAAATAAGTGTAACACAATTAGGCCCTGTGTTAAAACAATGACAGAGTCTGTTCAATATGTACCACAATATTGTGCAAGACTTGTGAGGTTTTGGTTAGGTTTTTACTGCTCGTAGATGAACAACAGTAAACTATTGAAGCAGTATGTGGATGTTCGCTTGCAACCTAATAATGAGTCTTATAGAAAGATAAACAATAGTGCACTGGCCATATAACTGTGTATTATGGAGGGGCTATGAACAGTGAAAGTAAACATCGGTGAAATGCAAATGTGCACCTGTCAGCTATATCATTTAAAGTGTCCGTGTTTGACTTCCACCCCCCCACCCCCTCCCACCCCCTTCCCTATTTTTCAGCCAGTATAGCAACGCAGTACATCGACACCGGGGACAACAAATGAAGAAATAAAGCAGGCGAACCGTCACAAACTTCCTGAGCTCTTCACAGCACAGTTAATGATTTGTATGCCAAGACATATTTCAGGTAATAAGATTGACGAGCAGTTTCACTTTTACAATGACGTATTTATTGCATCAACTGGCACAGATTTCACACACAAAAACTGTTACAAAACTGTTTCTCTCATGGCTGACTTACCATTGCTTATATATAAAATCAACTGCAGTGTTCTATGCATCAATGAACACTGGATGAAAGACACTGAAATAGACTTGTGTGTTCCTCTTGGATATTAATTAGTTACAAGCTACTGCAGAAAAAGTATTACACATGGTGGGGTCTCAATATATGTCAAAAGTAACCTTGAATTGCATTACTCAGTTACAGACCTTAGTAGAATATGCCTTGAAGCTACAATAGAAGTAGCTGGTGTGGTAATGCACGAACAGAAGACTGTAATTGTCTCAATCTATCGAATCCCAGGCTCTGATGAGATAGTATTTATAGAAAAAATTAACACTTTAATATTGTTGTTGTCAAAATATAAACAGCATAGAATTGTAATTGTAGGTGATATTAACATAGATATAAGGGCAAAGAGAAAAAATGTAATTCATATGATTAACACTCTGAAGTGATTAAACTATTACTGTCTCAATTAAAAACCCACTAGACTGAACGCATGCCTTGATAACATAATTAGCAATGTACAAAGAGACTCCATACAATGTGATGTAATAGAATTAGGAATATCAGATCATGCAGGGTTCTGGCTTCAAATAGAAAAGTCAGCCTTCAGTTCCACAGAGAGAGAAGTGACATATAGAATTCTAGGTGAATCCAATGTAAACAAAATGATAAACCAGTTAAAAGAAATGGATTGGTTTCATGTAATGGATACCAAGAAAACGATTAATAAATGTTTTTTCCATTTTCCTGACAGAGATCAAGCATATAGTAGAAATGACATGCCCCTTGCTCACCAAAAGGTACCAGAGTAATATTACTGATAAGCAACAAAATACTAACAAGTGGTACACCCCACAACTTAACAAACTCAGAATACTACTGATGATTATGAAAGACAAATCTCATAACAGTGATAGGGACAAGGAAAATTACACTAAAATGAGAAACCTTTACAGATTAGAAGTAAAAAATGCTAAGTGCTGTGCAAATGATGAATATATTTTAAATTCTAAAAATAAATGTAAAGATGCCTGGACTGTCATTAAAAGGGAAATTAACAATACCAATAAAGAAAGGAGTATCCCTATTGACTGCAATATTCTCAATTAATATTTTGTAAATAGCGTCACCACCCCACCCGCCAATTCTGCCTCTGATGCAGAAGCGTTGCTCACTTGTGCAAAACAGACAAGAAGTGAGAAGTTCACTTGGACCCGAATCACATTAAATGATATTCATAAGTCAATAAACAAATTAAGTAATTCCAAAACAGAAGATTATTATGGACTCAGTAATCTCATCATTAAATGTATAGCAAAAGAAATTGAAATGCCACTTCTCTCGCTATCAAACAGAGTACTTGATGAAGGAATATTCCCCGACTGTCTTAAGGTAGTGGACTGACAAGGCAGCCAGTCCACAGTGACGGGTAGCCGAAAGGGCACACGTACACACACGCCGACTGGCGCGAAGTCTGGAACAGGATTCGTAATGAATGTGAATAAGAAAAGAACGTAGCTACTAGAACACTTAACTTTTATATCGTCCTTTGGTATACAGCATTCTTGATGATACAAGTGAGACTATCTTGAGATACATGCAATGGTACAAATGGCGCCTTGCTAGGTCGTAGCCATTAACTTAGCTGAAGGCTATTCTAACTGTCTCTCGGCAAATGAGAGAAAGGCTTCGTCAGTGTAGTCGCTAGCAACGTCGTCGTACAACTGGGCGAGTGCTAGTCAGTCTCTCGAGACCTGCCTTGTGGTGGCGCTCGGTCTGCGATCCTGACAGTGGCGACACGCGGGTCCGACATGTACTAATGGACCGCGGCCGATTTAAGCTACCACCTAGCAAGTGTGGTGTCTGGCGGTGACACCACACTTAAGCTCACAGTTACATTGCCTGTGTATAAAAAAGGTGAAAGAAACCTCCCAAATAACTACAGACCCATTTCAATAGTACCAATCATATCCAAGTTAGTAGAAAATTGTGTGCATAAGCAGATATACAGGTATTTTGAAACCAACAAACTTTTAAACGAACAACAGTTTGGCTTCAGGTCACATCTATCAACTGTAAAAACAGTAGAAGCTTTGGTAAGCAATGTTTATGAAGGGTATGAAAAAAGGGTATCAATGTCTGGAACACTTATTGACCTAAGTAAAGCTTTTGACTCGGTGTCACATGACATACTCATCAAAAAGTTAAAATACTATGGCATTGAAGATGACACACACTGACTATGCAGATCTTATCTAAGCAATAGGTTACAACTTGTATATGAAAATAAGCAGAGGTTAGAAATAGTGCCTATAGAAAGAGGAATACCCCAAGGATCTGTTCCTGGACCTTTTCTGTTCATTGTCTATGTTAATGACTTCTCGAATTACATACCGTGTAAGAACATACTATATGCTGACGATATGACATTAATAAGTACAGGAGAGAACTTACGGAGTGTACTGGACAAAAATAGAGAAATGATGCAAACGGCTAATTACTGGCGTCAGGCTAACAAGCTATGCATAAATCAAACAAAAACAGAAGAAATAATATTTAATCTCAAAGTAACTAAAAATGAAAACAAAACAGTGAAATTACTTGGACTAATCATAGACCAAAAGCTCTCATGGGAAGGACACACCAATTATCTATGCAGTAAACTAGCATGAGTACTTTTCTTATTGTATAAATTAAGAAACAGTGTGAGCAAGCAATTGCTACTCCACTCATACTATACTTTTTTTCATTCCCAACTGCAATATGGAATATTGCTTTGGGGTAACTCCCCAGGGGCTGAATGTATTTTCAGATGGCAGAAGAAAGCAATCAGGTGCATAGAAGGGTTAGCACCCAGAGAGTCCTGCAGAAATTATTTTAAATCTCTTGGTGTAATGACAGTGCCAAGCATGTACATATATAACTGTCTAATATATGCCAGAGAAAATCTGAAAAAATTGAACATGAGATGTGATGTGCATGCACACAGTACAAGAAACAGTCACCTGCAGGACTTGCCTTCCACAAGACTTGCTGTAGTCCATAATAACTATAAATACTTAAGCATAAAATTTTTCAATAAGTTACCATGCTCAGCTCGTACAGTACCACTAAATAAATATAAGAATACATTGCAAACCTGGCTAAAAAACAACGAATTCTATACAACTGAAGAATTCTTAGAAACTAATCATCCAAATATATGTTTTACCTAAGTTATGAAGAAAATGTTTTGATATTATATAAGCTAGTAATTTACTGTGATTCTTTTCTTATGTGTGTATTTAATTACTGTATAAAACATTGTTTTACATAATGCTGAAGAAAAAGTCTTTAGTTCCTTTTCTCCCCTTTCTGTAACTATTTGAATATCGTACTGAAACTAAAACCGTCTGTAAACTCTGACGAAGCCAATTGTATGAAAAATACTGAAAGGCCAATAAAAATATTCTATTCTATTCTATTCTATTCTATTCTATTCTATTCTATCATTTCCATAATTACAGGTGGCATCATCCATTATTACAGACAGAAAGTTTGAGGGTTACAATCAGATATCAGAATACTGAGCAACAATTCATTCCTCCCACATTGCAGTACTAAGTTTAGCTTGATTTTTAGTTTTTTAGTTCTGAAATTTACGAAATACATTCACAGACAACGTGTCTCACAAAATTGCTTATATCATGAATGTTATTGATTGCAAAATGTTCCTAACATTTACATTAGTTCTTTACATAAACACAAATGAAAAGCTAGTTTCACTTCTTCTAAAAAGTATTCTGGAATTACCAAATGAGAATTGTTTATGATTGTTGTTTAAGCATTGATAAGTAGCAGTTGAGCTAGAGGAGACATGTTTTTGCACTCAGTAAAGCTCAAATGAAACTAATTACAGAACATGTTGCAGTATAGTAAACCGAGTTTTAAAATTACCAGATAAATGAAATAAGAATGTTATAAAATTTATGTAAGCCTGCAGTGTGAAACCTGAGGTCAACACTTTGCGTCATACTTATTCTGACAATCAGTTGGTACATTTCAACACCCCATCCCTTAGTTTATCATAGATTAGAATCAGATATGATACTCCACCAAAATTAAACTTCAATCAATTGCCAGAAACATAGTACAAACAAATAATTCCCCAAAAGTCATGATTCAGCTCAGCATGAAGTTGACATCAAATTTCAGTGAACATAATGTGTAAAAGTAATTGTAGCAAGTCAAATACGTAATAATTATGAGTATATGTATGAAGCATAGCTTAGCAAAAAGATTCAAATTGGAATTAATCTATTTTTTTAACATTGTCCATAAAAAATAATTACACAAAATTATAAAACATATACATGCTTTGGTGTTGCATGCTTGTCTCCTTGTTCGAGGAGATCCTGCTCCATTTGTGGCAACACCTCCTTCCAGTCTCTTTATATTCCTCTGGTAATCTCAGGAACACAGTCTCTCGTCAACAATTTCTGCAAATGCATAGACTGACTTTAGTCATTATTCATGAGTCCAACATATACAAATAGTGTACAAAGAAATGGAACAGGAAACAATGATATATGGCTGATGCTCAAAGTAACAAGATACCAAGATACAGTGTTTATATTAATTAGTCTCTAGTCTCATTATCAGTGCATAGATATTGTATCATAAGCAGTAACTTTCTAGTAAGAAAGCTTTTATTGATTCTATCAATACGGGTGCATAAATTTCCCTAAATGAAATTTGCGGGTAACAAGTACATTCAAAAATACTAACTCCAGAACAAAGTGTAAGTTAAAACAGTGTGTAGACGGCATGATAACTAGTTTATGTTTTCATTGACCCTAGCTATTTTCAATTTCTCTGCATTTTTGTGTATCCATCCTGATATTACACTTCATCTCTCTGCAGAGTAGTGCATAAACTAATAAAATATCAAAATACTGAGCAATAAAACTTTTTTGTTTAGTGGTAGAAAACATGGTGCAAGCACATGCTTTCATACTAGTATCCCTCTCATGTCAGCAAAGTGATGCATATATTCACAATGTAATAAAATTAATAATTATTAAATTCCTTCCTTAATTTTCTCAGTACTGTACAATTGTGGTGACCTAAGGTAAGGAACACCACACAGGCACATCCTCTTGTGCAAGTATTCCTCATAATGACATGTAATAAATCTTCATACTATGACAGTTTTTTCTGTTTTATAATTGTAATATTAACAATTATTAATCCAGTCTCTACATGTGATAACTTATATGCAAATTCAGTTCAACCAACTTCTTTTCTGAACTGACAAAGTTACATGACAATTAGGCAACAAATGTCACTTATCAGTCTACCTCATCATGTAACAGTGGGAAATCCAGGATGGAATGTAACAATATTATGGATAGTTGCTACTCTCCGTATAGTGAAGATGCTGAGTCACAGACAGGCACAACAAAAAGAATATCAGAAAATGAGTTTCTGGCCAACAACACCTTCATCAGAAATAGATCATACGCATACACTCACACAAATGCAGCTTACACACACATGGGTGCAGTCTCTCACTGCATCACTTATTAACAGCAGTTTCACAAATAGCTTATCTGAGACAACACTCCTTTCAAATATATTGCGTAAATAGCATCCTCCTTGTCTGTGCTACAAGCATTCTTTTGATGTACCATATTGAAAGTGCAATGTCATGGCCCAACAATAAACTTGCATTCCGACCCCTCTGTGATCTAGCACAAATTATTCACACAAGTTTTGCAATTACACACCTCTGAAAATGAAATAAAAGTGAAGCTGTGTATACAAATGTATTTCTTGACAAGCAAATGAACTCAAGTATGACTTTATAAGTGTGCCACTGAGACAATGTGCCTTTATCATGGTAAAATATGTTATACAAATATAGTAAAATAACATAATAAACAACAAATCTTCCATTCATCTTGGTCCTTGACCATTGATCTTACAATACATGAACAGCGAACAACTCATAAATACAAGAAAGGTAGGAATGTGTATATCTGACGAGAGTATTGACTAAATGGCTTCACAAAGTGTTGTGATTTACATCATGCAGACAATCTTTTCTGGATATTATTCGATATGTCCTTGCATAGATTTTGTGTCTGTACCATAAAACATAGATAATTCATGTCTTATCAATAATATATTTCCAGAAATATAATAGAGTTTGTACATTCAGTTCAATTAAGATCACCTTTAGCAGTGTGTGTAGCATGGACAATATAGAACTCTTTCATGTACACATGTTTGAGACATTCTATTGATAAATCCTAAGTGAAATGTCATATGAAGACAATATGTATCTTTAAAGTAGCTTCAGATGAAATATATGTCTATTGGTTTAAAACAGTAACCATCTCTTTCCTACTCATTACAAATAAACCACAACATTACAGTGGTCAACAATGGATTTATGGGAGCCTTTATATTTTATGAAGTAACAGCTTTTTGATGAGATGAGAAAACATTTTATTTTCCAAGCACAGATCAAAAACTAACAAGAATAAACAACACGTAACCAAGCCGACTACGGCACAGATAAATATCTATCAGCTGCAGCTTTCACCCGCTGTTTTTGGCGCAGTGGATAAATGACGTCGTCACATCAGCCCCTCTCCTTTTGAAACCGGGTGCACCAGGTATGTGGGGAAACTTGCACTTGATTTTTCTACCAGCTCTCGTGAAAACATCTGGTGCTGGCAATGGCTGCTCCTGTTCTGCACTTGCTGCTTCGTTGTCCTCTTCTGAAACCGAGGGCTCAGCGAGACCCTCTGCTGTTTCTTTGGCCTCCACGTTTGAGGGTGATTTTGCAGACCGAGGAAGGAGTGTACCCTCTTCAGTGTAAGCAAGTTTAAGCCGCTCAATTGAGACTGTCTCTTCTTTACCATCCTTACTGATTTTGAAGCTGTGGCTTCCTCTTGTGATTACCCTGTATGGTCCAGAGTAAGGCGAAACAAGCGGCGGGCGCACCGTATCATCCCTAAGCCACACGTGGGATGTTGCTTGCAGGTCTTTATGTACAAACACTCTCTGGTCTCCATGTCTGACAGGGTTAGTGGGTTTGATGTTTCTCATTCTAACGCTGAGTTGTCTCGTGAATTGCGTGCATAGCTCAGGGGCGAACGGCTGTATAGATGCTGGAACGATAAATTCTCCAGGAACCCTCAATTGCTCACCATAAACCAATTCTGCAGAAGAGCATTGTAAGTCCTCCTTCACGGCCGTTCTCAATCCGAGTAGGACCAGCGATAGTGCTTTAGGCCATGAAGTGGAACTACACATTAATGCAGCTTTGAGCGTGCGGTGTAGTCGTTCCACCATTCCATTACTAGATGGATGATAGCTTGTGGTGCGTAGGTGGTTGCACCTGCACAGTAGTAAAAGTTCATTGAAAAGTTAACTTTCAAACTGCCTTCCGCGATCTGTTGTTATGTTTTGCGGAACGCCAAACCTGGAGAACCATGAATGCAACAGTGCTTTTGCAACCGACTCTGCAGAAATGTCTTGTATTACAACTACTTCTGGCCACCTGGTAAAACGATCAATGATTGTGAGCAAATAGCGTTGTTCTGAAGAGTGCGATAGCGGGCCCACAATGTCCACATGTATATGTGAAAATCTTGCAGATGGCGTTGGGAAGTCAGCAATAGGTGCAAAGACATGTCTGCTGATTTTATTACGCTGGCATGTTAGGCATGCACGCGCCCATGCATGACAATATTTTTGTATTCCAGGCCACACTACTTTGGAGGAAACTAACTTGGCTGTAGCTCGTACTCCTGGATGTGATAGGTTATGTAGTGCACTATAAATCTCCCGACGATATTGTTCTGGTATGTAAGGTCGCTCCTTTCCTTTTGCTACATCACACCAAATTCCGTCTGGAACATTTGGGACCGACACATGTCTGAGCCGCAGCGCAGTTCTCTGTTCCTCTATTAGACAGCGCAAGAAAGGATCTTCTCATTGTTTAGACGCTAACTCGGTCCAACGAATTGAATTTAAACTGGCACAATTCCTAGACAGGCAATCTGCGACCAGGTTGTCTTTTCCTGAAATGTGACGCACGTCAGTTGTGAACTGTGCAATGTACTCGACTTGCCTGCACTGACGTGGTGAATTGAGCTCTGTGTCTCATTGAAATATAGCTACTAACGGCTTGTGATCGGTAAAAATTGCAAAGTGTCTCCCTTCGACAGACGTGCGAAAATGCTTTATGGCTAAGTAAATAGCAAGCAACTCACGGTCAATAGCACTCCATTTTTGCTGCTGTCGAGTCAGGTTTTTAGAGAAAAATGCGAGCGGCTGCCATCTGCCATCAACTTCTTGCTGTAGCGCTGCACCCACTGCTGTTTGGCTTGCATCAACCATGAGCGCTAAAGGAGCGCTCAGTCTTGGATGTCCCAGTAGTGTTGCCCGAGAAAGACATTTCTTTAAGTCATGGAAAGCTGCTTCAGCATCTGGACTCCATGAAATTTTACGATTTCTTGTTGTATTTTTACCTGCAAGTAACGTTGTGAGTGGCTCTTGGGCGGCAGCTAATTTAGGTAAGTGATGTCTGTAATAGTTGAGCATGCCTAAAAATCTGCGAAGTCCTTTGTAAGTTGTGGGAAGGGGCATCTGTTGTACTGCTTCAACCCGCTCAGGCAAAGGTGACAGGCCTGCTGCTGAAACCAAATATCCCAGGAACTTAACCTCGCGTTTTCCAAACGTGCACTTTGTTTCATTAATAATTATGCCATACTCTGTCAGACGGCGGAAAAGCTGCTGCAGATGTTCGACATGCTGATATACAGAACCAGAGAATACTAAAATGTCGTCCATATAACAAAATACGAATGGTAATTCTCGAAGCACCTCATGCATGAATCTTTGCCATGTTTGGGCAGCGTTCCTGAGGCCAAATGGCCTAAAATTGTACTCAAACAAACTGAATGGTGTGATAACTGCTGTTTTTTATGTCAGATAGAGCCATGGGAATCTGGGAAAATGCTTTGGTGCAATCAATCACACTAAATATTTTGGCATTGCTAATCGTACTGTTAAAATCAGTCACATTGGGTACTGGGTAGCAGTCGGGAATTGTGCGGGCATTGAGCGCCCTGTAGTTTCCACATACTCTCCATGAACCGTCTTTTTTATGGACCATGTGAATTGGAGATGCCCACGAACTATCAGACCTACTTACAATACCTGTTTTTAGAAGTCTGTCGAACTCAGCTCGCGCCGCGAGCAGCTTCTCTGGAGGCAGATGCCACGGGCGGAAGGCAACGGGTTGACCTTGTGTCGTGCAGATGTGGTGTTGAGTATTGTGTCTGCATTTCCTGGTTGCGTTGACGGGTTCGGTAAGTGCTGGAAAGTCTTGAAGCAGTTTGCGAAAAAGTGATTCCTCCGACAGTGCTCTGATATTGCCTACAGTATATGAATCGTTACAACTGTCGGGTGTCTTCTTGCGTGATGCACACGTGTGTGCCCCGCTTAGTTGCGGGTACAACATCGTATCACAATATCCCGATGCGGATGACGTGGTAGAGGAGCCGGAAATCTTCGTGCGGAAAGACACGGGCACATCGCACTGCACTTGAACCGACGCGGAAGACGCAGTAGGCAATATCCTTTCTGTGGGAACTGTCACCAAATGATGGTTAACCAGATCGGGCATAAGTCGGTAGTTCCGTAAAAAGTCCGCTCCAATTATAGGACTCGGCACATCAGCAACCACAAAAGTCCATTTTGGATGGAAGTTGAAATTCAGATGTAATGCCAACTGTTTCTCACCATAGGTAGATATTCTGGAATTGTTTGCAGCAGTCAGCACATGTTGCGTTGTTGTCGTGAGTATATCACCTCTCTTTCTTGGATACACACTGACTTCTGAACCTGTGTCAATCAGAAACTTCTCACCTGAAGAGAGGTCCAACACGAACAATCGGTGTGATTGGTTGACTGCAGATACCGTGGCGTTTTTACCTCTTTGAATCACGCTATGACTTGGGTGCCTATGTTGTTGTTGACGAACGTTAGCGCCCTTTAACGCCCGCCTTTTAAGTTTGGGTAGCTGCAGGGTTGAATACATTGACGGGCAGTGTTACCAAAGCGTCTGTGGTACTAGCACCATTGATCTGTCAAATCCTGTTGGATAGCATTTCTTCGTCTTTTCCGACTGCGACTTCGTAGCTGCTGGTGGTGTGAAGTTACTTGCACGTTGAGTTTTGCCACTTGTGCTGCCAGTTGCTGTATGGTGGGTTCGGTCAATGAGCACTGCTGTTGGGAAGTATTATTGCATGTTCCTGGCTCACTGACGTCAGATTCCATCACACTACACGTTCTTGGGCCTCTATCCTGGCTGTAGTTGAATTCGGAACACACAGAAACTTCGGTTAAGGTGTTTGCGATGGTGTCTGCCTTTTTTGCTAAGACTTGCAATGGTAAGTCTGTTTCTGCTGCAATGATGGCACGGATGTTGGCAGGAAGTTTACGAAGCCATATTAGATGCAAAGACTCTTCAGGTAGGAGTTCCAGGCTGGCTAATGTACGTAAGGCTTTGAGTACTTGTGACGGAGTCTTGTCGCCCAAATCTTCGTATGCGAAAATTTTTTGTAGTCGCAAATCTGGTGGCAATGTATAATGCTGTATGAGAGCTTCCTTTAGCACAAAGTAATTTTGTTGTGACAAGGTTTCTTCTACTTGCTCTATCACTTCTAAATTTAGATGTGAAACGACTATATTAAATTTGTCAATGTTGTTAGACACCCCACGCTGCCGAAATATGCATTCAGCCTGCGTAAACCAAAGCTGGGGGCGCATTGGCCAGAACGCGGAAAGCTTAACATTTCCGTGTCGCGCGTAGGTACTCCCATCTTTTGCGTTAACATCTGTCGTTCCGTTTTGTGACAAATCAAAGGGCATGGACTACGATCCTTGGTCGAACAGACTGTAGTCTTCAATCTTGATTCCACTGCCCCATGCTTTTGTCTCTGAATTCATTATTCTCGTCGGTATATATATTTTCTTTATGCTTCTGCTACGATTGTTCAGGGTCACCACTATGGGAGCCTTTATATTTTACGAAGTAACAGCTTTTTCATGAGATGAGAAAACATTTTATTTTCCAAGCACAGATCAAAAACTAACAAGAATAAACAACTCGTAACCAAGCCAACTACGGTAAAGATAAATATCTATCAGCTGCAGCTTTCACCCGCTGTTTTTGGCGCAGTGGATAAATGACATCGCCTTAGATTTAATTCCTAGATGGAAGTAATAGCTATTAACTAAATTTAGTATGCTGATTGTATAAATACCAATAAAAATCACTAATTGGTTCTAGTTTCTGAAATATCATGTTATTTTAGGTTAGTTACTCTTAAAATGAGACTCCAGTGCTCTTTTATAGTATGTTAATAAAACTTTTTTTCCGTTTCAGATTTGTGTCATTCTCTGTGAACCAGGGAATAAATGCAATAAAATTCCATGCTCATGTCTCAACAATAGTGACAATTTCTGTTACATTTGTGACCAGTTCATATTTACTACACAGAAGAGAAAGCTCATGCCTCTTCTCTGCAAAGCTTGTCAACTATACTTAGGATGGAAGGTGGATGACCAGGAGAAAGGATGGGCTCCTCATACATTTCTGCTGTAATACCTGTACTGTGCATCAAGAGGAGTGGCTGAATGGGAAGCAAATATGTATGTGATTTGCAGTGCCCATGATTTGGAAAGAACAAAAGAACCATATTGACAACAGCTATTTTTGTGCAACACCATCAATAAAAGGCATGAAAATTGGCAAAGAAAATGAGGATTGTGTATCCAAATATACAATCAGCATTTCACTCTGTTCCCCACAGCCCAGAGTTTCCTGTACCTCAACCCCTGTGCATTGGACTATCAATGAAGATGAACATTTATAATCTCCTGATGAATCTTTGGTACAAAATGAAGATTTTGCAGTTAATGAGTCTTAAATTCAATGTCTACACAGTAAGAATCTGATGACCTTGATTGGGATCTTGAATGTAGCAATGCCAAAGCAGAACTTTTGAGCTCCCACCTGAAAGGACAGAATATAATTTCTACTGCCATTAGCATCTCATTTCAACTGTGGAACAAAGCATTTGTAGACTTTTTTTTCAATGGATGGAACCATCTGTTTCTGCAATAATATTGATGGGTTACTGGCACCATTGGGAATTGAACAAAACCCACAGGAACAGAACTTTTCATAGCTTCCTTAAAGGTGAGCCTGAAATGTGTGCTTCTCCATAATGGAAATGCGAAAAGCTCCATACATGTTATTCGTGCTGCACAGATAAAAGAGACACTTAACTCACTGAAGCATATTCTGCAATGTCTACAGTACCCTACCTACAAGTGGGAAATCTGTGCTGATCTGAAGGTTATATCACTATTCTGAGGTACGCAATTAGGATATACCAATTCCACATATTTCATTTGTGAGTGGAACAACCATGCAACTGACAAACATGACATTGTGAAAGAATGGCCAAAGTGAAGCAATCTAGATCCAGAGAAGAAGAATGTATTGTATAATCTTCTTGTCGATAGGGAACAGATTCTGCTCTCTCCACTCTACATCAAACTCTGTCTTATGAAGATTTTTGTAAGTCATGAATAAAGAGACTGCAGCCTATAGTGCATTCAAGAAATGTTTCCTCACATGACACATGCTAAGCTCAAGGGAGATGTATTTATTGAACAACAAATTAAGAAGAGTGGTCATTTCTCTGAATTACTGGATGAAAAGGGAGATACAGCACGGTTCTCTTTTAAAGATGTGACCATCAATTTACTTGGAAAGTAGAAAATTGTGTGGAATTGGTGGAGAATATGATGACATGTTTCCAAAACATGGGGTGTCACATGTCTCTTAAGATGCGCTACTTGCACTCTCACTGAAATTTCTTTCCAGAGTCTCTCAGTGCTGTTTGTGATGAACAATTGTGTACTGTTACAAGAGAATGCCTACATCACAAAAATAAGAACCAACTAAATAGTTTTAGCACTATTTTCATGTCCAGTGAAGTACAATGCAATGAATACAGTTTGTTAGACCCAGGAACCCAAAAAAAGTTTTCATTTGTTGACTAGCATTAGCCACAACGTCCATGTAAAGTATGTAGCATGAATTCACAGTGATATTCTCGTTATGATACTGTGCTTTGTATCACAGTAATTCTCATGCAGTGATATTGAAGCAAAGTGACTCCCTCTCATCTCTTAATAACCTGAAGAAATATATCTTTCAGTATCAGTAGTAACTCATGTGTGTGGCATATTTCTTAAAAATGCTATTACAACTGATTTCAGATATAAAATTCTATCTCCATAGTGTTCACTCCAAAACAACTCAGCACAGGTTACTTAGTGTGTACAGTCCACTCCTTCGACAAACTTTTCCATTACCAAGGAAAATGTGTCTCATGTTCGTAAAATTACTTCTGGCATAACGTTCAGTGTGTAGCTGTGTAGTTGACCAATGCACAGAATACAATTAAGATGAAATTAATACGTAAAGAAAATAAAGTTCCAGTAGACAGATTGAGATTCTTTGGAGGGTTAACATTTCACATTTTGTAACTGATTAACATTTCAATGTGACTCAAACTTTTTCCTTCTAAATATGCAGTATGACCTTAATTTTACAGCATTAATTAAATGAAAAATTTGCTTTCACAAGTCAGACATCAGCAGTAATGATAGAATAAATGAATAGTCAGAGAATGACTGTACCATCAAAAGTCTAAATTACAGAAGCTAATGGTACATGGCTGGGCCCTAGAGGTTGCCATACTCTTAGTGTGCAAAGAAAACACATTTCCTTGAGGAAATAATGATATTGTTGACAAATAAAACTCATACATCACACTTTATGTACTCAGAAAACAGTATGTACAATTTCTAATTTTTCCACTCTACATCATGTGTTGTTGTTGTAGTAGGTTCGAAAATTTAAAAAGGGAAGTGGATAGGTTAAAGTTAGATATAGTGGGAATTAGTGAAGTTCGGTGGTGGGAGGAACAAGACTTTAGGTCAGGTGAATACAGGGTTATAAATAAAAAATCAAATAGGGGTAATGCAGGAGTAGGTTTAATAATGAATAAAAAAAATAGGAGTGTGGGTAAGCTACTACAAACAGCATAGTGAACGCATTATTGTGGCCAATATAAACATGAAGCCCATGCCTTCTACAGTAGTACAAGTTTATATGCCAACTAGCTCTGCAGATGATGAGGAAATTGATTAAATGTATGATGAGATAAAAGAAATTATTCAGGTAGTGAAGGGAGACGAAAATTTAATAGTCATGGGTGACTGGAATCGACAGTAGGAAAAGGAAGAGAAGGAAACATAGTAGGTGAATATGGATTGGGGCTAAGAAATGAAAGAGGAAGCCGCCTTGTAGAATTTTGCACAGAGCATAACTTAATCATAGCTAACACTTGGTTCAAGAATCATGAAAGAAGGTTGTATACACGGAAGAGCCCTGGAGATACTAAAAGGTTTCAGATAGATTATATAATGGTAAGACAGAGATTTAGGAACCAGGTTTTAAATTGTAAGACATTACCAGGGGCAGATGTGGACCCTGACCACAATCTATTGATTATGAACTCTAGATTAAAACTGAATAAACTGCAAAAAGGTGGGAATTTGAGGAGACGGGACCTGGATAAACTGAAAGAACCAGAGGTTGTACAGAGTTTCAGGGAGAGCATAAGGGAACAATTGACAGGAATGGGGGAAAGAAATGTAATAGAAGAAGAATGGGTAGCTTTGAGGAATGAAATAGTGAAAGCAGCAGAGGATCAAGTACGTAAAAAGACGAGGGCTAGTAGAAATCCTTGGGTAACAGAAGAGATACTGAATTTAATTGATGAAAGGGGAAAATACAAAAATGCAGTAAATGAAGCAGGCAAAAAGGAATACAAATGTCTCAAAAATGAGATCGCCGGGAAGTGCAAAAGGCTAAGCAGGGATGGCTAGAGGACAAAAGTAAGGATGTAGAAGCTTATCTCACTAGGGGTAAGATAGATACTGCCTACAGGGAAATTAAAGAGACCTTTGGAGAAAAGAGAACCACTTGCATGAACATCAAGAGCTTAGATGTAAACCCAGTTCTAAGCCAAGAAGGGAAAGCAGAAAGGCGGAAGGAGTATATAGAGGGTCTATACAGGGGCGATGTTCTTGAGGACAATTATCATGGAAATGGAAGAGGAGGTAGATGAAGATGAAATGGGAGATATGATACTGAGTGAAGATTTTGACAGAGCACTGAAAAACCTAAGTCAAAACAAGGCCTCGGGACTAGACAACATTCCATTAGAACTACTGACAATCTTGGGAGAGCCAGGCCTAACAAAACTCTACCACCTGGTGAGCAAGCTGTATGAGACAGGCGAAATTCCCTCAGACTTCAAAAAGAATGTAGTAATTCCAATCCCAAAGAAAGCAGGTGTTGACAGATGTGAAAATTACCGAACTATCAGTTTAATAAGTCACAGCTGCAAAATACTAATGCGAATTCTTTACAAACGAATGGAAAAACTGGTAGAAGCGGACCTCAGGGAAGATCAGTTTGGATTCCGCAGAAATGTTGGAACACGTGAGGCAATATTGAGCCTACGACTTGTCTTAGAAGAAAGATTAAGGAAAGACAAACCTACGTATCTAGCATTTGTAGACTTAGAGAAATCTTTTGACAATGTTGACTGGAATACTCTCTTTCAAATTCTGAAGGTGGCAGGGGTAAAATACAGGGAGCGAAAGGCTATTTACAATTTGTACAGAAACCAGATGGCAGTTATAAGAGTCGAGGGACATGAAAGGGAAGCAGTGGTTGGGAAGGGAGTGAGACAGGGTTGTAGCCTCTCCCCAATTTTATTCAATCTCTATATTGAGCAAGCAGTGAAGGAAACAAAAGAAAAATTCGGGGTAGGTATTAAAATCCATGGAGAAGAAATAAAAACTTTGAGGTTTGCCAATGACATTGTAATTCTGTCAGAGACAGCAAAGGACTTGGAAGAGCAGTTGAACGTAATGGACAGTGTCTTGAAGGTTGTATATAAGATGAACATCAACAAAAGCAAAACAAGGATAATGGAATGTAGTCGAATTAAGTCGGGTGATGCTGAGGTTATTAGATTAGGAAATGAGACACTTAAACTAGAAAAGGAGTTTTGCTATTTGGGGAGCAAAATAACTGATGATGGTCGAAGTAGAGAGGATATAAAATGTAGACTGGCAATGGCAAGGAAAGCATTTCTGAAGAAGAGAAATTTGTTAATATCGAGTATAGATTTAAGTGTCAAGAAGTTGTTTCTGGAAGTATTTGTATGAAGTGTAGCCATGTATGGAAGTGAAACATGGACGATAATAGTTTGGACAAGAAGAGAATAGAAGCTTTCAAAATGTGGTACTACAGAAGAATGCTGAAGATTAGATGGGTAGATCACATAACTAATGAGGAAGTATTGAATAGGATTGGGGAGAAGAGAAGTTTGTGGCACAACTTGACCAGAAGAAGGGATCGCTTGGTAGGACATGTTCTGAGGCATCAAGGGATCACCAGTTTAGTATTGGAGGGCAGCGTGGAGGGTAAAAATCGTAGAGGGAGACCAAGAGATGAATACACTAAGCAGATTCAGAAGGATGTAGGTTGCAGTAAGTACTGGGAGATGAAGGAGCTTGCACAGGATAGAGTAGCATGGAGAGTTGCATCAAACCAGTCTCAGGACTGAAGACCACAACAACAACAACAACAACAATATTCCTTAACCCAAATATTTTCCGTGTTTTAGGATAAAAATTAATCTGTAGGGATTTGAATGAGAATTTGCTACCACTTCAAATGTCCCAATATATTTGTCAAAGTGTTTGTACCCCAATTCTGAATTGTGTAACTTTTACTTTTCTGTCATGGCTCTGTTTTCTTAAATTGTTGTTTCATGACCCCCCCCCCCCCCCCAGGGGGGAGGCATGCCAGTAACTGTTGCAATCACCAATTACAGTTACAGATAACACAATTTTTTTTAAATTTAAACATTCTTTGTATATATCTTTTCTATAATTTCACTTGCAGGCATACTTCATACTTGTAAAATGCACTATTAGCCCAGGGACATTTAAGACATTAATTGCTGTCAGCATGCCAGTCACTGTTTAGAAGGCCAAAGGTGCTGTTCAACTACCTGCAGACTCCTGTAACTTCTGAGCAACAGCAATTAACAGTGCATGCGCATCCCATTGCAAGATCTATCCCCTCTCTCACTTCCACTAGAGAAAGAGGAGGAAGGCTGTGCATCTGTTAAAGGGCAGTTAATATTCATGTACTGCCTACAATTCCCTAGCTCTTCTAAGGACATGTATTTTATTCTTTCACATGCTATGGTTCTGAAAGTGTTCAAATGTAAATCAGGGTACATATGTTAGTGTTTCATAGTGTTTTAGTACATATTATTATTTATTCATTATAGTTTTAGTGATCAGAGATATTTTGTATGATTTTAAATTAGTTTCTATATAAGTGCGAAGTTGGTCTGCTGAAGCAAATATGGACCAAGTAGCAGGCTCCTCAGAAGATACAAACATATCAGACTGTAAATGTGTGCTGGAAAGACTGTGGAAACATTCATTTGGAGGACTTAGTTTTGAGGGGAAAAGTGGTGTAATCAAACAGGAATGCCCTACACCAAGTCTTCCATATTTAAATACAGTAACTAAAAATTATGTCAAATGTTTTCAAGAATCTAGATACTCCTCTTACAAATGGTTATGTGGCACTAGAGAGAACCAAAATTTAGCTGTTGGTCATGTGTTTTGCTGTCTTCCAAGAAGTTGTGGACAAAAAATGACATGAGTGACACGAAGAATTTCATCTTAAGGAAACGGCATGAAAATTGCAAGAACCATATTACATCTGTATTGACACAAGGGTAGATTTTTGTTTGAACAATGCATTGGTATAAATTTCATAAGCATAAAAAACAAGTAAAGAAAAATAGACAGATTTTAAGCGGTTTAATTGATGTTACATGTTTCCTAGTGGCACAAGAACTTCCTTTTACAGGACATGATGAAACAGAGGACAGTGATAATCAGAGCAATTATATTGACCTGTAACACTCAATCGCACAAAAAGATGAAAGTTTGTCAAATCAATTGCAGACTTAATTGTTTTTCAATGTATCCCAACTCACATACAGAATGACCTCAACAATTCCATTGCTGAAATAACTAAAAGAAATGCCATCTGTTGCCATTATTATGGATGAAAGGGCAGATGTTTCGAGCCAGTCCCAACTTTCAACTTTTTTGCAATATGTGTTATCCACTAGTGATGTGTGTGAGAGATTTTTGAGATTGGTTGATGTCAGTGATGACCCATGTGCTGCTACCTTAGCGGAACATCTGCTTGGCTGCATAGGTGAATTTGATTGTGGTAGGAAACGTGTAGCTCCAACATACAATGGCTGTGCTATCATGGTTGGGCAATGTAATGGATTAGAAAAACTTGTGAGAGGCAAATACCCCTCTGTCTTCATATACTGCTATGCTCATGAACTGAATTTCATACTGTAACAGTCTGTTGAACATATATGGGAATGGAAAATATTTTTTCAGACAATTTCTGGTTCACTTCTTTTTCCCCAAATAATCTAAAAGTTCCAATGCTTTGAATAAATTAATCAAATGAAGTTTTCTTTAGTATCCAACACAAGATAATTGTATAACAGCAGGTTAATCAAGCTAGTTGTGAACTATAAGAGTTAACTCAAGAGATTTTCAGGTTTGTGAAAGATGATCCTAATGTGCAGGATGGAAAACTACAGATGTTTTCCAAAGGCTTTTACCTGACACTTAAGTAACTTAGTTCCAGTTCTTGCTTAATGGTTTTTTCATGTGTAGTTTCCATGTCAGCAGCTCTTTTCAGAATATTGCAAACTAAGCACTTTCATGTCAGTTATTATTTAACAAAAGTTGGCCTATTTAAGATTGAGTTACAGGAACTTCAAAGTGAATTTGAAGAACTGTTGTCTACTATGAGCCAGAAGAAAACAATAGTGAGCCTCCAAGAAAGAAGCAATGGGTTGGTGTGACTGACAGAGAAACATAATGCTGTGCTTTGTTTTGTGTAATAATTGATACTGTCTCTCATCAGTTAACATGTATGCTGACTTGGATGATATGGAGTTTCTTTCCTTTATGAATTATGAAAAGTTTAGCCAATATACAGATTGCTTCCCTGAGGCTGAGTTTAATTTCTTGAAGGTGTTTTATGGTGGACATTTTGATATCCCTCAACTAAGGACAGAACTACCTGTGGTATATTCTTCAGGTGAATTCTAGAACCAGATGCTACTTAGACCTCCTGAGGTCTCAGTGAAGCAGTACTTGAAGCATCAAAACTAATGAAATTATTAACCATTGCTGTGACCAGTGCTTCAACAAAAAGCCTCATTTTTGGTGGGAATAGAATCAAAACTTATCTTTGAAATATGCAGATGCAAACCAGACTTTCTCACTTTGTTGTCCATTGAAAAGTGACTGCTCAAGCCCATGAAACAACAGGTATCTTTCTATGACTTTGCGATAGTAGTTTTAGATAAGAAGGATCACAGCATTGGTCTTAAAATAAATAAATAAGTAAATAAATAAAACTGTGTATACTGGAACTTTTAATATCAAACTTATTCATGTAGCTACAGGAACAGGTATTTTATGAGTATCTGGTGTCACTCAGTAGGCCTAATCTTTACGAGGTTGGGCCTTGTGCTACACTACTACTATTACACCAGATAATGTCACATATTATCTTTTAAGATAATATGTGACATTATCTAGTGTAACCGGCATGATGCGATGCAATAATGGATAATCAAAAACAATAACATAATAGTAATAATAACAATGGCAATAATAATAACTATATTCATGCAACAGAACTCTTACGTTTACCATTTCTTAAAACAGTGATTTCGATTACAAACACCTCATGTCTCACCACTGGTCCTCCTAACAATTTCTTCCCTTTCCTCACTCAAACCCTTTTCAAGTCCTCCCCTAGCTCTTCACTTTTTATAGTCTCCTCTCAACAACTTCTCTTTTTGAAACTGGAATAGAGTAAGGTTTTATGAAAAATGGCTCGTGAGGTTTCAACTTTAATTTATACTGATAGTTACTCACTCTTTCATGTTTCTCACTAAACACATCTTGATATTCAAATAACAGTTATTTCAATTCCTTTTCCTGATCTTGGGCAATCTTACTAGCCTTGTTAACTTTTGAATTTACCATTTTGTTATACACATCCTCTTCTTGTTCTGCATTCTTCATTAATTATGTAGCCCCTAACATGATTACAAACAATCTGTTTTATCTGATTCATTCCACCACTGCAATTTAATATTAACAGTTTCCTTTCCCAGTAATCCCATTTTTTGGCTCTGTAAAAATGAGTTCCTCAGTTCCCCAACTAAAACATACCTTTGCTTTAACAATCCAAACAACCGCCAAAATTAAGTCCTCATTAAGCTCAGAAATGACAGGATAAATTTGCACAGAGGGCACACCATCAATTTACAACTAGCCTTTCATGAAACTTTACTGTTTTACTGTGCCTTACAATAGCTCTGTTAATCTTGACACCCAAAGATAATTTAATAAAATTCTTATTATACTTAATTCTGCCTCTCAATTTTTTGGAAATTTCACAGATTGGTCTGACAGCATCTACCAAACAGTTCCAACCCTAGTTATAAGTTTTAACAAAGATGTAAGGACTCCCCTGTATCTTCCATCACTTCCACCATTTTCTTTAAATAATAAATCATTTTCTACTTCTTCATAACTAATATGATCCTGAAGGAGATTTTCACTCTGCAGCGGAGTGGGCGCTGATATGAAGCTTCCTGGCAGATTAAAACTGTGTGCCCGACCGAGACTTGAACTCGGGACCTTTGCCTTTCGAGGGCAAGTGCTCTACCATCTGAGCTACCGAAACACGACTCACGCCCGGTACTCACAGCTTTACTTCTGCCAGTACCTCGTCTCCTACCTTCCAAACTTTACAGAAGCTCTCCTGCGAACCTTGCAGAACTAGCACTCCTGAAAGAAAGGATATTGCGGGCACATGGCTTAGCCACAGCCTGGGGGATGTTTCCATAACACACTCCGTTGCAGAGTGAAAATCTCATTCTGGAAACATCCCCCACACTGTGGCTAAGCCATGTCTCCGCAATATCCTTTCTTTCAGGAGTGCTAGTTCTGCAAGGTTCGCAGGAGAGCTTCTGTAAAGTTTGGAAGGTAGGAGACGAGGTACTGGCAGAAGTAAAGCTGTGAGTACCGGGCGTGAGTCGTGCTTCGGTAGCTCAGATGGTAGAGCACTTGCCCGCGAAAGGCAAAGGTCCCGAGTTCGAGTCTCGGTTGGGCACACAGTTTTAATCTGCCAGGAAGTTTAATATGATTCTCTCCTTGACTATTATCACATTTGTTATTAGAAACTGGTTGCAAAGCACCTATAGGCATCTTAGGTTTCTCTAAATTATCCTTGTTTTTCTTTTTCCACCAGAATGGATGTAATTCACTGCAGATACCCTCTATCTTATCAACAATATTAACATAATTATCCATATCACTGTAATGATCCCAGGCAACTTTTAAAATACCATCAATGCAAGTTAATCTTTCCTCCTCTTTACTACCAGTGATCCCTTATTTTATGACATACACCTGCAACACCTGATGCTCTTGTGCCGCCCTATCATATGCACCACTACTCCTCCCCCCCCCCCCCCCAAACATACACACATCAGTGAATCATCATCCCTATCATCTTCATGTCCCTTAATCACCACATAAACCATTCCATCTAAGTCATCATTAATCTTACTTTTCAAATCATTGTCAATGCATCTACAACATAATCACTTACAACATCACAAAATCTCTAGCTTTACTTCCACTAATTGTAGAAACCTCATTATGAATCTCCTCAGCCCCACAAATCATAGAATCATTATCAAGCTCCTCAGCCTCAGCACTGCAGTTAACGCTTTCTGTTTTCATCTTTGGCACAAGATCACAAGACTCACTAGTTTCAACATGAGAAGAAACAGACTCACACTCACACTGCCCATTCCTTCACTCTCCATCAGATTATTTATGCCATAAAGATCAAAGTTATCACAACATTAACACTTTCACTCCCTCCCGCCCCCCTCCCCACTTCTCTCACATTCTTATTATTCTCTTAACTATATAGATTATGAAAAGTTTCTGCATGTAGTATACATACATGTCTTTCCCTAGTTTCTAAATCTCTTCTGTTATATTCATCAAACTTTATTGCTCTCCAGAAATTGCTATCAAAACATAATCTGGCCACCTGGAGAGTACCCTTGTTATTGAATCTGGTGGGCTTCACATTGCCTAATTTGGTTCTGCACTGTTTTACGTGATTCCAATTATTTTCTTTTGCCCCAAACTTACAGACACCTGTTGAGGTGACTATCAGTTTTCCTGATCATTGCTCCTATTGTCTTGTGTCCGGCTATGTCATTCCCTATTTTCTCTCCCCTGTGATCTATTCCTGTTATCTATTTCACTGTTTCTATTCCTATCTCTGCCTTTCCATTGACTATACTCTCTATTTCCCCCCTGTTGATAATGACTTCTAACATTATTGCCATCTCTCCTAAAGTTATCCAATTGTCACTACAATTCCATCTGTTTGGTTGATATCTGTCATTTCTACTAATATTACTGTCTTGATGATTTCTGTCATTTCTACTAATATTACTGTCTTGACTTCCATTTCATTACAAGGCTCTGTTGAATTTGTTCACATATTTTAGAAATTTCTCTACAGGGTTGTCCAGTCCATACACAGATCCCCACCACCCCCTAGTCAGAAGCCTCCTTTTCAAGGTGTCAATCTGAATGAATTCATCAAATGGTTTGTTTAAATGAATTAGTCTCCTGAGTTGTTTTTTTGCAAAGTGCTTTCATGCTCTCCTGCCCCTCTCTATTTACCAGCCCATTCAAAAATTCGCTTGCTCTGTTTCAGACCAAAACTTATTTAAAAAACATTCTCAAATTCATCATTAATATTTTGATTTGCCCATGATAGTGCCTCCCCATCCAAAAACTTCTTTACAAATTTGATTTTTATATTTGCAGTCATGCCACTTACAAAGCTGTCCCTACATAGGTGCAAGGAGTCAACAGGGTGAATTTTACTATCACCTGGAAATTGCTTAATGGAAATGTTACTCCATAAGGCAGCACAATTATTGCTAAGACTTTTAGCTACAAAATTTTCCTGCAACTCAGTAAATTTCTTGTTCATATTTTTCTTTTCACTGCTGTATGTGTCTTTATTGGTAGTTACAAGTGTTTCTACATTAGTGACTTTAGAGTAACTCTGATTATCTATTATTAGAATTATCTTCTAATTTTTTTGAATTTAAATTCTAAGCCTGACATATTTTTCGATGCAACACAATTATCTTCTACATTTTTCTGGATGACTTTGAAATTGTGCTCTCTATGAGCAATTTTCACATAGTGTTCTGTTTCAAGCGTACCAACTTTTGTTTCCACAGACCCAACTTGAGCATTAATCTTTTTCCAATATGTTTCTACTTCATTTTAAAGCTGTGTTACCTCCTATTCGTTTTTAGTTATTCTTGTATTACTATTTTTCAGTTGTGTTTCAAGATCCTTCAAAGTACTGTTTGTTTCAGCAATTTGGGCACCTAAGGTACTAGTTAAAGTATTAGCTGTCTCAGTAATTCTGACACCTAAAGAACTAGTAAAAGTACTAGTTGTTTCAGTTAACAATCTTGACAATAATTCCGCAATTCCACTGTCTGAGCCTGCAGCTTTAGTTTCATTAAAACCAAGGAATAGTGAACAAGCACTCACATTACACTTCCTCCTGCTTCATTGTCACAAATATGGTACTGTGTTCCTTCACTGTTTACTTCAATTTCACTTTCATTGCAAGTGATGCTGTTGTTTGAACTCGCAACATTGTCTGCTACATGTTCCTGATTTTCTACAGGTACACTGCTTTGGTTAATATTGATTGCCATATTGGTAAACAAATGCAGTTTTAAACACTTTGAATGAAAATTTCAGTCTTTACCCTAAATTCCAGTCTTCTCTTGAAATTTCTACTCCACAGAAAAAAGAAAGAATAAACAATCAAAACATTTATCTCAGTTGTCCATGACAAGATAATTCTTTGTGTCCACTTTTTAGTTAACATCTCTTTATTCACCTTCCTGCATCAATAGATTGTCCATTTCATATTTACATGTCAGTCTTTTCTTTTAAATTTCCCATTGTATTAGCATCCAATCCTATATCACAAATGTGATCATTGGGATGATAATAAATAAATCAAAAATAAATAAATCCATTACTGCACAAATGAAACTGAAACTCAAAATTCTGTTAGCAAAATCTCATTTGCAGGGCAGCTATAATCCCATATTCTCCACCACAATTGAATTACAACAGTGCCAGGGGGGTGCAATCCCAGTTTATCTCAAGTTCGAAGAAAATACTCGTCTTCATTTCTAGCGAACTCTGACAATGCACTAGCTGTAAAAGGAATTGTGAGAATCTGCTCCACCAAATTTGATGCAACTTCCTGATCTCTTCACAGCATAGTTAATTATTTGTATGCCAACACACTTTTCAGGTAATCAGATTGACCAGCTGTTTCACTTCTACAATTACATATTTATTGCTCCAACTGGCACAGGTTTCACACACAAAAACTGTTACAAAACTGGCTCTCTCATGGCTGATTTACCATTGCTTGTATATCATTTCCATAATTACAGGAGGTATCAATCATTATTACAGACAGAAAGTTTGAGGGTTACAATCAAAATCAGGTTGGCACTCACAAAGTGATATCAGAATATTGAGCAACAAGTTACTCCTCCCACATTGCAATACTAAGTTTTGCTTGGTTCTTAGTTTTTTAGTACTGAAATTTACAAAATACATTCACAGACAACACTTCACAAGATCACTTATATCATGAATGTTATTGGTTGTAAAATGTTCCTACATTTACAATAGTTCTTTACTTAAATACAAATGAAAAGTTAGTTTCACTTCTTCTAAAAATCATTCTAGAACTGCAAAATGAGAATGAGATTTTTATTTAAGTATCAATTAGTAGCAGTTCAACCTCTATAAAATTGAAATGAAATTAAGTACATACTCTGAGCTCAAATATAATGAGATATCTCAAACGGAATGACCTTCTCCTTGCCAACCAGCATGGATTCCAAAAACAATGATCATGTGAAACTCAACTTGCTATTTTCTTACATGACACTGAAAGCTAAGGACCAAGGCAGTAAGGCAGCTGCAGTATTTGTTGATTTCTGAAAACCATTTGAGTCAGTACCACACCTACAATTTTTGTCGAAATTATGAGCACATAGGGTATCAAGTGAAATTTGTAACTGGATTGAGAACTTTTTAGTAGGAAGAATGTAGTATGTTATTTTGGATGGAGAGTCACTGTCAGATGTAGAAATAACTTGAGGTGTGCTCTGGGCAGGTGTGTTGGGACACTTGCTGTTCATGTTGTATATTAATGACCTTGCAGACAATATTAATAGTAAGTTCAGACTTTTTGCAGATGATGCAATTACCTATAATGGAGTAATGTCTGAAAGAAACTGCATAAATATTCAGTCAGATCTTCATAAGATTTCAAAGTGGTGGAGAGATTGGCAACTTGCTTTAAATGTACACAGATATAAAATTGTGCAGTTCACGAAACCAAAAAGGCATAGTATCCTATGACTACAATATCAGTGAGACACTGCCGGAATCGGCCAACTCATACAAATATCTACGTGTAATACTTTCTAGGGATATGAAATGGAATGATTACATAGGTTCAGTTATGGATAAAGCAGACAGTAGACTTTGGTTTGTTGGTAGAATACTGGAGAAATGCAATCTATTTCTACATCTACACACTGCAAGCGACTGTGAGGTCCATGGCAGAGAACAATCAGTCTACAAAGGAGATTGCTTACAAATCACTCATGCGACCAGTTTTTGAGACCCATACCAAATAGGAGTAGTAGTGGATACTTAATGTATACAGAGAAGGGCAGATGAATGGTTGGTTACAGGTTTGTTTGACCCCATGGGAGAGTGCCACAGAAACACCAAAGAAAATGGACTGGCAGACTCTTGAAGATAGATGTAAACTTCTATGAGAAAGTCTAATAACAATGTTTCAAGAACCAGCTTTAAATAACGACTCTAGGAATATACTTCAACCCCTATATATTGCTCACAAAGGGACCAAGAAAATAAAGTTAGAATAATTACAGCATTCACAAAGGCATTGAAACAGTCATTCTTCTTGCACTCCATATGTAAATGGAATGGGAAGAAATCCTAATAACTAGTACAATGGAACGTGCCCTCTGCCATGTACTTCAGTGGTTTGCAGATTATAGATGTAGACATAAATATGAAGCAGTGTAATGAATTTAGTTTTAAAATGACCAGATAAATAAAATAAGAATGTTAAAAAAATTATGTAAGCCTGTAAATGTGGCTGCATGAGATCTGAATCGACGCTTTATGTCATACGTGTCCTAACGATCATGTATTAGTATGTTTCCAACTGTGGTCCTTCCTTGCATGTGCAAGATGGACAGTTAGGTGTGATCACTAACAGCACCTGCCACAGGTTAACCATGATGGAAGGTCCTCCCATACGTCATAAGGCTCACTGCCTGCCACCCTTTTTTGGGTGCAAAAGCAACTATTAATGATCTTTTAAGTGCAGGTATTGAATGCCCCTCAGACAGTAATTGGCCATCACTGATCACCTTGTGCCTAAAAAAGACAGTTCATTCCAGTTGTGTGGTGACTATTGGAAATACTTGCAGCACTATTGACAACTATACTATCCCCCACATCCAGGACTTCACCCATCTGCTTGATGGGGCATTAATATTTAGTGTTCTTTATTGCCAGAAAGTGTACCTTCAGATCCCTATGTTCAAAGAAAACATTGCTAAAATGATAGTCATTACACTGTTCAGCCTATTCCAGTTCTTCTCTATGCATTACAGGCTGGAAAACACAGCCCAGGCACAGCAGAGGTTCATTGACTCTATCTTGTTCAGTCTTCCATATGTCTATGCCTACCTCAACAATATTCCAATCTTCTCTTGCTCTGTCAAGGAACATGGGAATCAAATGGCCTGGGTTCAGGCTGCCCTAAGTGACAAAAGCTTAGAAATTAACTATGACAAATCACAGTTAGGATGTGCGAGCGCAACCTATCTTCGTCACACCATCACCACTGATGACATCTTTCTAATGTCTGATTATGTTGATTTCATCTATGATCTACTCCTGCCCACAACTCACAGTCATTTAGGCCAGTTTCTCATTATGGTAAATTTCTACTGCAGACATTTGTCCTACACTGTCTCCATCAAGGGTCCACTCACAGAACCTGTGGCTGGGAAAAATGTATCTGGGAAATGAAAGCTACAGTGGTCAGACAAAATGATTCAAGCATTCAATGCACTCGAGATGGCTCTTTAAAATGCTTTCATACTCATGCTTCTGGTCCCAGACACATGCATTGCCCTCACAGCTGACACGAGTGACACTTCAATTGGCACTGTTCTTCTGCAACACATTGGTGATACAACCTAACCTCTCTGGTTCTTGTCAAAGAGACTCAGAGCTCCCCAATGCAAGTGGTCAGTATTCAACTGTGAATTATTCATGGTATATGAAGCCATGAGATACATTTATGATTTTTACAGTCCATAAGCCACATGCCAATGCTATTTGCAACCCAGCACAGGACGATGTGATTGTGAATTTCCTTTCTACAGTGAACTCCATCACTTCCCCTTTGGACAAGCTGGTACTGTGACAGGTGAACAACATTGGACATCAAAATCTGCAACAGAGTCCCAACTCAATGCAGACCTTGGTGTCTCACTGCCTTCCTGGCTCTTCAGTCCCTATATCATGTTATATGTCTACGGTCAGCCTCCACCACCTTGTCCTAGTCCCTCTGCGATAGATGGTTGTCTTGGCCACCCAAGACCTCAAGCACCCAAGCATCAAGGCTACTACAACATGCCTTGTCATGGAGCATTTTGTTTGGCCTGGTATGAGTAATGACTACAACACATGGACAAGTGCTTGCATTCTGTGTCCGTGAAGCAACATTGGGCATCAGACACAACCACCACTGGGCAAAGGGGTATAGACATATTCTTTCAGCCACTGATCAGATAACCAAATGGGTCAAGGCTGTACCTCTTTTGGATGTGACAGCCGAATTGGTCTACGCTTTCATCTTCACGTGGATTGCACATTCACGTGTCCCTCATCTAGCACCATGAAATAGGGATGGCAGTTTAAGTCCTTACTCTTCACTAAGTTATGTGCCCTCTGCTGTTGTTGACAAGTTCCATAGAACTGTTTATCATCCACAGAGCAACAAACTTGTATAACACTGGCACCACACACTCAAAGCTGCTCTAATGTGCCATGATGGTCCCCAGTTGGACACCCTACTGTGAGTTTTAGTCGGTATTCGCTCTGGCCAATAAGATGACTTGAATGTTTCTCTTGCAGATATCCTTTATGGCAAGCCCCTAGTGTCACCAGCCAAGTTCATGGAAAGACTCCAAACTCCCTCCCTGGGACAAGCTTCCCACCCTAGTCGAGCATGTCTGCTCACATGTTGTAAACATACACACCCCAGCCCCATGGTCACACATCCTGCCATAATGTACTATCTCACTGTGAAATCATCATGCTGCCATGTTATACAATGACACAGTTTAGGCAGCACTTCAACCATCATACTCAGACCCACACAGGAGACTCAGCCATGTGAGTAACACAATGGGCATCTTACTCAATGGAAAATGCCAAATCGTTTCCATCAAAAGACTACAACCCTCTTGGACCCTGGATGACAGGCCCTCCTCAACTACCGCACCTGATGCAGAAGTGACGTGTAATGACGCCCCTGCCTCGTGTGACAACAACTGCACCCAATGTGACACCCCCTCACCAGTGTTCTGTTTCTTTCTTGTGATGCTTCCCTACCAAGAGGTGTAGTAAGGATACACAACTGCTCTTCTCTCCCCCACCCCAGTACTGCTATGTTCAGAGTTCATATCTCTGACTTTCGCATCAAGAACCTCTCCGTCCAACTTTGTGACAGCACACTCTTCATGTTTCCTGCTCTACTGCCCATATACAATGACTTATCCACCACCCACGTAACTTTTCTTCGCTCATTTGAGATACCATTTGATGGCGATGAGGACAAAATGGAGGACAAAATTGTGAGAGACTGCTGCCTTTCCATTACTGTTCTGATGCTTGCACCTTCACAAGATTTTTAGCACTCAATGGAGACACCCCTTTCCCATGTGGGCAGATGCCTATGACTATCCCTTTGACTCTTAGACTACGTTGTTTCAGGCATCGTGCCCTTGACCTCCATTGGTCACCAACAAAAGACCCAGTTGTGCCTTTCTTCAGGCTGGTCATGATGTGGCTAATCACACAAGCTTGCTGTGTGGTCCTCCTGATGCGGGCTGACCACCTTATCACACCCTACGTGGTTCCACACCAGCCTTGTTAGTCCCTCCTCTTTTCTGTGCTCCAAACTACTGAGGAGGAGTGGGAGGTGGGCTCTTGGTTACTATTGACAGTGGACCAAACAACTTCAATGAAGGAAATGAAGATCATTGGCTTTACTTTTGCTTTGTATCATTTCTGTATATGTGTGTGCTTACTTGTAGTGTTTTTGAGGTATGAACAAATAATGAGTTACATTGACTAGTTGGGTTTATGTGTCTATCTCTGCTGAGTTTAGTAACTGAAACCCATGTGCTCTATCCATGTAAGATGTTCATCCATCACAATGCCTTGAAATTTGTGTGTATCAGATGCTTCATCTCTAAACAGTGATTCAGTATTTGTATCCACTTCAGATTGGTTATAATTTAACAAGAATTTCATCACCACTGTCTTATCCTCATTGAGTGTAAACTTATTCATGAGTAGATGTTCTGTGATGAGATCAAAATTTTCTTTATGGTTTAGTACTGCTAGCTGTTAAGTCCATTCCACCTAATAAATGGTGTATCCTCAGCACAGTTCACTAACTTCAAATTTTATGGCTGTGTTATGTTATTGATATAATCAACAAACAAAAATGGCCCAAGAATACATCCATATGGAAGTCCAGAGCTGAGATCTTGTATATTGATTTTATTGTTAGGACCTCTCCTTGATTTTTATGCAGCATCAGGGAGGGTATCTGGCCGCCAGCTGTCACTAACATTGCCTCAATCTGTAAAACAAATCCAACTCCCTAGAAGAAACAGGGAAAGGCAAAAGAAAGAGGAGGTCCTTCATTCCTCTAATATAACATAGTACATTATCTTCAATCACACTCCTTCACAACCAGTTTTTAATTTGCATAAAAGTACTGAATGATTCACAGAATCAGAGGCCAAACGGCTTGTTCCAATGGAAGTGCTTGTGTGTAGAGAATATTTTCTGAGCATCTAGCATCAATTGTAGTGTTTACAATGAAACTTAGAGATAATAAGAGTCAGTGTACATTTATATTTCTTTGCACCAGGAAGTTGGAAGTTTTTAGGTTCTGAAATCTCACCAAAAGGAAAGCACCACATTGTGGAAAATATACAATAAAATCAGCAGAAAAAACATCCAACCAGAGTTAGAGAATTTGTAATTTTGAGGAATCCAATGATTCCATTGTGGGCACATTGTAGTTTTTATGCAAGTGTTGTATGTGGTTTTGTAGCAGGGAGAACACTGAAGGAGCAGAGAGAAGCCTTTCATCAGATAAAAGAGCCATTTTAGAGGAGCATTTGCCTGGGTTATGCAGATTTTGAACAGGTGGTTCACATGTATATTGATGTGAGTTCAATGGGAACTGGCATATGTCTGACACATGTAGACTCGGAGGTAAGTACTGGGATCAGCACTACATACAGCTAAAAACTAAGAGGAGCAGAAATCAGGTATTTCACCACTGAGATTGAGATTCTTTCCTTTGTATATATGTCCAAATAATGTTGTTGTTGTTGTTGTTGTGGTCTTCAGTCCTGAGACTGGTTTGATGCAGCTCTCCATGCTACCCTATCCTGTGCAAGCTTCTTCATCTCCCAGAACTTACTGCAACCTACATCCTTCTGAATCTGCTTCGTGTATTCATCTCTTCGTCTCCCTCTATGATTTTTACCCTCCACGCTGCCCTCCAATGCTAAATTTGTGATCCCTTGATGCTTCAGAACGTGTCCTACCAACTGGTCCCTTCTTCTTGTCAAGCTGTGCCACAAACTCCTCTTCTCCCCAATTCTGGAGCTATGTATTTGTTGGCTGGCAGCCTTTTGTTCCTACTGATTGAAAACACACAGTTTTTTAAGACCATGAGCCACATAAACAATTGAATTACATGTTGAGCCCTTGAATTAGAAGAGAAGATACCCCAACAAAGACAAAAAGGCAGTCTTCAACAACTATGGCAACACAAGCCATAGTCACAAGAGAAACAACAGCACTCATCAGATTTGTTCATTTGTATCATGGGGATGATGATGAAATGAGAGTTGGCAATGCTCATAGTGCATCAAGGTGGAGTTCCATTCCATGGACATTTACTCATAGGGACACTGGACAAAAATCTTAAATAGGTAACATGTGTGCTGAAGTAGTTTAGGATGTTAGTTATCATAAAATTGTGTCCTACACTTTACTCATGCAACCTTAAACCTATTTATCAATATAGTACAAACACGTAGTATTAAACAACTTTTTTCCCCCTAAGGTAAGTCTTTCCGCTCCCGGGATTGGAATGACTCCTTACCCTCTCCCTTAAAACCCACATCCTTTCGTCTTTCCCTCTCCTTCCCTCTTTCCTGACGAAGCAACCGTTGGTTGCAAAAGCTAGAATTTCGTGTGTATGTTTGTGTTTGTTTGTGTTTCTATCGACCTGCCAGCACTTTCGTTCAGTAAGTCACATCATCTTTGTTTTTAGATAAATGAATTATCAGACAGAATTGCTGGCTAATACTTATTGTCTTAAATTGAAATATAAAAGAAAGCTCCCACAAGCAGTACTTTGCCATCCCCCACGTCTTTCCTACTATCTTTCCATCTCCCTGACCCAGCCCCCTCCTTACCCCCCACCACCCAGTTGCTTCACCCACCATGCACTGCTGTTCATAGTGTAGCCTCAACAGCCATGGTGTATGTGTGTGAGTTACATTAGTGTGTGTGTGTGTGAGTGTGTGTGTGTGTGTGTGTGTTGTCTATTTCTTGATGAAGGCCTTGTTGGCCAAACGCTAACTTTCTGACAGTCTTTTTGTTATGCCTACCTGTGGCTCAGCATCTCTGCTATATGATGAGTAATAACTATTCTTTTGAAATATGTATCTGTACATAAGCTCCAGGAGTAGACAACATTCCATTAGAACTACTGACAGCCTTAGGAGAGCCAGTCCTGACAAAACTCTACCACCTGGTGAGCAAGATGTATGAGACAGGTGAAATATCCTCAGACTTCAAGAAGAATATAATAATTCCAATCCCAAGGAAAGCAGGTGCTCACAGATGTCAAAATTACCAAACTATCAGTTTAATAAGTCACAGCTGCAAAATACTAACGAGAATTCTTTACAAACGAATGGAAAAACTGGTAGAAGTGGACCTTGGGGAAGATCAGTTTGGATTCCGCAGAAATGTTGGAACACGTGAGGCAATACTGAGCCTACGACTTATCTTAGAAGAAAGATTAAGGAAAGGCAAACCTATGTATCTAGCATTTGTAGACTTAGAGAAATCTTTTGACAATGTTGACTGGAATACTCTCTTTCAAATTCTGAAGGTGGCAGGCGTAAAATACAGGGAGCGAAAGGCTATTTACAATTTGTACAGAAACCAGATGGCAGTTATAAGAGTCGAGGGACATGAAAGGGAAGCAGTAGTTGGGAAGGGAGTGAGACAGGGTTGTAGCCTCTCCCCAATGTTATTCAATCTCTATATTGAGCAAGCAGTGAAGGAAACAAAAGAAAAATTCGGGGTAGGTATTAAAATCCATGGAGAAGAAATAAAAACTTTGAGGTTCGCCAATGACAATGTAATTCTGTCAGAGACAGCAAAGGACTTGGAAGAGCAGTTGAACGTAATGGACAGTGTCTTGAAGGTTGTATATAAGATGAACATCAACAAAAGCAAAACGAGGATAATGGAATGTAGTCGAATTAAGTCGGGTGATGCTGAGGTTATTAGATTAGGAAATGAGACACTTAAACTAGAAAAGGAGTTTTGCTATTTGGGGAGCAAAATAACTGATGATGGTCGAAGTAGAGAGGATATAAAATGTAGACTGGCAATGGCAAGGAAAGCATTTCTGAAGAAGAGAAATTTGTTAATATCGAGTATAGATTTAAGTGTCAAGAAGTTGTTTCTGGAAGTATTTGTATGAAGTGTAGCCATGTATGGAAGTGAAACATGGACGATAAATAGTTTGGACAAGAAGAGAATAGAAGCTTTCAAAATGTGGTGCTACAGAAGAATGCTGAAGATTAGATGGGTAGATCACATAACTAATGAGGAAGTATTGAATAGGATTGTGGAGAAGAGAAGTTTGTGGCACAACTTGACTAGAAGAAGGGATCGGTTGATAAATAGTTTGGACAAGAAGAGAATAGAAGCTTTCAAAATGTGGTGCTACAGAAGAATGCTGAAGATTAGATGGGTAGATCACATAACTAATGAGGAAGTATTGAATAGGATTGGGGAGAAGAGAAGTTTGTGGCACAACTTGACTAGAAGAAGGGATCGGTTGGTAGGACATGTTTTGAGGCATCAAGGGATCACCAGTTTAGTATTGGAGGGCAGCGTGGAGGGTAAAAGTCATAGAGGGAGACCAAGAGATGAATACACTAAGCAGATTCAAAAGGATGTAGGTTGCAGTAGGTACTGGGAGATGAAGAAGCTTGCACAGGATAGAGTAGCGTGGAGAGCTACATCAAACCAGTCTCAGGACTGAAGGCCGCAACAACAACAACACATGTTAGTGAACATATTATGTATCAGTAACAATGTTACTGGATAGACGACATGCATTTGTATTGGCTAAAAGTTGTGAGATGAAAGTTTAATAAGAAGAATGAATACTGGACACACAACATTTGATAGTAGGAGCCATTTCAAACAATAAATACTACCCTCATATTAAAAAAATAGTGCATTTATACAAGGTGATTCAAGAGCAATGTCACATAATTTGTGAGGTGATTCCACATGTGAAAATAAATCAAAAAATTCGTATGAACACATCTCTGATTGCAGACTACACACAGCTATGAATCAATTTGAAGATAGGTGTGAATGTTATGTTCCAAATTGCTGTGTAGGTGCTGTGGTGGACAGAATAATGGTGGGCAAGATGACTGATCCACCCTATAAGAGGTGTGGTGGGGGGTTCTCCAGCAGATGGCAGTACTGTGACATCTGCAAGCATACCTAGTGCACATTCATGTGTTGGATCAGTAGGCAGTCATGGGGCTGTGTGCATGCTGTGCTTGAGTGTCATTTAATTGAGCAAGTCCTTTGTGTCCATGAATGTTTTGAAGGGGGCTGTTTTCCAAAGGAACTGAAATATGCTGAAGTTAAACCACTCTCCAAGAAGGGATCTAGACAGATCATGGAAATTATCGTCCTATCTCAATTCTCCCAGTCATATCTAAAATATATGAAAAACTTGCTGTTGCCTAAATCCAAAACTTCATTGCAAAATATTCTGTTATCCTAAACAATCAATTTGTTTTTCAGCAGGAGACAAACACCATAGATGCAATGAACAGATCCATTGAGAAAATAAGTACATTATTAGAGAAGAGAAATAAGGTGGCAAGAATTTTCTGCCACTTCACAAAGGTGTTTGAGTCTGTAAACCATGCATTGCTTATTTACAAACTTGAAAAATATGGCATTAGCAACAGTGGCATACAATAGCTAAACTCCTACTTATCAAACAGAAAGCAAAGAGTTAGAATCTCCTTAAATGGTGCATATTATTTTTCTGCCTGGAAAAAAAAATTAAAAAAATTTAAAAAAATAAATAAAATATGTCTCAGAGTGTTCCACAAGGTTCTATATTAGGCCCAGTCCTGTCTCTCTTCTATGTTAATGTCTTACCATTAGATATCAGCTCCCTATCAGTTCTGTTCGCAGATGATACTTCTGTCTTAGTTGAAAATCAGGATTCGGAAAAAAATTCCCAAATCTGTGATCAGTACCCTCAGTACCTTAGAAACTTAGTTTCAGCTAAATGGGTTGAATCTAAACATATCTAAGACTCACATGATGCAGTTCAAAACCAGACAGTCAAAATGTGAGCAGATTAAGATGGTCCATAACAATCAAGATATAGAAAAAGTGGACTCAGTCAAATTCTTTGGTTTAAATGTAGATAAAAAATTTGAGCTGGCAGGCACACATTGAATAACTAGCAAACAAACTGAACAGCTTTGCATTTACAATGTGAATATTATCAGCTGCAACTGACATGGACACACAAAACGTAACATATACAAGCTACTTTGAATCCATTATTAGGAATGATATTGTTTTTTAGGGTAACTTGACAAAGGTAGTGCTGATACTAAAAATACAGAAAAAAATCATTCAAAATATGTGCACTGCAAATCATAAAGCACCATGTCGTCCATTATTTCTAAAACTTAAAACATTAACTCTGCCAACCCTATACATATATGAGATTATTATATTTTTGTACACCAGGAATGAATACTTTGAGGGAAACCATTTTGTCCATTCACATGGTACTAGAAACAAAGAAAATTTTAAGCTCCCCATCCACTGCCTCAGAAAATTTGTAATAAATTAAAAGGAAACAAGAATTTAGGTCCACTTAAAAGAAAACTATAAGAGGCACTGACACTGAAATGTTATTACTCATGGATGAATTCATGCAGGACAAACTGGAAATCTGAGCTGCATACAATGTGTTACATATTCCAAGAAATATCCTTATAGCATTATTATTTATTTTAGTGCTATTATTTACTAGTGTAAAAATCTTTGTAACTGTATTATAAATTTTTGACCTGTCTCCTGAAAGCAAACCAAATGGATTGCGAATGTATGTCATGAGACAAATAAAATGCAATTCACAATTCATAATACCAGTGTACTGCATACATTCATCTATGCAGAATATGGAGACAAGTTGTTTGTGCACAGATACTGTAATGACAGTGCCCCTGCAGCTCTGACAAAATACCAGAGACATTTTCCTGATTGATGAACTACCTGTGCCAGGGTATTTCCCAGGGGTTTTAAAACATTACATGCATCTGGAACACTACCAGTGTACATGTAACATCAGAATGTGAGGAAAGAAAAGAAATGTGAGGAAAGAGAAGAAATTATTGCAATGGTACAGTGGAGTCCTACCATCAGTGCACGGCGCATTAGCCATCTGCTTGATATTCCACAAATGCAAGTGTGGCATGCATTACATTTTGAGGGCTTGTACCAACCCCATGTGCAGCCCATGCAACATCTGTGTCCAGGCGATTTAGTAAGCAGACAACAACTTTGTGAGTGGCTGGTTGCACACAGAGATGTCATTCAAAACATGTTTTTAAAGTTGAGGCTACATTTATGTTCAATGGTATCATGAACACCCACACTTCTCATATAGAATTCTCATACATGGGTGATGGAGAACTCTCATGACACTAGGGGAAACAAGATTCCAAGTTAGGTTCACTACCATAATGACCGGGAGAGCGGTCTGCTGACCACATGCCTCTCCTATCCGCATCCTCAATGAGAATGACACGGCGGTCGGATGGTCCCGATGGGCCACTTGTGGCCTGAAGACGGAGTGCTTTAAGTTAGGTTCACAGTGAATGTGTGATATGGTAATGATTGATGATCTGGTGATAGGGCCTGAGTTCCTACCAAATCGCATGACAGCCACAGCATATGCACATTCCCTGATAGAAGACATACTTGCACCTATTGAAGATGTGAAATTGGAGCAACAATGGCAAGTATACCTGCAACATGATGGATCACTAATTCACTGTACCACACAAGTATCCCAGTATCTTAGCAACTCATTTTCTCAACAGGTGGATTGGCCATGGCAGACCCATTAACTGGCCTGCCAGATCACCTGACTTACCTCATTAACTTTTATTTATGGGGCTGGTTAAAGGAGAATGTGTATGTTACAAAGGTGAATATATGTGAAAAACTCATTGGTCGCATCACCTACACTGTTGCATGCATTAAGGTCTGCTGAGGTGATGTTCAGCCTGCAACAAAACACACCCTCCAACACTTTGACAAGTCCATTGAAGTGAGTGGGGGACCTCTTGTAGGATGGACGAGTCATCTGTCTCACCATTTATTCCAACCACTACAGTGCTTACACAGCATTTCAATCTGTAATATTCACACTTGTCTTCATAATTATTCATAGATGTGTGTAGCCTTCAACACATTCCAATTCTGTAATGATCAAAATTTGGACACGTGTTCACAGGACTTTTTCAGTTTATTTTCCCATGCAGAATCATCTCACAAATTGTGTGACATTCCTCCTCAACCACCCAAATATAAAAATGGGCATGAGAGCATATTACCACTCTATCTCTTCCACCTTAATCACTTTTTTTGTATGTTTGAACACAGTCTTGGAAAAACATTTGGTCTTTTATGGTACTGTAGTACACTTCACATCTTATGCACCTCCCTGTGATGTGCATATCCTTGTCTCTTTCACCAATGTGGTACTACAGGTCCTGCCTCATGTTGCTGTGATCTTGGTCACACATGTACATTTTGTAAAGCAACACTTGCATTCACAGCTTTCACTACACTAGATGCATTCCCTAGTAATTTGTTACTCACATTGGTGCTCCTATGTTGATGATGCGAAGAGTGGGAGGAATTTTATAACTGCCATACCCTGGTAAACTTATACTTTTTGTGCTGGGAAATGGTATTAGCAGCATTGTTTATTATTATCCATCATTCATTATTTACTATGAGTTCTTAGAGTGGTTGATTAGACTCTGTCTGTTCCCTGATTTCATTATAGGCATCACAGTTACAGATAATGTGGTCAGTTGTTCCCGTATGACCACAATGACAGACATCATTGTCTTTCCTGCTAAACCGGTAGAGGTAAATTGTATATGGACTATATCCAATTAGATAATGTACCATCTCATAACTGTTCAGAAGTCCAGCTTTGGTTATTACCCTTTAGTCTAAGATCTGCACATCTTACTGCAAAGTCTAATGAGTAGATTCTGAGGAACACCAAAAAAGTTCAGTTGGCATTGTGCCAAAGGATATAGGATTTCTATGTAATGAAAGTTGACCTTCAAGAAGCATGTATGTGATTTTCTGTGGGGCTATGGTTAATTTGTTGTTTATGCACCATCACTGCATCCAGGAGAGGACCCCAGTCACCATTTCCTTCAGATCAGCTCTTGAGTTGCCTGATACCACAGCGAAGACACCAGCAGCATATGCCACCACTCCAACGGTTTGGTGATCTACTTCCAATTGGCATAATTGAGATTTTATTGCAAAATGTCTAAATACTGGTTTGCAAATTGACTCCTGTAGGCACCTTTTTGGTAGTTCTTTTTATTACCTTTTGTCTGCTGCCTGACCATTCCACAGTTCTATCCCAACAGTAATCTATAAAGCTGTAGTATAGATACTGAGGGACCTGCAGTTTACAGCATCAGGCAAACAATGCGAGCCTTCATAAATTATCAAATGCTCCCATGATGTCAGTTAATATCGCCATTATGCATCTTTTGTTACATGTGTCTACTGTTTGGATGGCCTGGTTACATGCATTTCAGTGCATTTTGTAAAAGCTCCTTCTGTGTGACTTGCGTTTGGATGGGGATAGAAAAATTGTTGACTGCATAGTGAGAGAAAAATAATTTAATAATTTTGAAAATCAGATATGCCCACAATCTGAGAATGATTCTCAATGAAATTGTTAGTCTCAGCACATAAAAGAGATTTATATTACAGAGAGAGGTACCAAAGGATTATTTTCTAGTGCCATACTTCATGATTATGGTTAATTTTATGATCTATAAAATATAATACCTGTCTCATTTTAGATTGGTATGCAGGAGGCAGAAGGCTTCCCTGAAGAGCTGACCTGGAGAAAACTATTTTTCCTTTCATGTTTTGACCATGAAATTGGAAAGTTAAAGTCTGCAAGCTCTTGAAAAGGAAGAGAATTATGCTCACTTAATTTTTACATATCACACAAGTAGCCATTTGGACACAGTCCAAGCCAGCCAGAAATTAATCCATTTTCACTTACCTCCTTTTACAGCCTCAAAGTACAGCTAACTCCTTTGCCTTCCATATAGTAAAAGGGGCCACAGGACCATAATAATAATAACTATGTGCACTGATTTCTTCACTTGAATGGTTATTATTAAATAATGAATGAGTCATACTCACATCTGCCTGAGCTCTATTCAACCCTAAAAACAAGATCAAGCTTAATATATTTACTGTTTTTCTACAGAGATCATAATGTTCCATATGACACTGAAATTATTGATTGTAACACTTCAGTTTCCCTTTCCTAAAACCAAACTGGCATTGATTAAGTCTGTAAAGCTCCTTGTGCCTGTCTCAGAGGAGCCTTTCCTGAATCTTTGCAACAGTATTAATTAAACAGACTGATCTATTGCTTTTTAGATTGGCCAGGACTTTGTCCTTGGGCTTTTTTGTTGTAACAGTTTTTGCTAATTTCCAGCTAGCAGGCACTCTACCCATTATTATGGAATTGTTGGGTACTTATGCTTAGGAATGTCACAGTTTGTACATTTATTTGTTTGAGAACTTTGGCATGGGTTTTATCGAGTCCTAGAACTTTCTTGGCTTCCAATTTCATTATAGCTAGGGCTATTTCTTCTTCAGTGAACAGTGTAGTTATTACACAAATTTTGTATTTATTGTTTAGCACAAATCTACATTGCACAGGGAGTTAGTAATCTTCTTGAACACCATCCAGAAAGTGTTTGCCAAGCAGCTATTCAGCTGACTGTCTCCATTCATGAGTCTTTGATCCATCTTTGGTTTTCACTGTGGATAAAATGATAGATTTTTTTCTCTGTCTATGTTTTAAATGGTTTTCACCACACTTTGGTCTTCAGCTGGTTTCTCAGGTATATTTCCCATTGCAGCCAATAGGGCTGCTCTGATGGTAGCAGCTGGGGACTTCTGATCTCCCTTTTAACTTGCCTTGTGCATTGCCTAATGTCCAGCAGCTCAAGTGAGCATGGCATCTCCTGTAATTATGTGATAGCAGTTTTAGGGATACATTTGAGTTACATATTTTCTTATTATTTCTTGCAATGCTTGCACCCTTACGTCTACACTTTTTAGTATTCTACTGACATTTGATACCGTTTCATGTAGCTTGTCACAATTTGCTTTCTTCAAGTTAAATCTTTCTGTTGTAATTAGGTTTTGATTGGTGTTATTTCTATTATTAATAATGACTTTAATTATATTGTGATTACTGCTGGTCAATCCAGAATTGACTGTCCACTTTGAAATTTTATTTACAGCTCTTCTTTTTGTGCAGTGCCTATGTTAGTAGCTATGCCAGCTCTGCTGTCCCAGTCGATTCATCACTAATGGGTCAAGTTTTTGAATTATGTTTGAAACCATATGTCCTCTGCCATCCGTATGTCTGCTGTTATCAAAATGTATTTACAATGAGTGTTATCTGCATCCCTGATTTTTCACTATATGGTTCACTGTGATGAGAGTATAGTGCATATCATATTCATGAGAATCTATTCACTTTTTTGATACAGAAGTGCAATAGAAGTCAAATCCTCACTACTCATTTCTGAGGTTTTGTTGATACCATTCTTTATAAGCACAATAACTGTTCTTGTATTTGCTAATCCAAGGATGTAGTTTATATCTGGGGGAACAGGGGAGCGCGTAACATTCCCAATTTATAGACAGGGCTCCTGGCTGCCCAACAGAATAGAAGGCGTAGTACATTGGTGACAAAATGTGAGCAGAGACATTATAAAGTAGGCTGTTCCAGCTTGAGTGGCCACCTGTGGATAGCCAGTTGCTCACAGGCAAGGGCGGGAGGGGGCGGGGTGCAAACAGTTGAGTCATGAGTAGCCAGCCAGCCTGGCTGTAGGGTACATGACCATATTACCCAGGGCTCACACCCATGAGCAGCAGTGGCTAAGTGACTCACACATGCATAGAATGCTTGCAGTTGTGTTATGTGACAGGTAGCCTTTACCAAATGCACCGGCCTCTGAGCGAGTTGTGGGGTCCTGTCCAGCACTCATGCCCAAGGGGCAGTACTGGAACAGCCTAACAGTAAAATACATAAACACTTAGTGTGCAGACCAACACAGAGATACTTCTGGAAACATAAAAGAGTGTTCTTTTCACTTCAATTTGCTATTTTTCTGGACACCAAGGAATTTGTGGTTTCATTAAATGCACATGTATTAAAGGCTATTATTTGGACATGTAGACCATTGTTACTTCAATGTACTGATAGATGATTGACAAATATTTTGAATAGTAACAGATCTAGTACCAAAATGTGAGGAAATCCTGATTAGAATTTGTTTAATTAATGTTGAGGCACATACTTTCTGAAAGAGAAAATTTATCTTCAATGCAGCCCCTCAATGAAATGAGGTGAAATTATCATATCTGTGATTTATAGTATGTTATAGATGAGATCTTCATCCAGACCCTGAAAGCCCAATGAATGATAACCAATGACCCTGTCATCCTCGGACACATGGAGTCATTCAGATGCAGTGCGGAGGGGCATGTGGTCAGCACTCCAGTCTCTCAGCCATTTTGCCAACTTTCCAGATCTTTGAGTTGCTACTTCTCGATTGAAAATCTCCTCAATTGGCGTCACAAGGCTAAATGGATCCCACACAAGTCCTCTCAACAAGGAAAAATCCTTGGCAGGGCTGGGAATTGAAGCTGAGCTCTTCTCATAGTAGCAATCTATGCTGGCCACTCGGCTACAGGTGTGGATATTAGTATGTTATGGATTTGTGAAACTACTAATATTTACCAGTTTTCAGTGTCATTAGTACACACAGATTCTCTCCACTGGTGCTCTCAAGGTACCAGATAGTAGAAAGTTGACCGTCATTCCCATTTTGTTATAATACAATCTTACTGGTCAGTTGACAAATTTTAGGTACTAGGGGCTACATTTGTTTAGCCTGAGTATATTTGTACATATATAGCAAGCACAAATGAGTAAAAAATAATAGTCTGTTATCATTCTGTCACAATGTTTTATTTGTCTTCCTGCTGTTTTATAGCATAACGACCACATGATGAACTTCTTTTTAACTTTATCTCGTATTTTTTCCTTGTCAGTTATAAAATGCAAAGTGAAATAGAAAATTAAAACTTTTACTCTGCCTTGAAGGAGTTATTTCATGTCAGAAATAAAAAAATAAGGCTCCACTGAAAGGTGCAATGATGCTCCTGAAGTCCTGGAATGTTGTTTCTGGTGTCATCAGTGTGGATTGGAGAGATGACAGGTATGCTGGAACATAAAACAAAGAAAGCCATTTGATGCTGAGTGATGCACATAAGAGAACATTTTTTCATACAAGTGACAAATTGTTTGCCCCTCCCCCATTTTCCTTCTTCCGTATTAACTTAGTTGCTATTCCTTGAGCTGTTGGTAAGGCCTTTAAAAATAAACTGAAATCTATTAGTCTGGAAATGAGTTAATTTTGCTACTGATTATGATATATCCTGTGAACTAACTTGGTGTCAGGGGTGCCTCTAGTGCCCCTCTCAGCTTAGCATCCCAAGCGGCTACTTGTGCCTTAACTATAGGTGGGAGTAATGTTAACAATTTGAACCCCTTTGAAAACTGATAGTTCGATAATTTTCATATCTGTCAACACCTGCTTTCTTTGGGATTGGGATTATTATATTCTTCTTGAAGTCTGAGGGTATTTTGCCTGTTTCATACATCTTTCTCACTAGATGGTAGAGTTTTGTTAGGCCTGGCTCTCCCAAAGCTGTCAGTAGTTCTAATGGAATGTTGTCTACCCCCACGGCCTTGTTTTGACTTAGGTCTTTCAGTGCTCTGTCAAACTCATCACGCAGTATCATATCTCCTATTTCATCTTCGTCTACATTCTCTTCCATTTCCATAATATTGTCCTCAAGAACATCGCCCTTGTATAGACCCTCTATATACTCTTTCCACCTTTCTGCTTTCCCTTATTTGCTTAGAACTGGGCTTCCATCTGAGCTCTTGATATTCATGCAAGTGGGTCTCTTTTCTCCAAAGGTCTCTTTAATTTTCCTGTAGGCAGTATCTATCTTACCCCTAGTGATACACACCACTACATCCTTTCATTTGTCCCCTAGCCATCCCTGCTTAGCTATTTTGCACTTCCTGTCGATCGAATTTTTGAGACGTTTGTATTCGTTTTTGCCTGCTTCATTTACTGCATTTTTATATTTTCTCCTTTCATCAATTAAATTCAATATCTCTTCTGTTACCCAAGGATTTCTATTAGCCCTCGCCTTTTTACCTACTTGACCCTCTGCTACCTTCACTATTTCATCTCTCAAAGCTATCCATTCTTCTTCTACTGTATTTCTTTCCCCCATTCTTGTCAATCGGTCCCTAATGCTCTCCCTGAAGCTCTCTACATCCTCTGGTTCTTTCAGTTACCTTGGTCCCATCTCCTCAAATTCCCACTTTTTTGCAGTTTCTTCAGTTTTAATCTGCAGTTCATAACCAATAGATTGTGGTCAGAGTCCACATCTGCCCCTGGAAATGTCTTACAATTTAAAACCTGGTTCCTGAATCTCTGTCTTACTATTATATAATCTATCTAAGACCTTCCAGTATCTCCAGGCTTCTTCCATGTATACAACCTTCTTTCATGATTCTTGAACCAAATGTTAGCTATGATTAAGTTATGCTTTGTGCAAAATTCAACCAGGTGGCTTCCTCTTTCGTTCCTTAGCCCCATTCCATATTCACCTACTATGTTTCCTTCTCTTCCTTTTCCTACTATCGAGTTCCAGTCACCTATGACTATTACATTTCATCTCCCTTCACTATATGAATAATTTCTTTTATCTCATCGTACATTTCATCAATCTTTTCGTCATCTGCGGAGATAGTTGGCATATAAACTTGTACTACGGTGGTAGGCGTGGGCTTCATATCTGTCTTGGCCACAATAATGCATTCACTACGCTGTTTGTAGTAGCTCACCCACATTCCTATTTTCTTATTCATTATTAAACCTACTCCTGCATTACCCCTATTTTATTTTGTATTTCTAACCCTGTATTCACCTGACCAGATGTCTTGTTCCTCCTGCCACCGAACTTCACTAGTTACCACTATATCTAACTTTAACCTATCCATTTCCCTTTTTAAATTTTCTAACCTACCTGCCCGATTAAGGGATCTGACATTCCACACTCCTGATAACAACGTCCTCCTGAGTAGTCCCCACCCAAAGATCTGAATGGGGGACTATTTTACCTCTGGAATATTTTACCCAAGAGGACGCCATCATTATTTAACCATAGATTAAAGCTGCAGGCCCTCAGTAAAAATTACGGCTGTAGTTTCCCCTTGCTTTCAGCCATTCGCAGTACCAGCACAGCATGGCCGTTTTGGTTAGTGTTACAAGGCCAGATCAGTCAATCATCCAGACTGTTGCCCCTGCAACTACTGAAAAGGCTGCTGCCCCTCTTCAGTATTCACATGTTTGTCTGGCCTCTCAACAGATACCCCTCCGTTGTGGTTGCACCTACGGTATGGCTAGGCTATCTGTATCGCTGAGGCAAGCAAGCCTCCCCACCAACGGCAAGGTCCATGGTTCATGAGAGGGGGGAGGGGGGGAGGGGTATAGAATTATTCTTCCTGAGTGTTACCTTGAACACGAATCTCCTATGCTCACTAGAAGAATTAGTAGTGTCACAGAAGTGTTGAATCTCAGTGGAGCAAACGCTTCAGTATTTCCATCAGTATTGTCATAGACAGCATAATGGTATCATGACTATAAGTGTCACAGTTTCCAGTAATTTAGTGGTTTTGATGTGATTTATGTGACCTTCTAAATTAGATGAAACCAGTATGTCCATCAGAGTCACCAGTTTATTAGACACCCTTTAGGTGGAATACCAATATGAATAAAGAATAATTAAGGGTGCATAAGAGTAATGTGTTACTAATTAAATGAGGAAAAAATTATTGAAGGATGAAGGAATGAAGTGTCGCAAAATAATAGGCTCATGTTCGAGTAGAATTTTAGAAGTCTTCCCTTGTTAAAACAAGAGGTGAGGAAAGCAGAGCAATATGCACCCGTTGGGCAGAATGCCAACAAGGAAGGACTGCTGATGGTATATGTTAAGTCATCACAAGATAGAGGTAATTCATACACACTGTAAGAGCTGAGTGTCCAAAGTGCCAATAAAACAGAATGACATCACAGAGAGAGGAGGATGCTGTCACTGTGTTAACCATACAGAATCCAGTAACAAGCCATAAGTCAGATGTAAGAATGGTTATTCAGAGCACCTATGCTGCATAAGATATCCTCCACTTTTTCTGAAAGATCAAGTTAAGATGCCTTTCAGCTACAGCTGAAGCATCCAGAAATCTGACCAGTCATGAAAAGCTGGTGAAGTGAATTCATCATCACCAAGCATTAGCAACACACTCGAGGCAGCTCCTTTATAAATATTACTCCTGTCCAATGGCTTGATATACTTGTACTCAGTTCACAGTTGACAAACTTGTGGGTAGGATGTGTGTCTTTACATCCTGTAACTGTTAAGACCAACTTTAAAGTCTGATGGAACAGCGAGTCCTACCAGGTGGACTTTGCCACTGCAAGCCACAGTGCTGCCATTCGAGTAAAGGCTAATGGGAAGCTGTGGGTGACATTTACCATCAGGCCTTCTAGAGGCCTAATTGGTAGACCAGGGAGCAGTCAGTAATCATCATTTCGGAGTGACATGCCACAACCACTACCCATCTTCCATTCCTGCAGACATACTCTGATGCTGTGGGCCTGACTCCTGCTGGAGGCTGCAGAGCGACCCAGTCTGATGCCATACACTCTGTGCAGGGTCAGTGGGTACTTAACAGGGCACAGTCTATGATGTCAACGAGAGTGCTCTTGTAACCCACTGCCCCGTGCTGCTAATACCAGAGGCAGTGCAGACAACACCAGCAATGCTGTGGCCAACATGCTATTACATCACAGGTTGCCGAGTACGCACCCCCACAATTGCAATGGCTGAGACAGTGAAGTGCATGTTTAATGTGTCAGCATACTGTGGCACAGCTAGCACCCTGCTGCCTGCCAGCAGGTGTGAATGAAGACAAAATGCATTTTGGAACAATAAATGATTGTTTATTAATTAGGTTTTATTAGCGTGTTTGGGTACAGAGCAGGATGTCTCGCACCAAGCCACTCTTCTTTCATGCGTGAGAGCTGATAGTCTGGCTGGATCCTGAGCTTGATGACCCAATACTGTCACCTAATGTACTGTCCAGACTCCAGACATTTACCCTACTATCCGTGACTGTAGTAATAATGAGTTACAAGTGGAATCAGTCATCTGATACAAATACTTGTCTGTATCAATTTGTAGAGATATATCACACAGGCTCAGTCACAGGTAAAGTTGGTGACAGATGTTTGGCTAATAGCCAGGATACTGGGAAAAATGCAATTGGACTACACAGGGTATAGCTTACGAAATATTGTGCTACCCATCCCAGAATAATGTTGAAGTGTGTGTGACCAACAGCAGATATGACTTACGGATGATATTGAACTGTACAAGGAAGAGCAGCACAAATGTTCACAAGTTTGTTAGAACCACAGGAGAATGTCACAGAGATGCTGAAATACCTGAATTAACAGGTCCTTGAAGAAGAACACTGATCAACCTGTGTAAGCCAATTGATAAAGTTTCAAGAACCACAACTAAGTGAGGAATCCAGGAATCTACTGGAAACCCCTAATATTGCTTCTGTCATGACTGTGAATACAGGATTAGCCTTATTACAGTGTGCACATAGTCATCTAAGAAATCATTCTTCATGTTCTCCCAACACACAGGGATCAGGAAAGCAAAGGTAGGGCAGGTGTCCCAATCAAGGGAGGCAGGGACCTGGGAGAACATAGGCTGTTACAACAATTCCTATAACCAACAAGTTTGAGATACTCTCTTCCACCAAAACTGAAATTGAGCCACTGAGACTCACTTCACCTGTTTGGAAATCTAATGGTTGCCATGCCACTGGGAGGTAAATGCAAAAGGGTGGGTGTCTGTTAACATATAGTGTGTATGAAATTAGTTGTAACTTTTGAAAGTTCAGCATGGAATGATTGGAGGGAAGTGTAGTTGTAGACATGTGGTGAGTGTGTTAGCAGGTGATGATGATGCCAGGCCTACTTGGTGCAGAACCTGTCAAGCTTGCTTGACTGTGTGAAAAGCAAGCGGCATGAGTTGGCCAATCTGTGATCTTCCTCAAATGATTTTAAAGAAACTATTCAATAATAATCTCTGATTCTCACACCTCATAGCTTATTTTGTCAGCTTCATGATAACTGCCTATCGTGTCACTAATGGTCATAGTTATTGTGATATTTTGATATTAGGTAAACCACTGCAAGTGCAAAATATGGGTCGCTATGAATCTGTGTTTGGTATGTGTTATGTCATATGTTGCTGCACATGGGATGTAGATAACACGTTGCATTATATACGAAAGCCTGTGAAAGAGGAAGAATGAAATATTCACAAACCCCTTGTATCTCATAAATAGTCTGAGATATTGAAACACAATTTTGGTGAATGACAGCATATGATTAATATTTAAAACTATAACAGAGAAGGTAAGTTGCTACTCACCATATAGCAGAGATGCTGAGTTGTGATAAGCAAATAAAAAAAAAATAAAAATAAAAAAAAAATAAAAAAAAAATAAAAAAAAACACAATTAAAGCTTTCGGCCATTAAGGCCATTAAATTAAAGCTTTTGGCCTTAATGGCCATAATGGCCAAAGCTTTAATTGTGTGAATCTTTTTGTTGTGCCTATCGCGACTCAGCATCTCTGCTATATGGTGAGTAGCAACTTTCCTTCTCTGGTATTGTTACATTCCATCCTGGAATTTCCATTGTTTGATTTTTGCCTGACGGCTTTTCTTCGGTCCTAACCCTGTGCTGTTTTCCTTTGTAACTACTTTCTTTTGCATCTGCTGTACTCAATGTCCACCCTTCTTTCTTTTCTTCCCTGTGTTTCTCTTGTTGCCTTACGAACCACACTGCACGCTCTACTTATGAGACACACTGTACCAACCGTCTCGACAGCGAGCAACAGATGGCCTCAAGACCACGCTGATTGTTAGTGCAGCATCTTAGGTTCCACATTACTCCCGCCGATATAATGAAGGCCATACCTTCAAACTGATCACATTCCCTGTGCCAGTTCCCGGATTTTTGCATGTTATCTCCCGCACTTTTCCGGTGCCACACGATCTTATATCTCTAACTACGAACCTCTCCCCACCCCCCACATTTTCGCTGTTCTATGCCTGTTCGCTCCCACTAAATCCACCTTGTCCAGTCACATCTGCCGTCCCCCTTACGCTTATCCGCCCTTAAACCTGCTACCCACTGTAATATACATTTATTATTGATTAGTTATTCTCTACTTTGACCTTTGTGACTTCTCACAAATTTTAGTGAGTTTTCACCTTCCACTATCACCGTCTTCCTCAGATTTCATCTCGTTTTTTCCCCCCTTGTGCACTCATTTCGTACTTTTCACACGTATTTGGGTGTATTTTTGCGTAATTTTTCGGACGTAATTCTACTTTCTTACATAATTTTTCGCATTTTTTGCACCACCGTGGATCCTTGCTCCTTCCATCTGCGTCAATACAGAAAAGTTTCCTTATCCCTAGCCAGATACTAGTCCCACATACTGTTCCTCCATAGCTGCTTGGCTCATGAAATCCCCCCTAATGGCCTTACCATCAAATTACCCATCTCTGGTTGCCACCCTTCCTTCCACAATGACCTCCACCTGTTCAGATTCCACCAATCCTTAGCCCTCACCAACATAGTCCTGCAAAACCACATCAACCAAGCCCAATCCTCCTTGCAGTACCTTCTCTCCATCCGCAAAATTCTTCTGCAATGCAATCCCGAATTTCTGGAACCCATAACACACACTGAAACTCTTGCCCTGCAGGAACTTGAGCACCATGCACAATGCCACCTCAAAAAGCTCTCCATCCTACTCACTTCCTACTCCTACCTTGGTGTACCATTGTCCACTCCTTCTACAACCACCTCCAAACCTCCCCCACTCCCCCTCATAGCTGACAAACCCTGTCTCGCAGACCTACTACATTTACCCCACCCTCCAAGACTCCCTCCCACCACCACACAGAACCCAGAACCTAAACAGACCCACAACACATTATGAACCTTTCCTCCAGAAGCCTTAGGCCCACAGAAATATCAGTCCTTTCCAAAGGCCTCACCTTTTGCCCCACTCCCAAATTCAACCATGCAGGACTAGTTAAAGACCTTCTCTCCTTCTCCCAGTCCCTACAGTGGAAACACTTTTTCGATACCAACCCAACCAATCAGACTCAAAGACCAATATTGAACCTTGCCTAACTCAGTTCACTCCTCCATCAAACCGTGACCCACCCCCACTGCCTCCAAACCACCCCCTGTTAACTTTCCAGAATTTCTTAACCTCGAACCTTGCCTCAACATCATTCCCCAAATCCCTCAACATGCAAACTAACCTTACATCCGCAGAAAGAACTGCACTCCACCATCTAAAAACTGATACTGACCTTATAATCCTACCTGCTGACAAAGGCTCCACCACTGTTGTTTTGACTCCGCAAGGACTACGTGGCAGAAGGACTCCGTCAGCTGTCAGATACTTCCACCTAAAAACCATGCCACAGTGATCCCATTCCAGTAATCCAGCAGGATCTCCAGTCACTACTCAAATCCCATCATTTGCCCCACTCCCAAATTCAACCATGCAGAACTAGTTAAAGACCTTCTCTCCTTCTCCCAGTCCCTACAGTGGAAACACTTTTTCGATACCAACCCAACCAATCAGACACAAAGACCAATATTGAACCTTGCCTAACTCAGTTCACTCCTCCACTACTCCACTACTCCTCCACTACTCAAGTCCCATCCCAGAACCTCTCCCCAGAGTCCATCTCTCTACTTACCCCTACCACTCCCCACACTCCCACCTCCTACATGCTTCCTAAAGTCCATAAACCCAACCTCGCAGGATGCCCCATTTTGGCAGGTTACTGTGCCCCCACTGAGAGAATCTCTGCTCTCGTAGACCAACACCTTCAACCTATTACCTGGAACCTATCCTCCTATATAAAAGATACCAACCATCTCCTCCACTGACTCTCCACTGTTCCTGTCCCTTTACCACATGGTGCCCTGCTCGTCACTATTGATGCCACCTCCCTGTACACTAACATTCCTAATGCCCATGGCCTTACTGCTGTCGAACACTACCTTTCAAGATGCCCTATGGATTCCAAACCAACAAACTCCTTCCCAGTCTCCATGACCAAGTATATCCTCACCCATAATTACTTCTCCTTTGAAGGCATTACCTACAAACAAATCCGCGGAAGGCTATGGGAACCCGCATGGCACCATCCTATTCTAACCTATTCATGGGCCATCTACAGGAATCCTTCCTAAAAACCAAGAATCCTAAACCCCTCACCTGCTTCAGATTCATTGCTGACATCTTTGCTACCTGGATTGAAGGTGAGGACACCTTATTCACATTCCTCCAGAACCTCAACAACTTCTCCCCTATTTGCTTCACCTGGTCCTACTAAACACAACAAGCCACCTTACTAGATGTTGGCCTTCATCTCAGAGATGGCTACATCAGTACTTCCATCCATATCAGACCTACTAACCACCAGCAATACCTCCACTTCGACAACTGCCACCCATTCCATTCCTTCTGTACAGCCTAGTCACCCGTGGTCGTCACATCTGCAGTGATGAGCAGTTCCTCTCAAAATATACCGAGGGTCTCACTGAAACCTTCACTGACCATAATTATCCTCCCATCCTTGCACAAAAACAAATCTCCTGTGCCTTATCTTTCCAGTCTCCCACTACCTCCCAAAGTCCCACAGTCCGGCCACAGAGGAGCATTCCCCTCATAACTCAGTACCATCCGGGACTGGAGCAACTGAATTACATTCTCTGCCAGGGTTTCGATTACCTCTCATCGTGCCCTGAAATGAAAAATATCCTGCCCACTATCCTTCCCACCCCTCCTACCGTGGTATTCCGCTGTCCACCGAACCTATACAATATACTCGTCCATCCTTACACAACCCCTCTCCCAATCCCTTACCCCATGGCTCATACCCCTGTAATAGACCTAGATGCAAGACCTGTCCCCTACATCCTCCTACCACCACCTACTCCAGTCTGGTCACTAACATCATCTATCCCATCAAAGGCAGGGCTACCTGTGAAACCAGTCACGTGATTTACAAGCTAAGCTGCAACCTCTGTGCTGCATTCTATGTAGGCATGACAACCAACAAGCTGTCTGTCCGCATGAATGGCCACTGGCAAACTGTGGCCAAGAAATAAGTGGACCACCCTGTTGCTGAACATGGTGCCAAACATGATATCCCTCATCTTAATGACTGCTTCACAGCCTGTGCCATATGGATCCTTCCCACCAACACCAGCTTTCCTGAATTGCAAAGGTGGGAACTTTCCCTGCAATATCCTATGTTCTCATAACCCTCCTGGCCTCAACCTTCTGTAGTCAATGTCCTCACCCATCCAGCCCCCTCCCTGTTCCCATTCCAGCACTACACAGCCGTCATTTCACTGCCACACCCAGTCTTTAATTTCTTTTATTTCTCTCCTTTCCGCTACTTACCCCCTCCTCCCTCCCCACCTTCTCTCCTGCCCTCCATCTAAACTGCAACACTTAACTGTCCACCACTCCCGCCATACCATCCCTCCCTCTCCCCACCCCAGTTGCCACTCCCATTATGCACTGGTGCTGCTGTTCGCAGTGTAGTCGCAGCTCTCTGAGACTGCAGACGGGTGTGCAAGTTGCGTTTATGTGAGTGTGTGTGTGTGTGTGTGTTTGTGTGTGTGTATGTGTGTCTACTGCTGACAAAGGCCTTAATGGCCGAAAGCTTTAATTGTGTGAATCTTTTTGTTGTGCCTATCACGACTCAATGTCTCTGCTATATGGTGAGTAGCAACTTTCCTTCCCTGGTATTGTTACATTCCATCCTGGATTTTCCATTGTTTAGTATTTAAAACTTCCATATCTACCATGGTATTCAAGTAACTGCAGGTTTTTCATTGAAATAATGTAATTTGTAAGAACCATTGATAACTGGTGAAATGAGAATTGTGGGTTTTGCAGCTATATAAGTGAAGAAATTATCCATTGATTTTTATACTGAGAATGGGGTTTTTCATAAACTGTTTACCTGTTCTGCCCTTAGTTGCTTGTTTAATATTATACTGTTTCAGTAATCTGTCATAATTTCTTTTTCAACTGCATTATAATGTTAGTGACACTCTGTTGTGTTTTGGCAAAATAAGCAGATTTTAACATGGCAACAAGAAACGTTAGGCATTACTCAATACTCGTCACAGTCCTTCATAAACACTCTCCTCAACTAGCTTCTTGGTGTGGCTGACAACTTGATAGCAGTCCTGTGGTGTAAAATTTGCAACAGCTTCTTTTGTCAGCATTTCATCCTCACTGAACGTACATTTCTTAGTGCTTTTTGCCACATTACTTTTCACCTAGACCCACAGATTCTCAGTTGGATTTAAATGAGCATGATACAGAGGAAGGCTGATGAAATTAACTCTGCCTTATGCATACTATGTTGAAATTAATCCAATGGAACATTTCTTTCTCCCCAGAGCAAAATATCCACTTTCCTCCACTGCCTTGTTGGAGATTTATTCATCACAACAGAGTGGTATTTGCATTGTCCATTACTGTTGTTGAATTCAGAGGAATGTTTACCTCCACAGCCAGTGAATGTGTTCTTGGATGACAAATTTTAATGTGAATCTCATGTTCAGATATGCTGCACTGTTGTTATTAATGCAACACCAACACAAAACACTTGTTCACAATACCTAATATCTCAAAATACTTCAGTGCCAGAAATACAATGAGAGCTGATGAATGCAGATTTGCATCTAATGCTTGACACCATATGGTACTGTTTATCCATGGTGTTGCAACAGTGGCTCTTTACCAACCGAACACCTGGCAGTGAAGTAGGGAATGCCGGCTTGCCATTGGTGTTACCCGGTCACTGGTGTCAGATACTCTCCAACAAGCCAAACATCAAAAGTCACAACTAATTTTAAACACGCTACAAGCAGTTCAAAGATATTTTGAATACTGCTACTCCTTATGGAAATGGCATTAAGGAGTAGAAAGGCAGATGCGCTCAGTGTCTATGCCTGGGGGCTTCATTCAGCAAGTTTAAGAGATTGTTCCAGCAGCCAAAGAGACAAATTTACTGTACTTTGCAATAAATGGTGTGTGTCATCAGGGCCCTGAGGTAATATTTGTATCATTCCAGCAACTTGCTGAGCAGTTGCTGAAGACCAACCTTGCTCATGGAGATTCAAAAAAACTCACAGTCTGCAGCTCTGTGCTCAGAACTGAACCTGGCCTGCTGGTTCTTAGGTGAGTGGAAAGCTCAAACCAGAGACTACAAAGGTTCCGTGACAAGTTGGGCTGTGACTTCTGACTTACATCATTCAAAATGTCTCAGGTGCGCATTTCACTTCAGAGGCTTCTACCCAGAATGGTGACTGTGTGTGTGTGTGTGTGTGGGTGTGTGTGTGTACACACTAGGGCTTTTTGGATTAAGCAATTCTCCATCTAGTGTGGATAACTATAACTATAGGAGACTGGGAAATGTTAGTGTAAAATCCAAATAAACACCCCCTTGGGTGGAGTATTAAAATGCTAGAGGTTAACTGTTGAAGCATTCACAGCAAAGTACCATAGTTTGATGTGTACTCCTAAGAGGCAGTGGAGCTCACATAACACTAGGTTTAGAAAGATGGTTAGCCAAAAATTGATAACAGTGAGTTTTTTGGGGAAAATTTAAGTGTATATTAAAAGAATAGGCTAATGTGAAATGGTGGTGTATGTGTCACGGTAGACAAGAAACTCAGATCCACCAAGGTAGAAATTGAGAGCAAATGTCAGAGTGTTAGGGCAAGACATAGTATTAAGGATGGGGATAAACGTTAATTGTATCTTTCTATTGCCTACCAAGCTCACCACCATTTGTAACCAGAAACTTTAGAAAAACCCCAATTCGCTAGTACATAAGCCCCACAGTCATACTATCATCTTCAGAGGGAACTTAAATTGCCCAACAATCAATTCAGATTTGTAAGTGGTGGGCATGACAGTACATCCTATGAAACTTTAATAAATATCTAGTCTTAAAAGTACCTAGAACAGATAGTTTGGAAGCCCACTCATGATGGAATTATGTTGGATCTAGCAGCAACAAACACACCTGACATCTTTGAGGATGTCCACATAGAAACTGTATTAGTGATCATGAGACAGTTGTAGCAACAACAATTAATGAAGTACAAAGGGCAACTAAACCAAGAAGAAAATTTTGTATGTTCAACAAGCTAGACAAATATGTAATAGTGTCATATCTCAATGGGAAACCTGAAACATTTATTCTGGATGGTAGAATGTAGAAGAACTATGGTTCAAGTTTAAAAGAGTAGTTAACCATGAACATGATAGATGTGTACTGGTACTTAGAAGGCCCTACAGTCACAATAAAGTACCTTCTAAAGGAAAAGGAACTTCTGCATAATGGAGCTACAGATTGGGATATGCTGAACGAAACTTCTTTGGCTATTACGAGGGTAACATATGAAATTTTCAATTACAACTGCAGCAGAATGTTATTGAAAGATCTCTCATAAAATGCAAAGGATTTCTAGTATGGAGAGATCATATGTTGTTTGAGGCACAAAGGTTAGTGTCCAGACAGAAACTGAAATTGAGGGCAGCAAAGCAGAAATGCTTAACTCTGTTTTCAAATGTTTCTTTACAAAAGAAAAGCCAGTCAATTTCTCACAACACTGCAAGGATGAGTGAAATAGATACAGGTGTCAGGAGCACTGAGGAACTGCAGTTGCTAATGTCTAACTCCAGAACCCAGAGCAATCCCTGTCAATTTATTCACCAAATTTGCATTTGAGTTAGCACATCTTTCAACCATAATACATCCCTTGAACAAAATGCTTTGTCCAGTGAGTGGCAGCAGAATTAATCTAAAAAGATAACATCCAAAATCCTTGATATCCATTGGTTTTAGATACTTAGACTGTATTCTGAGCTCAAATGTAATGATGAATCTTGAACAGGATGACCTCCGTGCCAACCAGCATGGATTCCGAAAACATGTCATGTGATACTTAACTCACACTTTACTCACATGGCATTGTGAAAGTCACAGATCAAAGTACAGTAGCCAGATAGATGCAGTTTTTCTTGATTTCCAAAAAGCATTCAGTCAGTTCCATACTTACGCTTTTTTTTTCTTTTAAGAATGAATGCAATTTATTCCTGGACTGAGGAATTCTTGGTAGAGATGTCACACCATGTCATCCTGGATGGAGAATCATTGACAGATGAAGATGTAACTGCAGGTAGGCTTATATAACTGTTTTGAAAACCTTGCTGTTGCTGTTTTATATTAATGATCTTGTAGACAATGTTTTAACTTTAGACTTCTCACACATGGTGTGGCTCTCTATAATGACCTAGGCATATTGCCTGTGAAAACTACTTAGATAATCAATCAGATTCTGGCAATATTTCAAAGTGGTGCAAATATTGACAGCCTGCTTTAAACATTCAGAAATGTCAAATTGTACACTTCACAAAACTGAAAAAAAGTATCCTATGACTACAATAGCAATGAATCACAATTTGAATCACTTAACTCAAACAAATACCTAAGTGTAAAATTTGTAGGGATATAAAATGGAATGATCAACAGGCTAAGTCATCGGTATATCAGATGGGAGGCTTTGATTGATTGGTAGAATAGTAGGGATTGTGTACAAAACACACATGTGGCATCCTAGAATATTTCTCAGGTGTGTGGAACCCTTACCAAATAGCTATAACAGTGGCTATTGAATGTATACAAAGAAGGCAGCCAAATTGTCACTGATTTGTCTGGCTCATGGCAGGACATCATAGAAATGTTGAAAAACCTGAACTGCGCTTGAAGATAGACAGACATAAAGTATCCCACAGAAGCATACTTACAGAGTTTCAAGAGCTATCTTTAAGTGATGAATCTAGAAATATCCTGCAGCCCTACATATCACTCCCCTAGGGACCTTGTAGATAAGATTGAACTATGTGTTGCACAGAGGCATTTAAACAATCATTCTTCTTGTGCCTATATGTGAATGGAGTGGAAGGCAGCCCTAGTACCTGATACAATGGAAAGCACCCTGTGTCATGCACTTCACAATGGTTTCCAAATGTGGATGCAGATATGGAAGAAACTCTTAACACATGGTACAATTGGAAGTACTAGTATCCTCTGCCATGCACTTCAGAGTGGTTTGCAAAAATGTGGATTAGTGTCTGTAGCTCATAAGAATGCACACAACAGGAATGTTGCTGTGAGTTGGGGCATGCCCTAGATAGAATAGTGCACTAAAAACCTTTTCAGAAATGTAATTATAGGACATAACTGTGAGTGGCTTGTACAGTTCTGAGTGATACATAAGTGGCAGTCAAGTGAAAATCGAACACCCGCCACAACTTGATCATAGAATGGTTCTATTCAAAAGTAATCACCACATACATTAAGACATTTATCCCACTGGCAGATGAGATGATCGATACCTGTTTTATAGAATACGGTCAGCTGCTAACATATCCACAACTGCACCCATCCTTGTACTTCCTTGATTGACTAAAATCAAAGTTCATGCGCATTTTTCTTCAGGTCGCCAAAAATGTGAAAATCACATGGTGAAAGACCTGGACTTAGCCTTCATCTGATTGGCAGTCTGGGTACTGGTGTTACCATGTGACAGGATGACTTTGTCTGACAGAATTCCTTGGCATTTTGATTTTAGGGTTGTCGCAGTCTCTGCAAAGTGTATTCATAGCACAGCACATTGACTGTGGTTCCATGCTTTTGCAGTCAAAGAAGAAGGTCATCATGAACAGCTTTGGATTTCTTTGGCAGAAGAGATGTGGAATGTTTTCACTGTTAGCTTTGTTGTTTACCCTTGGGCTGCCAGAATTCCGTTGGACAGAATCATCCTGTTGCACGATAATGTCTGCCCTAACATTGTCAATTGAAAAAGGCTACTCTTCAGTGATTTGGTTTGGAAACACTGGAACATCCTCCGTACAGTCCATGTCTTTCACAATGTGATTTTCACACCTTTGGCAACCTGAAGATGTCTGTTCCAGTCAGATGCTGCATGGGGTAGCCATGCGGTCTGAGGCGTCTTGTCACGGTTCGCACAGTTCCGGCGGAGGTTTGAGTCCTCCCTCGGCTTAAGTTAGTTTAAGTTAGATTAAGTAGTGTGTAAGCCTAAGGACTGATGGCCTCAGCAGTTTGGTCCCATAGTCCTTACCATAAATTTCCAATTTCAGTCAGATGAGGAAGTGCAAGAGTGGATGTTGTTGTGGATCCATCTATTGCTAACCATGTTCTATGAAACAGAAATTGATCATCTCGTCTCCCAGTGGGATAAATGTCTTAACGGAAGTAGTGATTAATTTGAATGGAACCATTCCATGATCCTCTTGTGGCCAGTATTCAGTTTTCATTTGACTGTCTCTCATAAATATATTAATTTATATCACCTATTCATTTTACCAATGTCCGCCCCCTGTAGCTGAGTGGTCAGCGCGACAGAATGCCAATTCTAAGGCCCGGGTTCGATTCCCGGCTCGGTCGGAGATTTTCTCTGCTCAGGGACTGGGTGTTGTGTTGTCCTAATCATCATCATTTCATCCCCATCGACTCGCAAGTCGCCGAAGTGGCGTCAAATCAAAAGACTTGCACCAGGCGAGCGGTCTACGCGATGGGATGCCCTAGTCACATGACATTTTACCGATATTTCCAAAATAATCAGTCAGATTCTCTATTTGTGTGTAGATACTATCAACAGCTGCTATATAAATACTTTATTAATTGTGTTACTGTGTATGCAACTACGAAATGAGTTTTTTGTCATAATCAACACTTCGATTTATTCAGCTAAACCACTGCCAATGGTAAGTTTTCCTTACCTGTTTACTGATGCAATTTGGATGTCATGTCTGCATGCATATCTCACCAGGATTTGTCTCTTTCTCACTAGTGATATACATAAGAAAAAAGAAACTGGAGACCATAAATGACATGCAATGAAAGACAATATGACTGCCAATGAACGTTACTAGCGAGGAAATATTTTTTGAACAGCCAATAACACCAATGATGGACAGCAGCAGGGTGGAGGGGAGTAAGAGGTATGTATATCTCCCAGCCCCCTGCTTTACCCCTCACAGGTATTCTTCTCAGCTGGCTATTACAGAATTAGGTGTACTATTTGTTCACAACATCCTGACCAAGTCTCCCTAGTTCTGAATCATCAGAAGTTGGTCAACTTTGGGCCACTAGTGTTTTATGTCTGGTTGCTGCCAATACTAGCAATCTTAAGAGACAGCATTTGTGCGTACGCTAGCCATTACGTTGCTGTAACAGCTATGCCGCAGCAGTAGGTACATGTGTAGTTCTGCACTGTGTGAGACATGCACAATTTGTTGCACCCACATCCCCCTTCTCACTGAGACAGTCAATGTATTGGACATCAGTGGGCAGAGCTTGCTTCCTCAGCTCATCGTACCCTGCTATGAATTCAGTCTGGACATTGTGAACAAATGTAGATATAGGTGTCACCTCCACTCCCATTGCACTGCTCCTCCATTGGTGACACTGATGTGCCATTTAGCATTCCCATAAGCCACCAGTGAAGAGTCTTCCTGTTGCAGACAATCAATATTTACCAGTAGAATGTTTTCTGCTCTCCAGCAGGCATCAGCCCTGAACTTTCTCAGCAGCCTGGATGCCACCTGCGGCGCCCGTCTTGGCCATCTCAATGGGCGTCTGCACGGCGGTCTTGAAGGCGTCAATTCCACCTTTGGCTGACTCAGCACCACCACCAATCATTCCACCGTCTGTCCCAATGCTGCTTGCCTGCCGCTTCACCACTGTCTTTGATCCATCAGTGATGCCAGAGGTGCCTCTGAAGCTGCTGGACCACTGATGGTGATTCACCACCTGTGGGAAGAGCAATACTCTTGTTGTTATGGTCTTATGTATGAAGGCTGGTTCGATGAAGTTCTCCAAACAAGTCTATTCTGAAAGAGCATCTCCAGTTCTGTACAAATGCTGCAATCTACATCCACGCTTACCTGTGTACTGTATACAATGAGATGACAAGTCATGGGATACCTCCCAAAATCGTGTTGGGCCTCCTTTTGCCTGGTTTAATGCAGGAGCTCCAAGTGGCATGGACTCAATAAGTCACTGGAAGTCCCCTGCAGAAAAATATTGACCTGTGCTACCTCTATAGTAATCCATAATTGCGAAAGTGTTGCTGGTGCACGAACTAACCTCACGATTATGTCCCATAAATGTTCAATGGGATTCCTGTTCGGGAATCTGGGTGACCAAATCATTCACTTGAACTGTCCAGAATGTGCTTCAAACCAATCACAAGCAACTGTAGCCCGGTGACATGTCACATTGTCATCCATAAAAATTCCATCGTTGTTTGGGAACGTGAAGTCCATGAATGGTTGCAAATGGTTTCCAAGTTGTCAAACATAACCGAGGACCTAGTCCATTCCATGTAAACACAGCCCCCATCATTTCAGTGCTACCACCACCTCCCACAGTGCCTTGTTGACAACTTGGGTCCATGACTTCATAGGATGTGCACCACACTCGAATCCTAGCATCAGCTCTTACTAACTGAAATTGGGACTCATCTGACCATGTCAGAGTTTCCCAGTTGTTTGGGGTCCAACCAATATGGTCACGAGCCCAGGAGAGATCCTGCAGGTGATGTGCTGTTAGCAAAGTCATTTGCATCAGTTATGTGTCACAGTCCATTAACACCAAATCTGGCTGGACTATCTAACGCATATGTTTTCTGTACATCACACAGATTTCTGCAGTTATTTCATGCAGTGTTGCTTGTTAGTTACCATGGTAATGCCTGAAATGTGGTATTCTCGGGACACTCTTGACGCTGTGAATCATGGAATATTGAATTCCCTAGCAATTTATGAAATGGAATGACTCCTACGTCTAGCTTCAACTACCATTCTGCATTAAAAATCTGTTGATTCCCATGGTGCAGCCATAATCACTTCAGAAACCTTTTCACATGAATCATATGAGTAAAACGACAGCTCCGCCATCGCATTGCCCTTTTATATCTTGTGTTTGTGGTGCTACTGCCATCTGTACATGTGCATATCGCTATCAGATGACTTTTGTGACTTCGTATAGTCGATCCTTAGTCTGCCTCTACAGTGTGCTAACTGTAAGTCTGTAAGTTGGCCAATTCCTAGAGTGGGTTATGGGGAGTGCAGGATGCCCTCATATTGGCCACTCTGGGGTGAGGACCTATGTACAGGTAAAATTCATTTAAATGTTGTTCTTAATTGAAATTGAAATTGTCTCATTTGCTCACATATTTAATAAAGATCATAATTGCAATAGTTACATAGGCTAAGTTTCACAAAAGGAAAGGAAACAGTTAGAAATAAAATGAAATACGAGGTGCATTCAAGTTCTAAGGCCTCCGATTTTTTTTCTCCGGACTGGAAAGAGATAGAAACATGCGCATTGTTTTAAAATGAGGCCACGTTCATTGTCAATACGTCCTAGAGATGGCAGCACCGTATGGCAGATGGAATTTTACCGCCAGCGGCGAGAATGAGAACTGTTTTAAATACTTAAAATGGCGACGTTTTCCTTACTTGAACAGCGTGCTATCATTCGTTTTCTGAATTTGCGTGGTGTGAAACCAATTGAAATTCATTGACAGTTGAAGGAGACATGTGGTGATGGAGTTATGGATGTGTCGAAAGTGCGTTCGTGGGTGCGACAGTTTAATGAAGGCAGAACATCGTGTGACAACAAACCGAAACAACCTCGGGCTCGCACAAGCCGGTCTGACGACATGATCAAGAAAGTGGAGAGAATTGTTTTGGGGGATCGCCGAATGACTGTTGAACAGATCGCCTCCAGAGTTGGCATTTCTGTGGGTTCTGTGCACACAATCCTGCATGACGACCTGAAAATGCGAAAAGTGTCATCCAGGTGGGTGCCACGAATGCTGACGGACGACCACATGGCTGCCTGTGTGGCATGTTGCCAAGCAATGTTGACGAGCAACGACAGCATGAATGGGACTTTCTTTTCGTCGGTTGTGACAATGGATGAGACATGGATGCCATTTTTCAAACCAGAAACAAAGCGCCAGTCAGCTCAATGGAAGCACACAGATTCACCGCCACCAAAAAAATTTCGGGTAACCGCCAGTGCTGAAAAATGATGGTGTCCATGTTCTGGGACAGCAAGGGCATAATCCTTACCCATTGTGTTCCAAAGGGCACTAAGGTAACAGGTGCATCCTACGAAAATGTTTTGAAGAACAAATTCCTTCCTGCACTGCAACAAAAACGTCCGGGAAGGGCTGCGCATGTGCTGTTTCACCAAAACAACACACCCACACATCGAGCTAACGTTACGCAACAGTTTCTTCATGATAACAACTTTGAAGTGATTCCTCATGCTCCCTACTCACCTGACCTGGCTCCTAGTGACTTTTGGCTTTTTCCAACAATGAAAGACACTCTCCGTGGTCGCACATTCACCAGCCGTGCTGCTATTTCCTCAGCGATTTTCCAGTGGTCAAAACAGACTCCTAAAGAAGCCTTCGCCGCTGCCATGGAATCATGGCATCAGCGTTGTGAAAAATGTGTACGTCTGCAGGGCGATTACGTCACGAAGTAACGCCAGTTTCAACGATTTCGGGTGAGTAGTTAATTAGAAAAAAAATCGGAGGCCTTAGAACTTGAATGCACCTCGTACAACACAGTAAAACAGCAGATGACAATGGGTCTGCCATGGCTCCTCATAAGTTGTTCCATGTGTGATGGCATCAACGTGTATAAGGTGCAAATGGCGCCCTGTGGTATGGCCATCCATGTTGCATTCACCTGGTTCCAAAGTTCATCTGTGGTGGCTAACACTGGGTCACAGCACTGCACTTGTTGTTTTACCGTATTCCACACATTTCCGACTGGCGACAATTCTGGTGATCTGGCGGGGCAGAGCAAAAGGCTGACATTCTGTGACACCAAGTCTTGTTGAAAAATGACATCTGGGATATTGTGCAGGAAGGATATGGCTACAGGTTGCACGATGTCATTCACGTAAGTCACACTGGTCACAGTGCCCTGGACAAACACCAACTGTGATTTGTGGTTGTAACCATAGCACCGCACACCATTAGGCCTCGAGTTGGCGCCATATGTCTTGTGCGAATGTGGTCACTATGATGCCGCTCACCCTGTCTGTGGCAAAACGAAATGCTGCTATCATTTTGACACAAACAGAACCTGGATTTGTTCGAAAATATTATCTGATTCCATTTTTGTCCCCAGTGATGTCGTTACATACACCATTGCCATCTAGCATGTTTCCGCACATTCGAAAAAAGTAGGTGGAGAAGTGGATGACATGCATGTAACCCATGCTGTAATAAATGATAGCAGACTGTCACTGCTGGTAATGTATGATGTGTTACACTGTTCAACTGTGTGGCAGAGCTGAGGAGGATGCATATATGTCGTACAATGCCTTTCAGATGGGATGTCGATCTTCTTGGGGTGGTCTGGGTGGTGCAACCTGACCCATCTCATTGTGTTCTGTGACCATCCGCGAACCATTCTAGACACACCCGTTGCACTGCCGAAAAACTTCATCTCAGACGAGCAGTTATTTCTCACAAGGGAACCTCCCCATCGCACCTCCCTCAGATTTAGTTATAAGTTGCCACAGTGGATAGACCTTGAAAAACACAGATCAATCGAGAAAACAGGAAGAAGTTGTGTGGAACTATGAAAAAATAAGGAAAATATACAAAATGAGTAGTCCATGTGAAAGATAGGCAACATCAAGGACCGACAGAACACAGGAGCGCCGTGGTCCCGTGGTTAGCGTGAGCAGCTGCGGAGCTAGAGGCAAGTCTTCCTTCGAGCAAAAAGTTTAATTTTTTACTTTCAGACAATTATGAAAGTTCAGGCACTCACACATAATCAACTTCGCTCTCCAAAATTCCAGGACATGTTCAGATTTGCTTGGACAAATGCAGGATTTGACGGTCTACACACGGAAAAATTTAAAAATGTAAAAAACATGTTTTGACAGAGCACAGGGAAAAGTGTGCGAGTGTGAGACTTTTGGATTCATTTGTTGCAGTTTAAGTGACAAACCCTTATGTTTTCATCACTTTTTTGGGAGTAATTATCACATCCACAAGAAAACCTTAATCGGGCAACGAAGAAGAATCTTTTTACCCATTCGCCAAGTGTGCAAGTTAGGTGGGTCGACGACATATTCCTGTCATGTGACGCACATGCCGTCACCAGTGTCGTATAGAATATATCAGACGTATTTTACTGTGGAGGATTCGGTTGACCTATGACCTTGCGATCAAAAGTTTTCGGTTCCCATTGGAGAGGCACGTCCTTTCGTCTACTAATCGCATGGTTTTGCGGTGCGGCCGCAAAACACAGACACTAAACTTATTACAGTGAACAGAGATGTCAATGAACGAATGGATAGATCATAACTTTGCTAAAATAAAGAAAAATTTTTCGCTTGAGGGGAGACTTGAACCAAGGACCTCTCCTTCCGCAGCTGCTCACGCTAACCACTTTTTTTTTTTTTTTTTTTATAAAAACCTTTATTAAAAAAACAAAGTATTCCAAATACATACTAAGTTATACATACATGAAGTTATTTAAACAAAATGGTTTGATCATTTCAGTTATGCTGATGTTAAGGAAAGACAACAGAAGATTGCGTTACTGACTAAATTACCAGAAAGAATTAAATTAAACATCAAGAAAAAATATTTTTAAAGACATTCAAACTTCAACCTGAAGAAGTAAAATCTGCACTTTGAATCATGAGCTGCAATCTTTACAGAAGCGTAATTAGTTCTTTATGATGGATATCAGCAATTTGGTGGGATAATTTGAAATATAAAGCACTTTAATAATCATATTAGACAATTTCTGAAATACTTGAGAATGGCGGAAAGGAGATATATAATAAAATTGACTAGCCTTCCAACTGCACTTTCTGGACATTAATTGAATCTATGTATCTGAAGTAGTCAGATCTATATAATCAGTCTTTCACTGCAAAAATGAACAGGGCAATGTGCCAGCCATTGAATATTACATTTATCAGATAGAATCTTATGATTTTACCAATCAATAAGGACATTTCTATAAAAACTGTCTATTTACAAATTTCTAGTATAAGCCAATAATGCACCTTTAATGTTTTGTGTTTGGCACTATTAGACACACAATCTCAATGTCACATAAGTTCTGTACATTAGCTTATAAATTTCAAAAAACTACTCTCTGAAGTAGAAAAAGCACACATCATAAATATACTGTAAAATCTTAAATAGTATCCTTAAGGTAACTACCACGGGACCACGGCGCTCCACATCTCGGAATGTCCATGATGTTGCCTATGTTCGCGTGGACTACTCAGTTTGTATATTTTGCTTATTTTTTTATAGTTCCACACAACTTCTTCCTGTTTTCTCGATTGATCTGTGTTCGGTTTTTCATGGCCTATCCACTGTGCCAACTTACAACTAAATCAGAGGGGGGGTGCGATGGGGAGATTCCCTTGTCAGATAGATCCTTCACATTTTCTCATGCCAATAATTCGCCCTCTTTCAGACTCATTGATTTGATGGTCGGCTAAGGCATATGTCTGCAACGCATCCTGCACATTTTCTCAAGTCACAGTGATCCATTAACTTTGGTTTATAGCGACAATGAGACCCACGGGCACATTTCACCGGTAGGTGGTGTTGCATCAGGCCGATGTTATTGAAATGCTAATCATTTTTGCAGAGCTTACTAATGTACATGTCCTGCAAATATGAACGTCCTGCTCTAGTCATTCGAGGTGTTCTGTTTTTTTTCTGAAAATGAGTGTACTTTACTACCCTTCTCTTATGCGTTCAACTATGTACTACTTAAAAACAAAGATGATGTGACTTACCAAATGAAACTGCTGGCAGGTCGACAGACACACAAACAAACACAAACATGCACACAAAATTTTGTGTGTATGTTTGTGTTTGTTTGTGTGTCTGTCGACCTGCCAGCAGTTTCATTTGGTAAGTCACATCATCTTTGTTTTTAGATATATTTTTCCTACGTGGAATGTTTCCCTCTATTATAACCAACTATGTACTACTAAAGATAATACTCATGTTACAACTTTGCTGTTCACAACATGAATATTTGGCTTGCTTCTATGTATTTATGGCACGAATCAGTTGCCAAAAGGGTCTCTAAAGAAATTACATGATGTATATTAAAACATATTGTAATAAATTTTCAGAAGCTAACCCATGGTGAAGAAAGTAAGCTGATAATTTGGCCAGACTGTTGTGTTGGCCAGAACAAAAATTGGTGCATTGTGTCCTTATATATATATATATATATATTTTATTTCTATAAATCAGAAAATTATGGTCTCTGGCCATAGATTCTTACCATGTGACTGGACCTTCGCCCTCATTGAATGTCACAAAAAATTATTTAAACCTATGGCTCCTGAAGATTGGACACATGTCATTGCCAAATCTTGGATGAAAAAGCCGTCCTCTGTGACAGAAATAAGCCAAAATGGCTTCAAGGACTGTCAGTGTATAACAGCTGGTCTAAAAAAATGTGTAGTGAAAATAACAGAGTTCATGTGGCTCCAAATACCCCAAGATCACCCTGTCTCACTCTATGCAAGGATAACACAAAATATTCTGTGACCGAGGAATTATTGTCCAGTTTTTCCACTTACTTATGAGTTACTTGACCCTGATCAGTTGCCTGTCTTGTACTACACGTAGCTTCTGATCAGTAACAAGAAAAAAGTAGATGTGATAGGTATAATTCAGTTCATGAATAAACAAGAACATCTGACTTCTACCAAAGCCTGCCCTCCAGATGAATCTGCTATGTGTTACGTTTCAATGTGCAGAAATTAGATGAAAGGCCTGTTTTGTTAAAGGCAACAGCAAGTTTGATGTAATTATCTCTGTTGAACATTACTCAGTTGATGGACAAATAAGAACACCACCAAATTCACAAGAATTTTATTCTGTTGTACAAGGGTGGTTTGAAAAGTTATTGGAATCACCACGAGATGTCAGCACTAGCGCACCGAGTTGTTCACATGATATTCATTGGACTGTTTCCTGTAAACAAGTGTCACATCAGTGCTCTTTGAAGAGAGCTGTGGCAGTGACATGGCTCTGTTGTCCCCACGTAGTGATTTGTGAAGATGGAAAGAATCAAGATTCGAGCAATGTTAAGTACTTAGTAAAGAAAGGTATGAAAGTAAAGGACATACATGCCAATTTCCAGAATACACTGGAAGACTCTGCTCCTTCCTATTCAAATGTTGCCAAGTGGAAAAATGAATTTAAATTTGGTCGGGATAGCTCAGATGATGATCTGCGCAGTGGTCAGTCAAGATGTGTCACTACTCCAGAAATCATTGCAAAAGTGCACAAAATGGTCATGGAGGATCGCCAATTGAAATTGCATGAAATTGCTCATTCTTACCAGATGTCATCTGAAAGGGTATATCACATTTTAACTGAAGAATTAGAAATGAAAAAATTATCTTCAAGATGGGTGCCGCGACTCTTGACACACGTGCTTTCGCCATGGCAAAATTACATGAACTAAGGTATGAATTGTTGTCACACCCACCTTATTCACCTGATGTGGCTCCATCAGACTTCCAGCTCATCCAAAAACTGAAAATTTCTCTTGGTGGATGAAGATTCACTTCAAACAAAGAATTGATACCCAGAGTTGACAACTTTTTGCAGGACTGGAGGAAACTCAGTTTCGAGATGGGATCAAGGCACTGGAACACCGTTGGCCCAAGACTACATTGAAAAATAAAAAAAGTTTCAGTGATGTAGATACTTTTTTCCTCTTCCGTTCTGAGAACTTTTCAAACCATTCTCATATGTTCTGTTTTAAAGTATGCTGTGTCACATATCTTGGTTAATGTGTATTGTTTAATTCTGTACAGCACATTCATAATAATACATGTCTAATTCTGAAATGGTTTTGTTTTAGGGCATGATTCTTTAGCCCTTCCTATAAATGGCAACATCCACAAGAGTGCAGAGGAATAACATGTACTGCCATGTCACCACTGCAGCACTCCCCAGTTCAGTCCACGAAAACATGGAACACACACACTTCCTATAAAATCATGATATGCGACATACCACATTCTTCCAGCCATCCATTGATGTGTTCTGTCAACCAACCCCTTATTTTAGTGAAGATGGGCCATAAATTTCTTTCCTCACCGAAGCCATTCAATACCTCTTTACTACTTATCCAATCTAACTGTTTCAGATAAGGTTTTCTTGGTATTGCCAGTCTGCAATTTATGTCCTACTTACCTCTCCTACTGCAAATTACTTCCCTTCTCAAATAACAAAACTCATTTCTACATTTAGTTTATTTTCTAACCTAATTCCCCCTGCATCATCTGGTTTAACTCAACTACAATCATTACCAATGATTTACTTTTGTTGATGATCTCATAGCCTCCTTTCAACATACTATCCAGTCCATTTAACATCAATAAAATTACAACACCAGGAAGGACAGAAAATAAAGGAAGTTTACTTGTTGAGTATATACAGTACAGTAGGAAAAATAGCTGCATAATCTTCCCTTATACAAGGAATGTTTGTTGTGTTACTCCTATCTACTTTGTGCAGTTTCTCTAAAATGCTAATCATTTGCATATCCCAGCTTGTAGCATACTTCAAGGCTAAGCATATCCCCTGATGTGTTCTCTGCTCTGCTCTCCATCCCAAGCTGTCTCATCACACACCACATCGGCATGCGCAATGGTGCTGCCAAGGAGTGCGTGCAGAGGAGCATGGGCAGCTGGGCGCATCCGCATCTATGCATCTTGCTACTGAAGTGGCTATACATTATGCAAGAAATAGTATGGAAGTATGGATCAGACACACTGAATATTGTATAGGCATTGCATACTTTACTTTGAATCATATCACATAGTACATATGAACTTATAGAATTATTTTCACAGATATGATAAATTTCAAAAGTGAAAGAGTAAATAGCTATTTCAAAGAGTAAATATATTTCCCTAATTCGCATTATATTTTCTAAATCAATAAGTAACTTGTATTACATACTGTCTAAAGCAGCCTACTCAGGGTTCAAGCTGTCTCCTTACCAAATTTCATCGAAATTGGTTCATTGGTTTAGTAATATGACATTATATATCTCGAACTATGAGTCGCACAATGATATGATTTTGGAGGTACCTTCAGTGGTATATGTGAACACTGTCTGCAAGATGTGTTACGAATAGGCCTACAGTTGTAGTAAAGAAACAATAAATTGAAATGCCATGCCTGATGCGAAAATGAGCAGTGAATCTGTATTAAGCGATACACTGTTTTCCTTTCATTTTGTAGGGGTTGTCAGCGAGAAAAAATTTCATAAAGCTTGTAGAGTGTTTATGTATAGAATCTGATGCAAGTCAAATACTGGATGAATAAAAACTGAGTATTCACGTGATATGGTCTACACTTCATTTTCACCCCCATCCCTTGGATAGGTAGGTGGTTATTACCTCCATAGCAGTTCTATTCAGACTGTAAGTATATGTTACCAAGATTGGTTGAAATTGGTCCTGGGTTTTGGATGATGTGTAACATATGTACATATGTACATACATACATTTTTATAATATGTATGGATATCTTTTTTTTTCATTATTTGGTTGTGATGAAATAAAGCATATATGATGTCCCAGGCTGTCCTCAAGTTACATTCGAAAATCCCATGAAAATTCGTCCAGGAATTTTGAAGGCTAACATATTCAAACGGGCAGACAAGAAACTTTTGGTTAAACTTTAAATCATGATATTCTTTCTGTGATCCAATTTTTGTAAGCTGAAGTCTGTACAGTGCCCCAAGATATGCTGAAGTTATCTGTGAAGCCCTGTGAAAATTCGTCCAGTAGCTTAGGAGAAGCGTGTTCAAACAGACAAGCACGTCAGTTTTACAGTTTTATTATTAATTTAGGTTAGACGAAATCATGTTCTAATTCTTGCATAAAATTGGTACAGTAGTCAGAACGTCTCTCTGTGTATAACACAAATTTTGTTTAAGTCTGCGTTCATAGACTTTAAGTTAATTTATTGAGGATTCTGTTTCTATTTTGTTTATATCACTGGGTGATTTGCTTTGTGACTGTCAAGCTATTGTTACTTACACTTGCTGCATCACTGTGAACGGCTACCTGAAATGAAAAAAAAGAAGATGAAATGTCAGTAAACTTTTATACTTGTCGGCAGTAAACAAAGGCAGATTTCAGCAACAATGTGTCAAAGCAGACATACTAGTACATCTGTTCAAAACTTTTGCAGCAAATGAAATCGACTTTGCCTTTTTGGGTGCTGGGGGGGTGGGGGGGCAGCCTTCCATTCACTGAAATAATTTTATACATGCTACTACAGCTGTTAATACTTTAAGGCAAACACGGCTCTTGGTTTCTACATCAGGGAGGGTTGCAACATTTCATTGGTCAAAATGGTTGTTCTAGGGCTCTCTTGGATACTTTAGTGTAACAAATGTACTAGAAATCATAAGTTTTCGAGATGTTGTAGTAGGAATGCTATGAGGATTCTGACCTAATTTTACCTTCATGGACATCACATGATCATGAAGGTAATAACATGCCCATCACTTTAACACTGATGTCTTCAATGATCTTGAGCGTATGACATCTCCAAGATGGCAGGAACTTTAAAAGTAGTGGTAATATTAAAAATGGTAGTTGGAAGGAAATTACAAAAATAAAGATGGCAAATGGTGGTAAATATTGAAAAAAAATGCAAGGTGGCCCTGGCAGGAACTGCCATTGTCCCAATCATGGTGGCTAACATTACCCCAAATGCATGATGAATACTATTGGGGTAACGAAGGTCACCATTCACAGTAATGGTAGTCACTACAATTTGCGTAATACCAGTCAGCAGCTACTGGGCAATATGCTATTTCACCCAAATGTCATGTAGTTCCCTCTGGTTGATGATTTAGCATTATCAGCAGAACATGACAAATGTTTTGTACTGCAAGATAAAGTTAATACCCTAGCATGGAATTACTGTAATGTTTGACTGATATTGAAAGTGGGCAGCTGAAAGTGCAGGAACAGACATTACTTTTTCTTTGGAATGCAGTCTTTTTATAAGGAAATTTATGTATAGAATACTTTTGTCTAATTTTTCTTCACAAACTCCTCCATCCCTAATATACTATGCAAAGAGATGGAATTTTCTGATGAGAGAGAATATTAAGTGCTTACCTATTTATTTTTTGACATTGGAAATACTGTTAGAGACAATACTTCCGAACATAACACAGAATTCTGACGCTTGTATGTGTGTGTGTGTGTAGTGCGTGCGTGTGTGTGTGTGTGTATGTGTGTGTGTGTGTGTGTGTGAGAGAGAGAGAGAGAGAGAGAGAGAGAGAGAGAGAGAGACCCAAGTAATTTTTTAATGTGTAAACGAATACTTTTGCAAAGCTGCTAATTCAGATGAAGGAGGTTGGATGTCTTTTGTGTGTGTGTGTATGTGTGTGTGTGTGTGTGTGTGTGTGTGTGCTTTTGAATTTTTTTCGATAAATGATTCTGTGGGAAATTACTGTATATAGTTCTGAAATGGAGAGTTTGGCAAAAAATGTATAGTGAATATCGGGAATCCATCTCGATATTTATAAAATATCATTATTTGCTCTTGATATATCGAAAACGTATCGAGAAACTATCAACATACTTGCCTATAAAAATTTCAGCTGCATATTGTAAATGCACTGCTGGCTGTAGTGCTGTATTTTTAAGTACTGATTTTTTATTAGATATTCTGTACATGAACAAGCTAGCAGCCTGCCCATCCGCCTTACAGCAAGAATTGAAAAGAAAATTATGCATGTTCATGCTTGGTAATAACTACCTTTCTAAGAATGGTAACAGCATGTAAGTGGTTCAATAAAAGTAGTCTGATGGGTCCTTTGTTAGGTTTCGTCACATATCGATTTGTCCAAAACACTTCATGTCGACTTCCATGTTTTTGCAGTTTTGCAAACGCAACGACCTCGCAGTTATAGCATCACCGCATGGGGAAGTTAACGCTGCAGTTTCTGTTGGTACCACCGAGCATCGATTACATCAGCATTTCCACTCACATATCTCTGCCCGCCACAAACACCAGTTTTGTATTTCTTCACCATTTTCAGCAAATTATTTTTGAAGAATGTCGATGTGAAGAAATAGCACACTAGTTGTGTTAAAAATTATTTTTTTAGACAGCTGGTGTGGTATTACTTCACATCGCAAATCTTGTTATTCCATTCATGCTGCCAACCCTCAGTGCAATCTGACTTCTTCTTTTGTGCCACGTCTACTTGCTTCATACAGTCAGAAGAAAAGACTGGACATGATGGAAGCTCAAAGAGTAGTAAAACTTCTTCAAGCAGTGAAAGTAAAATTGTGTTCTACTGCAACTTCGAAAGAACATCTTCAAATATTTACCTAATATTGTGAAAAAATATAAAATAAAAATATTGGCGCTCGATATTGCCTTTTTGATATCGATACAACAGGGGAAAAAATATCGCCGATGTATATCTGAACTTTTTTGGAAAAAATGTCAACATGTCGATACTTTATTGACAGCCTTACTACACTGTAATTGATTGTAAAAAATTTTCTGGTAGCGTCCTATTGCATTTTTTAAATTTACTTTCATCCGCCATGTATAAGTTTTAAATTTACTATCATCCTCCATCATTAATTTTTAAATTTCCCACCATCTGACATCTGATTATATCACTGAAAAAGGGGTGTGGATTGTGACTTCATAACGATGACATCACAGAGAAGTGTGCTTGACTTATATCACAAGTGTAAACAAATTAAATCCTTTTGACTAGGCGAGCCAGAATCGGCATAGCATCCCTACTTTGTTTTATCTGGTGGATCACTGAAGACGCATATTTTCGTAATATGAAAGCATTAATACGAAAAAACCAAATATTGAAATAGAGACATTCATCATTTTTCATGTATATTCAGTCTGCAATGAAGCATGATGTTCCAGTAACGGTTTCTATGCTATGGTTGGCTAACAGAAGCAACCTAAGGAGTCGCCATATTGATTTAAGTTGCAAAGCTAACATGCTGTAATAGGCAGTTCTTGTATTTATACTCATACTTTAGTAATACGACAATATGCTGTTTAAGCGATACACATACATTCAAAACCTCTCCGACACACGTGTGTTTTAGTATAGTTTGTTGTGATAATGTGTTGGAAACTGTGATGTCGTCAGCTAAACATGTTACTTCACATTATGCTTTTTACTGACTCACCATCTGCCGCAGTTATTCACAAGAAAATAAAACTCGCAAGACGTATGCACAACACAGTCACGAAAAGAAATTTGCCGATAATGCACTTTATACCGGAAACACCGCCAGAAAACAAAGAAATGATTAACAATTGAAGGTAGTAGCACATATTTCATGCCTTTATTTCCTCTATCATTCGCGAAACTCTAGCTAGATGGTGATGCATATATTACTGTATTTTGTTGCACTATAGAGATAAATTTAAAAAAAATAGCATATCTTTCCTACAGTGTACTGAATTGTCAAATCTAGAAACAAGAAACTATCTCTCCTGCTATCAAAACATTAATATTAAACGTCAATTAAAGATACATAATGGAGATATACAGGGACTGATGATTCAGCTGCTCACTTGATTCCCCACGGTTGTTAGCATCAGAACGTGAAAATGATGTGAAGATTGGTAGGACACTCCTAGGTTCCACAACCAGAGCCTTCTAGTAGGCTATAGGAGCTGTACCCCTCAGCATCCACGTCCCCAAAACTCTACTACATGAAGTTAACCGGAATTTCAAGTAACAGCTTCAAGACTAGCTACTGCCTATTTGTAAGACATCCCCAGACGTCAGGAGTTAAAAAAATAATAATAATAATAATAAATAAATAAATAAAAAAAGGTTGTTTCTCATTATTTAATTCTGTTGGGAAATATTCGAATTGCATTGTGTAGTACTGTACATGAGCCTCAACTACGAGCTGTACTATGTAATGCATCAAACCGTCTTCAGCACAAAAAAATGTGCATCACTTGTTTGTATCACCTCAACTTACTATCGATTTTGCCATGCGGTCTAGCCCGCTGCTTCCCGAATGGGAAGGCGTGCCGGTCCCTGGCATGAATCCGCCTGGTGGATTAGTGTCAAGGTCCAGTGTGTCGGCCAGCCTGTAGATGCTTTTTAAGGCAGTTTCCATCTGCCTCGGCGAATGCGGGCTGGTTCCCCTTATTCCACCTCAGGTACGCTATGTCAGCGATTGCTGCACAGACACTGTCTGCACATATGCTCATCTGAAGCTTGTGGTCTCGCGGTCGCGTTCTCGCTTCCCGAGCACAGGGTACCGGGTTCGATTCCCAGTGGGGTCAGAGATTTTCATCTGCCTCCAGATGATTGGGTGTTTGTGTTCTCCTCATCATTTCATCATCATTCATGAAAGTGGCGAGTTTGGACTGAGCAAAGTTGGGAATTTGTACGGGCGCTGATAACCGCGCAGTTGAGTACCCCACAAACCAAACATTATGATCCATGTACGTGTACACCATATTGACTCTACCACGCAAACATTAAGGCTTACACTCGTTTGGTACGAGATGTTCCCGGGAGGGGTGGGGGGTCGACTGGGGGCTGAACCGCACAATAACCCTGGGTTCGGTGCGGGGCGGCGGTGGGATGGGTGGACTGCTGTGGCCTGTTGTGGAGTTTTGAACTATTGAGGGTTACGGCGGGACGAAGCCTCTCCGTCGTTTCTAGGTCTCTGGTTTAAATACACAATAGTATCTATTTTTATGTGCTACAAGAATAAATAGTTTGTCAAGTTGTTTATATAGTTTTATTATATTTTTGTGTTAAAATATTGCAGATATGTAACTCCTGATGGTCGAGAAAAGCTGTGTCCTGTCAAGTCAGCGGGTTTGCAATGCCCAACCGACTGCTGAATCGCGGCGTGCACCAAAGATAACAACTACGAGGCAGTTGGCCACTAAGAAAGTTTGTCGGTGACTGCTAAGAAGAAATGCTTATTGAGAATGAGAGAATTAGTGTGATTCTTTTGTTCACAAAGAATAGTTCTTAGTTTGTCCTTCTACGTTAACTGGTATACAATGGAGATAGAACTCAAATGTGTTCAAAGCAGTTCTAAATCGTTTAGAAAGGTATTTTGAGAAGATTATCGGCGTTTGTATAAACTGATTATTTCGACGATTCTGGTAGAGAGCAGACACGCCAGGTACAAGAAAAAGCCTCGATTTATTGAAGTGTGAGATTAGTTTCTCATAGATGTGATTAGTAGTGCCATGTGCTGTTTAATAGCCAGACTCTGGTAGGAGAACCGGGTTTCAATATGTTTGTGAGATTTGCCGTTGGGTGGTGTACCCGAAGAGACGTGTTCACGCGAATTCGTTCAGTTGTTTTGTGGTTGAGGATTGAAGCACGCACTAAGGGATAGTAGCCTTGCATTTTGTTATTGTGCTAGTATAGGTGTACGCAAGTACTGACGAACAGTGACCTAGCAATATTTGGTTGGATTTATTGTGTGACTTCACCGTGAGCGTCGTAATATAGTAAATTCCGGAAATCTCGTTGGATGCACGGAATGTGTAGTCTACATGAAAGAGAACGGTCGTCGTACGTAGTAGTTATTTATTGAGAAACAGTCGGAAGTTTATTGAGAATTTGATGGCTTTTCCCCTTGTCCATAAACGACATATCAAGAACCATTTATTAGAGAACACGCTAAGTCTCTCTGAAAGAGATCATCGAGTGTTGTGTTTTGGATTTTAAATATCAGTGGGTCGCATAAGTCAACTCCCGAAGTGGTTGAGGTTTGCCTGATTATTTGAAGTTCATATAGCTGAAAATTGGCTGTGACACTCAGGTTTTTAGTTTTTTTAATTTTTTTAAGTTACATTTTCGCTTAGTGGGGTTTTGAATAGAGAACCAGCACCAATAAAATAAGACGCTGACTTGTACCTGTAAATGATTTAATTGAAGGAAATAAAGAAAACGATTTTAAACTGAAAAAATCAGCACCTGACATGGCCTTTATCCATAAACTATTACAAGAAAAAATAATCAAATGCTTATTTGACAGCAGACTAATGTTGTTGTTGTTGTGGTCTTCAGTCCTGAGACTGGTTTGGTGCAGCTCTCCATGCTACTCTATCCTGTGCAATCTTCTTCATCTCCCAGTACCTACTGCAGCCTACATCCTTCTGAATCTGCTTAGTGTATTCATCTCTTGGTCTCCCTCTACGATTTTTACCCTCCACGCTGCCCTCCAATGCTAAATTTGTGATCTCTTGATGCCTCAAAACATGTCCTACCAACCGATGCCTTCTTCTAGTCAAGTTGTGCCACAAACTTCTCTTCTCCCCAATCCTATTCAATACCTCCTCATTAGTTACATGATCTACCCACCTTACCTTCAGCATTCTTCTGTAGCACCACATTTCGAAAGCTTCTATTCTCTTCTTGTCCAAACTAGTTATCATCAATGTTTCACTTCCATACATGGCTACACTCCATACAAATACTTTCAGAAACGACTTCCTGACACTTAAATCTATACTCGATGTTAACAAATTTCTCTTCTTCACAAACGCTTTCCTTGCCATTGCCAGTCTACATTTTATATCCTATCTACTTCGACCATCATCAGTTATTTTACTCCCTAAATAGCAAAACTCCTTTACTACTTTAAGTGTCTCATTTCCTAATCTAATCCCCTCAGCATCACCCGATTTTATTTAACTACATTCGATTATCCTCGTTTTGCTTTTGTTGATGTTCATCTTATATTCTCCTTTCAAGACACTGTCCATTCCATTCAACTGCTCTTCCACGTCCTTTGCTGTCTCTGACAGAATTACAATGTCATTGGCAAACCTCAAAGTTCTTACTTCTTCTCCATGAATTTTAATACCTACTCCGAATTTTTCTTTTGTTTCCTTTACTGCTTGCTCAATATACAGATTGAATAACATCGGGGAGAGGCTACAACCCTGTCTCACTCCTTTCCCAACCACTGCTTCCCTTTCATGTCCCTCGACTCTTATAACTGCCATCTGGTTTCTGTACAAATTGTAAATAGCCTTTCGCTCCCTGTATTTTACCCCTGCCACCTTCAGAATTTGAAAGAGAGCATTCCAGTTAACATTGTCAAAAGCTTTCTCTAAGTCTACAAATGATAGAAACGTAGGTTTGCCTTTTCTTAATCTTTCTTCTAAAATAAGTCGTAAGGTTAGTATTGCCTCACGTGTTCCAACATTTCTGCGGAATCCAAACTGATCTTCCCCGAGGTCCGCTTCTACCAGTTTTTCCATTCGTTTGTAAAGAATTCGCGTTAGTATTTTGCAGCTGTGACTTATTAAACTGATAGTTCGGTAATTTTCACATCTGTCAACACCTACTTTCTTTGGAATTGGAATTATTATATTCTTCTTGAAGTCTGAGGGTATTTCGACTGTCTCATACATCTTGCTCGGCAGATGGTAGAGTTTTGTCATGACTGGCTCTCCCAAGGCTGTCAGTAGTTCTAATGGAATGTTGTCTACTCCCGGGGCCTTGTTTCGACTCAGGTCTTTCAGTGCTCTGTCAAACTCTTCACGCAGTATCTTACCTCCCATTTCGTCTTCGTTTACATCCTCTTCCATTTCCATAATATTGTCCTCAAGTACATCGCCCTTGTATAAACCCTCTATATACTCCTTCCACCTTTCTGCCTTCCCTTCTTTGCTTAGAACTGGGTTGCCATCTGAGCTCTTGATATTCATACAAGTGTTTCTCTTATCTCCAAAGGTCTCTTTAATTTTCCTGTAGGCAGTATCTATCTTACCCCTAGTGAGACAAGCCTCTACATCCTTACATTTGTCCTCTAGCCATCCCTGCTTAGCCATTTTGCACTTTCTGTCGATCTCATTTTTGGGACGTTTGTATTCCTTTTTGCCTGCTTCATTTACTGCATGTTTATATTTTCGCCTTTCATCAATTAAATTCAATATTTCTTCTGTTACCCAAGGATTTCTAGTAGCCCTCGCCTTTTTACCTACTTGATCGTCTGCTGCCTTCACTACTTCATCCCTCAGAGCTACCCATTCTTCTTCTACTGTATTTCTTTCCCCCATTCCTGTCAATTGTTCCCTTATGCTCTCCCTGAAACTCTCTACAACCTCTGGTTCTTTCAGTTTAGCCAGGTCCCATCTCCTTAAATTCCCACCTTTTTGCAGTTTCTTCAGTTTCAATCTGCAGTTCATAACCAATAGATTGTGGTCAGAATCCACATCTGCCCCCGGAAATGTCTTACAATTTAAAACCTGGTTCCTAAATCTCTGTCTTACCATTATATAATCTATCTGATACCTTTTAGTATCTCCAGGATTCTTCCAGGTATACAACCTTCTTTTATGATTCTTGAACCAAGTGTTAGCTATGATTAAGTTATGCTCTGTGCAAAATTCTACAAGGCGGCTTCCTCTTTCATTTCTTCCCCCCAATCCATATTCACCTAGTATGTTTCCTTCTCTCCCTTTTCCTACTGACGAATTCCAGTCACCCATGACTATTAAATTTTCGTCTCCCTTCACTACCTGAATAATTTCTTTTATCTCGTCATACATTTCTTCAATTTCTTCATCATCTGCAGAGCTAGTTGGCATATAAACTTGTACTACTGTAGTAGGCATGGGCTTTGTGTCTATCTTGGCCACAATAATGCGTTCACTATGCTGTTTGTAGTAGCTAACCCGCACTCCTATTTTTTTATTCATTATTAAACCTACTCATGCATTACCCCTATTTGATTTTGTATTTCAACCCTGTAATCACCTGACCAAAAGTCTTGTTCCTCCTGCCACCGAACTTCACTAATCCACACTATATCTAACTTTAACCTATCCATTTCCCTTTTTAAATTTTCTTACCTACCTGCCCGATTAAGTCATCTGACATTCCACGCTCCGATCTGTAGAACGCCAGTTTTCTTTCTCCTGATAATGACGTCCCCTTGAGTAGTCCCCGCCCGGAGATCCGAATGGGGGACTATTTTACCTCCGGAATATTTTACCCAAGAGGACACCATCATCATTTAACCATACAGTAAAGCTGCATGTCCTCGGGAAAAATTACGGCTGTAGTTTCCCCTTGCTTTCAGCCGTTCGCAGTACCAGCACAGCAAGGCCGTTTTGGTTAATGTTACAAGGCCAGATCAGTCAATCATCCAGACTGTTGCCCCTGCAACTGCTGAATAGGCTACTGCCCCTCTTCAGGAACCACATGTTTGTCTGGCCTCTCAACAGATACCCCTCCGTTGTGGTTGCACCTACGGTACGGCCATCTGTATCGCTGAGGCACGCAAGCCTCCCCACCGACGGCAAGGTCCATGGTTCATGGAGGGAGCAGACTAATATCTTGAATATATCTTTACGGAATAAAGTAAATCCAAAGGTGAGTAAACTAAAAACACTGGGATACTGGTACAAGGAGAAGGAATAGTATTTTTTCAGGTAATAACTTGCAACGGAAAGAAAGATAATTAATATTTATTTAAATAGGGAAAGCAAGTTTACGTTTTATTGCAAAGTGATTAATTATATGGAAAGTTATTCCATTTAATTCTGAAAAGTTGAGATGAACGAATTAGTTTATTACGATAAAATTTTAATAGAGTCAAGGATACTGTTGTAGCAAGGCGCTATTTATAGGGGTTATCGTTGATTGATAATGAGAGACGAACAATATAAAATTACAACTTTGTCTTGTGAACGTATTCTCCGATTTGCGTAAAAATTTGTAACGTTCACGCTGTCTGAGTGAGATAATGAGGTCCCATATTCCGAGGAGTGTAGGGGACAATGTGTAATTACGAGTAGCAACCGGAATGGTACTTCCGTACACCTTAACACTAAAGGATTTTTTTTTTAATTTTTAAAAATTCCAAAATTTTTACATTACACCCTGTTAGATGTTATATGCTGAGTATACTATTATTAAATTACATGTGAACGCATGGAGCACATGACCATGCAGCGCCCCCTACCGAGAGCGCTTCACGGCTAGTTGACTTGTTTAGCCTCAGTATACGCTCTGATTCAAGACTGCTTGTGTCGCAGTTATAGTCGTATGTTATTGGACACTTTCTTTGAGTTGTCAAGGCAGTACGTCTGGTTGATTAGGAAGGAGTTGAAGTTTGTGGTATGTAACTCATATGACCCGATCTCATTTTCTGTAACGTTGAGACGTGTTGTGTGTGCTGTTCACTTATGTTTTGTACTTTTTTGTAACAGATGCCTGAAGATGGGTGTAATCCCGAAACGCGTAACATGTTCTAATAGAAGAGTCAACTGAACATCTCATGACTTTATTGCGATTGTACAGCATTGGTTGCCAATTATTAACATACAAATGATCGCAAGCCTAAGACGGGATTATAATGTCCTGTATATTTTTTTTACGCCGCTTAGGGCTTGTTGACCAAACCACTTCTGATCGTTCAGATTCTATATAAAAGACACACTAGTAGTTGCATCAGTAGTTGTGACCACGCATTGCACTCTGCACGGATCGCAGTATTTCTTTTGAATTATTTAACATGTTGCTGGTCATGCAGTTGCAGCGGGAAGACAAGGTAAGTTGTCCGTTGGGTGCAGGAGGCTCAAATGGCTCTGAGCACTATGGGACTCAACATCTGAGGTCATCAGTCCCCTAGAACTTAGAACTACTTAAGCCTAACTAACCTAAGGACATCACATACATCCATGCCCGAGGCAGGAAGAATAATTCATTTCAATTTTTTGTTCTCTTTCAGAATACTGACATGTCCGAGAATAGGTGGTTCCAGAAAATGTTTGAATACTGACATGTCGGAATAAGGGTTTTCAAAGTATAAGTTGTACGGCTACATATCAGATTTTATGATAACGATAATAAAGTTTTACTAGATTGCCTTGCAATTTTAGAGAAAAAGTATAGGTAACGATAATATTGTCTGAGATGGAGTCTTACAATTTTCCATACGTCTTTCACCAGGCTAATAATAATTATTACAATTTTTGATAGTTTAAAACTAACAGTTTTCACAGTCGCTTATGAAGACGTGTCCTCATTGAGCGGAAAAATAACAAAAAAGAATCTGGTTTCTGTAGCCACTCATAAAGAAAATTTAAAGTTAGCATTGAAAGATGGTTTCACGTTCACGTCCCGAACTTGTCGGGCATGTTTTTAGAAAGTTTCCAAAACAAAATGCAAGCGTTAACGGCAAGAAAATTAGCGAATTAGTCTCACCGAAAGGAGAACTACCGCTGCTACGGCAAACAGTCCGAGGTGGCTCATGGCTTCTGCGCTCGTGCTGTTGGTGAAGGACAGTAACAGCTTGTTTGCTGCACAGAGCGCTTTATATTGGCATGCGGTCTTCCTGGAGCGAGGAATCCGTGCAGAACATGGTTCGCCCTGCACGCCGCCGCTTCCTGGGCCCCGATCCCCGTGGCGCAGATAGCATGCATTGTTTTTCAGGTACTCGCGTGTGCTACATGTCATCCGCCTCACGCTATCTAGGGATAAATTTCAGCGTTGGCAGCGTACAGGTCAACGACTCAAAGTAACTGAAACTATAGTGGGATACATATTGAAACGTTTCAGCTAGTGATCTCTGTGCTCCCCGTCCTTGGATGGAGACCTCTGCTATCCGAGCATGGAACATACGCATCCTCACGGATTTTTTGCCACCTACCATGCAGTAGCTAGGCAACAAGCTTTGATCGCTTTGTAAATGACTAAGGATTATTTAGTACTTCTTGGTTACGAACCTTATCTTATTGACTGGTATAGGCGTCTGGAAAGGGGTTTGGGGGGTGGAGCAGGGTAGAGATGGCGATATCGCTGAAACAACCGGTTCGGTTATACAGGTTTCTTTCATCTCTAGTTTAACCTGACAATTAAAACCGCTCATAATAACCGGTTTCTGAAATAATAGATTTTCGGTGTTTTATTATTATTCTTTTCAGTAACAGACGTAGATATCGAATAGTGTTTGAAAAATTCTGTTACTCAGTTAGGCTTTTGCATTATACGTTTCAAGATACCTAGGATTAAAATATAAAATAAAATAGGTAAATAAAAAAAAATGTCCTTATGCTGTTCTTTGCTTTTCTCGAAAAAGTGATGAGGGGTTGAATACTATGAAAAATCAACAGTATTCTCCCATTGAGCCTACTTTTTAGAAAAACTCTGCTCAAAAATCATTACCAATCGAGGATTATACTAGTTTTTGGGCATAACGAATAATCAATGTTAAAGTACCAAAACTGGGGATGGAGAACTAAATTTTTCGTATTAAGTTGTCTGTTTGCAAGGGCTTCAAACAGATAAAGGCATACTATGCAGACATAAACAGCAGATCAGTTACTTTCTATTTTTATTATATTATTTTTATTCTATTTAAACAATGAATCAAAGTTTTTAGTTTGTTACTGTTGCTTTAATTTTCTCTTTTAGTATTTCATAGAAATGGCAGACAAATAAGAAAGTTTTGGGAAAATTGGTAGCGTTATTTTTCTTTAATTATTTCGAATGATAAACCTGTTTGTAGCCAAATATATTTATTTATTTTTTCACAGGAATTTGAATACAATCGACTTTTTGATGACAAAACTAAAAATGCTCTCTCAAAAAATTCAAATGAGCAATTTAGATAGTAGTGGCGAGAGTTAAAATTTCAGTTCAATTAATCCAATATTTATTGTCCAATATGTGCATAAATACTCGTTATATAATGCGTCGATCCATAAGCCTATTCCTGTCATCGGAAACAATATCATTCAAAGAAGCTACCAATCATTCAAAAGTCATGGACTTTCAAACCGACGATAAATATTTTTGGACTACAAATTACAAACCTGCCATATACCTTCTACTTTGCTCCCCCTCCTCCCCCCCCTCCCCGCCCCCTCCCCTCCACCAAGAAAAGTAAGGATTACTGCTTCTGGATAGTAAAGGAAGTTATGTCTCAGTAATGCTCTACAGATTCTTATATCATGTATTTGTTGCTCGTTTCTGTCGGCGCTCTTATTAACATAGATCTGATCGAGTTTTCCATTTTCTATAACCTCGCAATATTTCAAACCACTGGAAATTTTATGAGTAAATATTACATATTTTTAAAAAAGTTTTATTGAAAAACCGAAAGCTTTAGCATCACTCCTATAAAAAATAACACAGCTGCTGTCTACACGGTTATTAGTAAAAATAGCATCACTCCTATAAAACCTGGTGCAGCGGTTGTCTAGAAAATTATTAGTAAAAAAAAATCTGTTACAAGGAGACCAAACAAATACCGAAAAATACCGCTTATTCAGAACTAAAATACCGGTATCGGTTTTAACCAGTTGGTTTTTCCCATCTGTAGGGGGAGGAGGACTGGAAGTAAGATGGAGCAGCTTCTCTCTTCTCGGAACTTGTATGTAGACATTTTCTTCCTTTCAGAATTCTGAAGCATTTTTAGAAATGGTTACCAGTACCTCTACAAAACCGCAGATATCATAGTGCGACGAGAAATACTGTGAGTGTGACAATAGCTATACGAGGTGTGGCTAGAAAAAAACCGGACTAGTACTGGTGAAACAATAAAACGAATGCAATAAGGCTGAAAGTCGCGTGGCCTGTCACGTGACTCTCGCTCCGCCTACTGCTCGAGTTTCATCTGCCTCCTGCACTCAGTCTGCCCGTGGCGTCTGTTTTAAGTAGTTGACGTTTTGTCTGTGCGTCGGAAAATGTTAAGTGTACAGAAAGCACAGCGTGTTAACATCAAATTTTGTTTCAAACTAGGAAAATCTGCAAGTGAAACGTTTGTAATGTTACAACAAGTGTACGGCGATGATTGTTTATCGCGAACACAAGTGTTTGAGTGGTTTAAACGATTTAAAGATGGCCGCGAAGACACCAGTGATGACACTCGCACTGGTAGACCATTGTCAGCAAAAACTGATGCAAACATTGAAAAAATCGGTAAACTTGTTCGACACTTTCATTGTCAACTCCTGTTAACTCAGACACTGCTCTGATTGTTAAACGGCGATCTTGTCGAACAAGTTTACCGATTTTTTCAATGTTTGCATCAGTTTTTGCTGACAATGGTCTGCCAGTGCGAGTGTCATCACTGATGTCTTCGCGGCCATCTTTAAATCGTTTAAACCACTCAAACACTTGTGTTCGCGATAAACAATCATCGCCGTACACTTGTTGTAACATTACAAACGTTTCACTTGCAGATTTTCCTAGTTTGAAACAAAATTTGGTGTTAACACGCTGTTCTTTCTGTACACTCAACATTTTCCGACGCACAGACAAAACGTCAACTACTTAAAACAGACGCCATGGGCAGACTGAGTGCAGGAGGCAGATGAAACTCGAGCAGTAGGCGGAGCGAGAGTCACGTGACAGGCCACGCGACTTTCAGCCTTATTGCATTCGTTTTATTGTTTCACCAGTACTAGTCCGGTTTTTTTCTAGCCACACCTCGTATAACTAGGCACCGAGCGGGGTGGCGCAGTGGTTAGCACACTGGACTCGCATTCGGGAGGACGACGGTTCAATCCCGTCTCCGGCCATCCTCATTTAGGTTTTCCGTGATTTCCCTAAATCGTTTCAGGCAAATGCCTGGATGGTTCCTTTGAAAGGGCACGGCCGATTTCCTTCCCAATCCTTCCCTAACCCGAGCTTGCGCTCCGTCTCTAATGACCTCGTTGTCGACGGGACGTTAAACACTAACTACCACCACCACCATAACTAGGCTTCAATCGCTTATCGTGCTGTTCATGGGAAATTTTGGCCCTTTCCTTAGCGCGGAGTCGATTTTGGTACTGTCCAGGAAGCAAGGCGTATTCGAATCTTTACAGAGCATTGTCAAAATAAAAACCTCAAAATATTCTCTCTCGCTTGGTGGTACAGCGCCGATCAAGCTGCAACAAAAGCCCGATTGGACATCCAACACGAAGTCAACTCCCAATCGCCAGAGCAGCTTCTCGTCCAGCACCAGCGGTACATAAACGTGCTTTTAGTGTTATAACTGGCGATATGCAACCCTGAACCCTGCGGGGACGGCATTGGTTAAGCCCTGGGCTGTTAAGAATTAGCTGTCCAAGCCAGTATGAAGGTGGTTTAGGACGTTTCCCAAATTCAGCTAGTCGGATGTTAGGACTGTAATGCACTTTAGACAAACAACCTGTAATGCTTCTAGTCCACAATTCGAAAAAGTGAAAGATCTGTACATCCTGACACAGTCACCTGTTCATAATGCGCCTTTGTTATTTTTCTTAATTGATTATGTTATCCTGTCTTTCTTTAACTATTTTACTTTAACACTTACCTAGACTGAACTTTATTAAATGTCACTAGCAAGACAGAGACAAGAAAACATTATCTGTAGCCACAAACTTTAAAATGTAAATTAAATAATGATATGCCGCTCTAAATGATACTGTTACATGGTTACTTTTTATTGAATGCTCATCTTTGTAGCAGTTATTTTCCGTGTACGTCCTCTTACAATTATATGAATCCTTTCTTTCAGTATTACAGTGGCCTCTGTGATATGGTCTTGAGCCTGACTGTTGTTAATGGCGGTCAAGAAGTGAACTTCGTGTTCGTTATCTGCTTCTTGACAAAGAATAAATTGAACTGAGTATATAGCCAGAGGTATTAAATCGCATCTTATGGTTCGTCAAATATTTACTCGGAAATGATAATCGGTACGCATTCGACAGCATGCACTACCTAGTACACTATGTGATCAAAAGCATCCGGACACCCCCAAAAACGAATGTTTTTCATATTAGGTGCATTGTGCTGCCACTTACTGCCAGGTACTCCATATCAGTAGTCAATTGATATCGTGAGAGAGCAGAATTGGGTGCTCCGCGGAACTCACGGACTTCGAAGTGGTCTTGTGATTGGGTGTCACTTGGGTCATTCGTCTGTACGCGAGATTTCCACAGTCCTAAACATCCCTTGGTCCACTGTTTCCGATGTGATAGTGAAGTGGAAACGTGAAGGGACACGTACAGCACAAAAGCGTACAGGCCGACCTCGTCTGCTCACAGACAGAGACCGCCGACTGTTGAAGAGGGTCGTATTGTGTAATAGGAAGACATCTATTCACACCAATACAAAGGAATTCCAAACGGCATCAGGATCTACTGCAAATCCTATGACAGTTAGGCGGGAGACGAGAAAACTTGGATTTCATGGTCGAGCGTCTGCTCGTAAACCACAAGTCACGCCAATAGCTACCAAACGACGCCTCGCTTGATGTAAGGAAGGTAAGCATTGGACAATTGAACTGAGGAAAACGTTGTGTGGAGTGTCGAATCACGGTACACAATGTGGCGATCCGATGGCAGCGTGTGGGTATGGCGAATGACCGGTGAACGTCATCTGTCAGCGTGTATAGTGCCAACAGTAAAATTCAGAGGCAATGGTGTTAACGTGTTTTTCATGGAAGGGGCTTGCACCCCTTGCTGTTTTGCGTGGCACTATCACAGCACAAGCCTACATTGAGGTTTTAAGCACCTTTTTGATTCCCAGTGTTGAACAGCAATTCGGGGATGGCGATTGCATCTTTCAACACGATCGAGCACCTGTTCATAATGCACGGCCTGTGGCGGAGTGGTTTCCGACAATAACATCCCCATAATGGACTGGCCTGCACAGAGTCCTGACCTGAATCCTATAGGACACCTTTGGAATGTTCTGGAAAGCCGACTTCGTGCCAAGCCTCACCGACCGACATCGATAACTCTCCCCAGCGCAGCACTGCCATTTCCCAAGAAACCTTCCAGCACCAGATCGAAAGTATGCTTGCGACAGTGGATGCTGTTATCAAGGCTAAGGGTGGGCCAACACCATATTGAATTCCAGCATTATCGATGGAGGGTTCCATGAAATTGGAAGTCATTTTCAGCCAGGTGTCCGTATACTTTTGATCACACAGTGTATGTTCCAAACCGCCGAGCATATTATCGAGATTCTTCTGGGGCTCATGTCTTGGCTTCTATTGTAAATTAGCATTTACGTACATACTTCGCAAGCCACCGTATGGTGCGTGGCGGTGGGTAACTTGTGCCACTGCCGGCCTTTGGTGGCCGAGCGGTTCTAGGCGCTTCAGTCTGGAGCCGCGCGACAGCTACGGTCGCAGGTTCGAATCCTGCCTCGGGCATGGATGTGTATGATGTCCTTAGGTTAGTTAGGTTTAAGTAGTTCTAAGTTCTAGGGGACTGATGACCTCAGATGTTAAGTCCCATAGTGCTCAGAGCCATTTTGGACTTGCACCATTACTAGTCATTACCTTATCTGTTCCACTCGCAAATGGAGCGGGGGAAAAATGATTGTCATTGTGCCTCCATAAGAGCGCTAATCTCTCTAATCTTACGTGAAACGTACGTTGGTGGCACTAGAACCGTTCTGCAGTCATCTTAAAGTGCCAGTTATCTAAATTTTCTCAATAGCGGTTCTCGAAAAGAACGTCGCCCTCTAGTGATACCCTTTTGAGTTCCCGAAGCATCTTTATAATACGTGTTGTTCGAACCTACCGGTAACATATCTAACAACCCACCTCTGAATTGTTTCGATGTCTTCCTTTAATCCGACTTGATTAGAATCCCAAACACTGGAACAGTACTCAACACTGGGTCACACTATTTGCCGCCTCCTTTACAGATGGATCACACTTCCCTAAAATTCTCCCCATAAACTGAAGTCGACCATTCACCTTCCCTTGTTCAGTCCATTCCATTCAGTCTCATTCCATTCCAAATTGCTTTGCAACGTTACGCCTTCATATTTAATCGACGTGACAGTGTCAAGCAACACACTAATGTTCAAATGTGTTTGAATTCCTAAGGGACCAAACTGCTGAAGTCATCGGTCTCTGGACTTACACACTACTTAAACCAACTTAAACTAACTTATCCTAGGAACAACACACACGCATGCCCGAGGGAGGACTCGAACCTCCGGCGGAGGGGCTGCGCAATCCGTGACATGGCGCCTCAAACCGCGCGGCCATTCCGCGGCAGCACACTACTAATGTTGTATTCGAACATGGTGGGTATCTTTCTCCTACTCATCAGCATTAACTTACATTACCTACATTTAGAGTTAGCTACCATTCATCACACCAACTAGAAATTTTGTCTAAGTCATCTTGTATCATTCTTCAGACACTCAACGACGACACCTACGCGAACGTCACAGCATCATAAGCAAACAGCCGTAGACTTCTGCTTACCCTGTCCGTCAGATAATTTATGAACGTAGAAAATAATAGTGGCCCTATCACTCACTTCGCCGAGGCCCTCCTATTGGTGATAGAAAGGTAGACTCAAGCCTTTTGAATAGCCCTTGGTCCAGGGACCATTTTTATCAAAACCGAACCGCGGATTCCAAGACGGCTACGCACAGCAAACGGCTGCAATTTATTCTATACATTCCTAAGATCACGATCTCTAACGCCTCTGAGAATTTAATTCAGATGGGGTAAATACGCACGTGAAGTCCGATATGAGATGAGATCTAAATAATAAATAATCGCACCAAATCTCTCAAATTTTAACGCTATAGTTTCGAGGCATTTATCTAGAAGTGTCAACTTCCCGTTTTTAAAAACCTTTACCCGTTATCGAGAAACACCCCAAAAACATGGCTTTATGGGTACCAAAACTTAGCCACAGGCTCCAAGACGGCTATGCACACCAAACGAGTGTAATTTTTACTTTATATTCCTAAGATCCCAACTCGAATCATTCCGAAACTGTTCTTTATATCTTTATCCGTTTCCGAGATACAGAGCTTCAAATTTACCCTAACTGCAAAAAACGCACGTAATATTCGGTGCGAGGCGAAAACTTAGTTTATAAAGTGTCGTAACACGGAGAAATATGCTGTAATGTGCCTCCGTTATCATCAGAAGCGTTGTTTCTCGGAACCCCATGTCTTAGTACTGAAACACACGCAAAATCTTTGTACACGGAAAATCTGGTCTGAGTTGTGAAATTAGTTTCGCTTTATTTTAATGGCACATATGTAAACTATGAAAATTTTACAAGCCCTTGAAGTTCTTTTCATGAGTGACGTGTCCCGCTGTGGCAGGGAGAAAAGAAGGGGGAAAAATGGTCCTATCGGTGCACAAAAAAGGTGAATATACTCGTGTTTAAAAGACTGACTGAAGAGAGGGGTACTAGCTGCCTCATTCTACCTTCCTCAGCCACTTTAAATTTTTTTTAAAGCTTTTTGCGTACGAACATATTCGCTCTTTTTTGTGCTGAAGGAGATAATGGCAATGGGAAACAGACGGAAAAGTAACAAATACTGGAAAATAGTAGACAGTGATTATGGTACAGAAAGAGCGCAGCAGACAATGGCAGTGTGAAAGAAAGAGAGGGACACAGTGGCGGTGAAACATAGTTTACGGTGACAGAGCAGTGCTAGGAAAAGAGTGAAGGAGACAGTGCCATGGGAGAGCAATAAAGACACGGAGAAAGTGAAAGTGGGTGAGTGCCAATAATAATGAGAGACAGAGTCTGTGACAATGACAACGAAGAAGAGAGAGATAGTGAAAGTGAAAAGATACAGCACCAGTGGGAAGGAATGAATGAGACAGTAGTAGTAAGAGAGGGCAAGAGGGAGACAGTGACAGTAGCCATTAACAGGACAGAACAAAGGCGATTGTGGCTGTGAGACAGGAGATAGTGACAGCCAGAGAGACCCAAAGAGATAATGACGATGAGCTGGGGTGGATGAGTGAGTGAGAATGGGCAAGTGACGTGGATGGCTATGAGAGACTAAACAGCGATGGACTAGTGGGTGTGAGCGACTTACAGTAATGTGAGTGTGTGGGAGTCTGAACTGAGTTGCATGTCAAAAAAAGCGCGAATAAGTTAGCATGCCAAAATTTATGAGGCGATTTTTAAAGGTGCTGATGGAGGTAGAATGAGTCAGCTAGCACCCCTCAGTATTTTAAACTGGACCATATTCGCCTTTTTTGTGCTCCACTATGAGCATTTTTCCTCCGATTTTAATATAACTGTTAAATATTACCAAAATAATTCCTTCCAACGATGGTGACGGAAAAGTACAGATATATTACAAAGCCTGAAAAAAAGAAAACTGTAGCTTCCAGAATACCTTTGGATAAACTTTAATGATACCAGTTGACACAAGAAATTAGAAGACATGAAGAAGATATGAAAGTAATGCACTAACTTTACTAATTTGATCAGATGAGGAGTTTTGTAAGAAAACAGTGGCATCAACGTTTCTTTCCTGTTTCTCCAAGTTTTGAATTATTGATCAGTGGCATTTTTTCTGTTACTTTTGTTGATATGCAACCTCACTCGTTCTGATTTTTTTCTGTTTCAGATTTTTTGTTTTCATTGTCGAGCTTACAGCTTGATTTCCACACGCGTTGAACAGGCTGGATTTAATGAAATGGAGATGTAATTTAGAATCACCAACTCAAAAAATATCAGCGATAATCGTAGTGATAATATAACGATGAACTACTTTACACACCCTAACAAAATACTCATGCATTTTTTGTGTCAATTTGCTTATCTTCAAAAAACTATTTAGTGCACACCAAGAGCTCATTTGAGACTGATTTAGTTTTATGTATTCCAGAGCTTGGACTCAACACCTCTTCTTTCTCGCCGAATCAGTTCTATATTTATATCTATACTCTGCAAATCACACTTAATTGCCTGGCAGAGGGTTCATCGAACAACCATCACATTAATTCTCTATTAATCCAGTCTCGAACAGTGCTCGGAGAAAACGAACACGTATATCTTTCCGTGTGAGCTCTGATTTCCCTTATTTTATTATGATGACGGCTACTTCCTGCGTAGGGCGGCGTCAACAAAATATTTTCGCATTCGGAGGAGGAAGATGGTGATTGAAATTTCGTGAGAAGATTCCGCCGCAACGAAAAACGAAAAACACCTTTGTTTAAATTATGACCACCCCAAATCCTGTATCTTGTCAGTGACACTCTCTCCCATAATTTGCGGTAGTACAAAATGTGCTGCTCTTCTCTGAACTTCCTCGATGTTCTCCAATAATCCTGTCTAGTAAGGAACCCAGATCGCACAGCAGTACTCCAAAAGAGGACGGACAAGGGTAGTATAGGCAGTATCTTTAGTAGATCTATTACATTTTCTAAGTGTTCTGCAATAAAACGCAGTCTTTGGTTTGCTTTCCTACAAAATTTTCTATGTGTTCCTTCCAACGTAAGTTGTTCGTAATTGTAATTCCTAGGTGTTTAGTTTAATCAATGGCCTTTAGATTTGATTGATTTATCGTGTTACCGAAGTTTAACAGATTCCTTTTAGCACTCATGTGGATGACCTCACACTTTTCATTATTTAAGATCAATTGAGAATTTTCGCACCATACAGATATCTTTTCTAAATCGTTTTGCAATTTGGTTTGATCTTCTGATGACTACACTAGACGATAAACGAAAGTATCATCTGCAAAAAAACTAAGACGGCTGCTCAGATTGTCTTCTAAATAGTTTATATAGATAAGGAACAGTAGAGAGCTATAACACAACCTTGGGGAACGCCAGAAATCAATTCTGTTTTACTCGATGGCTTCCCGCCAATTGCTACGAACTGTGACCTCTCTGACAGGAAATCACGAATCCAGTCACGTAACTGAGACGATATTCCATAAGCACGTAGTTTCACTACAAGCTGCTTGTGTGGTACAGTGTAAAAAACCTTCCGTAAATCTGGAAATACTGAATAAATTTTAAATCCCTCGTCAATAGCAAAAAAATGGTTCAAATGGCTCTGAGCACTACGGGACTTAACATCTGAGGTCATCAGTCCCCTAGAACTTAGAACTACGTAAACCTAACTAACCTAAGGACATCACACACATCCATGCCTGAGGCAGGATTCGAACCTGCGACCGCAGCGGTCGCGCGGTTCCAGACTGAAGCGCCTAGAACCGCTCGGTCACATGGACGGCTGTCAATAGCACTCAGCCGGCCGCGGTGGTCTAGCGGTTCTAGGCGCTCAGTCAGGAACCGCGCGACTGCTACGGTCGCAGGTTCGAATCCTGCCTCGGGCATGGATGTGTGTGATGTCCTTAGGTTAGTTAGGTTTAAGTAGTCTTAAGTTCTAGGGGACTTATGACCACAGATGTTTAGTCCCATAGTGCTCAGAGCCATTTGAACCATTTTGAACCAATAGCACTCAGCACTTCGTGGGAGTAAAGAGCTAGTTGTGTTTCACAAGAACTATGTTTTATAAACCCGTGTTGACTGAGTGTCAATAGACCGTTCTCTTCGGAGTAATTCATATTGTTCGAGTACAATATATATTCCAAAATCTGACTGCATATCGGCGCTAATGATACCAGCCTGTAATTTAGTGGATTACTCCCGCTATCTTTCTTGAATAATGGTGTGACCTGCGCAACTTTCCAGTCTTTGGGTAGGCATCTTTCGTCGAACCAGTGGTTGTATACGATTGTTAAGTATGGATATTCAGAACCTGAAGCTTCATTACCATGTAGTAAATAGAGAGGCAATTTGCAATTTTTTTTGTACAGTTTTGGTCGCTGCCACTCTTACAGTGATCTAAACGTTACTGACAAGTTAGTTTTAGCATTTACTATGGTCAGCTCTCAACGAATTGCGAAAGCTGTCTTGGAGCATGTTTTTTTCTCGTTAATTCTTCTTCTACTTCCAATCGTTGATCGTCCGATACAAGTACTGCAAAGCGCGAAAAGATTTCTTATCCAGTGCTTGCTCAGTGGCCGGCGTTGAGCGGCAAGCGGTATCTCTGTCGTCATGCTGCTACCTCCGAATGATGGTCTGAGTGCAGGAGGCGGCGTTGTTGTTGTGGTCTTCAGTCCTGAGACTGGTTTGATGCAGCTCTCCATGCTACTCTATCCTGTGCAAGCTTCTTCATCTCCCAGTACCTACTGCAACCTACATCCTTCTGAATCTGCTTGGTATATTCATCTCTTGGTCTCCCTCTACGATTTGTACCCTTCACACTGCCCTCCAATACTAAATTGGTGATCCCTTGATGCCTCAGAACATGTCCTACCAACCGATCCCTTCTTCTGGTCAAAGTGTGCCACAAACTTCTCCCCAATCCTATTCAACACCTCCTCATTAGTTATGTGATCTACCCATCTAATCTTCAGCATTCTTCTGTAGCACCACATTTCAAAAGCTTCTATTCTCTTCTTGTCCAAACTATTTATCGTCCATGTTTCACTTCCATACATGGCTACACTCCATACAAATACTTTCAGAAACGACTTCCTGACACTTAAATCTATACTCGATGTTAACAAATTTCTCTTATTCAGAAACGCTTTCCTTCCCGTTGCCAGTCTACATTTTATATCCTCTCTACTTCGACCATCATCAGTTATTTTGCTCCCCAAATAGCAAAACTCCTTTACTACTTTAAGTGTCTCATTTCCTAATCTAATACCCTCAACATCACCCGACTTAATTCGACTGCATTCCATTATCCTCGTTTTGCTTTTGTTGATGTTCATCTTATATCTTCCCTTCAAGACACTATCCATTCCGTTCAACTGCTCTTCCAAGTCCTTTGCTGTCTCTGACAGAATTACAATGTCATCGGCGAACCTCATAGTTTTTATTTCTTCTAAATGGATTTTAATACCTACTCCGAATTTTTCTTTTGTTTCCTTTACTGTTTGCTCAATATGCAGATTGAATAACATCGGGGAGAGGCTACAACCCTGTCTCACTCCCTTCCCAAACACTGCTTCCCTTTCATGCCCCTCAACTCTTATAACTACCATTTGGTTTCCATACAAATTGTAAATATCCTTTCGCTCTCTATATTTTACCCCTGCCACCTTCAGAATTTGAAAGAGAGTATTCCAGTCAACATTGTCAAAAGCTTTCTCTAAGGCTACAAATGCTAGAAACGTAGGTTTGCCTTTACTTAATCTAGCTTCTAAGATAAGCTGTAGGGTCAGTATTACCTCAGTGTCCCAATATTTCTACGGAATCCAAACTGATCTTCCCCAAGGTCGGCTTCTACTAGTATTCCATTCGTCTGTAAAGAATTCGCGTTAGTATTTTGCAGCCGTGACTTAATAAACTGATAGTTCTGTAATTTTCACATCTATCAACACCTGCTTTCTTTGGGATTGGAATTATTATATTCTTTTTGAAGTCTGAGGTTACTTCGCCCGTCTCACACATCTTGCTCACCAGATGGTAGAGTTTTGTCAGGACTGGCTCTCCCAAGGACGTCAGTAGTTCTAATGGAATGTTGTCTACTCCCGGGGCCTTGTTTTGACTCAGGTCTTTCAGTGCTCTGTCAAACTCTTCACGCAGTATCATATCTCCCATTTCATCTTCATCTACATCCTCTTCCATTTCCATAATATTGTCCTCAAGTACATCGCCCTTGTATAGACCCTCTATATACTCCTTCCACCTTTCTGCTTTCCCTTCTTTGCTTAGAACTGAGTCTCCATCTGAGCTTTTGATATTCATACAAGTTGTTCTCTTTTCTCCAAAGGTCTCTTTAATTTCCCTGTAGGCAGTATCTATCTTACCCCTAGTGAGATAAGCCTCTACAACCTTACATTTATCCTCTAGCCATCCCTGTTTAGCCATTTTCCACTTCCTGTCGATCTAATTTTTGAGACGTTTGTATTCCTTTTTGCCTGCTTCATTTACAGCATTTTTATGTTTTCTCCTTTCATCAATTAAATTCAATATATCTTCTATCGGTTTGGAATTAGGAGCGGCCTTGGAAAGAAGTCTGTGGGAATCGTTGCACCATTTACCACTATAGACAGTTGGGCCAGCAGCTTCTGCTAACAGAACTGTGCACGAATTCAGTCTGGAATTTTACAAAGTAATTGTTGTGCACTGAGTGACCAAATCAGATAAACGACGGCTTATCTAATTTATCAGTGTCATAACTCTTGTGCAGAACTTATCAGAGTGACTGCACCGTCACCGTGAGGTGTCGAGATGTAGTATCAAACGTGTCGAGTGACTAGTAAATTCAGAATGTAGAACAAATGAAAAACTTCTGATAAAATAATAGAAAGCATTCTTCTCCGCTATCAGTGTAATCATAGATCACGTATTAAACGAGTACAGTTAGGAAGTATTGATTCAGGATATTTTAGTGCAATTAGAGAGGTTGAGTGGATATAAACCGGTAACACTGGACAAGAAATCTTTTCGCGCTTTGCAGTACTTGTGAACTTGTTGAAGAGGAAGAACTGGCAGACCTGAAGAATAACTTCGCTTTGAAACTTAAGTATTAAGAATCAGATTTATGCAAATTCTGGATTTCTGTTGAGCATGATTACTCTCACCAGAGTAAAAGAGCACTGATTGCTTTACGGCAGTTTCCTACAATACATTCGTGTGCATGCGAATTTTCTATTATGACCAACATGAAAAAGTTAAACGCGGAAGCTTGAGACAGTTAGATGAGGAAATGCATGTGAATTTGTCCTAGGTCCATCCTGAAATAAAACAGATCTGTAATAATCATCAAGCCCATGTGAGTCATTGAATTCATAATAGTACTGGAAAGTTTTGTATCGATGGAAAGGTGTTCAATGTGTAATTATGCTGCACTTACAAATGAAATATAAAAATTAATATTTGTTTAAAATATCATTTGTTTCAATACAATTTCTGTATTTTAAACATACTGCACAACAGCAACGGTTCCACGTAATAAAATTATTAACAGCCGACCAGTTTCAATGGATAAAGAATTTCTTTACCTAGGTTTCAACAAATTTAAATTTGTCTTCTTCAGAAGGTGGCAATTTTACATTAGTATGGACTGGTGTATCATCGCCGTTTTTACAAATGTCGGCATAAATCCATTTGTCAAAATTAAAATATAGCCCTAGAAATAGGGTTTGTCACGTAAATATAAATTAGTACATGGATGTTGCAGAGCTCACAACCGACGTGACAAACCCTGTTTCTAGGGCTATATTTTAATTTTGACAAATGGATTTATGCCGACATTTGTAAAAACGGCGATGATACATCAGCCCATACTAATGTAAAATTGCCACCTTCTGAAGAAGACAAATTTAAATTTGTTGAAACCTAGGTAAAGAAATTCTTTATCCATTGCAACTGGTCGGCTGTTAATAATTTTATTGATACAATTTCTTTTATTAATGTTAGTCAACGAGTATCTCGTGAAATTGTTGAGATTAGAAGTTTGTAGGGATACTCAAATCGCCGGAGTGACGTCCAATTGATAGACTTGCACCAGGTTATTGAGCCACGCGGAGTTTGTTATAGTTATCTTGAAAACTGCGCAACTGCTCTTGATGCCAAATAAAGCATACCTATTTATGTCGTGGAGATAGTTTACGGAACAGCTGCTTTCCAGGTGATAGAGTTAAAGAAGACCACTGACACGGTTTCCCACTTATATATTTTGAAGGTTTATTTTTAAAGTATGGGTTAAGAGATGTTTGTCCAAGCACTGTCGGAAAGGAAAATTAGAACACTTATTGAGAGTTTTCCAATTCGTTCAAAATTTGTTTTAGAAACAGTACATATGTACCAGGAGAACGGTAGTTACTATGGCCAGCTGGTAGTATGGGGCGCTTGGTGTTCCTCGGGTTCGCCGCAAAACGGCGGACGCCCACAGTGCTTGGAATGAAGCGCATAGATTACTCAGTCATTTGCCACAACTTGAGTGATGCAGCTGGTGAGTTTGTGTCTCAAGTATTTTTTTTTTTTTTTTTTAGCGTCGAAGCTTGTGACGGTGAAATCTTCAGCACCGGTTTATAATTTTGAAGGTAAGAAGTAACATTATCATACTAGTACCAATACCTAAGTCGTTTAATGTAGGCTGTATTGTAATAATGAAATTCCACTCACTCAGGCCGGTTTTGGTGAAGCGTCTTGGCGAGAGTCGATTGATCCGAGCGTGCAAAGAAGCAAGAGATTTCAAGTGCTTTGGAAGTCGAAATGTCCGAAAGGGCTGCTTTAATTTTCGTAGAACTGCTCTGCGGAGGACATTACAAACATTGTAGGGAATGAGCAGACATCTATGACACCTCAGGTGGGGGTTTTCAAGATAAAATTTGAAGAAACACAGAGATTTAGATTCCACGCTAAAGCCGCTTGGCTAAGACTGAGTTTCAAAAGTGGTCTTACGATTTGGAAGGAAATTTAAAAATACCTCACGAGTTTAACAAAGAAAAGAAATTGACGGGTTAATATGTCTATTAAATCTTTCTGAACAAGCACCCAGAAACATCTTACAGAACACCTGATTACATTAGTGTAACGCGTTGCGTCGGGTTCAATCGACCAAATCTTGTTTTTCTAATTATCTGATACTTACCATATACAAACAGATTAATTTATTCGTGAACCTCAAAACACCTTTGTTTAACTTAAAACCTATGTTTTGTTGTATGGTACACTATGTTATCAAAAGTCTCCGGACACCCCCAAAAACAAATGTTTTTCATATTAGGTGCATTGTGCTGCTGCCTACTGCCAGGTACTTGATATCAGCGACCTCAGTAGTCCTTAGACATTGTGAGAGGGCAGAATGGGGCGCTACGCAGAACTCATGGACTTCGAACGTGGTCAGGTGATTGGGTGTCACTTGTGTCACACGTCTGTACGCTAGATTTCCACGCTCCTAAATATAACTAGGTCCACTGTTTCCGACTTGATAGTGAAGTGGCAACGTGAAGGGAAACGTACAGCACAAAAGCGTACAGGCCTACCTCGTCCGCTGACTGACAGAGACCGCCAACAGTCGAAGAGGGTCGTAATGTGTAATAGGCAGATATCTATCCACACCATAACACAGGAATTCCAAACTGAATCAGGATCCACTGCAAGTACTATGACTGTTAGGTGGGAGGTGAGAAAATATGGTTTTCATGGTCGAGCGGCTGCTCATAAGCCACACATCATGCCGGTAAATGACAAACGACGCCTCGCTTTGTGTAAGGAGCGTAAACATTGGACGATTGAACAATGGAAAAACGTGTGGAGAGACGAATCAAGGTAAACAATGTGGCGATTCGATGGCAGGGTGTAGGTATGGAGAATGCCAGATGAACTTATACATGACTGTCCTTAAACTGACACACAATATTTTTTAGCGCAACGCAATCTGACTTTCAATAATCCCTACAAAAGAATGGCCCTGACTAACATTAACCTATACCTTTCACAAATCACTTACCTCACAAAAATCTTGGTTACTCGAACTACGGCAATACAGCGAGCGCCACAACTGCCAGCTAAATAAAAGATTCAAACTACGGAAGGCACTAACTACTGATAGGGATAGTTAGCAAATGAAAGATTTTAATAGAGAACAAACAATGTATTTACCTTAATATCATCAAAAGTCATAATATATATAGCAGTTCATGACATCCAGTCTTACAAATTTCAAAACTCCGCCATCTCTCTCCCCACATCCACCACTGCTGGCGGCTCACCTCCAACTGCGCAACGCTACGCGCTGTTCGCATCCAGCTGCCCAACACTACAATGGCAGACAACAATGCAAACTAGACACAGACTGCACACAGCACAGCCAGTGATTTTCATACAGAGCGCTACATAACGTTGCCAATAAGAAAACATAAACAGCCTACTTACATAGCCCCCATGCTCCCCACAAAAAATTTTACAAATTGTTTTGGGCAGTGGCCAATACAGATTTGAAAAAATTTTTCATAATTACAATAACAAAGAAATCAAATGCACACAGTTATCGATACAATGTTGGTCAAAAGCTAAAATTTTCTCACAGTCCATAAAGACAGTCCTGATCATTCATCACAGTGAAATTGCAGTTTTTTTTCTCAAAGTCTGAGCAGTAAAAGACAATGCACACGGAAGTAGTGGATTTCCATGCAGTCTTGAAGAAGTAGTGTTGTCCTTCCAACAGAAAGACAGTGCTGACTCTTGGCATGCAGACAGGTAATGGGCCACAACAGAGAAAACCCACCGCAGAGTCAGTTGCAGTTTTGAAGAATATTGATAGGTAGGTCATCGCAGAGTAGACCCACTGTAGTCCTGGTAGAGATTATGGTATTGGTGGGCCACCAGAGGTGCAGACCCACTGCAGTCCTTGTAGAAATAATGGTATTGGTGGGCCATCAAAGATGCAGACCTACTGTAGTCCTGGTAGAGAGTATGGTATTGGTGGGCCACCAGAGGTGCAGACCCACTGTAGTCCTTGTAGAAATAATGGTATTCGTGGGCCATCAAAGATGCAGACCTACTGTAGTCCTTGTAGAGATGACCAGTAGCCATCTGTTGCGACTGTGCAGGTGCACAATTGCCATCGAAGAGTCTTGCAGACAATGTAGCTCGTCCATAAACCACCACTTGTGCACTCACGAACTTTTTGGAATTGTCCCTAGAACCAGCAATGCTGTTAATCAGTCCCTTGCTGAATTATTAACACGCGTCCAAACACTAACAGTCCTATTTTTTTTCCACATATTGTCCATATACTATGACCAACAGAAACGTGTGCAGTGAAATGGAACTTAAAAGTTAATAATATGATGAACTGGTGTCAATTACAATTTTATAACATAAGAATACGATTACAATGGTACAAAATACATCATTAAAGAACATAACAATACAGATAACATTTGTAGTACAAGCTTTACAAAAGAATCGAAATAACATATACGTCAGTGTTACAGGAATTATGACGTGAGTACATACATAAAAGATCAGAATAACTTTCGAAACATCAACTTCACACATGAGCATTAAAACAAAACAGAATAAATAATGTCTAAACATCTTTACAAAGTAAATAACATATTATCAGAAAAATTCTACAACATAACTCTCATCAGATAAACACATAAAGACAGGAAGAACACAATTATACAAGAGTACACAAACACATAGCGGAATAACAGAAAGGGAAAGGACAGGGTTTGTTTTACTGCAGTATCTTGCAAACAAAACTTTCTTTACTTCTTAGAGATCTCCCTTCGTTCTTCATTATTTCAAAAAGTGCTATCTATACCTGCTTGCTGTACTTTGTTTGTAAAACTTCTCAATGCATTTCTTCCAATTCATCGCAGCTCATTCTCTTATATAGTCTACCCCTCTTAAGCTAACTTAAATCTACTGAGCTCAGATGCTAAACTAAGGGACGAGGCAATGCAGCAGCACAAAACAATTAACGCAAACAGCAATGACAAAAAATGCAGATTTGCCAAGCAAGCAGCATTATAGAAATTAGCAAAGCGATTGCAATATTACAACTAATATAAGGCAATGTGCATCAAACAAGAAAAATAAATCAGTAGTAAACTGGCTTAGCAGAGTAACACAAATTAAAATTCAGTAGCACTATGCCTGGCAAACAGCAGCAGCAAATGCAATAACTTATATCTAAACATGACAAAGCTCAGGCAGAAAAAATATTACAGTACAAACGGCCATGTTTAATACCTATGTCACATCTTAATACTAGAGTGATGCATCACACTTTATTCTACAAAAGAAATTACCAAGTACTTGAAAACAAAATTATGTATGCAGTTACTGTTAGTAATCCCTTCTTATTGTTCTTTCCTTTCCAAGTGCTCCTTTTTCGAAGAATGTGGATCATAAAATAATTATTTAATAGATCTGTTGACAGAAAGTGTTCACATTAGCAAATGCATTTAATTTTATTTTATAAAACCAATGCTGCAACACAGCTGGAAACCAGATATCAAATGAAATAAACAACTATGTACAAAGTAAAGCATAAAATAATCATTCAGTAGTCATGAGGCATTTCATAAGTCAGTAGAAATCTTCTCAATTCTCGTAGAAAGACACTTGTCATAATCAGGTGTGCAGATGTACGAATATTTCCCATCAATTCATAAGCATTTCAATAAGTAGCACAAAGTACGAGTAATCATGTTTCCAAGTAATGAGTGTGTCGTATTTGCGATGCTTTCTACAAAGAAATGTTAATAGCGAGGATAATGGCCTCTTTTTTTCTCCACCTGTGCCTCTGAAAGGCACACACTAATGGCTTTTTTCCAGGCAGGTGGTACAGCTGGGCGTCCATGACACATTACGTGAAGGTGGTCACTTAACTTTCTTACCGAAATATTTACGACAGCAGTAACAGTCTCATATAAAAATTTCACAGGTCAAGAATTTGTGTTACAAATCTGTAGAAACAAAATCCTATTGATATAACAGTGTCCAAAAAAATTTCGTCGGCATTGTAATACATTCACGCATTTACATACATTTCATAATTTTTAAAGTACGATTCTTGGTTTCCAACATCCTTTTTCACAAGTCAGAGTCCCTAACCACTACTCCTTATTCCTTACCTTATTACACATATACATATTCGTCGTCAATTCTTCAATATTTCATCATAACAAATACGTAGCATAATCAAATTTCTCATATAGCATCAGCTTATTGATCATAAACATACCTCAGCAGCATAAAACACATCGTCGTCGTAAAAATAACATCATAACACCTCAGTCAAATCTCAAAAACGTCATAGCTTTCTGCAATAATTTAAAAACCTAAAAAAAATTCTCTGCTCATTTCAATAGTGTCATCTACCTCAAACGTACTTTAAAAATCATGATCCCATACCAAATACATCATTCAAAGCTCTCATAACATCACAATGGTTCCGAAAAATAAGAACATTTCACAAAGTACAGACAAAATTCAATTTCATAAGTGTGAAGTTATCCAACCATGTAATTACGTAAACATCTGTCACTGATGTAGTAAAAAAAATGTTTGTCTCTCAGTTAAATGATCAGATAGCTGTGTAATTTATGTGTTAGAGAAATATGGTACCGATGTGTAAAGTTGTAAAAGCAAATTCCATATTAGCTAGGGCTCCTTGTGCTTGCCAGACACATGGTACACAAAGTAAGCGTGTGCCCCCCTGAGGATTAATGTAATTATACCCTCAGGTGTTACAGATTACAGCAATGGAATGAAATGTATCATGGAAAACTTTCATTGTAATTCAAAAATCTTAAAAATAAATGGTTTAAGTACAAAATTAATCACTCAAATACGTGTACTGTAGCGCTAAATGTGCGTCTTGCTGTAAGATAATTCTGTGGAACTGTCGTAGTTATCGTCCTCTGTAAGCAAAGTTCTGCTGAAGCCAATGTACTTACCTCATCATAAACGAAAGTGAAATGCTTTGTTTATAGATATCGTAGTTATTAGGTACCTTACTGTGATCAAGGAAGTACAATAATGTAATGTATTGTTGTGCTACGAAAAAGGCTGTCTCATTGTAGCTATTCCACAAAAGTTACTACTAAAACATGTTTTAATTTCCAGAATAATACAGAAAAACTGTGCAGATATAAAACAGAAACACCACAAAAGCAACAATGTAAATTGTGTCACACATTAGTAGCGTCGTGATATAATCGAGTAGCTGTCAAAGAAACCAAATACTAAGTCATCTTTAATCTCACAAAAACTACTTCAAATAAGGAATGTCTTTTCAAGTAAACCAAAATGTTGCGTTAAAATCTCATTAGCAGTGTATGTTCTAAGTATGTAAGCCTTATAGTCGTTACGTAATCGTGCAACTAACAAGCAAGAATGTACACACACAGTAACACTGTGTCCTCTGTTCACTATCACAATGCAGTGGTAATTTCTGTTTAAATAAGTTCTCTTGGTTTTTGACTGGATATTTAACTTCAAACATTGTTGCATGTTAACAGATTCTAAGTCTGACTAAGCATACTGGTAATGTAAAGTGAAAAGTTTTATGGCAAAGACAAAGTTAAAAAGCAGATTATCTTTCAATAAACGGTTTTACATGTGAAATGTGGTGTAAACCTTTACTCTTCCCAGTACGCAGAGTTTCAACCTGAACGCAATTATCATGCGGTATACGTCGATAAAGAATACAGGAATTTTTCTCAAGGTTAGCGAATATGTTATTTTTCTCTGAGCCAGCCGGCGCACGTGGCTGCCTACGGTGCGAGTCATTGTCTGTCTCTTTGTTGGCGTGCGTCGTTATTGGGATTAGGAGACTTGACTTCTACAAATTCACCTTGTCGAGAGTGCCCTGCTCTGTTTGAATCCCGCCAGTTCTGATGGAATTCAGGTCTGTCGTTTTGTCGGTAGTTTACATAGTTTCTTGTTTGTCGGTCATGTGGTGGAGAATTTCTCCCGGAATCGTAACTGCGCGCTGAACAGTTGCGTCTGAAGTTATTCTGTCTCCCTTGATAATAATTGTTTTTATTCCCATATTGTCCGTTTCTATGGTAATCTCTGTCATATTCATTACTACGGAAATGCGATCTTTCTCTGTAACTATTATTACTCTGCCAGTGGTTGTCATATGGGTGGTGTCTGTTTTGGTCACGATTTGCGTTGTAAGAATAGACTTGTCGTGTCCAGTTATTGTTTCTGTCGTCACGGAATTGTGACGGATGTGACCTGTAGTGATTGTTTTCCTGTTTTCGCATCCCGCGACTGTCTGTGTCAATTTCTAATTCTTGTAAGAGTCCATGAAAAGCTTCAATGTTGTCTTTGCAACGTCCTGCCAAAATAATATTTCTTAAATGTTCAGGCAATTTCATTAACCAAATGCGGATGAGTTCTGAAGGGCTGTATGGGTTTGAAAGATATTGATTATTATGCAACATGTCTTCAAAATATTTGACAAGACTGGAAAATTCAGATTGTTCAAAGTGTTTCATCATCATGATGCTATGTTTTACTCGGTCTTGTGTAGCTTGAGACCAATATGCTGAGAGGAAGGCATGGTAAAATTCTCCTTCACTGTGGCAATCGGGAATGACCGATCGCATTCTTACAGCTGGTTCATTCTCTAAGTAGCCACACATAAATTCTAATCTGTGCTCTAATGACCAGTTGGGAGGAAAACAATGAGAGAATTGATTAAGCCACGCTTGTGGATGAATGTCGTTGCCAGAATTCTTAAATGTTTTGAATTTACGCGTAGTAATGAACAGCTTATAGTCAAAATCATCATGTCGGCGAGTCGCATGTCGGTCATTGTTACGTCGTTTCGGCGGTTCCATCTCAAAATTCGGTGTACCTTGCCAATTTCTTTCATAATTTCCGAAGTGCCCTGTGTTATTATTTTGTGGCTGTTCCGTATTTCTATGTCTCTCTTTCCGTATTGGAGCGCGAGTGTCCTCTGAAATACGTAATTCTTGTATTACCTGTGTCAGCTGATCTTGTACTTCCAGGATTTCTCTTTGGTGTTGCGTATTAATTTGTTTCAGATTTTGTTTGAATTTCCTAATTTGTTCGCACTCTTCTGCATCATTAAAGACTACTGGTTTTGTGTCATTCAGATTATCATCTACCTTCGTAGATAAATTATTTAGCTGATCCGAAAGTTCAACTACTTTCTCTGATAATGAACTAATTTCCTCCATGTGTCTTTCTGAATCAATTTTCAGAGTATCTACTGTGTCCTTTAAGTTTTCTTGAGTTTTTGCAAGTTGTGTAACTGAATCGGTAGATGCAACTAAGTCAATTTTAGCTTGCAAGGTCTCATGCTTTTGATGAACAATAGTTTGCAGTTCTTTTATGGCTGCTTCGTGATTCTGTAATGCATTTTCATGCCGCGAAAAAATAGGTTGAAAATGCTCACAAATTTGTGTTTTTACGTCATTACAGACTTTTTGACATTTCGATTCAATGTTATGTAACTCAGTAGTTAAATCTTCAAGTGTTTGTTCAAGTGTGGTGTCTAACTCTTGAAGCTTTTGCTGTGTTTGTCTCTGATTTTGTTCCATTGTGTCTAACTTTTGAAGATTTTGTTCCATTGTGTCTAACTTTTGAAGCTTTTGTCCCATTTGTTGCATTAATTGTAATAACAATGCACTGGTGTCTGAAACATGTTCCTCAGTGCTATTCGGCAATGCATTTGAACCGGAAATATTCGCAGTTTGAAAAGCAGAAAATGTGTCTTGACTTATTTGAGAAAACGGTGAGGACACAAAACCTGAATCTACAGTATTTGCAAGATTGTGTCCTGTCAGTTCGGATTCCTGAGGCAAGCTGTTGCCGACCGATCGATCGATAATGCTTCCCTGTTCACTAATTGTTTCACTGTCTTACACCTTTGTTTGCAGCCCGCTCCATTTCCCTATGTACAATTACCAAATTACTACTTTGAACATTAGTTTATTCATTACTCGGTGGCGCTAACACACTGCTTTCGTCTTCACTGTCGTTTCTCAGTTTACTTTGGAGCCTAGTATTACGTTTTTCACACTCCATTATTGTCACAATATTTCACACGATAACACAGAAAAGCACAATTTGAAGAGCAAAAATAAGAAAACACATTAACATAGCACTGAAAATAATATCTCGTTAATTGCAAGCGCAGCTGCGAAATACTTGCTGCAAATCTACATGCATGCCACAACTGTTTTACTGTACAACAATGAAAAACTACAACTACAAAGGAAATTCTCTCTATAATTACGCGCTAGCAATAAACGAAAGCTACACTAATTACACAAACTACAAGAAAAAAATCAGAAGATTCCAGTGAGGTATCCTCGGCTAAGGGTCGACATATGAAACGTCCCCTTAGAAGAAGTATACATGACTGTCCTTAAACTGACACACAATATTTTTTAGCGCAACGCAATCTGACTTTCAATAATCCCTACAAAAGAATGGCCCTGACTAACATTAACCTATACCTTTCACAAATCACTTACCTCACAAAAATCTTGGTTACTCGAACTACTGCAATACAGCGAGCGCCACTACTGCCAGCTAAATAAAAGATTCAAACTACGGAATGCACTAACTACTGATAGGGATAGTTAGCAAATGAAAGATTTTAATAGAGAACAAACAATGTATTTACCTTAATATCATCAAAAGTCATAATATATATAGCAGTTCATGACATCCAGTCTTACAAATTTCAAAACTCCGCCATCTCTCTCCCCACATCCACCACTGCTGGCGGCTCACCTCCAACTGCGCAATGCTACGCGCTGTTCGCATCCAGCTGCCCAACACTACAATGGCAGACAACAATGCAAACTAGACACAGACTGCACACAGCACAGCCAGTGATTTTCATACAGAGCGCTACGTAACGTTGCCAATAAGAAAACATAAACAGCCTACTTACAAACGTCATCTGCAAGCGTGCGTAGTGCCAAAAGTAAAATTCGGGGTCGATGGTGTTATGGTGTGGTCGTGTTTTTCACGGAGGGGGCTTGCACCCCTTGTTGTTTTGCGTGGAACTGTCACAGCACAGATATACATTGATATTTTAAGCACCTCCTTGCTTCCCACTGTTGAAGAGCAATTCGGGGATGGCGATTGCATGTTTCAACACAATCGAACACCTGTTCATAATACACGGCATGTAGCGGAGTGATTACACGACCGCAACATCCCTGTATGGACTGGCCTCCACACAGTCCTGACCTGAATCCTATAGCACACATTTGGGATGTTTTGGAACGCCGACTTCGTGCCAGGCCTCACCGACCGACATCGATACCTCTGCTCAGTGCAGCACTCTCTGAAGAACGGGCTGCCATTCCCCAAGAAAACTTCCAGCACCTGATTGAAAGTATGCCTGCGTGAGTGGAAGCTGTCATCAAGGCTAAAACTGGGCCAACATCATACTGAATTCCAGCATTACCGATGGAGGTCTCCAACAACTTGAAAGTCATTTTCAGCAATATGTCCGGATACTTTTGATCACTTAGTGTGTATACCAGCTGACAGTTTTGTTAACATCTCGAATCGTAAGTCCGAGATAAAATTTTCTCACTCTGTGTCGTTTTGCTTACAAATGTTTTTCTCTCCACCTATACCAAGAGAAATGTTTATGCAGTTACACCTTATTTCAAAACAATAAAGAAGTTTTACACAACTTTCGGCTTAATCGGCGCATACTAACCGCCGCTCCCCTATAAGGAATGACTACAGTTACAGATTAATATCTGCATCTACATCTGCATCTACATACATTTATCCAATAGGAGTATCGACGAGCTGAGGACGTATCGAGAGAAGTAATCTACACCTACATACATACTCCGTAAGCCACCGTGCGACGCGTGGAGGTGGGTACGACGTACCACTACGAACCAGCTGTTTCCTTTCCTTGTCCACTCCAAAATAGAGCGACGGACAACAATTATGTATAAGTCCCGTACGAGCCCATCCTATCTTCATGGTCCTTGCGCGAAATGTTATTCGGCGGCTGGAGAATCGGCGTCAAATGCCGGTTCTCTAAATTTCCGCAATAGTACCTCGCGGGCAGAACGTCACCTTCCCTGCAGGGATTCCCGTTTGAGTTCACCAAGCATTTCTGTAATAGTTGCTTGTTGATCGAACTTACCGGTAACTAATCTAGCAGCACACTCCTGAACTGGTTCGCTGTCTTCCTTTAATCCGACCTGGTGGGGATTCCAAACACCCGAGTAGTACTCAAGACTGCGTCACACTAGTGTTCTATATGCGGTCTCCTTTGTGGATGAGGCACATTTCCCCAAAATCCTCCCAATAAAACGAGGTCGAACATTCGCCTTCCCAATTACCAACCTGATGTGCTCATTCCACTTCATATCATCGCTTTGCAAACATTACGCCTAGATATTTAATCGAATAGACTTTGTCAAGCAGCACACTGTTAACCCTGTATTCGAATGCTATATGATTGTTTCTTCTATTCATCCGCATTAACTTACATTTTGCTCCATGTAGAGCAAGCTCCCATTCGTAGAACCAACCAGCAATTCTGTCTAAGTCGCGCTGTATCCTCCTACAGTCACTCAACGACGACAGCTTCCTGTACGCTACAGCATCAGCAAACAGCTGCAAACTGCTGTTCACTGTGTCCGGCAGATCATTTATGTATGTAGAGAATAAAAGCGTTCCTATCACATTCCCCCGAGGCACTCCTGATGGTACCCTTGTGTCTGGTGAGCACTCGCCGTCAAAGACAACGTACTGGGTTCTGTTACTTAAAAAGTCTTCGAGCCACCCACATATCTGGGAACTTAATCCGTATGCTCGGACCTTCGCCACTAGTCTGCATTGGGGTACCATGTCAAAAACTTTCCGGAAACCTAGGTGTGGAATCTGCCTCTTGCCCTCCATCCATGGTTTGCAGGATATCATGTGAGAAAAGGGCAATCTCTGGCGGTTCTGAGGCACCAGATATAGACCTATGCTGTATTAGTGGAACCTCAATGAGCAACAATGCGGGCACTGACACCGGCATGCAATCGATCATAAAGGTGACGTATACTGTCTTGGGATACGTTATTCTGCGTTAACTTAAGGGGCTCCGGAAAGGCTCAAAATCATGAAAAGTTCAATTTTTACTTTTTTGCGTTTTCTGAATCTGCAGACTATTACCTTTTAATAGATATATAATTTATTCAATTCCGAAGACTACAACTATATTTAAATTTTTTTTGAAATGTGTTCTACATGGGCGTGACCCACTGTGGCGCTGTTAAACTGCTGTCAAATGGTGTTATTATTAACGTCCGTGTTCATCAGGTACATTTTAGTGATGTGAGATAAAGTATGTGTTGTGGCTAACCTGTGCTGGTTCAATATATATCGCTGGTGTGATTGTCGATTGTTTCATGTTTATTTACTCTGTCGTTATCTCGAAAATATTCGTAATTAATTCTGTTTCTTGAGTCTCTGTTTTGTTGAAGTATAATAATGAGTAAAAGTAAAGTTATTAGAAATCCTCTGAAGGCTTTTAAGAAAAGGACAAATGTTGGAAAGCCAAAGGTATGTGTTATTACTGTAAACATACTTCTTCAACCGATGAAAATCCCCAACATAGCTTGTGTCCCAAAGAAGAAGACAGTTGATGTAAATATAACAAAGGATTGCTAACTGGTGAAGTGTACACTCATAAGCATAGTCTGCCTCATGCAATAATGGAGGTGATAAAACCTATTTTCAGAGACTTAGCAGCACCTGAACTGTTGAAAAAGTGTATTCACGGAAAAACTCAAAACCCCAGTGAAAGTGTAAATAGTGTTATATGGTCGAGAATCCCCAAGACTGTATTTGTTGGAATAGAAACACTTCACTTTGGTGTGTATGATGCCGTTGCGACTTTCAATGATGGCAACATTGTAAGGTGCAAGGTATTTAGAAATATGGGAATGAAGATAGGTTCTAACATGGTACGAGCGATGCTTGCTTTAGACAAGGAACGCCTTCGGGCTGCAGACAGGGCTGTAAAGAGTCTAGAAATACAAGAAAGAGTAAACAGGAGGAGGAACAAGAGGAAGCTGGAGGAGGAGTTTGCAGAGGATGAAGATAATCCATCCTATGGACCTGGAATGCACTAAAAAGTTAATCCAATCTTTGTCGCTCGATTCTCAAAACTTTTATTTTCTCATACTAATTACATGTTTTCTAAGGATCTTCCAAACATATTTGTTTCAAACTTTCAGTAAATGTTACACAGTACCTTCTGCATAATTTAACACAGCCTTTTTCCAAAAAACTGTATATTTTTGAATATATAAATAAAAAATTGCAAAAAAATGTTGTGAATTTTCATTACAATTGAAAAAAATCATCTTTAATAACTGAACTAAAATTTTGTAAAATCCCTGTGTTAAGTTGTAGCCCATATTCCAATAAATATTCTGTAAAAAGTTCAACTTCCTACCTCAAATGCTTTGTGAGGAAAGATGTAATTTATAAGCGTTATTTTAACATTGCAAGTATAGGGCGTTCCGGAGCCCCTTAATCTGTTCTCGTGGCCCTGTAAGAGTTATAGGTGGACGAGTCACACTGATCAGCTATCGTCCCATCACATCCCGAGTCTAGCGATCGTGCTGGCCAGGGAACCTCCTACTCTTCTTGTAGAACACATAGAGTTTCACGGGCAGTGCGAGGGCGAGAATTATCCTGATAGAAAAGGACCGAAGGTGGACGAGAGTTGTAGCTTATCGCGACCAGACCATAAGGGCTGCGATGGGAGCAGTGTGTCTCAGACGGAGACATTGTTCTAGACATATCACGCCAAGTTTAAGTCGTACGCGCGGAAGACCGCAACTTGCATGCAGTGAGAATCAGCTTACATCGCTGAAGACCACGGTGCACCATTGCTTCTTCCAGGTGGTCTTCAATCTTGCCTAGCATGTCCACTGCAAACTGTTAGCGCTAAGGTTTGTCCGCAGCCTTTAACACCTGAAACAGCTGCATCTTTTAGGGATATAGACCCAACCTCTTATGCAAGGCATTGTGCACTGTTGATCGTCTACGAGATGGGCGGTTCTAAGCACAGATTTTGTCGGACTTCTTGCAAACGCCTGCCGTACTTTGTCCACGTTGACGTCTGAAACATACGGGCAAGCCGCTCTATTTTTATGGGGAACACGTCCTCTCTCCATAAATGACTTACGCAAAGCCAGAATAGCTAGTCAAGCAGGTTGTTGGAGCTTTGGTAGTTCTGCTAGGGGCACAAGTACACATCGGTACGGCTTTGGGTCAGGACATAACATCTTCCCACTAGATACTTTGGGAATCGGGAAACTAAAATATTTGAAATACGAATTATATGAACATCTATTCTAGTCACAAGATTTGGCAGTTTCTGAATTTTCACCCATAATCATTTTGAAAGAAATTTGTTGCTCGAAATCTTGTTTAGTCCAATAGAGAGGTTACAGCAGCAGTATTTTTGTGAACTTCCAGGATCGTACTTCAGCGATGGCACTACGCACTGGTAAAATGGTGGACAAAGCGCACAGACACTAAAAGATACTATGTGTAGGTGCGTTTTTGGCATACAAACACAATTCTTCGCTACCAAGTCTAGTATTTTTCTTCTTGCTCGTGTGCTAACAATATCAGAGTCAAGCCGGTACACTTTCTCCCTTGTATCGTTATCCAGATTATTGCTTATCGTTCATCTTGGCTAAATAGCGGAATGTTGTTAACTACAGGGAGAAAGATCGTTTTAGTGTTGAGGAAATCATTACTACTGTGATTTCTACACATTAACAGATAACTTTTGAACGTTGTCTCTGTTTTATAGCATAGCTCGATTTATGGAGAGTTGTTCTTACGCTCATGTTCACATTGTTGATTCGTAAACCTCATTATGGGACGTGACTGGAACGCTGGAACCACGTCTGAAGCTAAAAAGAGTTCATTTCCCGGAAGAGCCATGTTGCGACACCATTTATCTACGATCAGTCAAATTACTATTTCATTTCCGAAATAGGAAATGAGCAATTTTTCCCGCTTACAACGCGTGACGAGTTGTGCAAAGGATTGTCGTTTTTTTCTTTTGTTGATTTCTTTTTTCGCGTTTTGCTCTTTGTTTTTTGTTTTAATGGAACGTTTTTTGTGTTGGGATCCAGTGTCTTTTGTGAGCACTGCACGCTAACAACGCCAGAATCTACACATTAGGTTCGAAAACTAGAAGCGTACTTGTACAGGTCAGAAGTATCAAAATGACTCTTAAATAATACATAAGGTTGCAACGATTCTTATAGAACTTGTGAAGCCAGGAAATAAAATGTCAGTTAAAACTGGCGACTCGGTCAGTACGAATGGCGAACGTATTTTTTCCAGTTTTGAAACTGCATGCTATTCGCTGATAGCACAGGAAAACTGCGATCTCTGGTTTGTAGAAAAAATGGACTTAAGGTAAACATCTTAAAAATGAACACGATGTTTCATAAGTCGTCGGAGAATGCAACCATGACCATCGGCACAAAAACTCTAGAAGCAAGTAAAGAGTGTGTGTTCGTTGATCAGCTACTGAACAACAAGGCGACATTAAGGCTGATATCTTCTGCCATATGAAACTATGGAAATAACTCGATAGTCTATTCAAGCCCAAAATGTCAGTGGACTTGAAAAGAAGAACCTGGAGCCAATGTGTTCTTCACGTTTTAACTTACACGTGCGAGACATTGACATTAGCTGAATTTGCAAAATTGAAATTGAGCACTGTCAGAGTATGGATAGACCAATGCTAGGCCTAACTCGAATAGATCGCAGAAGAACATACGATATTCTATAACTGTCGGATACTCAGAAGAAGCAAAACACTTTCTAGATTCTAAAATTCACTGTCTTGGTCACAAAATATTTTATTTAAATTTATTACCGGTTTCGGCTTTGCAACCATCATCAGAGCTAAGAATTTAGCAGCGTCATGTAGGCTCGTAGTTATGTATTGACTAGTCGCCTACATCATCATCGTGATCTTGAACAGTTTCCTGTCTCTGGCCCGGTCTGTTTGGCACTTAGGCCTTTCCATCGTCTTCTGTCATGCCACCATCCGCCTTCACTTTGGTCCAGTCTTCTCCTTTCTTCTGGACGCATTCCTCTATTTCTTTCAGCCATTTGTCCCTCGGTCTTCCTCTTGGTCTCTTCCTTCCAGTTTCATCTCGTGTATCCTCCTGGGTATCCTCTTCTCTTCCATTCTCTTAACATGTCCATACCATCTCAGACTTAATTTCTTTATCTCATCCTGTAATGGTTCCACCGTCATTAACTCTCTGATCCTCTTATTTCTTAACCTTTCTATCTTTGTCACTCCAATATTGTTCCTCAAGAATTTCATCTCACTAGCTTGTACTTTGCTTTTCTCTCTTCCTTTCATAACTCAGATTTCGGCTGTATACCGCAGGATCAGGACATAGTATGGCTGGTATATAACATTTTTACTGATTTGGGGTACATCCTTGCTCCATGTCAGGCTTCTGACACTCTTCCGAAATGCTTCTGCTTTTTTCCCCCGCTCGTTTATTTCTCTGTCGTTTTTTTCCATCTTCCTGCATCAGGCTTCCAAGGTTCTTGAAACTCTCCACTCTCCTCAATCGTTCCCCACCAACTGTTATTCCAGTTGTTCCTCTCTCCTTTTCTCTTGTTGTGATAATCATCTCATTCTTACTTATACCAAATTTCATCCCATATTCTTGTACTGTTCGTTCCCACACGTCCAACTGCTCTTCTACTTCCTCCTCCTCCTCATTCCCCCCAATCATCAGATCATCTGCAAACACCATAGCTTTCATTTTTTCTTCACCAGTTACTTGTGCTACTGTACTCATTGTATCATCCATCACTACTATGAAGCCTACATGACGCTGCTAAATAGTGCCAGAAAGTGAGAGCGGCGCGGGAACATTACGTCCCAAAGAAGACTACAAAATGAATGAGTGAGTGAGTATTTATTCACTTATTTTTCGTTTAACACTCACGAAGGCTAGGCGGGTTATTGTAGATTTCGTTCTTTTCAGCCAAATATCTCAGCAGGCGAGTAGGGGAAATAATTAAATGGGAATATTTGGGCAGTTCTGGAATTATGTGTTGTATGTTTTTCATTCTCTGGGTACAGCGGTCTGTTCAAGTACCGACCCGTTGTGGAGTCAGAGACTTTTCAATCAAATTCCAGGCGAGCTGGTAATGGGACACAGGTAATTAGAATTAGGAATATATACGTGAAGCGATTTCCAGTTCCGAATTTACATTTCAACCAAGGGAAACTCCTGAAAACCTTGGTTAGAACCAAGTGATGGGAACAATGTTTCATTTAGTTCTGGGACAGTATTTCCTAGAAAGTGTATTTGTGATTAAAGTTGGTGACTTGTTCGACAACTACCAGTGGGCTTGTTCTATACATTCCGTCGTTTAGTGTAGCGAGCAAGAGAGTTCATACCACTACCAAGTATCACAGATTAAAGAAAACAGCAATTCTGTGGTGTTCAATAAATTAAAGAGTCGCTTTTTGAAACTCCCTGATTGTCCCATTGCGGCACACAGGTTTAAAATTTGTCTCTTTCTCTTTGTAATGAAAAGCATGGAGCCCTGTGACACCAATCACGGGCTCATCAAGCTTCGAACAGAAAGGTGTCGACACGTGTGAAAAAGAGGTCAGAGAACAGTTCATGTGAGGTGTAAGACAGGTTAATGAAGTCACCCTGGCAGCAAATTTCATCACAATTCCACCCAACGCCACTTGGACTTGTCACACGATGAGAACAGCGTCACAACCCTCTTACCCGTATTTAAGCGATTCTCTTGACGGCTCTGTGATGAACCACGTCGCCCAGTGTAGGAATCACGTGGTTATGCTATGGGTGGCTGAGGAAAACATTTCGGACACACCGCCACTCAGAACTGAGACAAAATGGCCTCAGGAGATAGCACAATTGCGTCAATGAGACCACCTCTTCCCCTGGGGCGTTGATTCCCACACATAGTGCTGTCGAAAACGACAATTTGTAGTGTGATGAGCAACAGGACGACATTCTCGACAATGTTCAACACTGCTAAAACCCTAGAGACGGATCAATCCTTTCCTAAGGAGATTGCGGGCTGCAGCCCCATTGAACATGATCTGACTCATTTGTACTGCAATGCAACTTCAATCTTTGCTCTGGTGTGCTCCTCCTTTGGCATGTTCATCGAGGGGGTGAGGGGGGGGGGGGAGGTTTGCAACATTGAAACACCTTTGGTGCCACCAGCTCACCTATGTTGAGTACTTTAAAAATGTACCTATACAGAAATTTTGACACCTATTCAGCTGAGTGGAGCTCCACTGCTGCTGTAGCGCCTTAGGGCAGGCAATCCATTCGACACTCCTGAGAGTCTGCATGCCCAGAAACAAGTGCGCCACTCAGTCGAATGGGTGAGCCAAATTTCAGACTTGAGAGTCACAATTGGAGGCAATTATTGGTTTTCAAAAAGAGCTCCCTTTTATTATGCTGCACAGTGTAATTCAATATTGATTCAAATATTCAACTGAACTGGTGGATCTTCTCTTAACTGGTACATATTTTCATTTATTTGCATTACCCTGCCGTTTGTTGATACACTGCAGCAACCAAGCATGTAAATTCGATATCTCCTTCTACCCGATGGTGAACAAAGGTGGTTTAGCAAGTCTCACAAATGTCCATGAAAGAATGGAACATTTTTGTAGCTTTTTCATGGTTGTTAAGCTCGATTATTCCAAGGATAGTGTAGAGAATTTCAACAATGAACACTGTAGTACATTTCAAAACAAAATTGGATGAATTTTGCATGGAGTCTGCATCATTACAGAAGACCATTTCCTTTTGGATTAATGAATTCAATCGTAGTTGGAAAAGCACCAAAGATTAAGAGTGCTCCGGCCGTCCAATTGAGGTCACCACAAGGGAAACCAGTGACAAAACCCGTGATATGGTAATGCAAACGACCGAATACAAATTTATGAGACTTCTGAGACCGTAGGTACCTCAACCGAGTGAGAGCATATCCTGCACGGCTAATTGGCTATGAAGAAGCTGTGTGTGAGATGGGTGCAGCGATTTCTCACAGTCGACCAAATGTGTACCTGGCGCAATATTGCAAGGCAATGTCTGGCGATGTTCAGACGCAATCCGCAAAACATTTTACGGTGATTTGCGGTGATTTGTGACCGTTGGTGAAACCTGGATCCATCATTTCACGCCAGAGTGAAAACTGCAGACGAAATGATGGGCAAAGGATGGTGAAAGTGCACCGAAGAAACAAAGACCATTTTGTCAGCTGGTAAGGCGGTGACCACTGTTTTTTGGGATTCACAAGCAATAATCGTCATAGATTACTTGGAAAAAGCTGAATATAACTGGATTCCATTGTGCTTCATTGTTGGATCGTTTGAAACTTGCGTTGGCTTAAAAATGACCAAGGTTGGCACACAAAAAATTGCTCTTTTACCAGGATAATTCACCAATACACACATCTGTGTTAAAAATGGAGAAAGTACGTGAATTGGATTCTGAATTGGTTCCATATCTACCCTATTTATCAGTTTTAGCCCAAAGTGACTTCTTTTTGTTCCCTGACTTGAAACTTTGGCTTGCTGGGAAGAAATTTCCATCAAATAAGGTATGATATTTGCAGTCAACAAGTATTTTTCAGAGTTTGACAGAAATTATTTTTCCGTTGTGGTGAAAAAGCTGGAGCATCGCCGGACCAAGTGTATATCCCTCAAAGGAGACTATGTCGAGAAGTAAGGTGAGTTATCTACAAAACTAACCTTTTTTCTTCCTTTTCTTACCAGAGTTATCAAACCACCACACACTCGTTCACAGGGCACGATCGATCTGCGATCAGGAGAGCGTTCCAGCAGAACTGCAGCATCGCGAGACAAAATTTCGGAAAAATGGGTACAACCAGAAGCAAATAAGACACGTACTCAGACAGACTGCGCCAAGAGAACAAGAAGAAGAAACAGAAGAACACAAGTCATTGGCATGCATTCCATTTGTCGGAAACACCTCAAGAAAAATCGGTAGAATCCTGGGGAAATGTGTATTCCGACCCCCTGCAAAAACCTTGACTCTACTGGGTTCAGTGCAAGATGACCTAGGCCTTCGAAAACCAGGCGTTTATCAAATTCCCTGTCAGTGCGGAAAATCATACATTGGGGAGACAGTCCGCACTGTAGAAGAGAGGTGCCGCGAACACAAGCGCCCTACCGAATTACGCCAGGCCACTAAATCAGTCGTGGCTGACCATTGTATAAAGACTGACCATACTATGGACTATGAAAAAACAAAACTACCCTGTCAATCCTCCTATTCTGGGACTGCGTTACTATTTTTGCTCTCGTGTGCAGGTTGCAATCACTAGCGGCCATTCAAAACTATTCGACGAAATTTGAGCGAGATCCGAAGCAGTAAACGGTACTATACTTTTCCAAACCCCCCCCCCCTCCCTCTTGTGGCATGATCACGCGGGACGTAACATTAACATGTGCAAGACTAAAACGGAAAAGGGTAACTCCATGATTTTTTTCGGTGTTTTTGACAGTTGAACTTGTAACGTTCTCAACAAAGTTGTGTGGATGACACCGAGTTTGTTGCAGAATTGTAGGGGAGAGGGGGGGGGGGGGGACGTCTTAGAGGGAACCTTTGCCGTTTTATTCATTCACATGTTAATGTTACATTCACACCTGATCACGCCACATGATTGTGGAAAACAGGAAGCCTGTGAAAGCATAAGTACTCTTAGCTGCTTCTCATCACGTTCAGATTTCGTCAAATGGTTTTGAACAGTCAGTAGTGGTTCCAGCGTGTACACCAGAGCACAAATGGTGCACTGACGTTTAATTGGGATACAGCCCCACAGTGTTCTTGGAGAACGGTTGAAACGTCCGAGGGTGTAAGCAGTGTCAAATTCTGTCAAGAAGATCTTCCTATTGCTCATCGCACTGTGTACTATCGTTTTCGATCGCGAAATGTATGAGAATGACAGCCCCAGGGAAAGCGATGGTTTCATTGACACCTTTTATGCCAGCCCTGAGGACTTTTCATGTCAGTTCAGAACAGCGCTGCGTCTAAAATATTTTATTTCGCCACCCATAAGAAACCCGCGAGATTTCAACGTTGAGTGTCGGAGAGACGTCAAGAGAAATGGGTGACATCTCGGTAAGAGGGGTTGTAACGACTTTCATATTCTGTGACACGTCCACGGTGGCGTTGCGAAGAATTGTGGTGGACTTTGGTGCCAATGTAACATTATTAACCCACATTACAACTCATATGTACTCCTAAGAGCTGGAATTTTTTACGCATGTTGAAAGGTGGCTACACTGGGTCACAGCGACAGAGATTGCGCCAAAGATTATTATTCCGCCGCCTCCACTGGAGCAGTAATAGTTCAGAGGATGTCGAGGGCAGTTGTTGTTCTGTTGCGCGAGAGAGTAGACGCTGTTCGGTTGGTGTAATGTATAAATGGAAGAAGTTGCAATTGCCAGAATATATTTGAGAAATGATATGGGCTTTTGATTTATGATGCTGGTGTAGTGGAATATTTTCGTCAATATAAAAATGGTTCAAATGGCTCTGAGCGCTATGGGACTCAACTGCAGTGGTCATCAGTCCCCTAGAACTTAGAACTACTTAAACCTAACTAACCTAAGGACATCACACACATCCATGCCCGAGGCAGGATTCGAACCTGCGACCGTAGTAGTCGCACGGTTCCGGACTGCGCGCCTAGAACCGCGAGACCACCGCGGCCGGCTTCGTCAATATATAATGAGGTAAAAAGGTATTACAGTTTTCTTTAATGACAATCCCTCTTGCTCACAGGTACAGTCAACAAAGCATCTGGCTCGTGTTCATTTATTAGACTTGTAACTCTGGTTTCTATGTGCAATTATAGTATTTCTTGTTTTTCAATTAGTTCATTGTTTAAAATATTTTGTCGTAATGAGAAAGAATCGAGCCAGATACATGTACGTTGAGTCACACAGAACAGTTACACTTGTGCTTTGTTGCTTCGGAGCTTTTATAGTTGCAGGGGACTTAATTAATCAATTGTGTTAATGGTAATTCCTTGTCATATTTTATTTTTATTTTATGCAGTCAGATTGCGTGCTAATACTAGTCAGGGCCAACCGATTACGAGACTTCGTAACCGGCCACACAGCTACTAAAATTATTGCGTTTATTCATTAATATTAATCCTTTTCTTTTTAATTAAGCCCCCATGCAATGTGTCGACACCTTTTTGTCCGAACGGTCGCGGAGCCCGGGGGTGAGGTCGCAGGGCGCCAGGCTTTTGCAAAGGAAGGTTGTAGGCGCTTTTGAACCCAGTTTCAAACTAATGCGTCGCAATGAGAGACAATTACGGGGTTTCCAAAAAGGGGTATGTGGGAACGTGGGAGGAGCCAGTGATGCGTGCTTCGTTTACTCCATGTAAGTGCAGCGAACGTTAAATATAAGTTTCTACTTTTTGACTGTTAGTTCAGTTAGTTTTCTTTTCCCAGTCGGAAAAATAAAGTATTTTGTGCAAAGCTGTATGTGGATTTAATTTGTTTCCCACATAATTGGTTACCCCGGGAAAAATAAGAAAAGGTCTCGCAACTTAATATTGTGCGGCAGTTTCGCCATAGATGGAAGAAGCTAACAAAATTCTGTAAGCAACAAAAGACGAGATACAACGGCTAAAGCAAGAGATTGGGCTTTTGGAGCTTGCAACGCCTAAGAATGATTTGCGGACTCCGGTAGTAGCAGCCGCACCACGAGCATACATACTCACATGCCGAAGATTTTTCACGCACGAACGCGCCACAGTCGCAGTTAAGAGCGCCTCCATTCACGCCTACGCAACCAGACGTATGGTTTGCAATAATATCTTGGAGCAACAACGCATAACCGAAGACCGCGAAAAGTTTACCCTCGCAGTTAGCAACTTGGATCAGAGGGCAACAGCGATAGTCTCTGACACGATCATACATGCGCCTCTCCAACAATCACACACACACTTAAAACGGCGTTGATCGCTCGCTGCATGAAATTACCTGAACAGCGTCTTTCCCAGGTGATGTATCAGGAGAATCGTGGGGACAGAAGTTCATCTGAATTTTGGAGACATTTACGCACTATAGTCGACGCAAGTATCATATCCAATGAATTGTTATTGCACGTCTGGCGACAGCAGCATCCTCATCAAGTTCATTGTACGTTGATTGTGTACGAAGGACCAAAGTTTCGAACTCACTACGCTTGATATGGCAGAAGAACCCATGACAAGAGGACATGGAACCACAGCGCAACAGCCCACACCGGCTCCCCGATGCTCGCAGCCAACAAGTCGTCCGTACGAGAGCAGGGAGACAAGTCAAGTTTAGGTTTAAGTATCCATTTACCCCGGGTGCTCGGCACTTTGAGGGGGGGGGGGGCGGGGGGGAGGGGCAATGTGGGAACATGGGAGTAGCCAGTGATGCGTGCTTCGTTTACGTGCAGCCGAACGTTAGACATAAGTTTTTACTCTTTGACTGTTAGTTCAGTTAGTTTTCATTTCCGAGTCGGAAAAATAAAGTATTTTGTGCAAAACTGTGTGTGGATATAATTTGTTGCCTACAGATCTTTTAATTTTTTGCACAGAGTACATACATGTATACACATTAATAAAAATTTAATGTTGAGTGGAAGTAGAAGATATTACTTTATATGGAACTGAATATTACTGTTTGAGAGTAAAGAACTGATTTACTGGGATAACGTAGACTATTTTTCGTCAAATGGCATATTTTGTTGTTACATAGCAAAGAAGTCAGGAGAAGAATACACTTTATATTTTAAACAGAGCATGGTGTTTTTTGAAAAGTCTGAAAATATTTTTACGTGGATGAAGAATTTTATTTACTGTCTCTTGGAAATGCATATACAATCTCTTTGCCACTCAGCGGTGGACAACTGAATTAAGTAACGCCACTTTAAGCTGCAGCAACTAATTACTAGCTTCATACCCGCTGTTCTTCCAACGAGTTTTCTCTCTCTTGTTTGCAACAAGAGAATTTCCAACATCGTATTTGAAATTATTTCTTTGATTCAATGATTTTCGTGTTGAGGAGAATTGAGCTTGGTCTGAGACAGAGATTATATACAAATGAATTACTAGACTTCGTTGTCCACTGAGATGAATTTATATTATGGATATCGGATGGAAATACACGATCTATCTAAAATCCGAAACCACATTCATCACATACACGACACCACAGACAGCATTAGCTAGAAACAGGAAATCGCAATGGAATGTGATAATAAATACTTCCTTACAATTCCATTTATGTTATACAGTGTAAGAAATGCCCACAGTTTACTGTATTACACATTTTCAGTCCCTGGTGCAAGTATTTGTGAAGAGATTCCTGCTGTAGCATTGCAAATCCTGCAACTATGAAATGTTAGAAATCCTTATGAACCGTTAGATTTTGTGCATAGATTTCATCTTTGTGTTTACCCAAAGAAGAAGTCCAGTGGCGTTAAATCAGGCGAACATGCTGGCCGACTGATAACACCTTCACTTCCTATCTAGCGTTCACCAAAGAGTTGGGAGAGCGCTTTCCTAGCTACAGGCGAACAATGAGCCAGGCACCCATCGTGGCGGATACTAAACTCTACATACACCCTAAAAATAACACTTGAAGTCAAAAATCAATCAAGAAAATATTATGTATTCACTTTCTGTGACAAACAGACATATTAGGAACTGAAAAGCAACATATACACTGCATAATTAATAATAATTTCAATACTGATACCTTGAGCATACAAATGAAACAGCGGTCAGGTTCAAAACTAAACATACACTGTGATGTTCCTCACTTTCAGGCCCAGTTTAATGTTTTGTATTGCCACCTTCTGCTGCAATCGCAGCTTCCAAATGCCGAGGCATAGATTCCACCAATTTTTTTGTGTACGCAGGTGTAAAGTGATTCCACTCTTTCACTAAGGTTTTTTTAAATCATCTTTGCTTTTGATGTTTTATTTTTTTAGCCTACGCTTTAGTTCTCGCCAAAGATGTTCAGTTGGGTTAATGTCTGGTGACTGGGGAGACGACTGCAACTGTTTTGGTACATTAAAGTAGCCATTCTTTTACGATAATGGCCGTATGCTTGGGGTCATGTCTTGCTGAAACACCCAGTCTGTTCTTAGTCCCAGTTTCCCCGAAGATTGCTTCAGATTATCGTTTAAGATGATGAGCCGGCCGCGGTGGCCGAGCGGTTCTAGGCGCTACAGTCTGGAACCGCGCGACCGCTACGGTCGCATGTTCGAATCCTGCCTCGGGCATGGATGTGTGTGCTGTCCTTAGGTTAGTTAGGTTTAAGTAGTTCTAAGTTCTAGGGGACTGATGACCTCAGAAGTTAAGTCCCATAGTGCTCAGAGCCATTTGAACCATTTTAAGATGATGAACTACTTCAATTTATTCACAATACCTTCAATAAATATTAAATTACCAACCGCAGCTCCAGACATGTAACCCCAAACAAGAATATTTCCACCACCGCACTTCACTGATGGGAAAATATTTCTATTCTTCCAACTTTCATTCCTTTATCGCCACACCTTTTGATGTCCATCACACTCGAGGATGTTAAAGTTACTCTCATCCGTGAAAAGTACTGTATTCCAAAATGTGGAATCTTTATTTCGGTGCAGAGTTGCAAATTCTAGGCGCTTCTGTTCATTTACCCTGCTTATGAACGGTTTCTTCCTTGCTGTTCTCCTTTCAAATTCATGATTGTGCATCAGTCTTCGTACTGATATGGGATGAACATTATTTCCACTAGTATTTGCGACATCTAATGCCAACTCAGTAGCTGTAATTATGGGATCCGCATTCACTTTTATAATGATGTGTCGGCGCTGTCTGTTAGATAATTTTGGTGGTCGCCCACATCTAGCTTTGTTTTCTACACTTCCTCTATCCCTGTAATTTTTTATTACTGTATGGACACTTGCATGGCTCCTTCTACAATTTCCCCAATTTACCTCAGTGAAAAGCCCTTTTTACTGAGCTCAATAATATTTTTCCTCACCTCCACCGGTATTTCGGTTCTTTTTGAATCCATGTTAGGCGATCGAATTATTTATTGCAATACATGTCTATTATATCAACAAACCACCGCACTTGCTCTGTGTGCCGGCCTGTGTGGCCGAGCGCTTCTAGGCGCTCTGCAACCGCACGACCGCTACGGTCGCAGGTTCGAATCCTGCTTCGGGCATGGATGCGTGTGATGTCCTTAGGTTAGTTAGGTTTAAGTAATTCTAAGTTCTAGGGGACTGATGACCTTAGATGTTAAGTCCCATAGAGCTCAGAGCCATTTGAACTTGCACTGTGTTCACTGCAACACCTATCTTGCAACTAACAACAGACTCGAAGTGTATGTTGACTTCCGTATCGCAGTAAACATACACTGTTGCATCTATCAGGCTAGCAGTACGCGATACCCGTCTGAAGACCTTGGTTTATTTTATTGTGGACGTGGACGCAGGCAAAGAGTTGCACGTCTACCTCTGTGCATCCAGGCTGTACGCAACATGCTACAAAATTGGGGTGTATGTAGACTTTAGTGTCCGATTGTACATCTGTGTACTTCAAGTGGTACCTCTTCTTCAGAAGATGTGGCAGCACTTTGCTAAGAAATTGAAAGTATTTTTTAACCGGTAATGTTTCTTCAATGAAGGAATGACTAATCATATAGTTTCCAATAATCCTACATTAACTTTCACACCTCACTGCTTGTGGTGCCCAACCTGCCTGAGCCGGTGTGGATTCTCAGCAGCCTAGTAATCCATATCTCTTTTATACAGGTTTCCATGATTTATAAAGAGAACTTGTAAGGTGGTCATGTCATTTTCATTTTTGTATGTTGTCGGTGTGCACGACAGAGAGAGAGAGCAAGCCACGTTACTGTTAAACAAACTTTGGTGTTGTCGTGGCACAGTCTTTGCCTCTCCGCAGTCTGATACATTCTTAGTTGATTTGTGATAGATGATGGACGTATTTAGTAGTGCTATGTCGACTTGTAGTTGTATCTGTTAGACGAAGAAAGATTGATTGTAAAGGACTGCGATGATGAATATGATGTATGTAGTGGAAGGCGTAAGGAATATAAATTTTGAATGATGTTATATGTTTTTGAAGAGAAGTCTGGCGTAAGACTGCAGCACTGAGCATCTAATTTGTACAAATTATTATTGGCAGCTAGTTAACTCTATTCACTTGCTCAGTGCTGAGAGAAAGACTACCCCATTTTCCTGAATCATGCATTAAGATTTCAATTGATTAAGCCGTTTGCTTTTTATAGAAACTCTCTAGGAATATCATTTCACAGGAATAATTACGCTCCCCATCCCACTGTTTAGCACTACGCGTTACCATATTGCACCATGTAGTGTGCAACAGTTTGAATATTTATTTTAGCTTATCCACTGCCTGCTTGCTGTTTGATATTGTACTTTCGAGAAATATGCAACAATATTGTCAAGACGCGAGGTAAGTGGAAATTTCGATTACGGCCAGATAATTGTTTTACTTTCGTTGCGCATTTAATATAAAGACACGTTGCATTCAGATCAGTTACAGTTCAATTCAAATTAGGTTTTGTCTAGGCAAAGGTTAGCAAGCGAGTGTAAGTTGGATAATATTGAGGGTTGAATAACACTTGGGCGGTTTTTTGTTCTACTGATTTTTATTTGTATGAACTAGTTTTCGGCTTATTAGTCTTTCAGACTTCGCGATGAAGACTTGACTGCAGTATGAAGTGGTTACCGGTTACTGACAGACTTAAAGACATCAGTGGTCCATCAGCCGGCAGAGGAGAGGGGGATACTCCAAAGGCGAAAACCAGAAGGTATGATTTTACATGGACACTCAGTAAAATCCGATATACATCTCCAGTGTACACCTAGGAGAAAGTAATAATTCTAAAAAAGACAGGACATGACAACAACGATGTTACCTGTAAGAGCACCTGACAATGGCAATATGCCAAAATGGACTCATCCTGAATGATATAAAATATAAACAATTTACATAGCAGTGTAGCTAGCTATTATCCATAATAATCATGTCGTTAAAAGACATATTTTGCACTGCTGGCCCCAAAGAACAAAAATTAATTTCGTTATAAAAATTCACTTAATTTTGATTCTGTTGTGTAAAATTCTTCTACCTTCGATTTGGTAAAACAGAGACCAAGGCAAAAGAAAACATTTTAAAAATTGTTTTTGTTCATAAAATGGGCTCGGGGGCCTTATTATACTTGTCCTCGTGAAGACGGGCCTAAAGAAAAAATGCCTGGGGTCAGTTGCGTAGAAGGTATCCTTTTTAGAGATATTTGGTGCGAGATAGCGGATCCCAGATTCCCGCGGAAAGAAAAACGTCTTGTATCACTTTGAAAGTTTAAGTAGAACCAGTCCATGAAGACAATGGTTCGTTAGTGAACTTCAATCTAGTGTACACGTTGGCGTACCCACTGCAAACACTGTTTCCTGTTCGCCTCACATACGTGAAGCGTTCGCAGTACTCGATCACTGCCTTGCACAATCGCGACACTCAACAGCTGTGAAAATTGCTAATTTCTGACAGTTGGAGAGGCACTAGCGCACTTAGCGGCGAGAAGCCGATCATCTCTTTACGTCATTTACGCGTTAAAACATAGACACGGTATTTCAGGCATAATAACCATGTTTTTCTGTTGCTGTCTGTGCTTATCATGATAGGAGCTACCTTGATACATAGCAATTTTGCACGGAGTGTAATAATCCGCACTTTTTTTATATTTCACTTGACTTTACTTTTCACTACTATTTTTTTAAAGTAAATTTTCTTCTTATTCGAAACAAGACTGTGTTGAAGATTCTGATGTTAATGACTTTGACGCTTCTGCCTCTGAACAATAATGACGATGGAATTCATTTCTCCTTCTTTGGGAAACTGTTTTATCGCTTTTGACGTTTTTTTACAACGTTTGTGTGGCAGTTTGTCCTCAGTTACAGTTGTGGTGGGTTATTTGGAACGTTAAATAATGCAGGTACAGTATTTAATACCATTTTCCCGTTTCTCGTGTTCATAAACTGGCTTGACTCGATGCATAGCAAAAAAAAAGCTTCACGTTATTGTGTAGATGTACGACGAGTTTTTTTGCAAAGGGGTGTCTTCTGATGCTTACTATCCATTTTCTCCTAAAAAGAAATAGTTTTCTTCTCCATATGTCTGTGGATGCACGATTACCCAGTATGATTACAGGTTGCCTATCTAACGGCCTCCAGGGGAAACAATTTTAAATACTGCCCGAATTTAAAAATATGTTGACTGAATATATAAATAAAGTGTATTGACTGAATTTAAAAATTTAATATATAAATGTATTGACTGAATAAATATATAAATATGTTGACTGAATTTAAAAACTTAAAATGCTGTCATAATCTACACATTAAGAGGTATAATCTTCTGTAAAAGCTTTAACACAATAAGCCACGTATTAAAGTTATGAACTGTGTATATGCCTCGAGTGATGATGATTCACGAAGCGCGAATTACCCCAGACCATTTTCATCCAGAATTGAGTAACAGAGCACTTAGCGACTGCTAATTATCTTTCCACATTATTTCAAACCTTGACGAAACTTATTCTAGTTGACACCCCCGTCAAATGAAGAAAAGAAAAAAAAAGTTTATTGCTTACTACATTTAAACCTTCAGTATCAGGTATGACTTTTAGTTTATTACTTCTTTACTATTAACTATAATCGCAACACATTTTGCAGACGGTATCCAAATGTGCCAATGAATTCACCTGTAAAATGATATTTTTTACGACACACAGGTCAGGACATATGATGTCTTCAGCGTTGAGATACCAAAAAAACTAGGTTTTCTTAAAACAGAGTGCAAATAATACAAACTATACTCATTCTAGTGGTTGATAGTGAGAACACGTAGCGATTTCCAACAACCTTTACACTTACACTACTGGCCATTAAAATTACTACACTAAGAAGAAATTCAGATGATAAACGGGTATTCATTGGACAAATATATTATACTAGAAGTGACATGTGATTACATTTTCACGCAATTTGGGTGAATATATCCTGAGAAATCAGTACCCAGAACAACCACCTCTGGCCGTAATAACGGCCTTGATACGCCTGGGCATTGAGTCAAACAGAGCTTGGATGGCGTGTCCAGGTACAGCTGCCCATGCTGCTTCAGCACGGTACCACAGTTCATCAAGAGTAGTGACTGATGTATTGTGACGAGCCAGTTGCTCGGCCACCATTGACCAGACGTTTTCAGTTGGTGAGAGATCTGGAGATTATGCTGGCCAGGGCAGCAGACCAACATTTTCTGTATCCAGAAAGGTCCACACAGGACCTCCAACGTGTGGTCATGCATTATCCTGCTGAAATGGAGGGTTTCGCAGGGATCGAATGAAGGGTGGAACCACGAGTCGTAACACATCTGAAATGTAACGTCCGCTGTTCAAAGTGCCGTCAATGCGAACAAGAGGTGACCGAGACGCGTAACCAATGGCACCCCACACCATCACGTCGGATGATACGCCAGTATGGCGATGACGAATACACGCTTCCAATGTGCGTTCACCGAGATGTCGCCAAACACGGATGCGACAATCATGATGCTGTAAACAGAACCTGGATTCATCCCAAAAAATGACGTTTTGACATTCGTGCACCCAGGTTCGTCGTTGAGTACACCATCGCAGGCGCTCCTGCGTATGATGCAGCGTCAAGGGTAACCGCAGCCATGGTCTCCGGGTTGATAGTCCATGCTGCTGCAAACGTCATCGAACTGTTCGTGCAGATGGTTGTTGTCTTGCAAACGTCCCCATGTGTTGACTCAGGGATCGAGACGTGTCTGCACGATCCGTTACAGCCATTCGGATAAGATGCCTGTCATCTCGACTGCTAGTGATACGAGGCCGTTGGGATCCAGCACGGCGTTCCGTATTACCCTCCTGAACCCACCGATTGCATATTCTGCTAACAGTCATTGGATCTCGACAAACTCGAGCAGCAATGTCGCGAGACGATAAACCGCAATCGCGATAGGCTACAATCCGACCTTTATCAAAGTCGGAAACGTGATGGTACCCATTTCTTATCCTTACACGAGGCATCACAACAACGTTTTACCAGGCAACGCCGGTCAACGGCTGTTTGTGTATGAGAAATCGGTTGGAAACTTTCCTCATGTCAGCACGTTGTAGGTGTCGCCACCGGCGCCAACCTTGTGTGAATGCTCTGAAAAGTTAATCATTTGCATATCACAACATCTTCTTCCTGTTGGTTAAATTTCGCGTCTGTAGCACTTCATCTTCGTGGTGTGGTGGTGGTGGTGGTGGGTAGTGTTTAACGTCCCGTCGACAACGAGGTCATTAGAGACGGAGCGCAAGCTCGGGTTAGGGAAGGATTGGGAAGGAAATCGGCCGTGCCCTTTCAAAGGAACCATCCCGGCATTTGCCTGAAACGATTTAGGGAAATCACGGAAAACCTAAATCAGGATGGCCGGAGACGGGATTGAACCGTCGTCCTCCCGTCTTCGTGGTGTCTCAATTATAATGGCCAGTAGTGTAATTTCAGACCTTTTCCAAACTTTTACTCGCTTACATGCTTAACGTCAACTATTTAACACATTAACTCATTTTTAAAGCAATCAGAAGTCTGAAGGTGTATTATGTATGGGGTTTCGATTCTTTAAAGAGTCGGGGGTTTACTGGTTATAACTAAACAATCATGTAATGTACTGTTTCATATCTTTCAGGGATCTCACGTAATGTAAGAACAATGAATATGGTGTCTTATTTTCGTTATTGCTGCTTTTTATTGCATTACGTACACTCCTTTCTGTAAGAACTATGTTACACATCAACATATACGATACTATTCTCGTCTACCCGACATCGTATTTACCAGTGTACCTTACTAGCGACTCGGAACGCTTTTGTCGCAGCGTATCACAAGAATGTACAGATGTGTCACGACTGTACGTGATGATACGAACGTTCTGGTTCCTGTTGCATCGAGACAGCCATACAAGCCAATACAATCCAACAAACATCAGTCATTGGTAGGCATCAAAGCCCTTGCCCATTCGTGGTTGAAGTTTTGACTGTCGAGCTTGTGGTTAGAAACTGCAGCTACAGTCTACAAACTACGAAAGGGTGAATATTTAAACACTTGACCGCCACTATGAGTAGCGCCTGCTTCTAATATGAATACGGTTTTCCGCCGTATTTCGTCCGATGGATGGTTCATCGGCACCATTCGACCAAACGGTCCGTATCAGTTGCGCTCGTTCCTCTCTCAAAAATACAAATCTATCTCATGATACTAGTGAACTGCAGCACTGGTGATTTGCATGTAGCAGTTTTGCGGTAAACTACAGTAATTGTGAAAAGGGTAAAAAACTTACAGAAAAGTTTGATACAGCGCTGACTGCAGTATATTTTCAACTTTTATTCATGCCTAACACTATTAATTCCTCATGTTCCCGCTAAGTGGCACGCGCAAATGAATTATTCCAGCATTCATTATGGAGTCGTAGACTGGTGCATCGTTGTTTATGGTTTCATGAATCCAGATCCGCTACTACAGTTCAGAGACAATTCACGACTAAGTAACTACCGCTTCATTAGCAAACCGTTTCATCGAATCATTCTTTCTTGCCAAGTCAATGGTAACTGGCGCATCGCACTCGGACATTCTTAAACATTACTTAATGCCTTAATTGCAATATGATATGGACACAGAATTTATTTTCGAGCATGATGGCGTGTCACAATTTTTTTTTTTTAATTTTTGAGTCACCAGTCTTCTGACTAGTTTGATGCGGCGCGGCCCGAATTCCTCACCTGTGCCAACATCTTCATCTCAGAGCAGCACCTACCACCACATTATCATCGGGAAATTGTCGGGAATCTCCGTAGGAATGTGCCGACTTGGATTGCACGCGGTGGAACAATATGCTGACCGTCACGATCACCTTATTTAATCCCAACAGACTTCTGTGTTTGGGGTTACGTAAAAGACGCTGCTTTCGGGAAACGTCTATGAGCTGCGAGAAGGAGAACAAAAGGAATTACCACCATATATCATGACTTGCTTCATAAGATTTGGCAGGAAAGTGATTACAGATGGGACATTTGACGTGCTCCAAAAGTTAGTCACAGTGAACATTTGTAAATAAAACTTGATGATATACTCCAATAAGTGCCGAATCAAACATTTCTGTAAGTTACTTACCTTATTCACAATTAAAGGTTAAATTTGTGTAACTAATCTGTAAACCCGCTGTATGTCAGAAATCAATAATTTTTGAAATAAAATCGGAACAACACGTAGAACATCAGGAGGGAAACTGGAAATTCTATCAAGATGTTCTAATAATTAAAAATGATAACCAAATTGTCCATAATACCAAAGTTTAACAATCACTTCCTAAACGTAACAGAAACATTCCCTAGGATTAGCTCAAAATAAAATTCATTGCAGTATATGTAAATATATGTATCAGAAGAATCCAAAGTATCAGTGTGGTGTGCGTAATGTAAGACCTTCAGTACACACACCATCAGATTATTTGACTTGTCGCTCTAACGAAGTAGGCGAGTGGCAGCAATATATCTCGTGGTCTTATCGTGGCGTGTTTATCTTCTGCCGTTAGGTCAGACGATAGAAATGCCACTGGCATGCTTAGAGTACCAGATTGACGGTGACCAAAATTGACAATCTGAAGTTCCTTTGGTATTAGTACGTTAATCTTAACCTCACATATATCTCTGATACTTGACAAAAGTGTCTATACATTTATCTTCATGGCTATGTACAGGAATGTGGTAATCTTATTAGGCGCAGACTGAAACTTGACTATAGACTGGTACAGACAAATGTAGAATTCGTAGAGACTGGTACAGACTAAGACAGACTGGTGCAGACTTGTACACACTGGTGCAGACAAATGCAGACTGACTAATCGGAGGTCTGTACACTCGTTATAATACCTCGCGCGTTCATGTATCACTGCGCGAGTGTGATCCGCGAGGAGAAAAGTTCTACATTAGCAGCAATCTCATTGGCTGCGTTACCTATTAATACGCGGATCGGCGGAAGCAGAATTTGGTCTGTCTCTATGGCAGCGCCATCTCGTAGTGCGGAGACGGCCGAGCACTACGCGTACGCTGTTGTGCTTAGCGGGCCGCGTTCTAGTGGGAAAGTTGTGTACACGCTGACTACGTGAAACTATGCACACAACAATCAGCAAAAAATACGATTGATACACACAACTGAGGAGATCCAAAGAAGAGCAGAGCAATTCTTTACAGATTCGTTTAATAAATGCTAAAGCTTCAAAGAGATGGTCAGCCAGTTCCAGTGGCAGACGTTGCAAGAGAGGTGTTCTGCATTACGATGTCGTTTGCTGTTAAATTTTCTACGTACGCCTCACGAAAAGAACATGATGGTAAAATTAGAGAGCTTCAAGTACATAGGGAGACATACCAACAATCGTTTTCCAAGCGCAGCATTCGCGCCTGCAACAGGAAAGGGGGAAAGCAACCGTACACGGTCCGCCTCATACCGAGGGAAGTTTTGCTGAGTATAAATGTGGATGTAGATGCGGAAGAGCTGTAGGAATGCGTCAATATATACAATATATGTCCTTTTATATATATATATATATATATATATATATATATATATATATATATAAAAGGACTCTATAGAAAGATCAACATAGTAACAGATGAAATCAGAAAGTGCCAAGCCAAATTTTATACACACATCTACAGGATGGAAGACTCCAGAACAGCAACGAAATTATTCAATATTATAACAAGGAGTAAATATGGCACAGAATGGCTGAAAGAAGTCCAGAGGGATCTACAGCAGATCAACATAAAAAATCTCGAAGATCGCACCGAGTGCCGGCATAAAATCACAAGTGAGAAGTTTGGGGAAAGAACATCGCGTCAGCCTGGTAAAAAATGGACAGAGGAACGGAAGAAGGAGCATTCTGAGAGGATGAGGAGGTTTTGGGAAGCAAAGAAGAAAACATCCGAAGATGAAATTATGAATTCAAGTTCAATCGCTCTCCTAAAGGGGAACAATCGTTATAATATACACTCCCGGAAATTGAAATAAGAACACCGTGAATTCATTGTCCCAGGAAGGGGAAACTTTATTGACACATTCCTGGGCTCAGATACATCACATGATCACACTGACAGAACCACAGGCACATAGACACAGGCAACAGAGCATGCACAATGTCGGCACTAGTACAGTGTATATCCACCTTTCGCAGCAATGCAGGCTGCTATTCTCCCATGGAGACGATCGTAGAGACGCTGGATGTAGTCCTGTGGAACGGCTTGCCATGCCATTTCCACCTGGCGCCTCAGTTGGACCAGCGTTCGTGCCGGACGTGCAGACCGCGTGAGACGACGCTTCATCCAGTCCCAAACATGCTCAATGGGGGACAGATCCGGAGATCTTGCTGGCCAGGGTAGTTGACTTACACCTTCTAGAGCACGTTGGGTGGCACGGGATACATGCGGACGTGCATTGTCCTGTTGGAACAGCAAGTTCCCTTGCCGGTCTAGGAATGGTAGAACGATGGGTTCGATGACGGTTTGGATGTACCGTGCACTATTCAGTGTCCCCTCGACGATCACCAGTGGTGTACGGCCAGTGTAGGAGATCGCTCCCCACACCATGATGCCGGGTGTTGGCCCTGTGTGCCTCGGTCGTATGCAGTCCTGATTGTGGCGCTCACCTGCACGGCGCCAAACACGCATACGACCATCATTGGCACCAAGGCAGAAGCGACTCTCATCGCTGAAGACGACACGTCTCCATTCGTCCCTCCATTCACGCCTGTCGCGACACCACTGGAGGCGGGCTGCACGATGTTGGGGCGTGAGCGGAAGACGGCCTAACGGTGTGCGGGACCGTAGCCCAGCTTCATGGAGACGGTTGCGAATGGTCCTCGCCGATACCCCAGGAGCAACAGTGTCCCTAATTTTCTGGGAAGTGGCGGTGCGGTCCCCTACGGCACTGCGTAGGATCCTACGGTCTTGGCGTGCATCCGTGCGTCGCTGCGGTCCGGTCCCAGGTCGACGGGCACGTGCACCTTCCGCCGACCACTGGCGACAACATCGATGTACTGTGGAGACCTCACGCCCCACGTGCTGAGCAGTTCGGCGGTACGTCCACCCGGCCTCCCGCATGCCCACTATACGCCCTCGCTCAAAGTCCGTCAGCTGCACATACGGTTCACGTCCACGCTGTCGCGGCATGCTACCAGTGTTAAAGACTGCAATGGAGCTCCGTATGCCACGGCAAGCTGGCTGACACTGACGGCGGCGGTGCACAAATGCTGCGCAGCTAGCGCCATTCGACGGCCAACACCGCGGTTCCTGGTGTGTCCGCTGTGCCGTGCGTGTGATCATTGCTTGAACAGCCCTCTCGCAGTGTCCGGAGCAAGTATGGTGGGTCTGACACACCGGTGTCAATGTGTTCTTTTTTCCATTTCCAGGAGTGTATATATATATATATATAAAGAAACGTAGAGACGCGGTTCCAGGCGCGCAGTCCGGAACCGTGCGACCGCTACGGTCGCAGGTTCGAATCCTGCCTCGGGCATGGATGTGTGTGATGTCCTTAGGTTAGTTAGGTTTAAGTAGTTCTAAGTTCTAGGGGGCTTATGACCACAGCAGTTGAGTCCCATAGTGCTCAGAGCCATTTAAACCATTTGAGAAACGTAGAGACGAGAGATGGGCAACATTTAGGAAAGGCATGATGAAGTCAGCTCCGCTCTAGGACATGAGTGTTCAACCGGTGGCTCTCGGTCCGGATGTGGCCCGAAACTAGTATCAGTGAGGCGGAAGACGTGGGCATCTATCGCACGATCGCCAAGAAAAAAAGTCCGTTTATGTATAGTTATGATAAATCAGATATTTTCAGTTTGAAACACCCACCACACGATGCTATTCTCTCATTTGTCCTGGTACATCACCCTTTTTTTTCCTTCTTCTCCCTTTTGGCCTCTCTGTCAGCGATTATTGTTGGTGTTAACTAAATTACGTGCGACCCAAAGATACTTGTCTTTTTCCAGCGTGGCCCAGGTGAGCTAAAAAGTTGGTCACCCCTGCCCTGAGATACTTTGGCAACTAATGGGATGTGCTCGCTGGTAGAGCGGCGCATGGCGTGCAGCGACCCGGATGGGGGAGGGTCATCAAAAACGAACGGATACAGCGGCGCGTCCGGAGCTGTGATAAGATTCACGGCAGAGGCGGCGGCCAACCTGTATGACCTGCTACTGCGTAGCGCACTGCAGAGGGCAAGGGACAAACCTACTTTGTGAATACTCCTATTACGTACTGCATGATGCCTTTCGTTTCGAGAATGTCCATAGATGGTAGTTTATATCATGGAATATCCCGCGGAACTTGTAACACCATAATTAATATTGTAAATATTTTGTGCTGATTAATTCAGTTCAATGTCAAGTATGTATTTTTCAAAAAAATGGTTCAAATGGCTCTGAACACTATGGGTTCAAAAATGGTTCAAATGGCTCTGAGCACTATGGGACTTAACATCTGAGGTCATCAGTCCCCTAGAACTTAGAACTACTTAAACCTAACTAACCTAAGGACATCACACACATCCATGCCCCAGGCAGATTTCGAACCTGCGACCGTAGCAGTCACACGGTTCCGGACTAAAGCGCCTGTAACCGCTCGGCCGCCGCGGCCGCATGTATTCTTCAGTATGTAATGTCTTTGACCTATTGTAATGAAGTGGAAAGTTGAGTAAACTGTTTTCTCTTTACCATTTAAATTCTTTGTATTAATTATTTTGGTTATTTAATTATGGTTATTTTAGTTTGACTTATTAATGTGTTTAAATATTGGGATTTTATTAAATATGTTTGCTTGCAACTATGATAAGCTGGTTCATACCTAAGGACTTGCATTGTATAAAATGAAAAGCAACAGTACTTCCCATCTGCAACTGAAGTGAGTTGGCGAGCTAGGAAATAGTGGATGTGGCTCTCAGTCTGGGCGCCAAGTGAGAGAACACAGTCAGTCGGCAGCTAGCTACTGGATAGTCTGGTCTGAGCAGCAAGTGAGTGAACAGCGCAAGTGCCGACTGTGGCATCCAATACCTGGATTAATATGGAAAAGCCTCGGATGCGCTTCAGTCTGGAACCACGCGACCGCTACGGTCGCAGGTTCGAATCCTGCCTCGGGCATGGATGTCCTTAGGTTAGTTAGGTTTAAGTAGTTCTAAGTTATAGGGGACTGATGACCTCAGCTGTTAAGTCCCATAGTGCTCAGTGCCATTTGAACCATTTGAACCTCGGATGCGTGTACGGCTATAAAATGGTGGTCTATTAATGGAAAAGGCTCTAATGTTGGAAATGTCGTCGCCAAGAAGAAGATAAAAGAGCTAATTACATCCAGAGGCGAGACCAGAGGAGAGACCAGTAGCCGTTTGTAGTCGCCACCGACCTTTAATTATATTTGTACTATATTAAAAGTAATTATTGAAACAGGACTATGTCCATGTCCATCTTTGGTTTAGTAGTGTCCTTCACAACATTTGATGTTGAGATAATTTATATACGACAAAGTATTACTGCTGAGAAGAGATTAAGTGTCAGTTGTTCCTGTGAGAGCTTGCACATGCCATTTATAACTGCTGGTATTGACTGTATCACTTATCTTATTATAGTAGAGTTTCATTACACTTATTTGGGAAAGAAGTAATAGTAGCAAAACTGTGTGCCCGACCGAGACTCGAACTCGGGATCTTTGCCTTTCGCGGGCAAGTGCTCTACCATCTGAGCTACCGAAGCAGTTTTAATCTGCCAGGAAGTTTCAAGACAGTACACATTTCTTCAATCCTTAGATCCCAGCATTTTTTTCTTTAATTTTGCTACAGCTTTAAACAGCGTGCTTTCCTTTCTGCGAAAGAACCTATTACCTCACCATAGTTCGTCAAACGTTTTGCTACATCAAGAATCAAAATGTCGTTGTCTAATACTGAAAAAGGTTCTAATACGAATAGTACCCTAGACTGGTGTGATTTCTTGATTTGATTACGTCTATTTTGTCACTGTCTACTAGATAAAACGAAATAGGTCTTTTTAATATTGCAGCAGTTGTAACACACGCCAAATAAGCGATACTGTTTTGCCACAAATGGTCACTTTTATCTACCTCATTACATAAATAAAACAACAGAATATAATTCACGAGGTACCAGTATAAAATGCCTATTAGCCTACTACAAGCAAAAAGTTTTGTGTTAGGAAATACTTCCACATTTCATTCATATCAAGCATGAGGTCGAAAAATACAGGGTATCCCAAAATAATGTATACACTCTTTGAAACAGAATATCTCTTCAATTAAAGAAGACAGAAATACGATTTTTATGGGTAATAATTTAGAAGGAGGTGAAAAACATAACAATGTTTTCTTTTGTTTCAGGATTGTCAGCAAACATCGCGTTATCGTTTGAACAACGGAAATGCGTGCTAAAGTGTTACTGGAAAACAGAGAATGTGAGTGCGGTACGCCGACGTTGGAAAGTCGAATTTGGAACACCACTACCGACAAGAGTAACAATTACAAGAATCAGAGATAAGTTGAAGTCGAAGGTACGGTGCACGATATGAAGGAGGGTCATAGCGGACGAAAGAGAAGTTCAACAGACAATTAGAGTCTTGATGCACTAATCCAGGCATACGCACGATCCCCGAAAAAATCTGTGAGGCAATGCCCTCGTGAGACTGGGATCTGCAGAAGCTGTGTTCGTAGAATTTTGCTGTCTCAGAACTTTAAGCCTTGCATTCCAAGACTTCTCCATGCTCTAAACGATGATGATCATGATAGGCGAATCGAATTTTGTGAGTGGTTCATTAACAGATGTGAAGAAGAGCAACGTTTCCAAGATCGGATTTTTTGGGTAGATGAAGCGACGTTTAAACTCGATGGAACAATTAACCGCCATAATTGCGTGTAGTGGGCCAGCGAGTATCCTTATGTAACCGAGCAAAGGCATGTTAATCTACCAGTAGTAACAGTCTGATGTGGTCTGTCTTCTAGAGGGTTAATCGGGCCATACTTCTTTGACAACACTGTCACGGGCGACTCGTGCTTGGAAATGTTACACTCCTGGAAATTGAAATAAGAACACCGTGAATTCATTGTCCCAGGAAGGGGAAACTTTATTGACACATTCCTGGGGTCAGATACATCACATGATCACACTGACAGAACCACAGGCACATAGACACAGGCAACAGAGCATGCACAATGTCGGCACTAGTACAGTGTATATCCACCTTTCGCAGCAATGCAGGCTGCTATTCTCCCATGGAGACGATCGTAGAGATGCTGGATGTAGTCCTGTGGAACGGCTTGCCATGCCATTTCCACCTGGCGCCTTAGTTGGACCAGCGTTCGTGCTGGACGTGCAGACCGCGTGAGACGACGCTTCATCCAGTCCCAAACATGCTCAATGGGGGACAGATCCGGAGATCTTGCTGGCCAGGGTAGTTGACTTACACCTTCTAGAGCACGTTGGGTGGCACGGGATACATGCGGACGTGCATTGTCCTGTTGGAACAGCAAGTTCCCTTGCCGGTCTAGGAATGGTAGAACGATGGGTTCGATGACGGTTTGGATGTACCGTGCACTATTCAGTGTCCCCTCGACGATCACCAGTGGTGTACGGCCAGTGTAGGAGATCGCTCCCCACACCATGATGCCGGGTGTTGGCCCTGTGTGCCTCGGTCGTATGCAGTCCTGATTGTGGCGCTCACCTGCACGGCGCCAAACACGCATACGACCATCATTGGCACCAAGGCAGAAGCGACTCTCATCGCTGAAGACGACACGTCTCCATTCGTCCCTCCATTCACGCCTGTTGCGACACCACTGGAGGCGGGCTGCACGATGTTGGGGCGTGAGCGGAAGACGGCCTAACGGTGTGCGGGACCGTAGCCCAGCTTCATGGAGACGGTTGCGAATGGTCCTCGCCGATACCCCAGGAGCAACAGTGTCCCTAATTTGCTGGGAAGTGGCGGTGCGGTCCCCTACGGCACTGCGTAGGATCCTACGGTCTTGGCGTGCATCCGTGCGTCGCTGCGGTCCGTTCCCAGGTCGACGGGCACGTGCACCTTCCGCCGACCACTGGCGACAACATCGATGTACTGTGGAGACCTCACGCCCCACGTGTTGAGCAATTCGGCGGTACGTCCACCCGGCCTCCCGCATGCCCACTATACGCCCTCGCTCAAAGTCCGTCAACTGCACATACGGTTCACGTCCACGCTGTCGCGGCATGCTACCAGTGTTAAAGACTGCGATGGAGCTCCGTATGCCACGGCAAACTGGCTGACACTGACGGCGGCGGTGCACAAATGCTGCGCAGCTAGCGCCAGTCGACGGCCAACACCGCGGTTCCTGGTGTGTCCGCTGTGCCGTGCGTGTGATCATTGCTTGTACAGCCCTCTCGCAGTGTCCGGAGCAAGTATGGTGGGTCTGACACACCGGTGTCAATGTGTTCTTTTTTCCATTTCCAGGAGTGTAGAAATGATAACTCCTGGTCTTAGCGTTGTGTTTGGAAATGAAGATTATTACTTTCAACAGGATGGGGCGCCACACTTTCACCTGGATGTGAGGGCATTTCTCAATCGTACATTCCCTGCCAGATGGATAGGACGAAGAGGGAGAGTGGGGTATCCCGCTCTATCTCCAGATTGAGCTCCTCTAGACTTCTTTCTGTGGGATACTTTCAATGACACAGTTTACGCTGCGAGACCACACACAATGGATGATCTTAGAGAGGAAATTGAGCAAGCCTGTGATGCTGTTCCGTTGGAAACAATAAAGTTGGCATGTCGCTCAGTGCTAAGTCGTTGTCGACGGTGTATTGCGATGGAGGGACACCAGTTTGAACATTTACCACCTTAAGTCGGACCACGAGGCACCCAACACCACTGAAACTGTATTTCTAACCCTTTCATTAAAGAGATGTTCAGTTCCAAGAGTGTAGTCATTATTCTGGGACCCTCTGTAGTAGAAGTACGAATTTTTTATATAGATCTGAAATCGTCATATTCTTTCACACAGTTCGTGTGATGCGTCCCCGTTTCTTCTCCTTCCTCGTTCTAACAAACAATCTTGTCATAACTAATTCTGTAAGTATTCCTGTCATTGTTAAATCTTACTCTCCGGTTAAATTCACTGACCCTGCCGGAATCACCGGTTTAGTTATCCCACGTTTATTCTCCATTTAAGGGTTATTACGTGTCCGTACAACGCCTTTTCCGCGCTGTTCAGAAAGTCGAATTAAGCGGCTTCCCTTAATAGCGTAGCGACATGGCAAAAAAAATTCTGTCGAAATTTCATTTTCTTGGATACACCGGGAAGATAATATGTAATCTTTCTTATCTGTTATTCCTGTTAGTCGTCTATTTCCACTCTGGTAATCTGAATCTAAGGTTTCGCTAATAATTATAACAACACTTGCCATTCGCACACCCTATCAACCATATAAACAAACAGCGATTGGCGTCCACCCGTTCGGTTTTATTCGGTTCAGCCGGCTGAGCTGTCTTCTTTTGTCTGCGGCAAAGTTTTTCATTTCTAAATTTGATGGGGATTCCACCGGCAGAGACATCAAGTACACTATCCCACGTATTCAAAAATCAACTTATGATTCGTTCAGAAATCAACTCAGAATGTATTCAAAAATGTTCAAAGACCAGCAGGGATACAGTCGATAAACCAACGTACGCTGAATGCTAGGCGCTTTGTTTCTACCCTGGTTTGCCCCCCCCCCCCCCTTTAGATCCGGTCCTGCTGACATCCCATCCTCACACGTATACTGTCTGCCAAAAAAAAGGTGAAGCACCCAGCACACATGGTCGGAGGTCATTATGAGTTTATACCCTTTCACTGGTAATTAAGTGAGTAGAGTTGCAATTCTGCGTGACAGGTACAACGGCCACCAGAGTGCGTCAATATTGTTTGTGTTCAGTGTTATAACCAGACCTGGTGGTAGGGTAAGATATGAACAGCTTCAGACGTTCAGTGATCACTATTACGGATGCAACGTACTCGTGTGGGAAGCGTTATCAGCACCGGACAGAGTTTGGAAGAGACCGTATTGTGGGTTTATATTTAGCTGGCTCGTCGGATGGTGCAATATCTAGATTTGTGGGCATTCGTACATGCCAGTAGCCCAATGCTGGACTGCGTGAGAATGTGAGCGCAGGCATGTTTGTCGACACGGTTCCGGTCGGCTATGTCTGACCACCGCAAGGGAGTATCGTTGCGCTGTGCACCAAGCACATCGTAACTCCTTCACAACTGCGCATGCGTAATGGTCTCACTGCAACATTCTGTGACATCCCGCACCTTTGGTTGGAGACCCACAGCAGCTGGATTAGGGAATTACCGTCCCATACGAAGGCTGCCGTTGCCACCATGACACAAACGGCTGCGATTGGAGTGGTGCTGAGACCAAGAGTCTTGAATAGCGTCGAATTGTGTTAAGCAGTGAATCATGGGACCACAGGCCATAGGCAGGTCGTAGGTACGAGCCCCCTGCAGTACGGCTTCAGGAAGGGAAAGTCCATCGAGGACGCAGTAAATCACGCAATGGACATTGTGGTCACCTCAGACGACAAGCATGTTAGAGGCAGTCTGATTGATATAGCTGGGGAGTTTCATAATTTATGGTGGTCTGCGCTGTTCACAAGACTGAAACAGATCGACTGTCCCAGGTGTCTCTGTAACAGCCTACGAGATTACTGCACACACAGATGCAATTAAAATGTAACAGAAAGAAAAGTGTGGAAAACGTCACCATAGCCTGCCGACAGGCCTCTGTTTGTGGTCCGTAGTCCTGGGATGTTGACACAGGGCCAGTACTGAACCAGCTTCAGAGAGTAACCAACACTAGAGGCTGCATCGCCTACGCAGATGATTTGCCATTTATAGTATCTGCTAGCTCAAGGGCTAAATTAGAGGAAAATATTTGGACAGTTCTTGAAACACTAAATAACTGATACATGGAACAGAAACTAACTATAGCAGCATACAAAACAGTTTATATGTTACTAAAAATAATCATATCAAGAACGACAAACCTCACAATCAGAATAAATCACCAACCTGTGGAAAGAAAGGAAGTTTATAGGTACCTTGTTATACACATCGACGAAAAGCAAAAATTTCATGCACATGTAGAAATCGCCTACCAGAGAGGCATAAAAATCCTGAACAAAATAGCAACAAAGAAGTTTTAAGCTGCCACTAAGTGCAGTAAGAACACGTCACAACGAAACCATAATCGCTGTTGTGAGCTATGGATCGAGCGCGTGGCCCATACAGCCAGAAAGGTAAGGACAGCCCAGGCTCTACGGCGAGCACAGAGTAGTCCTGCGACTGTCAGGCGCCTACAGAACAACACCGACTGAGGCGGTGCTACTGATATTAGGCTTGCTGCCTCTAGACCTAGCAGTAAGAAAGAAAGGTGCACAATATTCGGTCAAGAAGGGCGAATATGAGAATATAAAGGAGGTACTGAGCGCAAGAGCCATATCGATTAAGGAAAGAAAGGGATGCTTCGATAGAAAATGGCAAGAAATCTGGGACAGGCCAGAAACAGGGAGGAGAGCTTACCAGTTGGTTCCTAAAATAAGAGAAAGATTCAGAATGTCATACTTCCTTCAGACAAAGGGAGCTATACGTTACCTGCTGGGGTATGGTCCATATCCCAGCTACTTACTGAGACTACTACAACGCATCACAGGCACTTGTGAATGTGGAGCAATCGACACCCCAGATCAATCAACTAGGAGCGTGCCATTAGACAAAATGTTATAGACCAGTACAGGAACGCCTTTGTAATACAATAGAGTATAACATAATAAAGAATGAGGAACTGTGGCGTAATCTGAGCTCACTGGCAGCTAAAAATATCAGCCATCTCCCTATCTCTATTCCTTGGGTGGCACAGCAGCAACGCCCCTGTGATTCCAGAGCTGTACCTCAGCGTGCCAGAGGCTAACTATTCATACAAATGACGAAACTAGCTTGTTGCTTCCGGCCGCTGTGGCCGAGTGGTTCTAGGCTCTTCAGTCAGGAACCGTGCTGCTGCTACGGTCGCAGGTTCGAATCCTGCCTCGGACATGGATGTGTGTGATGTCCTTAGGTTAGTTGGATTTAAGTAATTTTAAGTCTAGGGGACTGATGACCTCAGATGTTAAGTCCCATAGTGCTTAGAGCCATTTGAACCATTTTAGGTTGGTGCTGATACCAAGTACAGTAGTGCAGTATAGTCCAGAAATATAAATTACATAATTTGTGATCCAGCAATGCAGCATAGTGTAGTAGACCAGTAACGTGTGCTTTCTGGATTTCTGGTGAACGAATGTCTACCAGGTGGCCAGATGGAGTATGTAGACTTTACTTTTTTAAATTACTATTTTTTATGTGGATATTTTATGTAGACTTTTTCCCTTAAAAACCATAATACTTAGTTACACTAACACATTTGCAATTATGTTGAAATATTATGTACTATATTCATGCCAATTCATGCAGATCATTTGTTCTTTTCTTGGATCTAGGTAACAGAGGAGGAGGACATTAATGTTTAACGTCCCGTCGACAACGAGGTCATTAGAGACGGAGTGCAAGCTCGGGTGAGGGAAGGATGGGGAAGGAAATCGGCCGTGCCCTTTCAAAGGAACCATCCCGGCATTTGCCTGAAGCGATTTAGGGAAATCACGGAAAACCTAAATCAGGATGGCCGGAGACGGGATTGAACCGTCGTCCTCCCGAATGCGAGTCCATTGTGCTAACCACTGCGCCACCTCGCATGGTTAGGACTTAAGGCCACGGATGGTAATTATTGAGGAACTTTGATGACACGACTGTGCGTCACGGACATTCTGCGCATGTAACATTATCGTGGTGCCATTTTCCAACAGGATAGTGCTCGCCCACGCATGGCATGTGTATCTACTAACTGCCTGCATGATGTTGAGGTACTCGCTTGCACAGCAAGATCCACATATTGTTTATTTTAATGGTCATTAACTAGAGCCTTCGCTAATGATGTAGCATCCCAAATCCACATCTCCCGTAGATGTACTTACCTTGTTGTCGTTTGTTGTCCAGAGTGCCGGTCTATGGCTTCATGTGAATGACAGAGATGACCTTTATGCGTTATTAATGAAAAACAAAACAAAAACTGAATAATTTTAGTTATTATTGTACTGCTCGTAAACAACAACAGACAGACAGACTGACTGACGTATCTTGCTGCTTCAGTGAGTCATTGTTATCTCCTACGCCCGAGGCGTCCTCCCGAATGCGAGTCCATTGTGCTAACCACTGCGCCACCTCGCATGGTTAGGACTTAAGGCCACGGATGGTAATTATTGAGGAACTTTGATGACACGACTGTGCGTCACGGACATTCTGCGCATGTAACATTATCGTGGTGCCATTTTCCAACAGGATAGTGCTCGCCCACGCAAGGCATGTGTATCTACTAACTGCCTGCATGATGTTGAGGTACTCGCTTGCACAGCAAGATCCACATATTGTTTATTTTAATGGTCATTAACTAGAGCCTTCGCTAATGATGTAGCATCCCAAATCCACATCTCCCGTAGATGTACTTACCTTGTTGTCGTTTGTTGTCCAGAGTGCCGGTCTATGGCTTCATGTGAATGACAGAGATGACCTTTATGCGTTATTAATGAAAAACAAAACAAAAACTGAATAATTTTAGTTATTATTGTACTGCTCGTAAACAACAACAGACAGACAGACTGACTGACGTATCTTGCTGCTTCAGTGAGTCATTGTTATCTCCTACGCCCGAGGCAAAAAAAAATACAGTGCCACCTGTCTGTGGCGCTAAGGAACGTGGTTGGGGAGTGGAGCATTGGGTTGTTTACAGCTGAGGATGGTTGGGCTGAAACAATTTTATTTTTAATTTTTTTAATTTTTTTTTATTTTCCTCGCTTCAGGCTTCATTAACAAGTCTTGCGATCCGACGCCAATTAGTAACACCCGATGTCCTTAGAGTGGCTAGGCATCAGATGTTGGAAGCTAGCTATCTCGACGATCGTGGTGTCGGTGGCAATGACGGGGTGCACCCCCCAGCTGCTGAGAGTACACGACCAGTGGAGAGAGGAAGCTCTGAAACAGAGATCTGTATAACCAAGGTGATCAACTAATACCATTGCTGACAACTTTTAAAAGCAACATTCTACACATGAACAAACTCGACTGAATAATCGCCCAAAAAAGGGTTCAAAATGGGAAGGCATCACGCACTAAGGACAAGAAACCACGCTGACAGCAAGAGAGTTAGATACGTAATACATACCCACAACGAAGTGATCACATACATGACACTGCCACATACCTGGTTAGCACTAAAATTCACTACACATTAGACAGTAGCACTTGCTCTCTAAGCTATACCCAAGCCACTTAAGCCAGAGCGCTCACTGTTAACGCCACTTGTTACTTTGCCAGTAGGTATTAATCACGAGATATTAGGTGGAAACTCTCTTACAGAAACCGGCAGTAGCAGGGGCTTAACTTCATTGTAACTAAACGCGCATTACTCTGATCAAAACTAACGCAACAAAAGCATAAATTGGTACCCTCTAGGGTAATTTGTCATAAAAAGACTTGGAACTATTCTCGCTGTATGACTTCGCTGTGAGAGCTCAGATAGGCACTGAGGACAGAGGACAACCTCGACAACGAACACACGTCTTACACTCTGTGATCAAAACTATCCGGACACCTGGCTGAAAATGACTTACAAGTTCGTGGCGCCCTTCATCGGCAATGCTGGAATTCAATATGCTGTTGGCCCACCCTTAGCCTTGATTACAGCTTCCACTCTCGCAGTCATACGTTCAATCAGGTGCTGGAAGGTATCTTGGGGAAAAGGAATGCTGTACTGAGGAGAGGTATCGATGTCGGTCCGTGAGGCCTGGCACTAAGTCGCCGTTCTAAAACATCCCAAAGGTGTTCTGTAGGATTCAGGCCTGGACTCTCTGCAGGCCAGTCCATTGCCGGGATGTTATTGTCGTGTAACCATACCGCCACAGGCCGTGAATTATGAAAAGGTGCTCGATCGTTTTGAAAGATGCAGTCGCCATCCCCGAATTGCTCTTCAATGGTGGGTATCAAGAAGGTGCTTAAAACATCAGTGTAGGCCTGTGCTGCGATAGTGCCACGCGAAACAACAAGGGGTGCAAGCCCCCTCCATGAAAAACACGACCACACCATCACATCACCGCCTCCGAATTTTACTGTAGGCACTACACACGCTGGCAGATGACGTTCACCCTGCCATCGAATCGCCACATTGTACACCGTGATTCGTCACTCCACACAACGTTTTTCCATTCTTCAATCGTCCAATGTTTACGCTCCTTACACCAAGTGAGGCGTCGTTTGGAATTTACCTGCGTGATGTGTAGCTTATGAGCAGCCGCTCGACTATGAAATCACCTCACGCCTAACTATCATAGTACTGGCAGTGGATCCTGATGCAGGTTGGAAATCCTGTGTTACGGTGTGGACAGATGTCTGCCTGGAACTCATTACGACCCTCTTCAACTATCGGCGGTCTCTGTCAGTCAGCAGACGAGGTCGACCTGTACGCTTTTGTGCTGTACGTGTCCCTTTACGTTTTCACTTGACTGTCACATCGGAAACAGTGGACCTAGGGATGTTTAGGAGTGTGGAAATCTCGCGTACAGACGTCTGACACAAGTGACGCCCAATCACTTGACCACGATGGAGGTCCATGAGTTCCGTGGACCGCCCCAATCTGCTCTCTCACGATACCTAATGGCTACTGCGGTCGCTGGTGAGGAGTACCTGGTGGTAGGTGGCAACACAATGCACCTAACATGAAAAACCTTATGTATTTGGGGGTGTCCAGATACTTTTGATCACATAGTGTATGTACCTTAGACGCAGTGCAAGAGAACAGCTCTAAATATGCGCCCGTGCGTGCAAAAAACAGAACTAAGCGGCGTACGAAAGGTTCACCTAACACAAGCTGCATCGATGTCGAACCTTTGAGCCCACCAACACAACACGGTAAATCGTGTGTCAAACTGATCAACACACAGCGGAAACTTAAATAAATATACAGCCATGTGTCCTATGCACAACTAATAGCAAACACTGCGAAAATATTGAAGGCAAATACTGAACACCACAAGGCAACAACGTAACTAAATGCGCACACGTTCGCCGAATAAACAGAGAGTCAACAAGATTAAAACGATTTAATTCAACCCAGCAGCCAATTTGATTTTCTCTCGGACAGGGCTGTCGACAAGCTCCTGTACGCGCGATACCAAGCCACGTGGCAGCTGAGGGAACAATTCAACAACACTTCCTCTTCCAGAAGCGTACTGCACAGTACCTAACTCTGTTCAGGTTTCGTTGCTCGTGTCTAAATCACTACGTGAATGCTCAATAAAAACAGTACAGGATTTCAATCACATTGAAGAAATTTGTTCCCAATATTGTAATGGGACACTATTCTCTAACATTACCTTCCTTTAATAGAAATAATCGATACCAGGAATATTTTCGAATCTTGTATAGGTGAACATTATCTCAGCTGTTTAACTAAAAGAAATTCATGTGATTTTGTATACGTTGCACTATATTTTAGGTAAAAGTGTATAAAAAGAAATTGTGTTACAATCGATATGTACTAACTCTGCATGTACAGCTAAAATTATTCTTCTTTTGAAAATATTTTAAATTGGGAAATATCTGGCACACCTAAGATTCCTATTATTAATTACACAGTCTGACGCAAATTATTAAATTTATTTCTGGGTTCGTTTACAAAATAATGATATAACTTGGTGAAGATTCTCCTTTTGTCAAGAAAGTTTGTAAACTCTTTTGTTTTGTAAACCTTTTGGAATATTGTTAATACCGCAGAATGGGCATGCCTCTGAAGGAATCGGACGTGTTTCTATGTTTGTCAGTAACAATGTAAATTTCTGTTTTAAAGTGGATATTGTAAAGACAGTGTGATATAGAAAAATGGGATAAAATAAAAAAGTCATAGAAACAGAAATTACGCAGCAAATTTACTTAACTGTTATCAAGTCATCTGGAACCCACAAAGACAAAAATTCCACCCACAAGAATCTACCCCTGGACGTGGTGAACTGTAGCCAACAAAGAGAAAACGAAGATAAGTAAAAAAGTTATTTGTACATCTTACGCCTTTCGAAGCTTTTGAAAACAATTAATCTTTATGAAGAGACTGAACATAGACCGGTGATGTGTAGGAGGGTAAGATTACAATATGTAGGTAACAGTACCAAGCATTGGCAAATAAGCTATTGAAGGCTAAACCTCCAGACGTTCACACGCACAGTGAACGTAAGTGTCCCCTTAGGAATCGCAAGTCGCTGTGGGAACGTCGTGATCCAAAACTGTTTCCCTAGATGTTGTGCCATATTGGGGCACATCGAACTAACAAATACTAATGGTTAATCCTACACTCGGTTAGCATAAGAAACAAACACGTGTCCCTAAGCACAAACTACACGTCATTACGAAAACACGATGAAGTCAAATCCCATTTCGGGACGCGTGATACATGCTTGACTAGGAACACAATCACACATTAAACTCATCGAAACCAGACAGGTATCAACATACCAGTACCTAAATCAAGAAACAATTTACTTGCTCTAGCCAGTACTCAGTCAATCTGCCAGTTACTAAGCAACTGGGGAAACTCCTCCAAGCACTTCTGTTACACGGGAGGACGTTAACCAGAACGCAACTGCACCCGGCTGCACATGACAGCGCGACCGAACCTGTCGCAACAACATCTACATACGAGTATATGACGGCACGCCTCAGCGATAGAGCAAGGAAAACCCTGTCACACAATGGCTTAGCCGAAACTATTGGCTAGTTCCGCATTGTTCGCTGCCAGGGAGGAAAGACCCAGTCTCTCGCCGCTGCCCGCCTCAGAGGACGGAAACAAGCGCCGAAAGCATCACTTTGTCAGCAGCGCCGTACACGACATGTAACTGGATTTCAGACTCGTTGGAAGAAAATGGTTCAAATGGCTCTGAGCACTGTGGGACTTAACTTCTGAGGTCATCAGTCCCCTAGATCTTAGAACTACTTAAACCTAACTAATCTAAGGACATCACACACATCCATGCCCGAGGCAGGATTCGAACCTGCGACCGTAGCAGTCGCGCGGTTCCGGACTGCTCGGCTACCGCGGCCGGCAATCGAAAGACAGGATCTCACTGCACACTGTCTACATTTGCATACATACTGCGTAAGCCACTGTTGGTGCATGGTGGAAGGTACCTTGTACCACCACCAGTCAGTTCCTTCCCATTCCGCATGAAAACAGAACGAGAGGGAAAACGACTTTCTATGTGTCTTTGTACGATACGTAATTTTGTTTTTTCTGTGAGCTTCTCTTCGTGGTCCTCATTCTGCAGTCAACTTCAAATGCCGGCTCTTTAAATTTCCTCAGCAGTGTTTCGCGAAAAGACCGTCGTCTTCCCTCCAGGTACTCCCATTCTAAACTTAACTCCGTCTGAACAGGCCACGGAGGCTCAACGGTACCGACTGACAACCGTTCATTCTCAGCCCAAAGGCGTCACTCGATGCGGATACGGAAGGGCATGCGGTCAGCACACCACGCTCCCGGCCGTTGTCAGCTTTTGTGACCGGAGCCGCTACTTCCCAATCACATGGCCCTCAACAGGCCTCACAAGGACTGTGTGCACCCCGCTTGTCAACAGTGCTCGGCAGACCGACGGTCACCCTTTCAAGTACTAGCCCAGACCGACAGCGCTAAACTTCGGTGACCTTACCGAAACTGGTGTTACAACTGCGGCAAGGCCGTTGGTCCATTTTCATCCTACCAGTAACAAATCTATAAGCCCGAGTGTGTATTGCTTTAGTGTATTCCATTAATCTGACCTGGTGGGGGTCCCAAACACTCGAAGAAATTCGAATGATCGCACTGTTGTTCTGCATACTGTCTCCTTAACAGATGAACCGCACTTCCCTGCAATTCTCCCAATAAACCAAAGTCTTCCATTATCTTTCCGTATTGCCATCCTTACGTGTTCGTTCCATTTCATATCGCTTTGCAAAGCTACTCCTAGATATTTAATTGACATTATTTTGTCAAGCACTACACTATTAATATTGTATTCGACCACTGTGATATTGTTTCTCTGAATCATTTGCACTAAGTTACATTTTTGTACATTTATAGCAAGCTGTCGTTCATCACATCAACTAGAAATTTTGTCTAAATCATCTTGTATCCTCCTATAATCACTCAACGATGACGCCTTCGCGTGCACCACAAAATCATCAACAAACAGCCACAGCTTGCTGTTCATACTACCTGTCACATCATTTATGTATATAGAGAATAAGACCGGTTCTATCACACTTCCCAGAGGCACTCAAAACGATACTCTTCTCTCTGATGAACCCTCGCCATCGAGGACAATGTACTATGTTCTATTACTAGTCTTCGAGCCACCCACTTATATGGGAACTTATTCGGTAGGCTCAGGCCTTCTTTAACAGAGCGCCGCGTCAAATGTTTTCTGAACTCAGGAAATACAGAATCTGCTTGTTGCCGTTCATCCATGGTTCGCAGGATACGGTGTGAGAAAAGAGCAAGCTTAGTTTTCCACGAACGATGCTTTTTAAATGTGTACTGATTTTCGGACAGAAGCTGTTCTGCCTCAAAGAAATTTACTATATTTAAAGAGAGAATATGTTCAACAATTCTGCGACAAATCGATATTAAGGATATTGGTCTGTAATTTTGCAGGTCTGTTTTTCACTTCTTATATGGAGGGGCCACATGCGCTTTTTTCCAGTCGCTTGGGACATCGTTCTGGGTAAGAGGTTCGCAACAAATACACTGAAGAGCCAAAGAAAATGGAACACGTGCCTATCATCGTGTGGGGCCCCGCGAGCACGCAGAAATGCCGCAACACGATGTGGCGTGGACTCAACTAACTGGAAGGAACTGGCACCATGAATCCTGCAGGGCTGTGCATAAATCCGTAAGAGTACAAGGGGCTGGCGATCTCTTCTCAACACCACGTTGCAAGGCATCCCAGATATGCTCAATTATGCTCATGTCTGGGGAGTTTGGTGGCCAGCGGAAGTGTTCAAAGAAGGAAGAGCGTTCCTGGAGCCACTCTATGGCAGTTCTGGACGTGTGGGGTGTCGCGTTGTCCTGCTGGAGTTGCCCAAATCCGTCGGAATGCACAATGGACATGAATGGATGCAGGTGATCAGACAGGATGCCTACGTACGTATCACCTGTCAGCGTCGTATCTAGAGGTATCAGGTTTCCCATATCACTCCAACTGCGCGCGCCCCAAACCATCAGAGAGCCTCCACCAGCTTGAACAGTCCACTGCTGACATGCAGGGCCAATGGATTTATGAGGCTGTCTCCGTACCCGTACACGTCCATCTGCTCGATACAATTTGAAACGACACTCTTCCGACCAGGTAACAGTCCAATGTCGGTGTTGACGGGCCCAGGCAAGGCGTAAAGCTTTGTGTCGTGCAGTCATCAAGGTTGCACGAGTGGGCATTCGGCTCCAAAAGTCCATATCGATGATGTGTCGTTGAATGGTTAGCACACACTGACACTTGTTGATGGGCCAGCATTGAAATCTGCAGCAATTTGCGGAAGGGTTGCACTTCTGTCACTTTGAACGATTCTCTTTGGTCATCGTTGGTCCCGTTCTTGCAAGATCTTTTTCCAGCCGCAGCGATGTTAGAGATCTGATATTTTACCGGATGCCTGATATTCACAGTACACTCGTGAAACGGTCGTACGGGAAAATCCCCACTTCATCGCTATCTCGGCTATAACACTACATTCAAACCACATAAATCTTGATAACCTGCCATCGTAGCAGCAGTAACCGATCTAACAGCTGCACCAGACATTTGTTGTCTTATATAGGCGTTGCCGACCGCAGCGCCGTATTTTGCCTGTTAACATATCTCTGAATATGCATGCGTGTACCAGTTGTAAGGTGGCTACAATTTCGCACCTTACAAGCACCCATCCACATAATTTGCCATGATCTACAAACACAATTAGGTAACATGTGATAGGTTGAACATCGTATATATGAATATATAAAGGAGACTGACATTGTCAAGTACGCCTTGTAAATAATTGTTAACGCTTATTGCATGAATGGTGACAGAGTGTCTTTATTATCACACTAGTAGAGGTCGGAACGCCAGTGGAAATGAAACGGCAGTTGGAACTCAAGCCGTGGGTGGAAGGCCCACACAGGTGTGTTGGTCCTGCTTAAACACAAGAAGTAGCAAGACGGACGTTGGGACACCTGAGCGCTGAAGCACGATAGAGTCGCGACCGGCCGGTTTTGTAGCTGAAGGGGAAGGATTATACTTCAGAAACTACGAAAACCTTGGACACAGCTGAGAGGAACGAGGAAGCGTCACCTCGGAAACCACGCAGGCTGGGTTATTTCCAAGGATTTTTACTCAGAAGCGTACAATTGTACGAGTATAGATTTTTCCTCACAAACTTTCAGCGCTGGACGACAAAAGACTAAAATATGGTTGGTCGGCGTTCAGAAGAATCTGTAGAGAACGAGAATATTCTGTGGTTTCGGGAATATGATTCGTTTTCGGAATTACGAGGGTGGGGAGCCGAGCCTTGCTGGGAGGCCAGCGGTGGAGAGACACGGTCTTCCGATGAGAGTGCCCGTGTGTGACGGTCGCTCGATATCAAGTTTGTTGGTACAGATGGACCTGCTGTCTTTGCTCTCAGAAGAGTTTATAGTTAGAACAGTTAGGCACTGTACTGTTGCGAACCTATACTTCCGGGTTGGAAGTCGTCGTTGAGTATGCATCGTTCAGTAACTGAGAGCACTCTTCTGCCTATACTTACGTTGAGACGTTATCTGAACTCATCATTGTGACTGGGAGTTCGCGTTTCTCGCCTGTAGAACACAGAGAGGAGAAGACAGTGTTAGAGTATATTTGTGAGAGGACTGCCTTCTGCCATCCTAGTGTCTGAAAGAATTTTTATTTTTGTGGCTCCAGTTCTTCCATCGACGCAGACGTGTACGAGAACCAGCACGCCGACGCACCAGACGCAGTACATACGGTGATATCGCAAACTGCTTCGGCTTTTTAGGGCTATAAAGCTAAACAGCTGTGATCATGTTAGTTTATTTCCACTGAGGTTCCACCCACCGTAGATCATCTTTGAAAGTAGTGTATTCTAATGTTTGGTACGAAGATGATAGTCATTTCGCGTTATTGATGTTAGATTGCGCAGTCATAATAAGGGATAGAGTTGGGAAATTGATTAGTAATTTTACTTTGGAAATGCAAACTTTGTAATATAAAGGTTTTTTATCTACAATAAATACATAAGAGGAACAACGTTTATCATTTAGTAGTATTAGTTGCCTTAATCATTCATTTATGTTTAGGTTGTAATTTATATATTATAGTCCATTAAGAGATCCTAAGATCTGCTTCAGGAAGTAGTCAGACAGGGCCAAATCATCATTTTAGCGTTTATTATTTTCAGTTGCGCACATTCATTTTACACCCGCCTGGAGTAGCATCTTGGACAGTTTCTTTGGCGCTTCAGTGTACAAGCTACTGCAGATCTTTGTGAAGTGCATGGCAGAGGGTACGTCCCATTTTACCAGTTCTTTATTCCTTTGCGAGCAGCATTTAGGAGGTTGTGATTATTCGTACATTCAGCACTCTAGTTGAGTCTAGAATCTTTCTAAGCAGGTTTTCATGGGACATTTCGCGTCTGTCTTGAAGTGTCTACAAATTCAGTTCGTTCAGCATCTTCGTGACACCCTTCCATGGATCGAACGAACCTGTGACCATTCGTGCTTCCCTTCTCTGTATACATTCAATGTGCCCTGTTATTCCTATCTGGTATGGGTCCCAGGCACTTAAGCAAATTCTAGGATGGATCGTACTAGTATTTTGTATGCAGCCTCCTCTGTAGACTGATTGTACTTCCAAAGTATACTATCAATGAACCGAAGTCTGGCACCTGTTTTACCTACGACTGGGTCTATGTGTTTGAATATTTAATATATTCACAAATTGTTACATCTAGGTATTTGAATGAGTTGACCGATTCCAACTGTGACTCATTGATCTTATAGTCATAGGATACTATGCTGTATCTTTTGTGAAGTGAGCTATTTTTACATTTCTGAGAATATAAAGCGGGTTGCAATCTTTGTAACGCCGTCAAATCAGACAGTACTTCTTTACAGAAAGCTGCATCATTTTCGAAAAGTCTGAGGTTGCTGCTCATATTGCCTGCAGCATCATTAACATATAACATGAGTAGCAAGTGTCCCTGGGGCATACCCGAAGTTACTTCTACATCTTTTATATGAATGCGTAGTGTCTGTTCTTTCGGGTATGTCCGAAAGAACAGGCACCCGGGTTCGAATCCCGGTCCGGCACACATTTTCATTCATCGCCGCTATTCCGCGTAATGTCCCAAAGCAGCTGACATCAGTAATCCCTTTCCTGCCCCCCCCCCCCCCCCCTTCAACTTTCAATTTACATACTTCTACATCTTTCGATGTCTACCCATCCAAGATAAGTCGCTGTGTACTCCCCACTGAAAGATCTTCAATCCAGTCACAAATTCGGCTTCATACACAAGCAGGTCATTAGTGCAATTTCTGGCGCATAAAACGATATTACAGTAAGGTCACTGATAAGATAAGACTTCCTCAAACTGGCAGGAAATTGAGGCTGACACGTGTCGATATCATATTCCCTTCCCTTCCCTAGGGACAAATAAGAATCAATCCCCTTTCAACTTCCTCCCCTTTTATTACAAGAGCCTCATCGTTCTAGGTCTGTTCACCGGAGTGAGATTAACGTCGGCAGAAGAGCTTTCTTACCGTAATTACTGAGGTAAGACACTTTGACACTGTAATGTATAACTTTGGAGCAGTTGAAATACTGTAATAAATGAAGCCACAGCATGTCCTGCAAAACGGTGGCACAATTAACAACGTAAGACACATGACGTTACAATATGTTGCTAAATTGTTACAAAATAATAATGTCACAACACTTACCGTAAGTACGCCCACCTTCAATTGCTTTTTGCTATAATTGTACCGATTTCCCCCAAATACCAAAGCTTCCATTCTAAGATATATGTAATTACACACATCAAAAAAAGGTTTTGCATCACCTCTGTGCTGAGAGTTCTGGAACCTGTACAGAAAATTGAAATAGAGATCAACATAAACATCATTTCCGCCCTTTTTATTGCTCATGAAAACCACACATTGCATGTTGTACCACCATACAGCGAGACCTTCAAAGGTGGTGGTCCAAATTTCTGTACACACTCGTACCTCTAATACCCAGTCGCACGTCCTCTTGCATGGATGCATGCCTGTATTCGTCGTGGCATACTATCCACAAGTTCATAAAGGCACTGTTGGTCCAGATTGTCCCACTCCTCAATGGCGATTCGGTGTAGATCCCTCAGAGTGGTTGATGGGTCACGTTGTCCATAAACAGCCCTTTTCAGTCTATCACAGGCATGTTCAATAGGGTTCATGTCTGGAGAACATGCTGGCCACTCTAGTCGAACGATGTCGTTATCCTGAAGGAAGTCATTCACAAGATGTGCGCGAATTATAGTCCATGAAGACGAATGCCTCAGCAATATTCTGTCGATATGATTACACTATCGGTCGGAGGATGGCATTCACGTATCGTACAGCCGTTACGGCGCCTTCCATGACCACCCAGCGGCGTACGCCGGGCCCACATAATGCCACCCCAAAACACCAGGGAACCTCCACCTTGCTGCACTCGCTAGACAATGTGTCTAAGGCGTTCAGCCTGACCGGGTTGCTTCCAAACGCGTCTCCGCGATTGTCTGGTTGAGTGCATATGCGACACTCATCGGTAAAGAGAACGTGATGCCAATCCTGAGCGGCCCATTCGGCATGTTGTTGGAACCATCTGTACCGCGCTGCATGGTGTCGTGGTTGCAAAGATTGACCTCGCTATGGACGTTGGGGGTGAAGTTGCGCATCATGCAGCCTATTGCGCACAGTTTGAGTCGTAACACGATGTCCTGTGGCTGCACGAAAATCATTATTCAACGTGGTGGCTCTGCTGTCAGGGTTCCTCCGAGCCATAATCCGTAGGTAACGGTCATTTACTTCATTAATAGCCCTTGGGCATGTCATCCACAGTTCCTATCTCTCTCTGTATCTCCTGCTTGTCCGAACAACATCGCTTTGGTTCACTCAGATACCCCTGCACACTTCCCTTGTTGAGAGCCCTTCCTGACACAAACTAACAATGCAGATGCGATCGAACCGCGGTATTGACCATCTAGGCATCGTTGAACTACAGACAACACGAGCCGTGTACCTCCTTCTTGATGAAATGACTGGGTCCGATCGGCTGTCGGACCCCCTCCGTCTAATAGGCGCTGCTCATGCATGGTTGTTTACGTCTTTGGGCGGGTTTACTGGCATTTCTGAACAGTCAAAGGGACTGTGTCTGTGATTCAATATCCACAGTCAACGTCTATCTTCAGGAGTTCTGAGAACTGGGGTGATGCAAAACTTTTTTTGATGTGTGTATATGAGCAAACAAGTAGTACGGTGGAATATCTTAACAAATGCGTCCATATCTGATTTAAACGAATTCCACAAGGTAACAAAATACGTACCAAGTCATTTCCTGCATTATTATTATTAGATTGCCCATAGCAGACTCGTAAATAAGCACGGGAGAAACGATACACAACACAACAATTTTTGGACAATTTTCCACACCACTCTATAGAAAGGGTGGAGGAAGTACATTTTATTTGAAAATGCAAAAAATGGCTCTGATCACTATGGGACTTAACAGCTGAGGTCATCAGTCCCCTAGAACTTAGAACTACTTAAACCTAACTAACCTAAGGACACCACACACATCCATGCCCGAGGCAGGATTCGAACCTGCGACCGTAGCGGTTGCGCGGTTCCAGACTGAAGCGCCTAGAACCGCTCGGCCACACCGGCCGGCTTTGAAAATGCAAAGAGAAGGCCCAAGTGTAATCACCCCAGCTCCACACAGCGCCTAGTACGACTACAGGCGGCCACCGCTGACACAACCAACACCATCTCTGAGCCAAGACCCTAGGACCGCTGCCTGACTGCACAGAAATCGGTGCCCAAGACTCTCCCGCTGCCTGTGCGGGACCGCTCCTCATAGCTGGTGTCCGCCAACTGCTCGCCGCTGCCCTCCAACCATTGGTTCGGAGTTAGATTCTGGACGGACTGCAACCTGCGGCAGACGAGGGCTCTACCGGCCGCTCATGTCCATAGGGAAGACTACTATCGACTATCGACTCAGTCTGTCGACGCCACCGCGTTGGGCCGGTCCTTCCATACACGAGGCACAGCCTCGCCACCTCTGGACGCCTGGGGAAGCACTACTGGGGCATCAGTAGACGCCCTACATTAGCTGCCGAAAGCTTCCCGTGCATACCTCGCCCAGTTAGCATCCCACAAACTTGAGATAACACTGCTGGTGGGAAAATGAAGGCGACGCACGCTTAGATCGTTTCCCCCACATCAAAGGCAGTGACTGACACTCCACAGCCAACAGTGATACAAGAGACACCACCGAATGTAAACTGAGGACACACAGACTAAGCAGCTGTCTTGCAACAATTAACATTTCATCACCTTGACATACCACGAACATCAGCAAGGATGAGTATGATGTGTTCAATGGAAGGTGAAAGGTATATAAATGTTGAACAATGTGATTGTTTTTGAACAGAAGAAGTTTCATGTATGACTGCAGCAATGCGTACCTAATTTGTCAGAATGATTATTGCCAGGTAGTTAACTTGCTCAGAGCTGAGAGAATACCCCACTTCCCTGAATCGTGGATAAACATATCAATTGAATAAACTGTTTGGCTTGTATAGAAATTCTCTGTTAAGACTGTACTCTTTTCAGATTGTTGTTCACATTGTTAAGCATAGTACGTTATGTGTGAAGATCACGCAAAGTTTTACTTTGTCCTTTTGAATACATACTTCCGTCTAAAATCGTTGTCTTAGAATATTATTTCATAGGAATAGTTACTCTCCCCATCGCACTGTTTATTATTACGTATTAGCACATGCAACAGTTTGATTATATATTTAGAAACAGAAATCTAGCTTAGCGCTGCCTGCTTGCTATTTGCTATTGTGCTTTCGAGAAATCCGCAACAGTGCTGTTAAGACGCGAGGTAAGTGGAAATTTTGATTAGGGCCTGATAACTGTTTAACTTCCGTTGCGCATTTAATAGAAAGACAAGCTGCATTCAAATCAGTTACAGCTCAGTTCATATATTTAGGTTCTGTTTAGTTTAAGGTTATCACACGAGTGTAACTTGGATAACAATTTGTGAATGCATAGTTTTGGTAATACGTAGACTTTTATGGAGTGGGATGTAAAATTGGGCAAAATTCCATACAGAAACAAGTATAGAGTTAAACTTGCAAAATGTCGGCCCAGAGCGACCTGAAAGGGAACGACCACAACTAGAATAGGAAATCAAATACCAGAGGGATTCATTGGAAGAATACTAAGGAAACGTAATTCGCCCACAAAAGAGGTACCTTACATATACAGGTATCTTGTATTACCGATTCTGTACTATTTCTCGTTAGTGTGGGAGCCTTACCACTTACGATTAATTGACCAGATGGAGGAGATCCAAAGCAGTGCAGCGCGTTTCATCAAGGTTTCATTTAGTAAGCGCAAGAGCGTCAAGAGATGCTCGTCGAACTACAGTGACAAACGTTACAAGAGAAAGAAGCCATGAGCTTCACGGGAGACTGTTTTTTTATTTTTTATTTTTTTAGCTAAGAGAGTGTGCGTACCAAGGATAGTCAGTCAACATATACTGGTGTGCAGAAAGTAAGGATGAAAGTAACTGTCTACGGTCGCAGGTTCGAATCCTGCCTCGGGCATGGATGTGTGTGATGTCCTTAGGTTAGTTAGGTTTAAGTAGTTTTAAGTTCTAGGGGACTGATGACCTTAGAAGTTAAGTCCCATAGTTCTCAGAGCCATTTTTTTGAAAGTAACTGTCGCATGGTGTGTCACTGCCAAGTAGCATACGTCTATGAAACTTGGAACACACATCGAAACATCTGCTGCAGCACAGTACAGACGATTACTGAAAGAAATGTCCAATGAGACGAATAGCAATGACACTTTTATTCAAAGACAATTATTAGACTGAAGCCACTGCGATTCATATGGTCCCCAGGACATTAGGAAAGGTAGGACATGATTTTTTTTTAATAGGGTGTGCATCAAAGCAGACGGCAATGCGTGCTCTGCAAAGTGGTCTCACGCTGGTCAGAAGGTTAGTGCAGTTGACGACAGCTGGGTTGTTGTTGGTGCATGGTCGGCCGGCGTTACCGAGCGGTTCTAGGCGCTTCAGTCTGGAACCGCGCGACCGCTACGGTAGCAAGTTCGAAAACTGCCTCGGGCATGGATGTGTGTGATGACCTTAGGTTAGTTAGGTTTAAGTAGTTCTAAGTTCTAGGGGACTGATGACCTCAGAAGTTAAATCCCATAGTGCTCAGAGCCATTTTGTTGGTGCATTGGACGTGCTGCAGCACATTTCCGTGACGCATCCTGCTAGAGCTCGATGTTATTTTTGGGGGGGGGGGGGGGGGGGAGGGCCGCGGAACAGGTAGGCCACGCCATTCGGCGAGTACACTCTCATTCAAAGTGTTCCTTCACCTACGCTGTTCGATGCAGCCGCGCGTGTCATCTGTAAAAATGAAGTCAGGATCAAATATACCCCTGAAAAGATACTCATAGGGAAAGAGTAGACTGTTCCCGTAATGTTGACCGGTGACCGTATTCTAAGATTTGGAGGCTAGTATGGAACTCCCTCCACACTGTTATACCTGGACCACCAAAACGACCATGTATGACAATTCTGGACGTAACGTCATATTGCGAGACGTCTGAACATGTAATACATCCAGGAACACTGTTGAACACTATCGTTTTGATGGTCCAGGCGATATAGTGTGGGGAGGCAGAATGTTTCATGAGTGTACTAACCTCCAAATCTTTGAACACGCGTCGCAACGGTTCAGCGTTATAGTGATGCTGTACATCTTCCTCATGTGCGTCTTTCGAGGCGTGTATTAGGTCCCTGCTTCATTTTTACGGATGACAATGCGCCATCGCATCGAGCAGCGCTTGGGGAAGGAGAACTTGCCTCGACTTAAATCACGTCGAGCACGTATGATTGCTTTGTTGAAACGTATTGCAGTACGTCCAAAGCACCTGCAACCATTCAGCAGCTGTCAACCGCGCTTCTGGAGGACTGAAATGCTGTACCACATGAACTGTGGTCCTTGTGGCCAGGGTGGGAGCACAGTGCAGAGCATGCACTGCCGTGTATGGTGATCACACACCCTATTAAGAACCATGTCCCACCTTTTTTAATGTCCAGGGGACCATCACGAAACGTGGTGTCTTCAATGTAATTAGTGTTCATCAGTCTGTTATACGAGGGTTGGAACTTTAATAATGGCAACTATTTATTTACAGCTCGTACAAAATAGATACGTGTTTCAAAGTTTTACTGACCTTCACAGTAGTCATCAGCATTGTTTATAACCCATTGCCATCGATGTGGAAGTCGTAGATACTTTTAGCAGTGCCAGCTGTGTTGACACTTCGAACGGCGCGGTCTATAGCCCGACGAATTTGTAGCAGTTCTGAAGCGAATGCCGTGAAGTGTTTTCTTCAGTTTATAAATCGAGCTGAACTTACAAAGGCTTAAGTCAGGGGAGTGCAGTAGGTGGTATAGCACTTAGCAGCACCATCAGTCAAACAAATCAGTAACAGCTTGCACTGTACGTGCTTGAGCATTGTCCTGCAAAATGATGGTCAGGTCCTGCAGAAAGTGTCATCACTTCTGTCTCTATGCTGTTCATTTTTGGAACACAACCTATGACCAGCTTAGAGACAAAAGTGATGAACTTTCTGCAGGACATGACCATCATTTTGCAGGACAATGCTCAAGCAGGTACAGTGCACGCTGTTACTAATTTGTTTGACTGATGGGGCTGCTAAGTGCTATACCACCTGCTGCACTCCCTTGACTTAAGCCCTCGTAAGTTCATCTCGATTTATAAACTGAAGGAAACACTTCACGGCATTCGATTCATAACTGCTACAAATTCGTCGGGCAATAGACCGCGCCACTCGAACTGTCAACACAACTGGCACTGCTAAAAGTATCCTACGATTTCCACATCGCTGGCAACGGGCTATACACAATGCTGGTGACTACTTTGAAGGTCAGTAAAATTTTAAAACACGTATCTATTTTGTACGAGCTGTAAATAAATAATTACCACTATTAAAGCTCCAACCCTCGTATTTTCAAACCACCTAAAATACAGGGTGGCGCAGATGGATCGGGTGGTTTTGAAGTGGACTGTACGTCTGGAGGGGGGGAGCCAGGTGTTCGGCGACTTCGTCCTGTGGTGGGGGGGGACGGGAAGTTTCAGTTGCAGGCTGGCAGTCAGTCGCGATGGCTACGTGGTCCGTTGAGCATCGTGTTTTCGCAGTGGAAGAGTTCATACGCAATAACGAGTCAATTGTTGCTGTGACGCGTGCCTTTCGCCGGCGTTTCAACATCCCACCTCGCGGTAGTGTTCCTAAGCGAGATACGATATTGAGTTGGGTGCATAATTTCCGCACTACTGGTTCATGTGCTCCAAAATGGACGCCTAGACCGCCAACAATAACAACGCCTGAGAACGTGGAGCGTGTGAGACGCGATGTCACTGCGAGCCCACGTCGATCAACGAGACGTCGTGCTCAAGCTCTTGGAATGTCACGTCGGAGCCTTCAAAGGATTCTTAACGAAGAACTGAAATTCCACCCCTATAAAATCCTGTTGGTACAGAAGATTCTCCCAACAGACCATCTTCAAAGGCTTCAGTTTAGCCAACAGATGTTGGAGTTATTGGAAGATGTAAACCTGATTATCACGATGTCTGACGAGGCTCACTTTCACATTAACGGATACGTAAACAAGCAAAATTGCCGTTACTGGGCCGACACTAACCCAAGAGATCTACACCAACGGCCTCTCCATAGTGACAAAGTGACGGTTTGGTGTGGGGTTTCTAAGGTAGGGATAATTGGTCCTTACTTTTTTGAAAATGAAAGGGAGCAGGCGGTTACTGTTAATTAGCAGCGTTATGTGAACATGATTGAAGATTTTCTTCTCCCACAACTTGAAGAGAACAATTACGACATGGGCAATATGTGGTTCCAACAAGACGGGGCAACTGCACATACCGCTAGGATATCAATGCAAGCTGTACGCGCTCTGTTCCCTGGCCGTTTGATTTCCCGTAATGGAGATGTCCATTGGCCCCCTCGCTCGCCGGACCTCACGGTATGTGACTTTTTCTTATGGGGCTATTTAAAAGCAAGGGTCTACATGAACAAACCCCGGACCATTCAGGAGTTGAAGGCAGCAATTCACACCGAAATCACATCAATTCCTGGTGATGTGCTTGAGCGGGCAATGCGGAACGTTAAGGACCGACTCCAAGAATGCGTCGCTCGAGAAGGAGGGCATTTGATGGATGTAATTTTTAAAAACTAACATTACTATTTTTTGTTAATAAACTTCCATTGTAACTACACGTTTTGCACTTTATTTCAATCCAATACCTTTACAATTGACAGTTTGACAAGTATTTTAAAACCACCCGATCCATCTGCGCCACCCTGTAGTTTGTTCTTGGGAACAGTTCTCCTTTGTTCCACTTGAAACACCACCGTTCAAACAAGCGCTCAGATTTACTACATCATAATTTTTACCTTCGTTTACAATTTACCTACTTCTTCACAACTTCAGCTTGTCGCCTGATCCAAGCAAGACGTATAAAAAAGAGAGAAGAGGAGAAGAAAAATAGCGAAGATTTACTGTAAAAGAGGTTCAAACTCACAACTTTTTTGCGTAATGCCAGTGGCTCCTAATCAGTACGCCGCGGAACTTTTTATTATAAATGGAAGCATTGCCAAAGTAATTTACGAACCAAATAGTTGAAATAAAAAAACTGCGAAACCGCAAAAAGTAAGAAGTGTCAATTCATAAAATGTGTCACCAACATAGAAAATCGTGTGGAACACACTCTACCCAATTTAAAGGTATCTGTGTTACTGAACAGCAAACCCAGTTCATAATGCACGGTACCAGTTGCAGGTTGCCTGCCTAAAAACTCCAGGAGAAACAAAATTTTTATTTTCAATATTTCATTTATTTCTCTTTTGAGTCATCAGACTTTTTACTGACGTCACGACTACCTCTCCTGTGCCACCGTCTTCATCTCACAGTAGCACTTGCAACCTACGTCCTCAACTATTTTCTGAATGTATTCCAAACTGCGGCTTCCTCTCCAGTTTTTACCCTCTACTGCTCCCTATAGTACCATGGAGATTAATTCCTGATGTCTCAATACACGTAGTGTCTTTCTGCCCCTTCTTCTTGTCAGTGTTTTCGATATATTCCTTTCCTTGCCGATTCTGCGGAGAAGCTCCTTACCAGTCCACCTAATTTTCAACATTCTTTTGTAACGCCACATCTCACATGTTTAGATTCCATTCCGGTTTCCCCAGTCCATTGTCACTACCACACAATGCTGTGTTCCAAACGTACATTCTCAGTAATTTCTTCCTCAAATTAAGACCAACGTTTGATACTAGTAGATTTCTCTAGAGCAGGAATGCCCTTTTTACCAGTGCTATTCTGCTTTTGATATCCTCCTTGCTCAGTCTGTCATGTGTTATTTTGCTGCATAGGAGGCAGAACTCTTTAGCTTTATCTACTTCTCGACCATCAGTCCTGATGTTAAGTTTCTCGCAGTTCTCATTTCTGCTATTTCTCATCACTTTCTTCCTTCTTCGCTTTACTCTCACTATATTCTGTACTCATTAGACTGTTCATTCCGTTCAGCAGATCCTGCAGTTCTTCTTGAAACGTCCCCTTTTTAACAATTATACATATGAAACGTCCCCTTTTTAACAATTATACAGGACTGTGCTTAACCTGACACACAACATTTTTAGCGCAACGCAATCTCACTTTCAGAAATCCCTACAAAAGAATGGCCCTGACTAACAGTAACCTATGCATTTCACAAATCGCTTACCTCACAAAAATCTTGGTTACTCGAACTACTGCAATAGAGCGAGCGCCACTACTGCCAGCTAAATAAAAGATTCAAACTACGGAAGGCACTAACTACTGATAGGGATAGTTAGCAAATGAAAGATTTTAATAGAGAACAAACAATGTATTTACCTTAATAGTCATAATATATATAGCAGTTCACGACAAATTACAAAACTCCGCCATCTCTCTCCCCACATCCACCACTGCTGGCGGCTCACCTCCAACTGCGCAACGCTACGCGCTGTTCACAGCCAGCTGCCTAACACTCCAATGGCGAGTATTACAACACTGCTGGCGGCTCACCTCCAACTGCGCAACGCTACGCGCTGTTCACAGCCAGCTGCCTAACACTACAATGGCGAGTATTACAACAATGCAAAGCAGCCATAGACTGCACACAGCACAGCCAGTGATTTTCATACAGAGGTGGCGTTACCAATAAAAAAACCTAAACAGCCTACTTACATAGCCCCCATGCTCCCCACAAAAGTTTTTACAAATTGTTTTGGGCAGTGGCCAATACAGATTTGAAAAAATTTTTCATAATTACAGTAAGAAAGATATCATATGCTCACACTTATTAATACAATGTTGGTCAAAAGCTAAAATTTTCTCACAGTCCATAAAGACAGTCCTGATCATTCATCACAGTAACATTGCAGTGTTTTTCTCAAAGTCTGAGCAGTAAAAGAAAATGCACACGGAAGTAGTGGATTTCCATGCAGTCTTGAAGAAGTAGTGTTGTCCTTCCAACAGAAAGACAGTGCTGACTCTTGACATGCTGACAGATAATGGGCCAGAACAGAGCAAACCCACAGCAGAGTCATTCGACGTTTTGAAGAATATTGGTAGGTAGGTCATCACAGAGTAGACCCACTGTAATCCTGGTTGAGATTACGGTATTGGTGGGCCACCAGAGACGCAGACCCACTGCAGTCCTTGTAGAAATAATGGTACTGGTGGGTCATCAAAGATACAGACCCACTGTAGTCCTTGTAGAGATGGCCAGCAGCCATCTGTTGCGACTGTGCAGGTGCACAATCACCATTGAAGAGTCTTGCGGACAATATAGCAAGTCCATAAACCACCACTTGTGCACTCACAAAGTTTTTGGAATTGTCCTTAGAACCAGCAATGCTGTTATCCAGTCCCTTGCTGAATTATTAACACACGTGCAAACACTAACAGCCCCTACTTCTCACATATTGTCCATATACTATGACCAACATAAACGTGTGCAGTGAAATGTAACTTACAAGTTAATAATATGATGAACTGGTGTCAATTACAATTTTATAACATGAGAATACAATTACAAAGATACAGAAAACATCATTAAAGAACATAACAATACAGATAACATTTGTAGTAAAACAGGCTTTACAAAAGAATAGAAATAGACATATACATCAGTGTTACAGGAATTATGACATAAGTAAATAAATAAAATAATGAGAATAGTTTTCGAAACATTAATTTCACACATGAGCATTAAAACAGAACAGAATAAATAATGTCTAAACATCTTTACAAAGAAAATAACATAGTTGTTGAAAAATTCTAAAACATAAGTCTTATCAGATAAAAATTAAAAGACAGGAAAAAAACATAAATACCCAAGGGTACACAAACATATAGCGGAATAACACAAGGAAAGGACAGGGTTTCTTTTACTGCAGTATTTTGCAAACAAAACTTTCTTTACTTCTCGGAGATCTCCCTTCGTTCCTCATTATTTCCAAAAAGTCCTATCTATACCTGTTTTCTGTACTTTTTTCGTATGACTTCTCAATGCATTTCTTCCAATTCATCGCAACTCATTCGCTTATATAGTCTACCCCCTCTTAAGCTAACTTAAATCTACTGAGCTCAGATGCTAAACTAAGGGACGAGGCAATGCAGCAGCACATAAAACGATTAATACAAACAGCAATGAAAAAAAAATGGAAATTGTCAAAGCAAGCTGCAGTAAATCTAAATTACCAAGCGAAGCAACATTACAACTAATATGAGCCAATGTGCAGCAACAAGAAAAATAAATCAGTAGCATAACTAGATTAACAGAGTAATGCAAAGTGAAATTTAATAGCACTATGCCTGGCAAGCAGAAGCAGAAAATGAAATATCTTATACCTAAACATGACATAGCTCAAGCAGAAAAAATAGTACACTAAAGATAACAACGCAGACAAGGGAAATGTCTATTCACATCTTAATGTCTAAGTAATTAAAGTGGTGCACCACAAAAACTAATTCTACAAAAATTACCAAGTACTCGAAAAGAAAATTATATATGCAGTTACTGTTATTAGTCCCTTCTTATTGTTCTTTCCATTCCAAGAGCTCCTTTTTTTAAGAATGTGGATTACAAAATTATTATTTAATAGATCTGTTGACAGAAAGTGTTCACATTAGCAAATGCATTTTATTTTATAAAAGCAATGCTGCAACAAAGCTGGAAACTAGATATCAAATGAAATAAGCAACTATGAAAAGCAAAGCATAAAAATATCATTCAATAGTCATGTGACATTTCATAAGTTAGTAGAAATTCTCTCAACTCTCGTAGAAAGACACTTGTCCTAATCAGGTGTGCAGTTGTACGAATATTTCCCATCAATTCATAAGCATTTCAGTAAGTAGCACAAAATACAAGTAATCATATGTTTCCAAGTAATGAGCGTGTCGTATTTGCGATGCTTTCTACAAAGTAATGTCAATAGCGAGGTTAATGGCCTCCCTTTTTTTTACCTAATGGCTGTTTCTCCAGGTGGCTGGCACAGGTGGCCGCTCAAGACGCATTACGTCAAGGTCACTTACCTTTCTTACCGAAATATTTACGACAACAGTTTCCGCTACAATGGCAGTCTCGTATAAAAATATTTCACAGGTCAAGAATTTGCGTTACAAATCTGTAGAAACAAAATCCTATTGATATAACAGTGTCCAAAAAGTTTTCGTCGGCATTGTAATACATTCACGCATTTACATACATTTCATAACTCTTAAAGTACGATTCTTGGTTTCCAACAACCTGTTTCACAAACCAGAGTGAGTCCCTAACCACTACTCATTATTCCTTACCTTATTCGTCGACACTTCTTAAATATTGTATGATAACAGATACATAGCATACTCAAATAACTCATATAGCATCAGCTTATTGATCATAAACATACCGCAACAGCATAATACACATAGTCATCGTAATAATATCATAACACCTCAGTCAACTCCCAAAATCGTCGTAGCTTCCTCCAATAATTTCAAAACCAAAAAAAATATTCTCTGCTCATGTCAAAAGTGTCATCTGCCTCAAACGTACTTTAAAAATCGTGATCCCATACCAAATATATCATTCAAAGCTCTCATAGTATCACAATGGTTCCAAAAAAATATGAACAGTTCACAAAGTACAAACAACATACAATCTCGTAAGTGTGAAGTTATCCAACTGTGTAATTACGTAAACATCTGTCACTGACGTAGTAAAAAAAATGTTTCTTTCTCTGTTAAATGATCAGGTAGCTGTGTAATTTATGTGTTAGAGAAATATGGTACCGATGTGTAAAGTTGTATAAGCAAATACCAAATTAGCTAGGGCTCCTTGTGCTTGCCAAACACATGATACACAAAGTAAGCGTGTACCCCCCTGAGGATTAATGTAATTATACCCTCAGGTGTTACAGATTACAGCAATGGAATGAAATATATCACAGAAAACCCTTGTATCATTGTACTTCAAATATCTTAAAAAAATGCATGTTTTAAGTGCGAAATTAATCACTCAAATACGTGTCCTGTAGCGCTAAATGTGCGTCTTGCTGTAAGATCTCTGTGGAAGTGTCGTAGTTATCGTCCTCCGAAAGCTAAGTTCTGCAGAAGCCAATGTACTTACCTCATGATACACCAAATTTCAAGTAAACCAAAATGTTGCATTAAAATCTCCTTAGCAGTACTGGTAAATGTTCTAAGTATGTGAGCCTTATAGTCGTTACGTAATCGTGCAACTAACAAGCAAGAATGTACACACACAATAACACTGTGACGTCTGTTCACTATAACAATGCATTCGTAATTTCTGTTTAAAAATGTTCCCTAGGTTCTAGACTGGATATTTAACTGCAAACATTGTTGCATGTTAACAGTTTCTTAAGTCTGACAAAGCATACTAGAAATGTGAAGTGAAAAGTTTTATACCAAAGACTAAGTTAAAAAGCAGATTATCTCTCAATAAATGGTTTTACATGTGAAATGTGGTGTAAACCTTTACTCTTCCTAGTACGCAGAGTTTCAACTTCAACGCAATTATCATGTGGTATACGTCGGATTCTGTATGGTCCATTGTAAACTAGAAAGAATTTGTGACTTAAGTGTTTCTTCTTATGTGACAATGAATGAGCTTTAATGAGAACTTTCTGACCAATGTATAATTTCTTTGCATTTGCTTTACCGTGTAGTTTTCTCCTTTTGTCTGCTGCAGATTTTATATTTTTAATAGCCAAATCAATTATGTCTTTGTGTCGAAGTTTACGTGTATTCGGGAAAGGTACAAGCTCTCTGATTATGTTCGGTGGTTGTTCATTCTTTAGTACAAGAGTAGGTGGTAAAGCAGTGAAGTCGTGAGGCATTTCATTCAGCACGTTTTGAAATAAGTGTACATATCTGTCCCAATGCTGATGCTTTCTGTGACAATAAAGTCTGCAAAGCTTATTGATTTCTTTCATAATCCGTTCAGACGGGTTACAATGTGGTGAGTACAATGAAATAAAAACAGGTTTGATTTTATGATTCCGAAGCATGCGTGACCAAACAGCAGATCTGAATTGAGGTCCGTTATCTGAAATGACTTTGCTAACGTGTCCAACTTCACGTAAGAAATTTTTAACAAAGGCGTTGGATACAGACCGTCCATTGGCTTTACGTAACGGTATGAAAGAAACAAATTTTGAAGTAAGTTCAACAGCGACGAGAACGTACGAAAATCCATTAGATGTTCTGACAAGCGGTTCCAAGAGATCAACAGCAGCAAATTATTTTAATTTAGAAGGAATGATAGGAAACGGCGGAGCACGATGGGAGATAGTAGATGGTTTCGCCTTTTGACAGAGTTTACAAATAGACAAGACTCTTCGAATTCTCTTTTCCATATTGTTAAAATAACAAGTCGTTCGAAGAATATGATAACATTTTCGTGGGCCAAAATGTGCATAGCTGAAATGAATGTACCAAATGAGCTTATTAACAAAATCATCAGGAATGCAAAGTACCCATAGCTTGTCATCAACAGTGCAGCGTTTGAACAGTATGTTGTTTCTAACCAGATAATAATGCCGAATCTGTGTGTGTGTCTTTCCATGCCATTTGCTCTTGATGTCTTTCCAAATCGGATCTTTATCTTGTTCATGAGCAATGTCCTTTAAAGATGTGGTGATGAAGTTTTCGAAGGCGACTTTCTGAATGTAAAGAATACTGAAATTTTTTTCGAGGTTGCCTTCTGTGTTACTTTTCTGTATCCCAGCCGGTGCGCGTGACAGTGCGTCCGCAACAATGTTCTCCTTGCCGGGAATGTACACTATTGTGAAGCGGAATTCTTGCAGAAACAATGCCCAACGTTTTAACCTGTCATGATTTAATTTTGAAGACATAAGAAATTGTAATGCACGATGATCACTGTATACTTTTACGTGCTTACCAGAAAGAAAGAAACGGAATTTGTTAAATGCCCAAACGATAGCTAAAGCTTCTAATTCAGTAACGGAATAATTTTTTTCAGATTTTGTTAGCACTCGGCTAGCAAAAGCAATGGTTTTCTGAATGGTAGTGTCATTATCTATGGCTTCTTGAAATAAATGGGCACCAAGACCGACTTTAGAAGAATCCGTGCTAAGGCAGAAATCTTGTGACAGATCTGGATGAGCTAGTATTGGCGCATTAAGTAGCGATTCTTTCAAAGAATTGAATTCCAACTGTGCTTGTTCGTCCCAGTTCCAAATAGTATTTTTTCCAGTGAGAGAACAAAGTTTTTGTGTAACAAGAATTTGCATGTTCAGAAAACGACGGTAAAAATTTACAAGACCTAGAAAACTGCGGACTTGTCTTTTTGTGGATGGAACTGGAATGGCTCTGATTGCTTCTAACTTTTCAGGATCCGGCTGAATACCTTCAGAAGAAATAATATGTCCCAAAAACCTCACCTTTGACCTACCGAATTCAGACTTTTCCAAGTTAACTGTAATTCCAGATTCTGCAAAAATGCGTAACAAACTGTTGAGGATGCGATTATGTTGTTCCCATGAAGCTTCTGCTATTAGAATATCGTCCACATATAAGGTGATGTGAAGGTTTAAGAACTCAGGTAATATGGAATTTAGCCCGCGAATGAATGCTGCCGAAGAAATGTTCAAACCAAAAGGAAGTTTCCGAAACTGATAACAAACGCCGAAACAAAGAAAAGCTGTGTATTTTCTACATTCTGGATGAAGTTCGATCTGATAAAAGCTGGATCTGAGATCAATGGAAGACAACACTTTTACACCATTAAAATTTTGAAGAAGTTCTTCCAATGTTGGCGGCCTGTCTGTTTCAGGAATAATGATAGTATTGATTTGTCTCGAATCTAAGACAAGCCTGATCGATCCATTTTTCTTCTCAACAACATGTAATGGATTGTTGTATGAGCTTACTGCAGGCTCAGTAATGCCCTCGTCAAGCAGAGATTGTATTTCTGTTCTAACACGGTTCCTATAATGTGCTGGAATTACGTATGGTCTAACACAAAATTTAGTATGCTCACGAACACGAAATTGGTATTGAAATCCCTTGATTGTTCCTGTTTTGTGAGTAAAAACTGTGGAATGTTCTTGTAAAATCTCAAAATGGTCCTGCCTATCAGTGTCATTACAATTCTCAATTGTTTGAATTTTATTCTGAATTAACTCATTAATTTCAAATATGCCGTCGATATCATCCCTGTCAGTACTTGCAGAGTGATTGTTAGTGTCTAGTTCTGTAGAAAATTCCGAACTGTCGTCCAACAGAAGGTAAAGCCGATTAATTTCTTCGTCATGATTTGAGAGCCAATCTTCAAATTTCAAAGCTATTGACTTACCTTCCTTCTCTAAACTTATTTCAGCATCGTGAAAGTTTAAGATTGCTTTGTATTCATTCAAAAAGTCTACTCCCAATATAATTTCCGTCGACAATAATGGAACAATAAGAAAGTTCATAGAGAAGCTGTGGCTTTGACAAAAGAATTCTAAGTTGGTTTGTTGGCACACATCTACACTTTTTCCAAAGATTGCACCTTGTAATTTAATCTTACGTAACGGAAGTGTCTTCCCCCATCAACCATGGACCTTGCCGTTGGTGGGGAGGCTTGCGTGCCTCAGCGATACAGATGGCCATACCGTAGGTGCAACCACAACGTAGGGGTATCTGTTGAGAGGCCAGACAAACATGTGGTTCCTGAAGAGGGGCAGCAGCCTTTTCAGTAGTTGCAGGAGCAACAGTCTGGATGATTGACTGATCTGGCCTTGTAACATTAACCAAAACGGCCTTGCTGTGCTGGTACTACGAACGGCTGAAAGCAAGGGGAAACTACAGCCGTAATTTTTCCCGAGGACATGCAGCTTTACTGTATGATTAAATGATGATGGCGTCCTCTTGGGTAAAATATTCCGGAGGTAAAATAGTCCCCCATTCGGATCTCCGGGCGGGGACTACTCAAGAGGACGTCGTTATCAGGAGAAAGAAAACTGGCATTCTACGGATCGGAGTGTGCAATGTCAGATCCCTTAATCGGGCAGGTAGGTTAGAAAATTTAAAAAGGGAAATGGATAGGTTAAAGTTAGATATAGTGGGAATTAGTGAAGTTCGGTAGCAGGAGGAACAAGATTTTTGGTCAGGTGATTACAGGGTTATAAATACAAAATCAAATAGGGGTAATGCAGGAGTAGGTTTAATAATGAATAAAAAAATAGGAGTGCGGGTTAGCTACTACAAACAGCATAGTGAACGCATTATTGTGGCCAAGATAGACACAAAGCCCATGGCTACTACAGTAGTACAAGTTTATATGCCAACTAGCTCTGCAGATGATGAAGAAATTGAAGAAATGTATGACGAGATAAAAGAAATTATTCAGGTAGTGAAGGGAGACGAAAATTTAATAGTCATGGGTGACTGGAATTCGTCAGTAGGAAAAGGGAGAGAAGGAAACATAGTAGGTGAATATGGATTGGGGGGAAGAAATGAAAGAGGAAGCCGCCTTGTAGAATTTTGCACAGAGCATAACTTAATCATAGCTAACACTTGGTTCAAGAATCATAAAAGAAGGTTGTATACATGGAAGAATCCTGGAGATACTAATAGGTATCAGATAGATTATATAATGGTAAGACAGAGATTTAGGAACCAGGCTTTAAATTGTAAGACATTTCCAGGGGCAGATGTGGATTCTGACCACAATCTATTGGTTATGAACTGCAGATTGAAACTGAAGAAACTGCAAAAAGGTGGGAATTTAAGGAGATGGGACCTGGATAAACTGAAAGAACCAGAGGTTGTAGAGAGTTTCAGGGAGAGCATAAGGGAACAATTGACAGGAATGGGGGAAAGAAATACAGTAGAAGAAGAATGGGTAGCTCTGAGGGATGAAGTAGTGAAGGCAGCAGAGGATCAAGTAGGTAAAAAGACGAGGGCTAATAGAAATCCTTGGGTAACAGAAGAAATATTGAATTTAATTGATGAAAGGAGAAAATATAAAAATGCTGTAAATGAAGCAGGCAAAAGGGAATACAAACGTCTCAAAAATGAGATCGACAGAAAGTGCAAAATGGCTAAGCAGCGATGGCTAGAGGACAAATGTAAGGATGTAGAGGCTTGTCTCACTAGGGGTAAGATAGATACTGCCTACAGGAAAATTAAAGAGACCTTTGGAGACAAGAGAACCACTTGTATGAATATCAAGAGCTCAGATGGCAACCCAGTTCTAAGCAAAGAAGGGAAGGCAGAAAGGTGGAAGGAGTATATAGAGGGTTTATACAAGGACGATGTACTTGAGGACAGTATTATGGAAATGGAAGAGGATGTAGATGAAGATGAAATGGGAGATAAGATACTGTGTGAAGAGTTTGACAGAGCACTTAAAGACCTGAGTCGAAACAAGGCCCCGGGAGTAGACAACATTCCATTAGAACTACTGATGGCCTTGGGAGAGCCAGTCATGACAAAACTCTACCATCTGGTGAGCAAGATGTATGAGACAGGCGGAAATACCCACAGACTTCAAGAAGAATATAATAATTCCAATACCAAAGAAAGCAGGTGTTGACAGATGTGAAAATTACCGAACTATCAGTTTAATAAGCCACAGCTGCAAAATACTAACATGAATTCTTTACAGACGAATGGAAAAACTGGTAGAAGCGGACCTCGGGGAAGATCAGTTTGGATTCCGTAGAAATGTTGGAACACGTGAGGCAATACTAACCTTACGACGTATCTTAGAAGAAAGATTAAGAAAAGGCAAACCTACGTTTCTAGCATTTGTAGACTTAGAGAAAGCTTTTGACAACGTTAAATTGGAATACTCTCTTTCAAATTCTGAAGGTGGCAGGGGTAAAATACAGGGAGCGAAAGGCTATTTACAATTTGTACAGAAACCAGATGGCAGTTATAAGAGTCGAGGGGCATGAAAGGGAAGCAGTGGTTGGGAAAGGAGTGAGACAGGGTTGTAGCCTCTCCCCGATGTTATTCAATCTGTATATTGAGCAAGCAGTAAAGGAAACAAAAGAAAAATTCGGAGTAGGTATTAAAATTCATGGAGAAGAAGTAAAAACTTTGAGGTTCGCTGATGACATTGTAATTCTGTCAGAGACAGCAAAGGACTTGGAAGAGCAGTTGAACGGAATGGACAGTGTCTTGAAAGGAGGATATAAGATGAACATCAACAAAAGCAAAACGAGGATAATGGAATGTAGTCAAATTAAATCGGGTGATGCTGAGGGGATTAGATTATGAAATGAGACACTTAAAGTAGTAAAGGAGTTTTGCTATTTAGGGAGTAAAATAACTGATGATGGTCGCAGTAGAGAGGATATAAAATGTAGACTGGCAATGGCAAGGAAAGCGTTTCTGAAGAAGAGAAATTTGTTAACATCAAATATAGATTTAAGTGTCAGGAAGTCGTTTCTGAAAGTATTTGTATGGAGTGTAGCCATGTATGGAAGTGAAACATGGACGATAACCAGTTTGGACAAGAAGAGAATAGAAGCTTTCGAAATGTGGTGCTACAGAAGAATGCTGACGATAAGGTGGGTAGATCACGTAACTAATGAGGAGGTGTTGAATAGGATTGGGGAGAAGAGAAGTTTGTGGCACAACTTGACTAGAAGAAGGGATCGGTTGGTAGGACATGTTTTGAGGCATCAAGGGATCACAAATTTACCATTGGAGGGCAGCGTGGAGGGTAAAAATCGAGACGGAGACCAAGAGATCAATACACTAAGCAGATTCAGAAGGATGTAGGTTGCAGTAGGTACTGGGAGATGAAGAAGCTTGCACAGGATAGAGTAGCATGGAGAGCTGCATCAAACCAGTCTCAGGACTGAAGACCACAACAACAACAACAACGGAAGTGTGGACAATCGTTCGATTTGTTGCATTTGCTAAAAGCTGTTTCACTAATTACTGAAATGGGACTGCCAGAGTCAAGTACTGCTGTAAATTTTTCGTCATTTACAGTAATGTGAATCACAGGATATGCAATGTTGTTATGTTTTACGTCGTGTTCCTGGAGTAAGATGTCCCTAATGTCTTCCATTTTTACGTAATTACTAGCTACGGCAGCTGCGTCGTCAGTTTCATAAGTACGTTTCGTGGCTGCCAGCGGCGTGAGTCATTTCCTATTGTCTCTTTGTTGGCGCGCGTCGTTATTGGGATTTGGAGACCTAACTTCTACAAATTCACTCTGACGAGAAGGCCCTGCCCTGTCTGAATCCCGCCAGTTCTGATGCAATTCAGGTCTGTCGTTACGAATATATCGTCTGTCGTCTTGTCGGTAGATTCCGTAGTTTCTTCCTTGTCCGTCACGTGGTGGAGAATTTCTCCCTGAATCGTAACTGCGCGCTGGACCGTTGCGTCTAAAGTTATTCTGTCTCCCTTGATAATAATTATTTTGGTTCCCAAATTGTCTGTTTCTCTGATTGTCTCTGTGATAGTCACTACCGCGGAGAGGTGATCTTTCCCTGTAATTATTACTACTCTGCCAATGGTTGTCATACGGGTGGTGTCTGTTTTGGTCACGAGATGTGTTGTGAGAATAGCCTTGTCGTATCCAGTTATTATTTCTTTCATCGCAGAATTGTGACAGATGTGACCTGTAATTGTTGTGCTCCTGTTTCCGCGTTCCCCGATTGTCAGTGTCAATTTCCAGTTCTTGTAACAGTCCCTGAAAAGCCTCAATGTCTTCTTTGCAACGTCCTGCTAAAATAATATGTCGTAAATGTTCAGGTAATTTGATTAAGCAAATGCGGATGAGTTCTGAGGGGCTGTATGGGTTTGACAGGTACTGATTCTTGTGCAACATGTCTTCAAAATATTTCACAAGACTGGAGAATTCAGATTGTTCGAAATGTTTAATCATTATGATGCTATGTTTTACTCGGTCTTCTGTAGCTTGAGACCAATATGCTGAGAGGAAGGCATGGTAAAATTCTCCTTCACTGTGGCAATCGTGAATGACCGATCGCATTCTTACAGCTGGTTCATTCTCTAAGTAGCCACACATAAATTCTAATCTGTGTTCTAACGACCAATTGGGAGGAAAACAATGAGAGAATTGATGGAGCCATGCTTGTGGATGAATGTCGTTGCCAGAATTCTTAAATGTTTTGAATTTACGTGTAGTAATGAACAGCTTATAGTCAAAATCATCATGTCGGCGAGTCGCATATCGGTCATTGTTAGGTCGTGTCGGCCGTTCCATCTCAAAATTCGGTGCACATTGCCAATTTCTTTCATAACTTCCGAAATGCCCTGTGTTATTATTTTGCGGCTTTTCCGTATTTCTAAGTCCCTCTTCCCGTGTCGGAGCGCGAGTGTCCTCTGAAATACGTAATTCTTGTATTACCTGTGTCAGCTGATCTTGTACTTCCCGGATTTCTCTTTGGTGTTGCGTATTAATTTGATTCAGATTTTGTTTCAGTTTCCTAATTTGTTCGCTCTCTTCTGTGTCATTAGAGACTACCGGTTTTGTGTCATTCAGATTATCATCTACTTTTGTAGATAAGTTAGTGAACTGATCTGAAAGTTCGGCTACTTTATCTGTTAGTGAAATTATTTCTTCTGTGTGTTTTTCTGAACCAAGTTTCAGAGTGTCCATTTGTGTTGAAATCGTATCTACTGTGTCCTTTAAGTTTTCCTGAGTTTTTGCAAGTTGCATAACCGAATCGGTAGATGCAACTGAGTCAATTTTAGCTTGCAGGGTGTCGTGATTTTCATGAACAATAGTTTGCAGTTCTTTTATGGCTGCTTCGTGATTCTGTAATGCATTTTCATGACACGAAATAATAGGTTGGAAATGCTCACAAATTTGTGTTTTTACGTTATTACAGACTTTTTGACATTTCGATTCGATTTTATGTAACTCAGTAGTTAGATCTTCACGTGTTTGTTCAAGTGTGGTGTCTAACTTTTGAAGATTTTGTTCCATTGCGTCTAACTGTTGCTGTGTTTGTCTCTGGTGTTGTTCCATTGTATCTAACTTTTGAAGATTTTGTTCCATTGTGTCTAACTGTTGCTGTGTTTGTCTCTGATTTTGTTTCATTTGCTGCATTAATTGCAGTAATAATGTATTAGTGTCTGGAATCTGTTCCTCTATGCATTTCGGCAGTGCATGTGCACCGGCAGCATTCACATTTTGACAAGCAGAAAATGTGTTTTGACTTATTTGAGAAAACGGTGAGGCCCCAAAACCTGAATCTGCAGTATTTGCAAGATTGTGTCCTGTCATTTCGTATTCCTGAGACGAGCTGCTGCCGACCGATCGATCGATAATGCTTCCCTGTTCACTACCTGTTTCACTGCCTACGCCATTGTTTGCCGCCCGCTCCATTTCCCTATGCACAATTACCAAATTACTACTTTGAACATTAGTTAATTCATTACACGGTGGCGCTAACACACTGCTTTCGTCTTCGCTGTCATTTCTCAATTTACTTTGGAGCCTAGTGTTACGTTTTTCACACGCCATTATTGTCACAATATTTCACACGACAACACAGAAAAACACAATTTGAAGAGCAAAAATAGGGGAACACATTAACATAGCACTGAAAATAATATCTAGTTAATTGCAAGCGCAGCTGCGAAATACTTGCTGCAAATCTACATGCATGCCACAACTGCTTTACTGTACAACAATGAAAAACTACAACTACAAAGGAAATTCTCTCTATAATTACGCGCTAGCAATAAACAAAAGCTACACTAATTACTCAAACTACAAGAAAAAAATCAGAAGATTCCAGTGAGGTATCCTCGGCTAAGGGTCGACATATGAAACGTCCCCTTTTTAACAATTATACATATGAAACGTCCCCTTTTTAACAATTATACAGGCCTGTGCTTAACCTGACACACAATATTTTTAGCGCAACGCAATCTCACTTTCAGAAATCCCTACAAAAGAATGGCCCTGACTAACATTAACCTATGCATTTCACAAATCGCTTACCTCACAAAAATCTTGGTTACTCGAACTACTGCAATAGAGCGAGCGCCACTACTGCCAGCTAAATAAAAGATTCAAACTATGGAAGGCACTAACTACTGATAGGGATAGTTAGCAAATGAAAGATTTTAATAGAGAACAAACAATGTATTTACCTTAATAGTCATAATATATATAGCAGTTCATGACAAATTACAAAACTCCGCCATCTCTCTCCCCACATCCACCACTGCTGGCGGCTCACCTCCAACTGCGCAACGCTACGCGCTGTTCACAGCCAGCTGCCTAACACTACAATGGCGAGTATTACAACAATGCAAAGCAGCCACAGACTGCACACAGCACAGCCAGTGATTTTCATACAGAGGAGGCGTTACCAATAAAAAAACCTAAACAGCCTACTTACATTCTTCACTATCACCGATCACAGCACTGTCATCAGCGAATCGTATCATTGACATCCTTTCAACTTGAATTTTAATTGCGCTCTTGAACCTTTCTTTTATTTCCGTCATTACTTCTTCGATGTATGGCTTGAACAGTAAAGGTGAAAGTCTACAGCCATGTCCTACACCCTTCTTAATCCGAACACTTCGTTCTTCGTCTTCTACTCTTATTACTCCCTCTTAGTTCTTGTACATTTGCATATTACCCATCTCTCCGTATAGCTTACCCCTATTTTCCTCAGAATCCCGAACATCTGCCATAATATGACATTGTCGAACGCTTTCTTCAGGTCGACAGGTCCTATGAACTTGTCTTGATTTTTCTTTGACGTTGCTCCCATTATCAACAAAGACGTCAGAAATGTCTCTCTGGTGCCTTTACCTTTCCTAAATCCAAACTGATCGTCATCTAACACATCCTCAATTTTTTTTCCATTCTTATGTGTATTATCGTTGTCAGCAACTTGGATGCATGAGCTGTGTTAACCTGAATTGTGTGATAACTCTCGCACTTGTCAGTTCATGCAGTCTTCGGAAATGTGTGGATGATATTTTTCCGATTCAGATGGTATATCGCGAGACCCAAACATTCTACGCACCAACGTTAATAGTCTTTTTGTTGCTACTTCCCCCAATGATTTTAGAAATTCTGATAGAATGTTATCTTTCCGTTCTCCCTTATTTGATCTTAAGTCTCCCAAAGGTTTTTTTTAAATTCTGATTCTAATACTGTAGCAGTTTAATTACCACTCTTAATTTTAATTTCACGGAAGGCTGTTCTGACTTTTCTATGCACTTACTTTTCCGATCTCTTCACATTTTTCATGCATTTTACTTCTTATTTATTTCATTATTAAGCGACTTGTATTTCTGAATTCATGAATTTCCCTGAACATTTTTGTACTTCCTTCTTTCATCGATCGGCTGAAGTATTTCATTTGTTACCCATGATTTCTTTGCAGTTGTCTTTTATGCACCTACGGTTTTCTTTACAACTTCCGTGACTGCCCTCTTTAGAGTTGTTCATTCCATCTCAATTGTGTCTATAGCCTAAGACAACTTTAAACGTACCTCTTCATTTCTTAGTACTTCTGTATTCCACTTCTTTGTACACTCTTTCTGACTAGTCTAAACTTCAACCTGCTCTTCATCATCACTACATTGTGATCTGAGTCTATATCTGTTCCTAGGTAAGCCTTACAATCCAATATTGCCTGACCATAAAAATAAAATGTTGTGTGAGTAGGGCCTCCCGTCAGGTAGACCGTTCGCCGGGTGCAAGTCTTTCAATTTGACGCCACTTCGGCGACATGCGCGTCGATGGGGATGAAATGATGATGATAAGGACAACACAACACCCAGTCCCTGAGCGGAGAAAATCTCCGACCCAGCCGGGAATCGAACTCGGGCCCTTAGGATTGACATTCTGGCGCACTGACCACTTTTTTTTGCCTCATTTTGTTCTATATATCGTTCATTGAATTTGTTCGTGGCGGACGTCCGATGATAATCTTTCAGTTTGTCCGTTGATCCGTTTACTCGGTCTTTTATTACAGAGGGTAGCTAAACCCTCTAACCGAACACTCTTAGCTACCGTGCTAGCAAGCCACTCAGCTGTCGGTGGCGGACTGCCTGACCATGATGTAATCTAAATGAAATCTTCCAGTATCTCCTGGCGTTTTCCTTGTATACCTCCTGCTGTTGTGATTCTTGAACAGAGTATTCTTGTTACTAGCTGAAATTTATTGCAGAACTCTATCAGTCTTTCTCCTCTCTCATTCCTACTACCAAGCCCATACTCTCCCGCAATTTTTTTCTTCTACTCCTTTCCCTACAACTGCATTCCAGTCTCCCCCGACTATTAGATTTTCGTCTCCCTTTAAGTACTGTATTGCCCTTTCTGTCGGTGTTGGTTTGCTGTCTATTCTGATGACAACCACCCTACCACTGAGCTGTTCACAGTAACACCCTCTCTGCCATACCTTCCTATTCATAACGAACCCTACTCCTGTTATACCATTTTCTGCTGTTGTTACCCTATACTCACCTGGCCGGAAATCCTTGTCTTCTTTCCATTTCACTTCACTGATCCCCCACTAAACATAGACTGATCCTTTGCATTTCCATTTTCTAGCTTCCCTACCACTTTCAAACGTCTGACATTCCGCGCCCAGATTCGTAGGACGTTGTCCTTTTATTGGTATTGAACCTTTTTCTCATAGTCACCTCCTCTTTGGCAGTCCCCTCCTGGAGATCCAAAAGTAGGACTATGTCAGAATCTTTTGCCAATGGAAAGATCATCATGACACTTTTTTCAATTACAGACCACATGACCTTTGGATAGTGATAGTGTGCCGGCCGGCGTGGCCGAGCGGTTCTAGGCGCTACAGTCTGGAACCGCGCGACCGCTACGGTCGCAGGTTCGAATCCTGCCTCGGGCATGGATGTGTGTGATGACCTTAGGTTAGTTAGGTTTAAGTAGTTCTAAGTTCTAGGGGACTGATGACCTCAGAAGTTAAGTCCCATAGTGCTCAGAGCCATTTGATACAGATAGTGTGTCTTTAATGGAGTGGTTTCCTTTGCCTTCTGCGTCCTCGTTCTGTTGATAATTGTTGAATCTTTAGGGGCAGTTTCCGACCACAAGAGCAAGAGAGTGCCCTGAACCTGTCTGCTTCTCTGCCCTTTTTGACAAGGCCGTTGGCAGAATGGGGGTGACTTCTTAGGCTGAAAGTCTTCGGCGCCAATGCTGATGATTTTTATTCAAAATTTAAGCGGTAGCGGGGTTCTAACCAATGGCGGAGGATGTTTTTGTCTACGGGTGTAATTACTGACCAGACTTAAAGATTTTAATGCCGTCATAATCTACCCAATAAGAAATATCATGTAATGTTAAACATTTAACACATAAGATAAGTATTACAGTTAGAAATTATGTAAATGTCTTGAAGCAGCGAAACTGGCTACACGCCTATTACCCACACTACATTCCTAATTAACCGAGAGAGGTGGCACAGTGCTTAGCACACTGGATTCACATTCAGAAGAACAACGGTTCAAATCCGCGTCCGACTATGCTGCTTTACTTTTTCTGTTTTTTCCTTCTCCATTTGTAGTATTTGTGAATTCAGCAGCCATCATATCCAGCTCCAAGATTCTCTCCTTTGAGCAGTTGAGATTGCAGCATTAAGCAGTTGAGTCCATCACTATGATGGCTGCTGTGTTAGGAGGCAGCGCGCCAAAACGCTAACTTTCTATCATAATAATTATTATATAAACTATGCATTAAAAGTTTCTTGAAATTCAAATATAGGCATCTTTAAATAACAGACGATCGTTCACATATTTAAAAACTCATAATAATAAACAAAACGAAGAACAAAAATTAAAAGAAAAGGAGACGAAGTATTTCGGGTATCGTCGGATTCCATCTATTTTGTGTGCCCAAGCGAAGTGGTTTGCGCTGCCCAATCACCCAGGAACGAGCGGTCATGAGGCAGGAAGATGTTGTCTGCTGCAATCGGTTGTATTTCAATTATATTAAGAAATGTTAAGTGTAGCATGGTCCAAAGAATAAGTAAATGTGTGATTATTACTCATGTTTAGAGAGTGAACTTATGAAATTATTAATGACATGTGGATTGTTAAATAGACGGTGGACAAAGATTGAAAATCGCAGTTTCTCATATTCTAATAGAATAAATACTAGCGGCATTCCAAAAAAGTGAAAAAAATCAGTCCTTTAAGTAGTATCAGTTCTTCGCTAACAGATCATTACCGCCTCAAGACAACGGATTTACATCCCACATATTGTTCTCTGCACAGAGTACATCTGTAGAAGATTGCATGTTAGTGAACTTTATCAGAAACCTCATGCATGTCACGCTGGGCAGTGAAAGCAGCTGCATTCTCAGTAAAAATGGTAACAATGACATGAGGACCGTCATCTGTGGTAACAGAGGAGGTGCCTATTTGGAGAGACACATACAAAGTCTTCCATAAAGTAAAATTCTTTACGCCGTACGCTCCAGGTAAATGACACAGTGCTTCCTTTGAAACGGCACGGCCGATTTCCTTCCTTGTCCTTGAAAGAATCGGAGTTTGTGCTCCGTCTCTGATGATCTCGATGCTGACGGGACGTTAATATTCTTCTTCTTCTTTTTTTATTCTATTTTAATTTTGTGAATAGCCTTACGGAGCTTCCGATGTTATCCAGCAGATCACTTATACGCAAATATCGATCGTGAAATTTACCGCTTTAATAACTGCAACGAAGTCCTAAATCCTGTCAGCACCTGATTTGTTATTTCTTAAACTGAATCTTGTTCAGTAGGTGTCTGTGGCGAAATATATCAATGTTGGCCTGTAATTATATGCCTATGTCCAACGACCCTTCTCATAAACGCGAATGACCGGCACAACTTTCAGATTACTTCGAATATTTCGCTGCTTCAGCGTCCTACGATAAACGGCTGTTTGAAGCAGGGCAAGTTCTTTCGCATAATCTACACAGAATCCTACGGATTGAGTAAAATCAGTGGTGTGTTTGTCTACTTCCTGTAAAGTAGATGAAAACGTGACGACAAGCAGGAAGGACTCATTAGAGAATATGCTCCAAACCTGCCCCTTTCGCCCCCGATAACAGTGAGTAGATGGACAGTGAACGCTACACACGCTTAAGGAGGGAGACAACTGAACAGTATGTTAACAATGACGTCAAAATTCCTTATGTTCTAGAAGACGTCATCACAAAAATAATGTAACTCTTCGCTGAGAAAGGTAGTAGCATTTTGGTTATAGTTATCTTATTTATTGATTTATTTATCCAGACAAGATTAACAACGTTGTATCTTTTCTTACATCTAACAAGGCATTCTACATATTTCAAAATGTTTACATAATGACACACATGTTACATTTAATGTGGGATATAACATTTATTGTTAGACATAATGATAATGTTAGAAAATTGTACTAGCTCTTTCAGAAATAAGTACAGTTTGTATTAGTTCATGAAAAGTAGAACAACAGAGGCAGAGCACAGTCTGGTAGACAATCTGAGAGAACTAGCAGCTATGTGCGGAAGAGAAAGGGTGACAAAGAGGAACGTCATGGAACATATGTAACGAAGAGCCTGACAGAGAAAGAAAGAGAGAAACAGGCATAAATAGAGAAAATTTAAGGATTTGTTTTGCTGGCCAAATGTGTTAATTTTTAGGGAAAATATATGAAATTAACCAAAAGGAAATGCTTCTGCTTTTTCCTCAAATCGAAGAGGACGCTGAATTATCCGCAGAGTTCAGGGTAGCTTATTCTAGAGCCGGGCAGCAGCAACACAGAAGGAGTTTGTAAATGTTTTTGATTTATTGATGGGCATAGCCACAATGTTAAAAAAGTGAGACCTTATCCGTGAATGTAGACTCTCCCAGCGTACACTGTTGATGAAATTCGAGAGTTTTTCATCGAGTGAGATCTGATGTGATTATGACGTACTTGACATCCGATGTGGGATGCTGGGTGAACCAACGAAGCAGAAATAGGGTACAGTGGATAGGTAACACGTCTGGCGACAAGAATCGTTACTGTGCAAATGAAGCAGTGGTATGCATAAATAGACGGACGTTGCAGATATAACACACACAAGTATTAGGTGTGGTGCGGACATTTCGAGATGACTGCTGTCGTCGGGAGAATCAGCCTTGTATCTTGTCCATGAAGCTCATCGCGCCGCTGAGGAAGACGACGGCCATGTTGATGACGGTGTCTGCCATGACTTGGCCGACGTCGTCGCCAGCACTCAAGACTTCGGCACCGCCGCCCACGACTCCTTTTCCGCCGTCTGACGATGGCTCTGCCTTGGTCTCCGCACCCGGGCTAGCGACCGGTAGCGCCGAGGTGGAGGACACCTGTGGGCAACGTAACGGACAGCGCAATGGTGCTGGTTGCTGCTGTATGAATGATCTTCACCAAGTGAAGCGCCGTCCTTAATGTGCGATCTGGATTACATTAAATTACCTACACTACCTGATCAAAAGTATTAGGCTGGTGCATCAGTTCATACTGTTGGTATTCCGGGTGTTATGGGTTTCTTTATCGATTGTAATTTCTTGTTTGTACTTCGCTGTTACTATTTGAGTTTACAAATTGTCGTTTTGTCATCTGGAGATAGTCATTGGAGCTGTGGACGCTAGAAAATGCAGTGTCAAATGGAGAAATCGGAACATTTCCGACGTATTCTTCTGTTTGAGTGCAGTAAACTGGTGACAGGAGCGGAGGCAGCTCGAAAAATCGGCGCCGTATATGGGGATAACGTCACTGGACAGAGCACCCCCAAGAAAGTGGTTTTCTCATGTTAAGGAGGATCGTTTTGACATTAGTGAATCTCCACATTCAGGAAGAGCTTTGGGTTTGATAAAGATCGCTTAAAACGCATTAATTCACAATGTTCCACGTCAGGTACTGTGTGTGTGTGTGTGTGTGTGTGTGTGTGTGTGTGAAATTTTATGGGACTTAACTGCTAAGGTCATCAGTCTCTATGCTTACACACTACTTGTTGTTGTTGTGGTGGTCTTCAGTCCTGAGACTGGTTTGATGCAGCTCTCCATGCTACTCTATCCTGTGCAAGCTTCTTCATCTCCCAGTACCTACTTCATCCTATATCCTTCTGAATCTGCTTAGTGTATTCATCTCTTGGTCTCCATCTACGATTTTTACCCTCCACGCTGCCCTCCAATACTAAATTGGTAATCCCTTGATGCCTCAGAACATGTCCTACCAACCGATCCCGTCTTCTGGTCAAGTTGTGCCACAAACTTCTCTTCTCCCCAATCCTATTCAATACTTCCTCATTAGGTATGTGATCTACCCATCTAATCTTCAGCATTCTTCTGTAGCACCACTTTTCGAAAGCTTCTATTCTCTTCTTGTCCAAACTATTTATCGTCCATGTTTCACTTCCATACATGGCTACACTCCATACAAATACATTCAGAAACGACTTCCTGACACTTAAATCAATACTCGATGTTAACAAATTTCTCTTCTTAAGAAACTCTTTCCTTGCCATTGCCAGTCTACATTTTATATCCTCTCTACTTCGACCATCATCAGTTATTTTGCTCCCCAAGTAGCAAAACTCCTTTACTACTTTAAGTGTGTCATTTCCTAATCTAATTCCCTGAGCATCACCCGACTTAGTTCGACTACATTCCATTATCCTCGTTTTGCTTTTGTTGATGTTCATCTTATACCCTCCTTTCAAGACACTGTCCACTCCGTTCAACTGCTCTTCCAAGTCCTTTGCTGTCTCTGACAGAATTACAATGTCATCGGCGAACCTCAAAGTTTTTATTTCTTCTCCATGGATTTTAATACCTACTCCGAATTTTTCTTTTGTTTCCTTTACTGCTTGCTCAATATACAGATTGAACAACATGGGGGAGAGGCTACAAACCTGTCTTACTCCCTTCCCAACCACTGCTTCCCTTTCATGTCCCTCGACTCTTATAACTGCCATCTGGTTTCTGTACAAATTGTAAATAGCCTTTCGCTCCCTGTATTTTACCCCTGCCACCTTTAGAATTTGAAAGAGAGTATTCCAGTCAACATTGTCAAAAGCTTTCTCTAAGTCTACAAATGCTAGAAACGTAGGTTTGCCTTTCCTTAATCTTTCTTCTAAGATAAGTCGTAAGGTCAGTATTGCCTCATGTGTTCCAGTGTTTCTACGGAATCCAAACTGATCTTCCCCGAGGTTGACTCCTACTAGTTTTTCCATTCGTCTGTAAAGAATTCGTGTTAGTATTTTGCAGCTATGACTTATGAAACTGATAGTTCGGTAATTTTCACATCTGTCAACACCTGCTTTCTTTGGGATTGATGGTGGAGTTTTGTCAGGACTGGCTCTCCCAAGGCCGTCAGTAGTTCCAATGGAATGTTGTCTACTCCGGGGGCCTTGATTCGACTTAACCTAAATTATCCTAAGGACAAACACACAAACCCATGCCCGAGGGAGGACTCGAACCACCGCCGGGACCAGCCGCACAGTCCATGACTGCACGTCAGATACTCTAGAACTAGCAAATGTAATGAACTGTGATCATTCCACTATCGTGCGACATTTGCATGCAGTGAGGAAGGTTCAAATATCGGGTATATGAGTACCTCATGCTCTAAGCCACAATCACGAAAATCAGCGGATGGCCATACGTGCATCTCTGCTTGCTTGTCAACAATTGACTCGTGAACAACGCCGACCATTCTCGTCCTGTGGCATTACTGGTGACGAGAAATGGAGTCTTTATGCTAACATGAGGAAAAGAAAGGAATGACTGAGCTCAAACAAAGCAGCAACTCCCATACAAAGAACTGTGCGCATCCACAAAAGGTGTGTTATGCATCTGGACAAGCCAACGACTGTGTGGTGTGCTACGAATTGCTTCCCCGACGTGTAAACGTCACTGCTGACATTTATTGTCAACAACTGAGGCATCTTGCAGTCGCAGCTCAAGAACAACGGACAGGAAGACTGCGTGAAGTGACGCTACTCCACGATAACATCCGCCTTCATTCTTCTAGACTGACAGAAAACACTATACAGGAGTTCGGTTGGGAAGTCATTTCGCACACTCTTCATTCACCTGATCTTGTGCCTTCAGATTTTCACCTTTTCCACTCTCTATCGAACAATGTTCAAGAACTTCCTTTCCGGATGAAAATGCGCGACGAGTTCTTCGCCTCAAAACCACGTGATTTCTACATTCGTGGAATCGAAAAGTCACCAGCGTTGGCAGACTGTTGTAAATAGTGAAGAATATATTACTGATCACTGATGCCTCTATTATGTGTATCTGTTGTGTATATTAAACTTTTGGAAAACGCCTCGTACGAACATACATAGGTTTATCAATAAAGAAACTGGTGGGTTGGTCAGTCCTCGTGGCAGTCCATGATTGATTTATCATGAAAGTGCGATAGGCGATTACATTCCTCGGTGGAAAATTCCCCAAGCTCGTGGCAAGTGAACGTAGAACTGAATCAATGCGTCCAATGGCGACGATAAGCCATGCTTGGCCAACGTCAACAGAAACATCAGTGGCCAAGGTCATCGGTCGCACAGTGCATTGCCATTGATTACGTTACACATGTTTACTCAAAGAGAGTTCAAGCGTTAGGTCACTGGGTGATGCCAAGACTAGAAATTAAAAAACGTTTGTGACGTATCTATTATACAAATGAATGTTGATCATGCCAAAACAATCGATGTTCTACAAGGTCCATCCGTTTTCCGTCGCGCACGTGTCGATTTTGCACTCACTGATGTTCCTGTTGATGTCGGCCAAGCATGGCTTGCTGTCGCCATTGTATGCGTTGATTCAGCTCTACGTTCACTTGCTATGAGTTGAACACGCCTGTGTAGTGCCGGCCGGTGTGGCTGAGCGGTTCTGGGCGCTTCAGTCTGAAACCGAGCGACCGCTACGGTCGCAGGTTCGAATCCTGCCTTGGGCATGGATGTGTGTGATGTGCTTAGGTTAGTTAGGTTTAAGTAGCTCTAAGTTCTAGGGGACTGATGACCTCAGATGTTAAGTCCAATAGTGCTCAGAGTCATTTTTGAACCCCTGTGTAGTGCGGAACAGACCTCTAGATACCATGGGAGGTAACCAGTACAAAAGAAGATGGGGAATATTGTGTTGTCTGTAGAGAATCAATAACAGTAGAATGGTTCGCCAGGGGAGTGATTTCCAGTGTGGACCAGTCATTGGATGCCACCTTAGTAACAAACCCTTTTAAAGCATAACGAATCACTTATCCAAAAACTGGCGCTTGCAGTTGATTACGAATGAAGACACACTACAGAAATTTCGCCATAAACAATTTCAATTTTTTTCATTCACCTATCGTCTTTTCAAATCCATTGTTTTTCAATCCATTCACCAGACGTATTATTAGTAGACGAATAAGGACGGCGTTATTTCAATATACAATGGCAAACATCAGTTTAGTAAACTTCTAAGGATATGAGTAGATAAATGAAAAACAAAAATACAATAATAACCGGGCTTCGAACACGGGGCTCAAAAGTGTTAAGCCTCGAGGTTACCTACTCCCAGCTAGCACTCAAGCTTATTTCAAGGTGGATATTGAGTTTAGGTTCAGTTGAAAATTCAAGATTGAAAAATGAACCTGTTACACAGCTTATTTCAAGGTGGATATTGAGTTTAGGTTCAGTTGAAAATTCAAGATTGAAAAATCAACCAGTTACACAGTTTACATCAAGCTGCAAAAATTTATCTTGAATTAAAATAATTTTCTCAAGCTTGAAATAAACTGTAATTTCCCTGGAAGGCTGTACAGCAGATGTGCGTGCAGCATAGCTTCCATAGACGTCCACAGGAAGCGCCACAAGCGTTTATAAGCCTTGCACTGACTGCTAGGTTTACGGCCATTTTACCTTTGTGACGCGCGTTAATGATTGTTGACTAGACTTGGGCCAAACGGTTATTCTGGAGTAACCGTTATCACAGTTCCAGTTATTCTTTGATAACCGTTATCGTTAACCGTTATTAATAACTGCCAAGTTATTTTTCACTAGCGAATACCGAATACTCCGACAGTTAAATAACGACATAGTTGGAATCCATCAGTTTAGTTATCAGTATAACTGCGAGTAGTGTGAAATAGCAGGAATGTCGTATGAATCGTGTCATAACCTTAGCTTATTAACTCCGGGTACATTTTAGTTGATGTTAGAACGATTATTAGTGTTTCATATTATATGTTTGTAGGTTATCGGTCGCTATTAGAAATATTATCTTCGCAGCTGCGACAGAAAGTACGCGGAACTTCGCCAAAGCACTGTTTAAGTAAAATGTTAACAACGTGCGTTTTTAAGTATGAAGTAATATGTAAACTGAGTACTGTAGGTTAAATTCGAAGCTTAATTTCTTGTGCTGCTCACATAATAGAATAAAGTGTACAGCCTTGTAATACAACAAAAAATATACGTAATGTGACAGATTCGTTTACTCCTGTGCTGTAAAAGCTAGTCGTATTGGGGAAAGTGTGAGTACGCTAATCCAAGTTTTATGTCAGATTTGCAAACTGCTCGATTTCTCCAGCGACAGCATGTTTATAACATATGAAGACATGCAGATCGAAAGGTTGACAGTGTTACATTTCTGGGACTACAACTCGATAATAAATTCAGTTGGGAAGGGCATACCACATTTTTTCATTCTATTGTTTCATAAGGGAGCATATTCTGTGATAACTTATCAAACGTAGCAAAAGTTTTTCGCATGTAAAAGCGTGTAATAAAAATCGTTTGTGGTATCAATTCAAGAACATCATGTAGGAACCTGTTCAAGGAACTTTGTATTCGAACCACTGCTTCCCAGTATATTTATTCCTTAATGAAATTTGTTACAAGTATTTCCAACCAATAGCTTAATACATACTATCAGTACTAGAAATGGGAACAGCAATCTACATAAAGACCTAAAATTACTTACCTTGGTCCAAAAGGGGTCCAATATTCAGGAACATGCATTTTCAATAAACTGCCAGCAAGTCAGCAACCATTAAAAACTTGGTTTCAGATAAGGCACGGTTTACAGTGTGTTTGAAAGACTATTTGATACAGAAGTGTCTGATTCCACCCGTCATCAATATGCCGGAAATGGCTATTTTAAGTGTGTCTATGACGTCACTACATACACATGGCAACAAACACGAAGATACATATAAATAATACAATAACATTTCCCACCAAAAATACAATCAAACCAATGGGACAACTGCGGGAAGTTGGGGGTTTTAGGGTGAGGACAAGCTAGTAAAAAAAACACACCATGATCCCAAAACACAAAATGAAGAACAAAAAGAAAAAAAATACAGCATTCTGCTACACCAACAAAAATCTGCAGGAATCGGACACTTCCCTTGAACAATATAGGTCAACTATAGGTGACCATACCAAAACACCAATACCCACAACTAAAAGTACGAAAATTGGAATCAGACATTTCCCTTGACCTACATAGGTCAACCACAGATGACGATACTAAAACATCAACACACACAACTATGAAAATGGGAATCGGTCATTTCCGGTGATCTATATAGGTCCACCACAGCTACTGATGCCAAAAAACCTACACCTACAACTGCGAAAAATAAAACCACAATTCCAAAAGTCCACAAATCAATCATCCCTACATAAATTAAATCACATTCAATACTTCATAAATACACAAAACATCACAGCTAGAAAAAAAATTAATTACCACCAGCAAATTCCGGCACTGCAACCTAGATCGACAGCCCCCCCCCCCCCCCCCCACACACACACACAAAAACCAACTCATAAACACCGTGCCGTAATGACATTCACACACCACAACACCTTTACGTCGAAGCAGACAGGTGGAATCAGACGCTTCCATTGACGCCTCCTTCTACTCTGTAGATGAATATCGTAACAGAGACTGATAGACCAGCTTAGGTAAAAATTCTGCTATATTTCAGTTTTGACAGCACTTGGTTGCAACAGTCAAGATCGGGTATTCTGTGTACGATAAATTTATTAAAAGTACGTAACTGTGTTTTATTCTGTTAGTGTACCAATTCTGTAAATATTAGCAGTTACTGTGATATATTCACATATTTTGACAATCTCCTGACAAATGATAAGGATAATAATTATTATATTCCACTGTATTATGTTATACTTTCTGGCATGTTATTTGTCATTCGCGATGGCCAGCGGCTATTTCCGTAGCAGTACGAAAATATTTGTTCGCTCCAGTTACTATCCTCTCTGGAAATATCACCTGGAACTACGACCTTTAACTGGAGTCACCGAGTCAGGAACGTCTAGACACACAGTTATTCCGTTACCAGCTTCCAGATTATCTGTGGTGGTAGCCCGATAACTACCAGAGAACTAGAACTACGAGCCAATAACGATAACTGCCAGAGGAGAATACCGGTCACTGACAGTTATTTCCAAAGTCGCTCGAATTCCTTAGTAACTTTCCTTGTACTACCCGTTCAAGCTAAATTAACACGTAAGGCGGTGGCTTAAGGGAACGACCGTACTTGTTAATGCCTGTACTGCAGCTCCTATCAGCCACGGCTCGGACATTAACTTTATTTAATTGTTTATGCTAAAAGTAACGAAGGCCCACGAAATAGTACACAGTTCTTATCAACAGATGGCGCGCAGTCTCACAGTTATTCCCATGGTCTATAGAACGCCTTCCAAATGCGCAGTACGATCTTCGGTCAACAGATGGCGTGAGGCACTGTTGACACTAAACAGTTATTGAAATAACTGCCAGAATCAGAGGAACGGTTATCGCAGTAACCGTTACTTCTCAGTAACCGGTTAATTCTATCAGTTACGTTATTTTTTGCCACCTCTATTGTTGACTGTTGTGAGGTTTGTTTTATACTGGAAAATAGTTCGGTAAGTGTGTGGCGTCTCCTGCCTTACTGCTACACCGGGTCTGAAGAGGATATATAGTGTATTACAGGTATGTTGGTGCATTTTTCTCTAGTGGTACATTAATATTACAAATGTTAAATATTATTACGTAACATAAAGAAATATCATATTCTTTTACGTAGAAAAATTGAGCCTGGATGAAAGTGAAATGGATTACCAGCTAAGAATATATATTACAAGTTGTTCAGCAAAAAGAGGTCATTTTAAACTAGCTCTCTAGTACATGGCACCAATAAATTAAAATTTAATGTTATTTTACCTTTTTAAAATCTCGCCTTTTTTTGTTCTTTTACATTTCAGTTCCACTGAACTGGTAATTTCTTAAGTTCATTCCGATTTCATCTTTTATTTCATTTTGATTCAGTTTTACTCACCAAGAAATAATTGTGGATAGAATAAAAGTCTACATTTTTCTAAACAGTAGGCTAGTTTCCTTATAAGCTTACAGTATGAGGTGTATATGATTTCAAGTAATTGTTTCTTTATAATTCAGATTAAATGGCCCTGAAACTGTTAGAAATAGTGAAGTCATCGCAAAATTACCCAAATGTCATCTTTACTTTAAAAATTTCGGAAATACGGAAGCGTCCGATCCCGTCCGTCTGCTTTGACCCATGACGTCACAAATATGGCGGAAACAAAAACAAACACACACACTTTCCACAAGAAGCCTAATGACACTAACGGGACAAGCGCTGGAAATGGGGTGTTTTGGGTGGGGGGCAAACTAAATATAAACAAATTTAGACGCCTTGCGTAGCTACAACGTGTAAGTGAAGACAGACATGTATGAATACCCACCCACCTCCCCAGGGGTCGTAACCCCTGCAACCCATAGAAGATAAAGATGCTTCAGTAGCTGATTAGTGTTTTTTGTCTTTTAAAAAAAAAATCTCACAGGATAGAACGAACAGATCAGAAAGATAAATATAATAAACTAAAACAGAAATTGGAGGGAACAGATAATTAAAATAAGTAATAAGTGTTTTTAAATTAAAAAAAAAATCTCACGAGATAGAACGAACAGATCAGAAAAGTAAATAAAATAAGATAAAACAGAACTGGAGACAGCCACACTCAAACCAAACTCCGCGCCATCATGACGTCACACACGACAACACCCTTACGTCACGGGTCAAAGCTGACACGTGGGATCGGACGCTTCTGTTGACCCAAAATTTCAAACAAAAAGTTATTTCAAATTACTTTAAAACTCTTTGGAATGAAGCCACCAGAAGCAGCTGCTTACTCAGTGACGTTTATACTAGTTAATGATTCTTACTACATCAGTGAGTTTGAAGTTATTTTGCTAATCTGGGGCATAAATTATATTTAGGTTGATCAGTTTCAACTTTTTACATTTTTTATGTTTAGGTATGGCTACCATTTTCTTTTATCTGTTACAGGATCATTATACCGGCAGAAGTCGGCGATATTTGATCCTGCTCTGGTCTGTGTGCTGGGGCCAGAGGGGCTTCAGAATAATTAAATTTTAAAATAAAACAGTTTTAAACACTTTGAAAATAAAAAATTCTAAACATACATGTCTTGATAATTTTTTTCACACCATTTCCATTCTGATATTTATTTAATTAATTAGGTTCAATAAATTCAGATTAATAATTATATAGCTTAAAACAAGCAGTAAATACAAGGCTGTGTTCCACGTGTGTAGATACAGCTGGAGCCAAACTTGATAAGTCAAGCTTGAAATATAGCTTGAACTCTGCCAACTTTAATGTTTGTTTCAAGCTTGAATCCAACTAACAGGCCTGAATATTCCAACTTTGATCAAGCTTATATACTTGAACTTTACATCTGGAAACAAGTTTGGAACCGGCTTACTGTGCTATCTGGGCTGTGTCATTACTTCGGCTGGAACATTTACTCGGTCAAACGCACATAAAATACCCCGAAGACTTTGACCGTCGTTTTCTCAGAAACGGTCAACTGTCCATGGATTAGACGAGACATGAGTTCACTTATTTTGACTCCTCTTCTACGGAGCGCAGTTTCTGGGAAGTTGGGTTACGGCGCTTGCCGTGTTCTCCTCATGAGTGGTCAGATAATCCTTGGCAGCAATGTGACCTTGCAAGAGTAACCACGGGGGCCAAAGAAGAACACGATATGGCTACCCAAATCATCACCGAACCCCCGTCATGTTTTCTTTTGGGAGATAAACTTGGCCATAAGTTAGGAACAGTGTAGAAAGGAGTCATCGGACGAAATGACTTTCTTCCATAGCTCCATAGTCCAGGTTTTATGGCCTTGGCGCCAAGTTTTCCCGTTGCAAGGATCTGGATCACTGATGAGTGGTTTTGGAATTACAGCTCCCCGTGCAGTTCCCCGCTTATGGAACTCCCTTCGTGTTGTTTTGGTGCTGAAAGGGTTCGTGAGTGACTTTAGCACCGACTGTTCTATTATTTTCCGTCGCAATCCTCTTCCATCTCTGTCTGTCACGGTCACTCAACACTCTCTTTCGACGCGGTGTGACCTAGCGGATGGTGTTTTCCCTGCTTTCGCTGTATGCGGCATAAATCTTCGATAGTCTGCCAAACACTTCTGCTCCCTGGTTACCTATTGACCACCATACGAGCAGCAACAGTTTGCCCACGTTGGAATTCTCTCACGACTTCCCCGAACGTTTTTTGACCGCGATTGATATATGCAAAGTATTTAGGACATTACACAGTTGTCATTCGTGGAAAATTATAACGGTGCAACCTGCAGGGTTGGCTTTCATTTTGTATTCATGTTGGAGCATGCATTTCTCGCGTCCATATTTTTGTCCAACCCCTGTGAGGTGCTAACCAAAGTTTCTGAACATTACCTCCGTAACGTGCGCACTTACCAGGGCAACGCTGACGATCAGAGAGGCCAGTAAACGTAGCGTCGCCATGGGAACGCTCTCTTACGTCCGTTGCCTGCAAACAACTAAGCTGACTCAGCTCGCAATGGACGGAAACACGAATCGCGTGGCTGCGCGCCGCCATACTCGTCAGCCCACGGAAAAGATTGTAGAGGCGACAAGTAGCATCCTGCTCGTAGCCGAATGGCCACGGTTAGCGGTTTAGCAAGTCGAAAAGACCTGCAAAAAACAACAGATAGGGTAGCTTCATTGTTACGAAGAGGTGTAACGGGGCCAGGGCAACAGGGGCAATGCTCTAGGAGCCCCGATGGCGTGGGCCCAACATGACATCCGAAAGAAATAACAAAAGGGCGCAGACGTGCGAGTAGGATGCGCGCTTTGAGGGTTAAATTTGTATGACTTCATTATGGCCTTTCTATCGGACGCCACTTCGACGCCTTGCATGTCCCTAACTTAACCCACAGCGGGAAGGGGACTTACAGTTTAACGTGGAAACTGAACTATCAGTTGTATCTAGCGTCTGCTCACATTGTTGAGAGCTGAAGGCTGAGTTAAAACGAGGACTGAAAAATCCTTGGTCTGACCGAGATTCGATCGCGCAACCTCACGGTTTGCAGCCAGGTGCTTTACCTGTTTTTTTCCTTGACATTTGGTCTGGGCGGTCGTCACGCCTTCAGATTCACCGTTGCATACTTCACTGAGTTATTTAATTACACAGGGCAGCCAGCCCTCTGACCGAATAAGTTGGGCTACCGTTCCGTTGCTACTAGATCAGTGGTAGTCAACCTGGTCCCTACCGCCCATTGATGAGCGTTCCAGCTTTCCTGGTGGGCGGCAGGCGATACAGATTTTTAAAAACATTTTCCTTCGGTTTTGATAAATATGTTAGCTAAGTAATTATTATATCATGCTTCAGCTTACTGTAACTCTGCTTTATAAATTTTATAAACTAAAATTACTTCACTCGTTCATAAATCACCATTACTGTGAAACCGGTCGACGGTTAGAAAATTTTACTACAAAAAACAAATAGACCACCAGGCCCGTCAATTGAATATATAATTCAATACGGGATCGTTTAGCTGGCAGACGTTACAAGAGAGGCGTTGTGCATCACGAAGAGATTTACTATTGAAATTTCAGGACAGTATATTACTTCCTCCCCTCCCTTACATCTCACGTATTGGCCACGAGGAGAAAATTCGAGAAATGAGCCAATACAGAGGCTTCTAGTATTGTATGTTAACCGGGGCCCTAGAAACAACGGAGAGGCTCCATCACCGCCACAGCCGCAGTGGTCCACAACCCACGACGGTTACCGCAGTCCACCCCTCCGCCGCTCCACACCGGACCACTCTTCCAGGGTATTGTGCGGTTCGGCCCCTGGTGGATTCCCCCAGGGAACGTCTCACACCAGACGAGTGTAACCCCTATGATTGCGTGGTAGAGTAATGGTGGTGTACGAGTACGTGGAGAACTTGTTTGCGGAGCAAACGTCGACATGGTGTAGCTGAGGCGGAATAAGGGGAACCAGCCCGCATTCGCCGAGGCAGATGGAAAACCGCTTAAAAACCATCCACAGAGTGGTCAGCTCATCAGACCTCGACACAAGTCCGCCGGGAGGATTAGTGCCGGGGACCAGGCGCTCCTTCCCACTCCGGAAAGCCGTGCGTTAGACCACACGGCTAACTGCGTGGGCCACATAGAGGCTTACCGACAATCATTCTTCCCATGCACTTTTTGCGAGTGGAACAGGGTTGGAGGGATCAGATAGTGGTACCGAAAGTACACTCAGCCACACACCATTAGGTGGCTTGCGGAGTATGATGTAGAGTAGACATGATTGTTATACACGTAGACTGGGGCGGCAATGAGGATTTGGATCGCAGAAGGAGGCGAGCAAGGGTAATTCCGTACAGTAGTCTGAATCGCTTTGCCAAGGTGGCTTAGTGGCTAACAGACCTGCCGAGTAAGCAGCAGACCCGGGTTCGATTCCCGGCCTTGGTACAATTTTTCACTCGTCACTTCAGTCTAAATACATAAGAGTCATATCTGTAAGAGAGGAGTAGCCTCTGAAATTGTGTCATTTCATTTGTGTAAGTATCTGCACCTGGGTTACAGTCTGGATCACCCACTCACGTTCTATGCTGAGCTGCTATTCCAGCACATGGAGACCGTCGGCAGTTTTGTTCATGCGTGAGGGGGAATTCAAAGTAGACTGGGGCGGCAATGAGAATTTGGATCGAGCAGGGAGGCGTACCAGGCAAAAACCGTGCACTAAGCCAAGGTGGCTTGGCATAGGAGCTAACGCACCTGCCTAGTAAGCAGGAGACCCGGGTTTAATTCCCGGCCTTGGTACATTTTCAATATATATATATAGTTCACGTGCCAAGTGTAGTTCCCACATAGTAGGCCTACTCATCAAAAACCTATAGAAGAATTATACACTCCTGGAAATGGAAAAAAGAACACATTGACATCGGTGTGTCAGACCCACCATACTTGCTCCGGACACTGCGAGAGGGCTGTACAAGCAATGATCACACGCACGGCACAGCGGACACACCAGGAACCGCGGTGTTGGCCGTCGAATGGCGCTAGCTGCGCAGCATTTGTGCACCGCCGCCGTCAGTGTCAGCCAGTTTGCCGTGGCATACGGAGCTCCATCGCAGTCTTTAACACTGGTAGCATGCCGCGACAGTGTGGACGTGAACCGTATGTGCAGTTGACGGACTTTGAGCGAGGGCGTATAGTGGGCATGCGGGAGGCCGGGTGGACGTACCACCGAATTGCTCCACACTTGGGGCGTGAGGTCTCCACAGTACATCGATGTTGTCGCCAGTGGTCGGCGGAAGGTGCACGTGCCCGTCGACCTGGGACCGGACCGCAGCGACGCACGGATGCACGCCAAGACCGTAGGATCCTACGCAGTACCGCAGGGGACCGCACCGCCACTTCCCAGCAAATTAGGGACACTGTTGCTCCTGGGGTATCGACGAGGACCATTCGCAACCGTCTCCATGAAGCTGGGCTACGGTCCCGCACACCGTTAGGCCGTCTTCCGCTCACGCCCCAACATCGTGCAGCCCGCCTCCAGTGGTGTCGCGACAGGCGTGAATGGAGGGACGAATGGAGACGTGTCGTCTTCAGCGATGAGAGTCGCTTCTGCCTTGGTGCCAATGATGGTCGTATGCGTGTTTGGCGCCGTGCAGGTGAGCGCCACAATCAGGACTGCATACGACCGAGGCACACAGGGCCAACACCCAGCATCATGGTGTGGGGAGCGATCTCCTACACTGGCCGTACACCACTGGTGATCGTCGAGGGGACACTGAATAGTGCATGGTACATCCAAACCGTCATCGAACCCATCGTTCTAACATTCCTAGACCGGCAAGGGAACTTGCTGTTCCAAAAGGACAATGCACGTCCGCATGTATCCCGTGCCACCCAACGTGCTCTAGAAGGTGTAAGTCAACTACCCTGGCCAGCAAGATCTCCGGATCTGTCCCACATTGAGCATGTTTGGGACTGGATGAAGCGTCGTCTCACGCGGTCTGCGCGTCCAGCACGAACGCTGGTCCAACTGAGGCGCCAGGTGGAAATGGCATGGCAAGCCGTTCCACAGGACTACATCCAGCATCTCTACGATCGTCTCCATGGGAGAATAGCAGCCTGCATTGCTGCGAAAGGTGGATATACACTGTACTAGTGCCGACATTGTGCATGCTCTGTTGCCTGTGTCTATGTGCCTGTGGTTCTGTCAGTGTGATCATGTGATTTATCTGACCCCAGGAATGTGTCAATAAAGTTTCCCCTTCCTGGGACAATGAATTCACGGTGTTCTTATTTCAATTTCCAGGAGTGTATATACAGGGTGGTCCATTGATAGTGACCGGGCCAAATATCTCACGAAATAAGCATCAAACGAAAAAACTACAAAGAACGAAACTCGTCTAGCTTGAAGGGGGAAACAAGATGGCGTTATGGTTGGCCCGCTAGATGGCGCTGCCATACGTCAAATGGATATCAACTGCGTGGAGGTCTTATACTTGCTGGTCCTGCCGCTGTACCCCCACAAACTTACCATAGTTGCTTTCTGTGAAGATTGCATTGATCCATTAGAGATGGCCTACAACAGCATTGTCTGCGCCTTTCAGTTGGTGGACATCAGTCATAAAATCAGCAATATAATCCAGGTGGCAGTATCACCGGGAGCATGTGCCCCTCAATGGACTTCAGATGGAGTCCACTAGCAGTCAGAGGTCCATGTAAATGACTAGTGGTCTGCCTTCGATATCTCCTTTAAACTGGCAAACTGCTCCGTAAATCACTGGAAGTTCACTGTCGTAGGCAATCCAATTACACTGTGAAGTTTACAGTGTATGTGAGAAAAACAGAAGTGGTTGCTGTACATCTGTCAGTCCTTCCTGGAGAATCGCCCCAACAACGTCAAACATAATTGTGAGTTGCACAGGAGGAAGTGGATAAGTCAAAGTCGTGGCATGTGCAAGGCAGCCTTTAAGCTGGTCAAAGGTGAAATGCATGTGGGGGGTCCATGTCAGTTCATGTTACTGGTGATGTTCTGCCTGTTGAAGGTGATGGCTATAAAAATTAAACATCTCTAGTAATTGAGGTAACTATTGGTAATCCTGCGGTGCCAACAGCTGAAGGATGACTTCCTTTCGCTGTGGCACAGGACGAATGCCAACAACGTTGAAATTTCCGAGAAAGATGGCTTCGATTTGTCGACGTTGGCATTTTTCTTTGTTAATTACATCTCCGTTAGCAGCTATCATGCCGAAAACTTGCTTAAGATGCAATTCATGCATGTCCTTGCCTAGGGAAAAAATAGGAATGTCGTCTATACAGGCATAGCAGAAAGGGAGCTTGAACAAAATATTATCAATAAAGCACTGCCAGATTCCAACCGCATTTTTGAGACCGTATGGCATAAAGAGGAACTAAATAAGCCAACAAGCGTGACAATCGCTGCCTTGTGGGTGTCTTCTACACTCTTTGGTATCTGTAGGCACACTTGTTTGCAGTCAATATCACTGAAGCAGAAGTGCCCACGGGATATTGGGTGTAATCCTGAATGTTTGGTATCAGGTAACTGTCAATTATCATATGAGCATTAAGTTGTAGCCTCCACATAAATGTACAGCCCCATCTTTCTTGGGCACTAACTTAAAGGGTGAAGCCCATGAGCTGTCCGAAGGTCTCACAACTCAGGCTTTTAGGATTTCGTCGACCAGTGTCCTGGGTACGTACAGCTTGTCAGGTGGTAACTTGCATGGTCTGTGACGGAGCAGAGGCCATGGTGTGGTGGTAATCTTGTGTACCATTGCGTTTCTGATAGTGCACAGTGTAAACAACACTTGCAGAGAGACTGGATGTGCAGCAATAAACGGGGTTCAGTGGGAAGCACATGAGCAGGAGGTACATTACTTACTGTGTTGTTGCGTGAAGGTTGCGTTGACACAGGGGCTTCCTCGGAGACCGCCACTGCCATGTCGACACCGAGCTGAGGTGGTGCGACAAAGTTGTCCTGGGCGAGCGGAGGTGACCTGTGTCTGATAAATTTGTACCAGGTACCTTACTATGGTGAATTTCTGCAAAGTCTTGTGGATTACACATGGTATAGCGACATCTTCCTGGTGTAGGCGTAAAGAATCCATTCCTGTCTTGAAGTGTTGCACTTCTTAGTTTCTGATGAGGGACACAACGCAGTCTTGTGGATAACGACAATGATCATCCATCAAAGTGCAGCACTGTGTCTCATTTCAAGGAGATGTGGCACGGGTGCGGTATGCTGCCTGAAGGGCGTGGCTGCAAGCAGCTGAGTGGCCACTGTCAGTGAATCATTGTACAGTGTGTTAACTGTAAGACGGCAGTGTTGTGAGGGGAGTGCGGGGAGAGGAGGAAGCAAGCATTGGCTGGCGAGGGGGAGGAGCCGTTGGGGGGGGGGGGGCGGCGGGGGGAGACAAGGCACGCCTACCGGTTTCAGTGCTGGCACTACAAATTGCGCGTCATGCTTACACGAAAGCAGACGAAAGGCTTGGAAGTAAAACTCGCTTTAAATGTTGTTCATAAACGAAACTGAAATCATTATATATATATATATATATATATATATATATATATATATATATATATATATATATATATGTTTGTCTACTATGTGCTCACAAACCATTCATCCGATTGCAATGAAACTTTGGTGAGTTGTTCTCCGAACTGGAAGCAGTGTTCGCAGACTCGGCACAATCTTCTGAACTGAATAAAATTCCGCTATCGTGTCGCGAATGACACGCTGGTTGAAATCATCGATCATTACTTCGATTTCTCCACTTCTTTTCCTAATTTAAAAGAGTGAAAGATTTATAAGAAAATGCATTCTGCACTGCATGTATTTTTTTGAATTTGGAAATGTACTGTAATATGAATGTGTTTCGAAATAATACAGTAACCAGTAGTGTTTCCATACAGAGCAATACGGTAGCAAGGAAAAATGAAATATAAGGTAATTCGGACGAAATAGGGGGCCCCTTCAGAGTGATCGCGAACAAAATATCTGAAATGGAAACTAACCTTTTCTTGACAGGCGTTTGTGGTGATACGCCTGGATGATTCTTGGAAAACTGTTTGAATCTTCCAATGCTACGCATGCTTTGTCCTGTGTATGTAGCAGCTCTCACTGAAGATTTGTAAATGGGGGTGAAGCAATTTTTTCTGCTCCCTTTCCCTTTCGCAGCATTCAATCACACGCAATATAATTTTGCGAGCATCGCTACGTAATACTGGTTTCCTTCTAACCGTAGGCCTACCGGTAGGGGTTGTTGGCGACTCGCGAGATGGGCCAGCAACTGCCTCTTCACTCATTTTGATAATGTTTAGCACAACTGCACAATAAAAACACGCAGAGCAGTACAGCGCAAAACAATAACGAAGCAATGGCTAGCTTGTACAACACAGTCAGCTACGTAATGTTGGCAGCAGTCGAAACTGCGTGCCTACCGAAGCCTCCCGACGTTTACCGACTTCTACCGATTCAGGACTAGGGAGAGGTCTGCCATCTAAAAGTTTACACACTGTAGTGATAGCCAAACACGATAGTAATTGGAAACGGGTAAAAAAAAAAAAATCAGCTCTGAGTACAGGTTCATCGACATCTGTGATGAGGAAGGTCCATGTGACCACATTTTTCAAGACTTTGATCCAGTGTGCGAGATTTGGAGATACACTGTTGTTCGCTGCAAGGAGTTGTATAGCAAAAATAATGTGTTATTGAGAGAAAGGGCCAGAGCTTTGGTACTCATGTCAGAGCCCAACTCGATGAGATGATATTGTTACCATGAGTAGTTGACGATGTAAAGTCTGCTGTCGTACTGTGGCAGTGCCATGGGAGACGATTCATTGCCACAGTGTGGGATGAGGCGACTTGGTCAGATGCTGTGGTGCCGGCCGCTGTGGCCGAGCGGTTCTAGGCGTTTCAGTCCGAAACTACGCTGCTGCTACACTCGCAGGTTCGAATCCTGCCTCGGGCATGGATGTGTTTGATGTCCTTAGGTTAGTTAGGTTTAAGTAGTTCTAAGTCTAGGGGACTGATGACCTCAGAGGTTAAGTCCCATAGTGCTTAGAGCCATTTGAACCATTTTGACCCTGTGGTCTGGTAGGCCTATAATGGACTGTGCAGCTCTCTCGGGTCGTCTCTGTGAAGGCTATTGTTTCGGATGGGAATCGTGACATCACAGTCAGTTGAGATCGATCATGTTCGGCTGCAGTGAGATGGCGGGCATGCCAACAATGATACTGTGACCTATGTCCAATGGTTTTATTGTCGAGTATATTGATGCATTATCGTTGTTGGAATATGGTGAAGATTCCGTCCACTAATTCTAGCCTGTTATACAGAGATTTATGTTCAGGGGCGATTATGGTTAGTTGCACTTGTGAATGAAGTTTAACCATCCATAACGTTGAAATCATATGGCCCAGCATCAATTGATAATCAGCTGATGTGCGTACCCTACGACAGAGCTGTGATGGAGTCCTGTTTCCCAGTTGTGCGTTATAAATAATTTGCTGTATCTATTGTTTTAGCGTCATCGAAAAGTATGGAAGAAGAGCCGATTTTGCTGCAGTGTACTTGTTATCTGCAGTGGATGTGAGGACAGCGTTACTTATCACATCAGAATGCTCTCCTGACTGACTGAGCTGTATAATAAATTGAAACAAATGTAGCACCATCACTAATGACGTCATATTATGTGGCAATGATACTTTCGACTGTTGCGAACCATACAGTGGGTTGGTCTGGGTGCGAACCATACAGTGGGTTGGTCTGGGTGCGAACCATACAGTGGGTTGGTCTGGGTGAAATGGTGGCAGTGAGGATGTGCACAAAAGCGGGTGGAGGCGACGTTGGTGGGTAATCATGCCCACCGCCAGAGATCTGTAGGGGTACAACAGACAAATGTTCCATATCTGTTCAAAGAACGGAGGAGTGCAGTAGGAGTGTCCAAAGACTGTGCAGCTGGATGGACCAGCACTGGATCAAACGATTTCGCACACAACCAGAAGAATCGGCAGCCAGAGTGAAGGATTTTGAATCTGACCAATTGGATTGTTGTGGTTCAGTATGTGCCATATGGTCGTGTGAAGCGGGAGTGGCAACGAAATCGCGCAGGAAATCGTTTGTACTACTCCGTTGTTCGACCTTACTGTCTGCTGTTGGGGCACTGCACTGATGAATGTCACTTTAACATTTGACGAATACATGATGCTGAAGATGGGCTGAGAAGAACTGTACACCTCGACACTGAAATCATTGTCTTGTCTTGCGGACCATGGTGCACAACGACTGCACTGTCGATGCATAGTATCCGAATCAGCGTGAAAATAAATCAGCACGCTGTTAGCGTTGGTCACCAGTGTAGTGTCCTATATCTCCAATATGAGATAGAACTCTCTTTATTAGCTGAATAGTGCGGCTGATCCTGGGGGAGGTTCGAGTCCTCCCTCGGGCGTGTGTGTGTGTGTGTGTGTGTGTGTGTGTGTGTGTGTGTGTGTCCTTAGGATAATTTAGGTTAAGTAGTGTGTAAGCTTAGGGACTGATGACCTTAGCATTTAAGTCCCATAAGATTTCACACACATTTTAGTACCTGAATAACAGCAATGGAAGTCTGTGTCAACGAGCGAGGTTGTGCAGTGGTTAGCACACTGGACTCGCATTCGTGATAACGGCGGTGCAAACCCGCGTCCAGCCATCTTGATTTAGGTCTTCCGTTATTTCCTTAAATCGCTTCGGGCAAATGTCGGCATGGCCGACTTCCTTCCCTAATCCAATGAGACCGATGGCCTCTATGTTTGGTCTCCTCCCCCAATTCAACCAACCAACCCAGACTGTGTCGATACAAGAGACGACCATGGAACAAACAAACACACACACACACACACACACACACACACACATGCTTGTGCGAGACCACAGTTGATAGCGAGATTAACATGTCACGGCAATGCTCCAAAAATACCATGTGTGATCCGTTAGCAGCGAAATTGTTCTTTTCAGAGTGTATGTCTGTGTGTGTGTGTGTGTGTGTGTGTGCGCGCGCGCGAGTCTCTTAACTGTCGTCAGTGACATTTTTCTCTGGCGTTTCGGCAGATGTTTGCAGTCTGTAGCTGGAGTCAACCCAAAGTCATGCGACGTCCATTGTCAGCGGAAAGTGCTGGTTTGTTTCCAGTCATAAACAAAATTATTTTTGGAGCGGAATTTTACATACCCATTCGATAGAACGATCCGAAATTAGTCCAGTGCGATATTTGTTTTCCGATACACGGCCATAAAATACGAAGAATAACCGATATTCTAGCAGCGGTCTTCCCCAACTACTCCCATTTGGTTTGGCGCTCTGACCCCCACTGTCTGCTACCGCTATCCAGGAGCACTTTTCGATTACTGCTGGAGTACTGGTTATTCATATTTTACTGTCCCTGTTAATACATATCGATAGACCGAGTGTAATGTTAGACTAATTTTGAACCTCTCTGTCGAATGTGACCGTAAAATTCCGCTTTAAAAATCACTTTGTAACGGGAAACGAACCGAAGTTTTCTGTTGATACTGGGTACCACATTTAACAAATGAAGAGAGCATTATTTGTTAGGGCAAATTCCATCTACACATTGCAAAAACGAAACTGTAAATATCTGCCGAAACACCAGAGAAAATGTGCCTGATGACTCTTGGGAGAGAGATTGGTTGTTTGGTTGATGGGGAAGGGACCAAACAGCGAGGTAGGTCATCGGTCCCATCGGATTAGGGAAGCATGGGGAAGGAAGTCAGCCGTGCCCTACCCAAGGAACCATTCCGGCATTTATCTGAAGCAATTTAGGAAAATCACAAAATCTAAATCAGGATGGCCGAAATCTAAATCAGGATGGCCGGACGCTGGTTTGAGCCGTCGCCCTCCTGAATGTGAGTCCAATGTGCTAACCACGGCGCCACCTCTCTCGGTAGGAGAGAGATCCTATATATGTGATGGAAGTACAAAAACACAGGACATGACCCGACTGGTCAGTATGCATTAGTAAATAATAATTGTCACGCCCAACATTTGTGTGTATAGTAGCCCTATGCTTGGAGGCCTTGGTTGTACTTGTGAACTCATGTACCCGCTCTCCTTTCTGCTCTCGCACAGTCCACTTGTAGCCAACAGACTCAGTGACGAGTTTCCAGTTAAATGTGGCAATGGTGCAGACTGGTGAGGCGAGTCTCCGAGCACATGGAGACAGCGAGTTCAAAGATGATGTCACAGAACTCACTAGAAAGTTTAAAGCGAGTATTCAAAACTTGATCTCTGCTCTGAGCAGGCGAGTGCACAAAACTAGATATCTACTTAGGGCGGGCAAGTCCATTTCAGGAATGTTACTGTTGACAAATCAGTGGCTCACAGATACAGATTTGTTACAAAGTGCATGGTTATAGTGATACAGGCATTCGCCAAACCCAAACGCCTCTATCAGATTGCACAGGATACAGCATGATTCATCACTCCAAATCATTTGTTCCCGGTCGTCCAATGTCCAGTAGTGTCGCTCTTTCCACCACTTCAACCATCATTGAGCATCAACTACAGAACTGTGTATCTTGTGAGGAGCTGCTCGGGCATTGACCTTCACTTATTTTTTTAGCTCCCCACACACAGTCGTACTAACAGGACTTCCGATAGCACTTTGGAATTCACGAGCGATTCCTTTTGCTGATTTCACGCGATATTTGGGAAAACCATTCTCAATGCTCGAACGCCCTGATCGCCAGTACATGAGGTGTGAGTGGTCTCGGTTTAGCTGTGGTTGTTCCTTCACATTTCCACCTCGTGATCACATCATCAACAGTCAACCTGGACACCGTTAGACAGGTGGAATGTCACTGGCAGATGTGTTACTCAGATAATTCCTGTGACTTGTTCACATTCGAAGTAACTGGCCTCTCCCAACTGACACCATTCTGCTGCGACTTTCTCTACTGACAACGCAACACTACCTGCCTACTTTTACACTGGCGGCTGCACCTCTCGTGACATCTACAGCTACATCTAAATGGCTGCTCTGCAACTTACGCTTAAGCTCCAGGCAGACGATTCATTGAACCACCTTCACACTAATTCTCTGTTATTCCACTCGCGAACAGCGCGTGGAAAAAATGAACACCTATATCTTCCTGTGCAGGCTCTGGTTCCCCTTATTTTATTATGATGATCGTTTCTCCTTATGTAGGTGGCATCAACAAAATATTTTCGCACTCGGAGGAGGAAGTGAGGAGATCCCGCTGCAACGAAAAAACACATTTGTTTAGATGATTTCCACCCCAAATCTTGCTGCCCTTCTTTGAACTTTCTCGGTGTACCCCGTTAATCCTATGTGGAAAAGATACCACACTGCACGGTAGTACTCCAAAAAAGGACTGGGAAGCAGTGTGCGATTTGCAGGGGGGGGGGAATAGGGGGGATTTCCCCCCTCTGCATCAGACCATCCCCTCCTCTGGTTTTAGTTTATGCATCCCAACCTGGGATGTTTATTTCCCACGCACTGGAGTAAAACTTGACATATAATGTAAATTTGTGGAGCCGAACAACGAAAGTTTTTAATAAGTCTTACTGTTAACGCTATTAATATGCTTCAGTTTTCTACCATCAGAATAAGTACAACTTTTCACAAATGTGCCTCTACGTTTTGAATTCCCCTCGTACATCTGTACCCGTATGTAGACGATTTTGTAAATAAGCTTTACCTAATATGTACTTTTAAAGATATAACAAGAGATGGCTTTTCTGATAGTGCATAGGCGTCAATAGTGAGTTTCGGCATTAACATCTATTTATAAATAGCTGTTTAACCATGCGTAACGCCACGGTCCAAGCTAGTAACATATATAATTCTACTAACCCCCTAAGACATCCCCCCCCCCCCCCCCCCCCACTGGTAGAAGCACAAATCGCACCCTGCTGGGAAGTGAGGTGTAGGCAGTCTCTTTAGTAGATCTGTCCCGTCTTTTAAGTGCTCTGCCAATAAAAAGCAGTCTTTAGATCATCTTCCCCATAACATTTTCTAGGTGCTCTTTCCCATTTAAGTTGTTTGTAATTGTAATTTCTTGCTATTTAGCTGAATTTAAGGCCTTTGGATTTGATTGATTTATTGTGTAAACGAAGTTTAACGGATCCCTTTTAGCACTCACATGGATGATCTCTCAGTTTCCCTTATTTGGGGTCAATTGACAATTTTCACATCATACCGATATCTTATCTAAAACGATTTGCACCTGGTTTTTCTCTCCTGATAACTTTACTGGACGATAAACGAAAGCATCATCTACAAAAAACCTAAGATGGTTCTCTATACAACTAGTGTTGCCAGACGAACTGTAGTTTCCGGAACGTCCCGTATTTCCAGCATAATTTTAAATGTCGCGCTGGGACTGGCTCTGTCCGTATTTCAACCTTGTTCTATTATTATTGCGAAATCTTTCGCGCTACACCTGGCAAGTACCTGTTATCTACACACGTACCATATGAAGGTACAACTTGTTCAGCTACAAGTCTATGATTGTACCACGCGGGGTCTACTTTTTAATTCTATTCTTGATTGTCATTCTAGTTTAAAACTTCTTTTATTGTTTTGCGAGAACTGCTGAGTGTTGAACGTGTTAAGGCTTGTGAATTATTTCTAAAACTACAGACAAAACGAGCGATTTAAGTGACACAGACGATTCGTCTAGAAGTGGTGGAATACCTTCTAAGAGAGACGAAAGGGTTACTACAGTGCGTTTAAAATAAGGTGCGACTTTTGACAGTTCCGTACGGAGCGGTTGGAGGGAAACTTAGTTGCCAGTGGTGCTGGGCGCGTCAGCAAGTGACGATAATACGAGGTCCACTCGGCGAGGAACCTGTCAAGAGTCGCTTGACTGCGTCAACAGAGAACTAGCCGATCTGCTATCTTTTTCAAACGATTTTATAGAAACTATTCGGTAATAAACTCTCATTATCGCGCATCTTATAGTTTAATTCGTCAGCTTCATGATGAACCGCCTATCATTTCGTTAATGGTAATTGCTATTGTGACATTTCGATAGCAGGTAAACTACTGCAAGAAATTCTTAGTTTGCCGTGAAAAATACGGGTCGCTGTGAATTTATGTTTGGTGTCTGTTAGGTTACATGCTGCCGCGTACTAAATGTAGACAATATATTGAACAATTCTTTGAAGAATATAGCTGTCTGTTTCCAGTCTCGAGATGGTGGAATGTGTGTAAAGCCTCCCGTCACGAACTCCTGAGTAAGTGAAAAAACTAGAGTGGAACACTCATAAATTCCTCGTATCTCATTAATGGTTTGAGGCATCGAAACAAGAGACTGTCTTGCCATGTGATTAATATGCGAAACTTCTACCGTGGTATTCAAGCGACTACAATTTTTTTTTCAATGAAGTAATGTAGTTATTTATGGCCATCGGCAGTTGGTGAAACAATACAAGTTAAACGTTTATTTTTCTGCTGAGAATGGGTTGTTTTACAAAGTATTGTCCTGACTTGCACCGAGTTGCTACATTGATAACACACTATTTCAGGATTCTGTCGTAATTTCAGCTCTATTAGAATGTTAGTGAGATGAATATTACTAAACTGTGCTAACATGACAACAAGAGAAGTTACGTATTCCTCAAAACTCGTCACAATCCTTCATGAATCAATGTCTGAACTACCTTCTTACTATGGCTGACAACTCAAGACCAGTCATCTCGTGTAGCATTCGCAGTGGCTTCTTATTGTCAGTATTTCAAAATCACTGACCGTTAACTTGTTGCTGTTTATTGCCACATTACTTGTAACCTAGGACCACATATTCTCAGTTGCATTTAAATGAGAATGATATGGAGGAAACACGATGAACTATGCTCTTCACCATTAGCCAGTTCGTCGACCTGGGAGCTTGAAGTTTTGGTTTGTACAGCACTACAAGTTCCAATAACACCAATTTGTACATGCTAGGTTCAACTTTATCTGATGGAACATTTTTTTGTATGAGGGTGGTCTGAAAAGTTCTCGGAACAGAATAGAAAAAAAGTACTTACACCACTGAAACTTATTCTATTTTCCAATGTAGTCTCCTTGTAGATTAATGCACTTCCAATGATGTTCCAATGCCTTGATCCAATCTTGGAAATGAGTTTCCTCCAGGCCTGCAAATTAGTTGTCAATTCTGGCTATCAATTCTTTGTTTGAACTGAATCTTCATCCCCCCAAGAAAAATTTTCAGTTCTGGGAAGAGTTGGAAGTCAGAGCTATATCAGGCGAATAAGGTGGGTGTGGTAACAATTCATACCTTAGTTTGTGTAACTTTGCCATGACGACGGTACATGTGTTGTCTTGATGGAAGATGACTTTCTTCCTTGCTAAACCTGGCCTTTTTTCGCGTATCTTTTGTTACAATTTGTCCAGGAAGTTAGCATAGCGTTCTTCAGTAATTGTTTGCCCAGTGCAGAGATAATCTACAAACAGAATCCCCTTCGCATCCCAGCACACTGATGCCATGACCTTTCCTGCCGAGGGAATTGTCTTTGTTTTCTTTGGTGGTGGAGAATCAACATGTTTCCACTGCTTGGACTCTTGTTTTGTCTCTGGGGTATAGTAGTGCACTCAAGTTTCATCTGTGGTCACAAACTGGCGCAAAAAATCTTGTTCGTTTCTCCTAAAACGGGCCAAACATTGTTCTGATATGTCCATTCTCATTTGTTTTTGATCCAGCGTCAAGAGTCGCGGCACCCCTCTTGCAGATAATTTTTTCATTTCTAATTCTTCAGTTAAAATGTGATATACCCTTTCAGATGACACCTGACAAGCACGAGCAATTCCACACACTTTCAACTAGCGATCCTCCATGACCCTTTTTTGCACTGTTGCAATGATTTCTGGAGTGGCGACATATCTTGGCCGACCACTGAGCAGATCATCATCTAAGCTCTCCCAGCCAAATTTAAATTCATTTGTCCAATTGGCAATAGTTGAATATGAAGGAGCAGAGTCCCCCTGTGTATTCTGGAAATCGGCATGAATGTCCTTTGCTTTCATGCTTTTCTTTACAAAGTACTTAATCACTATTCGTATCTCGGTTTTTTCCATCTTTGCAAATTACTACGCTGGAACAACAGGACCACATCACCGCCACAGCTCTCTTTCAAGAGCACTGACGTGGCACTTGTTTACAGGCAACAGTCCAATGAATGTCATGTGAACAACTCGTTGCGCTAGCGCTCACCTCTCGTGGTGATTCCGAGAACTTTTCAAACCACCCTCGAATCCAGAGCAAAATGTCCACTTTCTGTCACTGGGTTGTTGAAGCTTTATGCATCATCACAACAGAGTGGTAAGGCGTTTTGTCCATTACTAATGTCGAATTCCAAGTAATATTTTGCAACAGAACGTTATCTCACTAGCCAGTAACGTGTTCTTGGAGGCACTTTTATTGCGAGTCTCGTATTCAGATGTACTACACGGTTACTATCAATGCAACGCCAAAACAAAACACTTATTCACAATACTTGATGCTACAGAACACTTCAACGTTAGAAATTACGACTTTAAAATGAGAGCTGACAAACGTCAGACATGACATCACGTAGGTTCATGGTGTGGCAACAGTGGCGCTTTAACAGCCGAGCCGCTGGCGGCGTGGTAGGGAGAGCCGGCTCTGCATTTGTGTTACCTGAGCAACGGCGTCACGTCCCCCTCCGGTCAGCCAAACGTCAAAAGTAGGAACTGATTTTAAACGCTCTATAAGTACAATTCGTACTGGGACAATAGTTATTCCCGCTTAGGAAAAGTACAAGAAAACTCGTGCAGGGTGTACTGTCGCCTGTGCAGTAAAGATTCCTCCTGTGTTCTGATGTAACGCAACACGCAGCTACTAAATCTCACATGACTGCTGTTAGCAATACCCAGACATCTTTCGAAGCCTCAAACATCTGCGTCAGAGACGGACATGATGCTGCTTGAGAATTTGCATTTGTTTATCACAGGGTAAAGCATTCTCTTAGTTACAGTAGTATGAATTGTACACACAAATTATTACCATATATTCGCAGTGATTCAAAAATCGCTCAAAGTTTTAGCTGAGGAAGAACAAAAGTGAAAGTTACAACATGCAAAGTATTCAAAATACTGCAAAGAATCTGTTAAAAATAATTTAAAGATCACTGAAGAAAAAATTAATACTTTTCTATAGTGACAGATGTAAGTAGTAAAAAAATAGAGAAATGTTTCTAATTGGCTTAAGATGCTTTGATTGTGATACTGGGGTTGTTAACCACCTACTGGAATGTGCAGAATGTAATGAAGAGTATGCATACCAAGTTTCAAGGTTATTAATAGACATTGGAGAAAATGGACTGTCTTTTTATAAAATTTCCACGTTCACTCCTTGCAATGTAAGGAGGAGTATTGTCCACATTGAAGAACATCCCAGCAGACAAATTCACGAGTCTAAATGCAAGGAATTTGGATTATTATTTATGTATCATATGGGTTTTGATGCTAGGAGTCTCCATAGAGATAGTTGGCTCGCCTTCGATGCAGCTATATTGATGTAAGTAGAGGGGCAGCGTCTTTAAGGGACTTGGAAACTTTCACAAAAGAAAAGTTTTTGGAAGGGATTGGCTGTAGTCTATAGTAAGGGCACAACACCTGCATTTGCCTAGACTGAAAATGGAAAAACATAGAAAACCATTTTCCAGGCTGCTGCCAGATGGATTCACACCACCTTGCCTCCCAAATCCAGGAACTGCTAGCTCAGTGCCCCAATATACAGAGCTGTCCCTAGTCGGTGGAGAATTTGGAAAAACTGGTTTTTGTACAATGTTTTAAAATTAAATAAATGGATCACAACGAAAGACTGAAGTCTGACATTGCATGTTTTTCCATTAGACTTTTATAGTGCCTGCATGTGGGCATATTTTAAGATTTAATTGTGCATAGATTTGCTGGCTTCTGTTATTACAGTATTGTGTAACTAGATTTTAGGCAAAAGCGTGAAGGGGGGAGATGCAGGGCGCAACCCACTGAAGAAAAAAAAAATCTTTCAGAAACAAACGAACTACAGAATGCAACAATGACAATAATAAATTATTGATAATATGACGTAAATGGACAGATAAAAAGATCTACTCACCCTGCAGTGGCAGGGGAACACGCACACAAAAGGATTTAACTTTCACAAGCTATCAGAGCCAGTGGCTCCGCCTTCTGACAGACGAGTTGAAGAGGAAGGAAGAGGTGTGAAGGAAAAGGACTGGAGAGGTTTAGGGAAAGGGGCACAGTTTAGAAAAGTCACCCAGAACACTGGTTCAGGGGAGACTTACCGGACGGGATGAGAAGGAAAGACGGATTGTTAGGGATTGCACCGGACGAGATAATGAAAATGTGAGCTTAAAGGTGGTAGACGGGGTGATATGCAAGACAGAGATTACTACTAAGACATCATGCACATGTATAAGTAAGAGTGAAAAGCTAAGTACACTACTGCCCAATAAAATTGCTACACCAAGAAGAAATGCAGATGATAAACGGGTATTCATTGGACAAATATATTATACTAGATCTGACATGTGATTACATTTTCACGCAATTTGCGTGCATAGATCCTGATAAATCAGTACACAGAACAACCACCTCTGGCCTAAATAACGGCCTTTATACGCCTGGGCATTGAGTCAAACAGAGCTTGGATGGCATGTACAGGTACAGCTGCCCATGCAGCTTCAACACGATACCACAGTTCATCAAGAGTAGTGACTGGCGTATTGTGACAAGCCAGTTTCTCAGCCACCATTGACCAGACATTTTCAATTGATGAGAGATCTGGAGAATGTGCTGGTCAGGGCACCAGTCTAACATTTCCTGTATCCAGAAAGGCCCGTACAGGACCTGCAACATGCGGTCGTGCATTATCATGCTGAAATGTAGGGTTTCGCAGGGATCGAATGAAGGGTAGAGCCACGGGTCGTAACACATCTGAAATGTAACGTCCACTGTTCAAAGTGCTGTCAATGCAAACAAGGGGTGACCGAGATGTCTAACCAATAGCATCCCATAGCATCATGCCGGGTGATACGCCAGTATGGCAATGACGAATACACGCTTCCAATGTGTGTTCACCGCGATGTCACCAAATACGGATGCGACCATCATGATGCTGTAAACAGAACCTGGATTCATCCGAAAAAATGACATTTTGCCATTCGCGCACCCAGGTTCGTCGTTGAGTACACCATCGCAGGCGTTCCTGTCTGTGATGCAGCATCAAGGGTAGCCGCAGCTCGGAGCTGATAGTCCATGCTGCTGCAAACGTCGTTGAACTGTTTGTGCAGATGGTTGTTGTCTTGCAAACATCCCCATCTGTCGACTCAGGGATCGAGACGTGGCTGCACAATCCGTTACAGCCATGCGGATAAGATGCCCGTCATCTCGAATGCTAGTGATACGAGACCAATGGGATCCAGCACTGCGTTCCGTATTACCCTCCTGAACCCACTGATTCCATATTCTGCTAACAGTCATTGTATCTCAACCAATGCGAGCATAATGTCGCGATACGATAAACCGCAATTGCGATAGGCTACAATCCGACCTTTATCAAAGTTGGAAACGTGATGGTACACATTTCTCCTCCATACATGAGGCATCACAACAACGTTTCACCAGGCAACACCGGTCAACTGCTGTTTGTGTATGAGAAATCGGTTGGAAACTTTCCTCACGTCGGCACATTGTACGAGTCGTCACCAGTGCCAATCTTGTGTGAATGCTCTGAAAAGCTAATCATTTGCATAGCACAGCATCTGCTTCCTGTCAGTTGAATTTCGCGTCTTTAGCATGTCATCTTTGTGGTGTAGCAATTTTTATGGCCAGTAGTGTATATTGTATGTAACAGAGGTCTAGTCTATTTTTCGCCGTCCCCCCTCCCACCTCTGTTACCTACAATTCACTTAGCTTTTTACTCTTATTAGCTCATGCATGATGTTTTAGTAGTAATCTCTATCTTACATATTGCCCTGTCTTCTACCTTTAAGCTCTCAGGTTCTCAAACCTCGTCCCGTGCAGTCCCCAAGAATCAGTCTTTTCTTCTCATCCTGTCCAGTAAGTCTTCCCTGACCCAGGGTTCTGGGTGACTTTTGCAAGCTTACCCCTTTCCCTAAACCTTTCCAGTACTTTTCTTTCATCCCTCTTCCTTCCCCTTCAACTCTTCTGCCAGAAGGAGCCACAGACTCTGAAAGGTTGTGAAAGTTGAATGCTTTAGAGGGAGAAAAAGACAGAGAGAGAGAGAGAGAGAGAGAGAGAGAGAGAGAGAGAGAGAGTGAGAGAGTGTGTGTGTGTGTGTTTGTGTGTGTGTGTTTGTTTCCCCTAGCCACTGCTTGGTGAGTAGATTTTTTTTATCTGTCCATTTACATTGAACTATAGAATGTGCCATCATCTAGTACCCCTTTCACTCTCCAACAAACCCTCCCCATTGTTCCCTATTGGAACTGATTTTCACAACTGAGAGCCATCCAGGTGACCAGGTTGGGCGATATTTTGCCATTGGGACTAATAATGATAGAATAGTGAGCATATTTTTTAAATAAACGTAAGCATCACGGTTTGGGTGATGTTTTTGCAAATCAATGTGATTTCTTGGTTACACAGACAAACCCAAGTGTATTTCTAGGCACTGATTTTTATTTAATGTTATTTTTGATGACATTTCCCACCCCATTGGCTTGTGAAATACTGCAACCCCAACCACGCTCCAAATACAAATCCACTGCTAACATTAAACTGCTGTACATAGGTAATTCGGCCATTATAGTAGGTATCACACCACCACACAGCAAAAAACACACCCAGTAGCACTTACATTAAATTCAACTGTAAAAAAGAACTGAACTGACTAACAAAACAACAGCTAAGCTCAAACAAGGCCATCAACCTGTCTTGCCTAATATAGGGATTGGCAATAACTGATAGTACTACAGATGAAGAGATAGTTCAAATCTATCATTGGCCTTGCTGACTATTGATAGTGCATATCCCTTTTTCGCCGTATGATCAAAAATCAAAATATCTTTCAATTTCACTACACAGCAAGTAGGTTTTTAGTAATTTCAGTTAGGTGATGGTAGTGGAAGATCACACAACTGCTTGGTAAAAGTTATACAGCCTATAACCATCTACAGCACTCTAAAGCAACCAGTGGGCTCTTTTAATGGGCAACTAATTTTGTGCAGTGAGCTTATTAGACCCAATGGCAGTGGCTGAAAGGCATGGGAAGGCACAAGGACTCAAGTTTGTCATCTGAAGTGCATGCATTTAACTCTGTACAATTCTAGTAGAAATGGGGTTCTGATGCTCCATGTTCAAACATTTATGGTGATCCTTTACACTTGTTTATGCATGTGGAAACATTGCCTCTGCTATATTGATGATCCACCTTAGACGTGATTTACCCTGGAACTTGAATTTTTGTGTAATCTCCAATATGCAATGACCCTTGCGTCTTGCACTATCGTCATCTCACATTCAAAGTTTGTTAAAATTGCAATAAGCTACCATGCCATGTTCACTACACACCTACAAGCTGCACAGACAGAGAGTCTACACACATGGCATATGTTTCATCCAGTCATGACATTCAAGTGCCACACACAATACATCTCCAAATGAGACAAGCCTTTCTCATGATGTTTGGTCACTATGGTAACAGCATTTTTTGTCGTTGTAATGAGTCGTAATTAATTAATTTTAAATGACTTTATTCTAAATGTAAGATGTTTATCTTACTAGTTAAATACAATTTTCACTAAAAAGAGTTTGGTTTTATTTTATTAAAATTTACCTTGCATAGTGTGCAGTGCAGTATTTGTTATATGCAATAATGTTTTAAGCACTGAAACATTAAAACAAATATTTAAAATTTTTTTGAAACATTTTACCATGTTGCTATTGAAAAGACAGCAGTTGTAACAAATGCTAATTTTTTTTATACAAGTTTGTTTATTTACTGGTGACTTGTTTTGACCACTGTTCTGGTAAGTCTGGTTGAGCAGTGGTCATATACGTCCTAGAGTGGCGCCTGCTCCTTGCCAATTACAGTAGACTCCCATGGAGTAACCGGTCCAATGATGCCGGAACAGTGGTCGAAACTGGTCATCAGTGAAAAAAATAAACATCTTTATGTGGTTCGTACTGGCTTCACCCATCTACCCAATTACATTATAAAGTATATATTGTCATATTAAAAACAAAGATTCCATGACTTACCAAATGGGAAAGCGGTGGTAGATAGGCACAATAAAAAACACACAAGCACACACACAAAATTTCAAGCTTTCGCAACTCACGGTTGCTTCGTCAGGAAAGAGGGAAGGAGAGGGGAAGATGAAAGGATGTGGGTTTTAAGGGAGAGGGTAAGGAGTCATTCCAATCCCGGGAGTGGAAAGACTTACCTTAGGGGGAAAAAAGGACAGGTATACACTCGCGCGCGCGCGCACACACACACATATCCATCCACACATATACAGACACAAGCAGACATATTTAAAGGCAAAGAGTTTGGGCAGAGATGTCAGTCGAGGCGGAAGTGCAGAGGCAAAGATGTTGTTGAATGACAGGTGAGGTATGAGTGGTGGTAACTTGAAATTAGCGGAGATTGAGGCCTGGTGGATAAGGGGAAGAGAGGATATATTGAAGGGCAAGTTCCCATCTCTGGAGTTCGGATAGGTTGGTGTTAGTGGGAAGTATCCAGATAACCCGGACGGTGTAACACTGTGCCAAGATGTGCTGGCCGTGCACCAAGGCATGTTTAGCCACAGGGTGATCCTCATTACCAACAAACACTGTCTGCCTGTGTCCATTCATGCGAATGGACAGTTTGTTGCTGGTCATTCCCACATAGAAAGCTTCACAGTGAGCTTGACAGTGAGCCAGGGAACTGACACTCCAGCACTTGCTCCGCCCTTTTAAATCTGTGGATGGCACCACTGCGCATGTGGCCACAGATACACAAGATGCCAGAGACATTGAATAGGGGCAATGAGTTACAAAAATGCATGAAAGTAGATCTAGGGCTGCATGGTTGATTCACATGGTGATATCGATGTATCACTGCGAGCTGCATCGTTTCGATGTCTTTGTGAGTTTATTGCAGTAAGTGCCAGATTCCTCGCAGTGGCACATCGGTATCATCGAGTGGATTGATAGTGCCGCCATAGATCTAATTTCATGCACATGTTGTACCTCTTTGCTGGCAATCAATGTCTCTGGAGCTTTGTGCATCTCTAGTCGTATGCGAATGTGCCCCGTCCTCGGGTTTAAAAGGACAGAGAAAGTGCTGAAGCGTCAGTCAGCCAACTCACTCTGAAGATGGCTGCACATTATACAGCAGAAATATCAGAAGAAAACATGAATTTTAAGTGGCTGCACACCTGAAATTTTAGGAAACAATCGTTGCCCCGTGAAAATATGAAGATGCACAATAGCAACCTGTCCTGTGTTCATCTAGTGCGTATGAGAAAACCAATAGAGATATGAAATTAATAGAAAAATAAAGTAAGTCATAAATTCCAATATTATAATTGTAAATATTACATAATTTAAATGTGCAGCAAGGAAACACTACATGTCTTCTATGAAAATACATATAATAAATTAATTTTATAGGCCTCCGACAATGCCTAATATGACTGGGTGAAACACGCTTTTGCAAAACACACTAAGAATTAATTGCTACAAATGCCAACAATATCTACTTACGTTTTGTGACACCTTTATTTCATAGACTTGTTAATATTGATGTAGTAGAAACATCGACAAAAACACTTATCTTATAATACCTAATGTCATGACTGTCTTGCAGGCAGAGCTCTTTGACACGTTACTTTCTTGGTGGCTTCACTTGGGTGTGTCACTGATGTTCCATCATCTCTCTCAACCTTTTTGCTACTCTATCCCACATATGCTGTGCTCTATTACTGTGAAATAAAGTTTACATCCAATTTTTGGAAGCCTTGACTGTCTTTAACACTACAAATCAGGGCTTTCACCTTTCTTGGTGGAGGTGAAATGGAGTTTGTAGTTTGGGCCACTAGCTAGGATGCAGAGAATGATGAAACTGTGATAATGCTCAGAATGTTAAAACATGAAAATGATGGTGGTAATGGACAATGGCTGGATGTGTATTATCACTCATGCATAAGGACCACCGCGTATCTCCCCAAAAGAGTCTTGTGGTTAGCATAGTTAGTTAATGATGAGGTCCACCATGTTTGAAACATGATGAGCACCTGGGATTTTTCTACAGGGGACAGGTCGGAAGCAGACTCCAATGTACTGAGATATTACATGTGAAGTCTCTTTGAATTAATATGAAACAAAACAGATACAAGACAATGAAGTGTTAAATCTAAAGTCTTGCAAAAAGTGAGGCACAAGCTTTGTTTCATGTTCTTCTTTTTGTTTTTAAGAGGGTCACAGTGAAACAATATTTGCTAATATAATGGAAGGACATGTTTGGTTTTCCCATTGTGCAGTTCGCTCAAACTTTATTCTGATGACACAAATATTTGTCACCTTAGGACTGCCCATATGGAAGAGAAAGTATCTGTCTACTTCATTAAATACTGGAAACATTCCGAGGAAGATGTCACCACCAGGGACCTTTGAGAGCTGTGTATCACATAGCTACAGAATTTCTTAAATGTATTGAACATGTCAGACCATGCATATTCTATCCCTATTGTTGGCACGAAAATGGAATTATACTTCCTGTCGTTGCACAATTCTCTTTTGACTGCAGATCTACATTTATTGTGATCTCATGTCTGACTAACAGGAAGAATTTCTTGCATCTATATTAATAATAAAACTGTAAAATCATTGTGAGACCTGAGTTTCTCCTGGCGTATACAACTTTCAAATAACTTCCGGGAATTCAGCCAGGTTACACTTTCAGCGACCGCCGATATTTCGGCGGGAGAACACCCCGCCATTTTCAAGGCAAACTGCAACGGACAGGCGGCGTACATGCAAATTTAATACCTCGGTTCTCGGACAGAAGCAGGAAAGATAACACACACATACACTGAACACTAGTGCCACCAAAGATGACCAAAGTCAGAGCTATCGATAGTGAGACTATGAATTCGCAGGTGAGGCAGCATTGACTCTGTTCCTCTGTTTTTTGACAAGGGAGAGAGCCGGATTCCAAACAGAGTTTAAACAGAAACCTCCATCCCTGTTAACGAGGTTGCTCGCTAATTTAATCTCAACTGCCTCCCTAATGACACTGTCCCAATAGCTGGACGTGCATGCCAATATCTCGGTGTTATTATCCAAGCAATGTTCGGCAATAGCAGATCTATTTGGCTGCTGTAATCGTGTGTGCCGTTTATGCTCAGTACATCTGTCCTCCACGGTCCTGATAGTTTGACCAATATATGCCATGCCGCAGCTACAAGGAATACGATATACACCCGCCTTACGCAGTCCAAGATCATCCTTAACGGAACTCAAAAGTGCTCTAATTTTAGATGGAGGTCGGAAAACACATTTCACATCGTATTTCCGTAAAATACGACCAATCTTATTGGACGTGTTTCCTACATAAGGCACAAAGGCAGTAGACTTAGGTGTTGACTCAGAATTATCATCAATCACCCGATGTACAGTTGGTCGATAGCGCAATGCACGTTCAATCTGTCTATCACTATAACCATTTTGACGAAATGTAACTTCAAGATGGGACAGCTCAGCTGGCTAAGTCTCAGCGTCAGAAACGACATGTGCCCTGTGTACCAAGGTACGAAGTACCCCTTCACGCTGAGCCGAATGGTGACAACTATTAGCTTGTAAGTACAATTCGGTGTGAGTACGTTTCCTGTAGACTGCATGTCCCAATGATCCATCATCCTTCCTCCTAACCAACACGTCAAGAAAGGGAAGGCAACCATCCTCTTCCACCTCCATCGTAAAACGAATGTTCGGGTGGATCGAGTTCAGATGTTCTAGAAAGACATTCAAATTCTCCCTACCGTGAGGCCAAACAACGAAGGTATCGTCAACGTATCTAAAGAAACAGGCGGGTTTTAAAGGCGCCGACTCCAATGCACGTTCCTCGAAGTCTTCCATAAACAAATTTGCGATCACGGGAGACAACGGACTACCCATCGCAACTCCATTTGTCTGCTCGTAATACTGGTCATTAAATAAAAAGTAAGTGGACGTTAACACATGCCTAAAGAGATTAATTAAATCAGCACCAAACCTGGCTTCAATTAACCGCAACGAATCAGACAGAGGAACACGAGTGAAGAGAGAGACCACATCGAAACTCACTAAAATATCAGAGTCATTCAGCCTCAGTCCCTCCAAACAATGTAAAAAATCAGCTGAGTTCCTGATATGATGTTCACACCGTCCTACTTGTGGACTCAACAGAGAAGCAAGATGCTTGGATACACGATACGTCAGAGCGCCGATGTTACTCACTATAGGACGGAAAGGAACCCCTTCCTTATGAACCTTTGGAAGGCCATATAACCTAGGGGGAACCGCACTATAGGTGTTAAGCCCCTTGATTGTGTCCTGCGACAAACCACTTTTCTTCAGGAGGCTGTTGGTCTTTCTCTCAACACTTTTCGTGGGGTCAGCATCGATTCTGCGATACGCTGAATCAGATAGTAAACGTTGCATCTTTTGTACATAATCATGTTTATTTAAAACAACGGTGGCATTGCCCTTGTCAGCAGGTAAAATAACAATACTGGGATCAACTTTGAGAGAGCGTAAAGCAGCCCTCTCTGCTGCTGTTACATTACTTTTGGGTGGACGAGCCCTAGTCAAAACATGGCATGCCTCCCTCCTAACTTCCTCTGCAGCGTCAGGAGGTAGTTTGCAAACTGCCTGTTCAATTGAACTAATAAAATCAACTACTGGCAAATTCTTCGGAGTGGGTGCAAAATTTAAACCCTTCCCTAGCACGGATAAGGTTGCGTTGTCAAAAGATTTCTCTGTGAGATTTATCACAGAACGTCGAGATACAACATCCGACTCCGCGCGATGAAAACGTTCGAACTTCGCCAAATGCCGGGCAGTAACGGAGTTGTACTCCCAGTCAGCTTGGGTCCATGAGGCACCGTCCAACCAATCCCAAGTGAAATCAGACACTTCAGATGCTACCATTAAATGAAAACGATACGATTCTTTGGAAACAGAATCCAAACGTCGACAAGTAAAACGAATCCTTTCGCGAACAAGAGCCAAGCCAGCACGTTGCTTGATACAATTGGCGGCAGGAGAATTAATATGGTGCACAACCTTAGCAAATGTTGGGACATGATTTTCATCACGACACCTCAATAAAAACGACAAAGCACATTGCAGTCTAACTCAACAGCTACGAAGTTTATCCAACTTACGTAAACACCGATACATTTCCTCCCCGTAGAGGTAAACAATGTGAGACCTGAGTTTCTCCTCATCGTTCTGTGATAAATCTCACAGAGAAATCTTTTGACGACGCAACCTTATCCGTGCTAGGGAAGGGTTTAAATTTTGCACCCACTCCGAAGAATTTGCCAGTAGTTGATTTTATTAGTTCAATTGAACAGGCAGTTTGCAAACTACCTCCTGACGCTGCAGAGGAAGTTAGGAGGGAGGCATGCCGTGTTTTGACTAGGGCTCGTCCACCCAAGAGTAATGTAACAGCAGCAGAGAGGGCTGCTTTACGCTCTCTCAAAGTTGATCCCAGTATTGTTATTTTACCTGCTGACAAGGGCAATGCCACCGTTGTTTTAAATAAACATGATTATGTACAAAAGATGCAACGTTTACTATCTGATTCAGCATATCGCAGAATCGATGCTGACCCCACGAAAAGTGTTGAGAGAAAGACCAACAGCCTCCTGAAGAAAAGTGGTTTGTCGCAGGACACAATCAAGGGGCTTAACACCTATAGTGCGGTTCCCCCTAGGTTATATGGCCTTCCAAAGGTTCATAAGGAAGGGGTTCCTTTCCGTCCTATAGTGAGTAACATCGGCGCTCTGACGTATCGTGTATCCAAGCATCTTGCTTCTCTGTTGAGTCCACAAGTAGGACGGTGTGAACATCATATCAGGAACTCAGCTGATTTTTTACGTCGTTTGGAGGGACTGAGGCTGAATGACTCTGATATTTTAGTGAGTTTCGATGTGGTCTCTCTCTTCACTCGTGTTCCTCTGTCTGATTCGTTGCGGTTAATTGAAGCCAGGTTTGGTGCTGATTTAACTAATCTCTTTAGGCATGTGTTAACATCCAATTACTTTTTATTTAATGACCAGTATTACGAGCAGACAGATGGAGTTGCGACGGGTAGTCCGTTGTCTCCCGTGATCGCAAATTTGTTTATGGAAGACTTCGAGGAACGTGCATTGGAGTCGGCGCCTTTAAAACCCCCCTGTTTCTTTAGATACGTTGACGATACCTTCGTTGTTTGGCCTCACGGTAGGGAGAATTTGAATGTCTTTCTACAACATCTGAACTCGATCCACCCGAACATTCGTTTTACGATGGAGGTGGAAGAGGATGGTTGCCTTCCCTTTCTCGACGTGTTGGTTAGGAGGAAGGATGATGGATCATTGGGACATGCAGTCTACAGGAAACGTACTCACACCGAATTGTACTTACAAGCTAATAGTTGTCACCATTCGGCTCAGCGTGAAGGGGTACTTCGTACCTTGGTACACAGGGCACATGTCGTTTCTGACGCTGAGACTTTGCCAGCTGAGCTGTCCCATCTTGAAGTTACATTTCGTCAAAATGGTTATAGTGATAGACAGATTGAGCATGCGTTGCGCTATCGACCAACTGTACATCGGGTGATTGATGATAATTCTGAGTCAACACCTAAGTCTACTGCCTTTGTGCCTTACGTAGGAAACACGTCCAATAAGATTGGTCGTATTTTACGGAAATACGATGTGAAATGTGTTTTCCGACCTCCATCTAAAATTAGAGCACTTTTGAGTTCCGTTAAGGATGATCTTGGACTGCGTAAGGCGGGTGTATATCGTATTCCTTGTAGCTGCGGCATGGCATATATTGGTCAAACTATCAGGACCGTGGAGGACAGATGTACTGAGCATAAACGGCACACACGATTACAGCAGCCAAATAGATCTGCTATTGCCGAACATTGCTTGGATAATAACACCGAGATATTGGCATGCACGTCCAGCTATTGGGACAGTGTCATTAGGGAGGCAGTTGAGATTAAATTAGCGAGCAACCTCGTTAACAGGGATGGAGGTTTCTGTTTAAACTCTGTTTGGAATCCGGCTCTCTCCCTTGTCAAAAAACAGAGGAACAGAGTCAATGCTGCCTCACCTGTGAATTCATAGTCTCACTATCGATAGCTCTGAGTTTGGTCATCTTTGGTGGCACTAGTGTTCAGTGTGTGTGTGTTATCTTTCCTGCTTCTGTCCGAGAACCGAGGTATTAAATTTGCGTGTACGCCGCCTGTCCGTTGCAGTTTGCCTTGAAAATGGCAGGGTGTTCTCCCGCCGAAATATCGGCGGTCGCTGGAAGTGTAACCTGGCTGAATTCCCGGACGTTATTTGAATGTAAAATCATTGTCTCTGTCTGAATATGCTAATCTCAAACTGCTAGAGAAATTTTCATGGGGGTAACTTGTGGATAGTTTGGGGTAACATACACATTTTATTTCATCAAAAATAAATTTAAAAAAAAATGTAATTTAAAGTTTCATAAATGAAAAAGTAACTGTTGCATTGACCAAACTGCTAGATTTTGATTAAATTTGGTATGGAGATATCTCAAGCCCGAGAAAGGATGCAGGGAACTTTAGATAGTTTGTAGTGTAAGACATTTATCAATTTGGAGAATATTATGTGAATAATGGAAGAAATATGACTTTTGAACTTCATCATACTTCTTAAAATGCTTTTATTGGTCGATATGTTCTACTTGATATGATTAAACATAATGAATGTAACAATACGAGAGAAGGAAAGTTGCTACTCACCATATAGCAGAGATGATGAGCTGTGATAGGTACAATAAAGACTGCAGATGTGAGTGCTAGTTGCGCTTGCATGAGAGCGTGTGTGTGTGTGTGTGTGTGTGTGTGTGGTGAATCTTTTTATTGTACCTATCGTGGCCCAGCATCTCCACTATATGGTGAGCAGCGACTTTCCTTCTCTCATATTGTTACATTCCATCCTCGATTTTCCATTGTTTGATAAACATAATGAATAAAATACGAATACAATCTTTGTCATGTTTAATCCATACTTCCATACTAATATAAGGTGCAACCATAAATTAAGTTCTGATGACCAATAAAGAAAATAAAATCATCACTAAGAAAGAAATATTTACTGGAATATTTACATACAGGGGGAAAAAAGCAGGAACAACATAGCTGTGGGCGGAGCTAGTGTAGTACACACATTTCTGCTGCTAGGCATGTATAGTGCAGCTCATTGCCAGTTCAGGCTGCCTGTGTTGTCAAACCTGGCTTATTTTGTCCATCTGCAGTGATTATTTCTGCTAGCACTGTTTTATTCTGGCTTCATTTTTTATGATGGCAAGTTTAAGGGAACAATATGCAGCTGCGAAATTTTTTTTTCTACTTAGTAAAAATGCTGCTGAGACTGTTTTAATGTTGAAAACAGCTTACCAGGCTTACACTAAGGGAAAAACTAAAAAATGTATGAGTGGTTTGCTCAATTTAAAAATGGCGACAAGTAGATTGATGACATACACTGTTCTGGACGTCCATCAACTACCTGAATTGATGAAAATATTGAAAAAATTTGGTCAGACCGTCAATCAAACCTTTTACTTTGAAGTTTTAAGAAGATCGTGCACTAGTGTTCATCACAAAAGACCCGATTTGTGGCAGACAGGAGACTGGTTCTTCCATCAAGACAAAGCACATGCACATACAGCCACGTCTGTCTGACAGTTTTTGGCTAAAAATGGATGGTTCTGCTGCTCCAAGCACCTCACTTGTCTGACCTGGCTCCGTGCGACGTTTTCTTATTTCCACACTGGAAAAGGTGAATAAAAGGACACCAATGACAAAGAAAGAGGGAGAAGCTTGTGACGAAGCAAGCTGGGATCTCTTTACTTCCTCTCTTGTTTTGCTATCTGCCTCCTTATATTTATTTTATTTTAATTTTTGCCTAATTACTATTAATATGCATGAGTATAATCTGCATTTCCATAAAAGAGAAAGGTTGGACCTCAAGTCTTAAAGAATATAGCACCAGGTCTAATTGTTTTGTGTATGTACACTACTGGCCATTAAAATTGCTACACCACGAAGATGACATGCTACAGACACAAAATTTAACCGACAGGAAGAAGATGCTTAAATAATTCCAAAATAATTACCAGGTTTGTCAAAAGCATTGTTTTCATAATTATATCTGTTAATTTCTTTATTTAAACAAATGAACCATGGACCTTGCCGTTGGTGGGGAGGCTTGCGTGCCTCGGCGATATAGATAGCCGTACCGTAGGTGCAACCCCAACAGAGGGGTATCTGTTTAGAGACCAGACAAATGTGTGGTTCTTGAAGGGGGGCAGCAGCCTTTTCAGTAGCTGCAGGGGCATCAAACTGGTTGATTGACTGATCTGGCCTTGTGTAACTAACCAAAATGGCCTTGCTGTGCTGGTACTGCGAACGGCTGAAAGCAAGGGGAAACTACAGCCGTAATTTTTCCCGAGAGCATGCAGCTTTACTGTATGGTTAAATGATGATGACGTCCTCTTGGATAAAATATTCCAGAGGTAAAATAGTCCCCCATTCGCATCTCCAGGCGGGGACTACTAAAGAGGATGTTGTTATCAGGAGAAAGAAAACTGGCATTCTACGGATTGGAGCGAGGAATGTCAGATCCCTTAATCGGGCTGGTAGGTTAGAAAATTTAAAAAGGGGAAACGGATATGTTAAAGTTAGATATGGTGGGAATTAGTGAAGTTCGGTGGCAGGAGGAACAAGACTTTTGGTCAGGCGAATACAGGGCTATAAATACAAAATCAAATAGGGGTAATGCAGGAGTAGGTTTAATAATGAATAAAAAAATAAGAGTGCAGGTAAGCTACTACAAACAGCATAGCGAACGCATTATTGTGGCCAAGATAGACACGAAGCCCATGCCTACTACAGTGGTACAAGTTTATATGCCAACTAGCTCTGCAGATGACGGAGAAATTGAAGAAATGTATGATAAAATAAAAGAAATTATTCAGATAGTGAAGGGAGACGAAAATTTAATAGTTATGGGTGACTGGAATTCGGCAGTAGGAAAAGGGAGAGAAGAAAACGTAGTAGGTGAATATGGACTGGGGGTAAGAAATGAAAGAGGAAGCCGCCTGGTAGAACTTTGCACAAAACACAACTTAATCATAGCTAACACTTGGTTCAAGAATCATAAAAGAAGGTTGTATATATGGAAGAAGCCTGGAGATACAAGAAGGTCTCAGATAGATTATATAATGGTAAGACAGAGATTTAGGAACCAGGTTTTAAATTGTAAGACATTTCCAGGGGCAGATGTGGACTCTGACCACGATCTGTTGGTTATGAACTGTAGATTAAAACTGAAGAAACTGCATAAAGGTGGCAATTTAAGGAGATGGGACCTGGATAAACTGACTAAACCAGAGGTTGGACAAAGTTTCAGGGAGAGCATAAGGGAACAATTGACAGGAATGGGGGAAAGAAATACCGTGGAAGAAGAGTGGGTAGCTTTGAGGGATGAAGTAGTGAAGTCAGCAGAGGATCAAGTAGGTAAAAAGACAAGGGCTAGTAGAAATCCTTGGGTAAGAGAAGAAATATTGAATTTAATTGATGAAAGGAGAAAATACAAAAATGCAGTAAATGAAACAGGCAAAAAGGAATACAAACGTCTCAAAACTGAGATCGACAGGAAGTGCAAAATGGCTAAGCAGGAATGGCTAGAGGACAAATGTAAGGATGTAGAGGTTTATCTCACTAGGGGTAAGATAGATACTGCCTACAGGAAAATTAAAGAGACCTTTGGAGATAAGAGAACCGCTTGTATGAACATCAAGAGCTCAGATGGAAACCCAGTTCTAAGCAAAGAAGGGAAAGCAGAAAGGTGGAAGGAGTATATAGAGGGTCTATACAAGGGTGATGTACTTGAGAACAATATTATGGAAATGGAAGAGGATGTAGATGAAGATGAAATGGGAGATATGATACTGCGTGAAGAGTTTGACAGAGCACTGAAAGACCTAAGTCGAAACAAGGCCCCGGGAGTAGACAACATTCCATTAGAACTACTGATAGCCTTGGGGGAGCCAGTCCTGACAAATCTCCACCATCTGGCGAGCAAAATGTATGAGACAGGAGAAATACCCTCAGACTTCAAGAAGAATATAATAATTCCAATCCCAAAGAAAGCAGTTGTTGATAGATGTGAAAATTACAGAACTATCAGTTTAATAAGTCACGGCTGCAAAATACTAACGCAAATTCTTTACAGCCGAATGGAAAAACTAGTAGAAGCCGACCTCAGGAAAGATCAGTTTGGAGTCCGTAGAAATATTGGAACACGTGAGGCAATGCTGACCCTACGACTTATCTTAGAAGCTAGATTAAGGAAAGGCAAACCTACGTTTCTAGCATTTGTAGACTTAGAGAAAGCTTTTGATAATGTTGACTGGAATACTCTCTTTCAAATTCTGAAGGTGGCAGGGGTAAAATACAGGGAGCGAAAGGCTATTTACAATTTGTACAGAAAGCAGATGGCAGTTATAAGAGTCGAGGGACATGAAAGGGAAGCAGTGGTTGGGAAGTGAGTGAGACAGGGTTCTAGCCTCTCGCCAATGTTATTCAGTCTGTATATTGAGCAAGCAATGAAGGAAACAAAAGAAAAATTCGGTTTGGTATTAGAATCGATGGAAAAGAAATAAAAACTTTGAGGTTCGCTGATGACATTGTAATTCTGTCAGCGACAGCAAAGGAAGAGCAGTTGAACTGAATGGATAGTGTCTTGAAAGGAGGATATAAGATGAACATCAACAAAAGCAAAATGAGAATATTGGAATGTAGTCGAATTAAACCGGGTGATGCTGAGGGAATTAGATTAGGAAATGAGACACTTAAAGTAGTAAAGGAGTTTTGCTATTTGGGGAGCAAAATAACTGATGATGGTCGAAGTAGAGAGGATATAAAAAGTAGACTGGCAATGGCAAGGAAATCGTTTCTGAAGAAGAGAAATTTGTTAACGTCGAGTATAGATTTAAGTGTCAGGAAGGCGTTTCTGAAAGTATTTGTATGGAGTGTAGCCATGTATGGAAGTGAAACATGGACGATAACTAGTTTGGACAAGAAGAGAATAGAAGCTTTTGAAATGTGGTGCTGCAGATTAGATGGGTAAATCACATAACTAATGAGGAGGTACTGAATAATATTGAAGAGAAGTTTGTGGCACAACTTGACTAAAAGAAGGGATCGATTGGTACGACATGTTCTGAGGCATCAAGAGATCACCAATTTAGTATTGGAGGGCAGCGTGGAGGGTAAAAATCGTAGAGTGAGACCAAGAGATGAATACACAAAGCAGATTCAGAGGGATGTAGGTTGCAGTAGGGTACTGGGAGATGATGAAGCTTGCACAGGATAGAGTAACATGAAGAGCTGCATCAAACCAGTCTCAGGACTGAAGACCACCACAACAACAACAACAACAACAACAACAAATAATTCAGCCTGACCTCTGTGGTAGAAGGACCTGTTAAAAAGAAGGAATTTTTCAATGTATTCAGTTAATTGAATTGTAATTTCTGTAAATAAAACATCGAACAATGTATAGTGTCAGTGCTGTTATTGTGAGGATATATAAAGGATGGATTTTTGGTCTCTAACACAGTCAGTCCGCAGTCAATTTTCAGAGGCAAAGTATGTACTGTTTTAAGTAACAACAATGCATCAACCTAACAGTGGAATAATTGTAACACAAATAGGCTATGTGTTAGACCAATGTCTGTTCAATTTAATTGAGAAATAGTGTCACACATACCTTATTATTCTGCAAGAACTGTGTAGTTAGGTTTTTACTGCTCATAGATGTTCAACAGCAAACTATTGTAGCAGTATGCTGATGTTTGTCTGCAACCTATTATCGAGGCTTAACATTTGCCAATAGTGGGGGGTTGTGAACAGTGAAAGTAAAGAACTGTGAAATGCAACTATGCAACTGTCAGCTACATCATTTACAGTAGTCAGTGTTGAACTTCCAGCCCCCATTTTTCAGACAGCATAAAAATGCATACATCGACACTGAGGACTATCAATGAAGAAATAAAGCAGGCGAATGTCACAAGTCAGCCATTTCTAAAGATGATGACAAAAAATATTCCAAACAGTGGAAGCACTGGTGAGACAAATACATTAGTTGCAATGCATAGCATTTTGAACGGGGTAAGGTTGTTTTGTAAACAATCTGAAAATATATAGCCTTTAAAAAATAATTCTGTTTCTTTTTGGTACCTCCTTGTAGCTTCACAGGGTCCTCCTCAATGTATTACCACTATTGTTAAGGCGTTTCTCATAAAGGTGCGCCATCAATTGTACACCCACTTATAGGAGTCTGCCACCAACATCTGAAGCCACAAAGTCACATCAGTCTGTATCTCAGTGCCCTCATGGAAACATTTTCATGCCAGGAAACACATCATGTCCCGTGTTGCGGCGAAGATATGGTCAACTGTTCGTCAAGACTAATCGTGAAGCCCACTCTACTTTGTTTGCCACCATGCTTCTTGTCGAGAATGTATGCATTGAAGCATGCAATGTCCAACAAGTGGCAGAAAAGCTTCTGATAATATTTTTTCAGCCTGCTCCTGGCCATCTGGTAGTTTTGTAACTGAGAATCACACCTATCCATGCCCCCCCCCCCATATTCTTGTTGTAGTCAACAACAACGTGTGGCTTTTGAACGATTCCCTTCTTCGAGTTTACATTTAAACATATTCATCGTAATGTAAGGTGCTGACCATCACGTCTCTTGTCCTTCCATTTCACTACCATTTGCTTGCCTCTGTACCCTGTTATGCACTCCCCTTTCTTCAGTCTTCCTTTTTTTTTTATGAAGTCAGGGAACCCCTTCCTGTCTTGTCGCAGTGTGCCAACAATATCAGTGTTATTGCTGGTTAGTTTGTCCACCAAATCTGGACTGGTGTACCAGTTGTCAAGATAAATGCAGTGGCCTTTCACAAGTAGATCATGTGCAAGCTCCCAAACAATCCAAGAGGTTATTTTTTTCGTCTGGATAGTGGCTTCCATAGTTAGTGTCCTTTTCCCTGTAAACAATAAAGTCCCATACATAGCCGGAGCTGCTTTCACAGCGTTTGTATAATTTGATGCCAAATCTGCTACACTTCGATGGAATATATTGCCTCCATCCAAGCCGTCCTTTCCAGAACAACAATGATTTGTCAACGGTGATGTTTCTTTCTGGCATGTATAGTGATCTGAATTTATGCCACAGATGCTCCACAATGGGGATAATTTTGAATAGTTTTCTGCTGATAGTGCCTAGTGGGTCATACGAGATATTGTCAGCAAAGTGGAGGAATTTCAATGAAGATGAAACCGCTTTTCACTCATCAGTTTCCCGAAGAAAAATGTGTCAACTGATTCTCTCTTTCAAAAGTACATCTTGTGGTCTGGTTTGTGAAGAATTCCTTGAAGTATAAGCGTTCCAACAAGTGTTTTTACCTCCTCAGGTGTAGTATCCTGCCAACTGCAAACCCTGGAGCATGCTGCTAAATTGGGATGAGAAGCTAGGAACTGTTCTGCATGTAAGTTCATCTGTTCAACTAGTATTGTGCACGAAACATCATCCACAAAACACATAAAACAACTCATCACATCATATTGTTTTAGAGGCACAACTGTACCTTTACTACCACTGAACAAGTATTTATTACAAACTGAACTAGAATGCACAAATGCACTAGGTGCTGTCTGCTGCAGTAATGTCTCGTCATCAGATGTTCCTGAATCGAAGTCACTTTCACTAGCCTCTACATCTGTATCTTGAAAACTTTCAGAACTGTCACTGAAATTATTGTCACTTTCTAAAAGCAGCTGCTCAATCTCCGAATCTAATAAACGACTTCTTTTCGCCATTGCAAAAGATCACTCACTAATGTGGCGGTGAACACAGACGAAAAAGGTGTGCTTTTGCGGCTGCTTCACTGGACACACATTGTCGACGCGCACTCAAGTGGACAATGTTATAACTAGCCTAGAACATGCTGTGTTGCCTGATGAGAGCTGCCATCTAGTGGACGAAGCTCAACTAATACCACAGTGTCAACGTGATGCTGATAACTCATCATCCCAACTAGCTACTAGCCACATAATGCAGTGGATGGATATATCCGGCATGCCCACTTAAAGGGTTACGATGGGTCAACATGAAGACATTACAGAAAGGGGCTGTCATATTTGGACGTACCCATGACCACATTGTGAATGAAATAGCTAAATCTGTTGGTATATCAATGCGGATTATCGAATGTGTCTTCAAGGAATAGTGTACCACTCGAATCCATGTAAACTATCTTAAGAACTGAGGCCATAGAAAGATACAAGCTAACAAGAAGTGGAGATGAGTGTCATGCCTTGTAAATGCTAATCAGTTCTTAAACTGACAGGAATTGCTGCTATGATTGAACACAAGCCTACCTCAACCAGTTTGTAAGTGTGCACTGCAAAGGGAAGAGCATGAATGGCCATTTGGAGTTGGGTATCTCATGGAAGGTCATTGTTTAAAGCATCACTTAAAGCTGTGCATTTTCAGTAGGCCAAAAACACAGTAAATGGAAAATAGCAGACTGGAGGCATGACTGCCCAATGAGTATTTAAATGTGAGTACATAGTTCAGGACAGAGACGGTTCTGTGATGTTTTGGGGGTGTTTTATGTGGCCTGGTTCGGGCTTATACATTCAAGTACTGGAAATACGAACCAGAATGTTTATTTTAACACTGAGTGACTACGTGTTGCCCATTACTTACATCTCCATGAGTATTCTGTGGACACTCCAGTATTCCAATGACAACAGTGATGTTCAAAGGGCAGTGTGCATACATGCCTCATCTGATGAAAACTCAGGAACCCTACATCTCATCTGACAAGCTGTATCACCTGATCTTATTCCTATAAAAATGTCTGGGACTACCTTGATCAGCAGGTGAAATGAAGCAATCCACTTCCCCGAAATTCAGCAGCACTACGGGACCCAATTATCAATGAGTGTCTTCAGTTGGATACAGAATATCAGAGGAAACGTGGGCGCTCTTTCTTGGCGAATTGGACCATTATGAAGACTAGAGATGATGTTACATGATGTTATCGTGATGTCTCCTGGGGGGGTTACTAAGTTTTTGTCCAATGTGGTTACTTGGCAAGGAGAGTGGTCAAGTACATTTTAAAGGAACTGTCTGGGTGTTCACTTACAGTAATTTAGGGAAATTTCAAAAAACTTTTATCTTGATGATCGTATCGTGAGCTAACCCTGCACATTCTAAATGTGTACCCAGAGCCTTAACCACTGTACCTCCTCTGTAGATAATATTTTAGGTGTTTAATAAACACTTGTGTGGTTATTACGAATATATGAGTTACAGTAACATTCAACCAGAAATACAGTTCACTGGCAATAAATTCTTACTAAGCAGGAAGCAAGCTAATGATTATATAATTTTAAGTTGTGACATACATTCTAAAATCTGAACACCTCTATTTGAGCGCTATGTAAATATGTTATTCAGTGATGTGTGTTCTGCAGCAGTCAAACAAGTTTCAGTGCCATGACATTTTCAAGAATGACCATTTCTTTTAGACAGTCTAAGTGTGATCATAAAGGATTTTAGTAATTTGTTTCCCAACTTCTTAAGATCAGAAAAAATACTTTTCTAGTTCTTCACTTCACTTCATTAATTTATCCCTCAGGTCTCCAATCTCTCTCAGTTTCCTCACAATATGCAAGCAGAAAGCAGCAAGTAGAGATGATGCCAAAACTAAAAGCGTTTATAAAATGAGAACTCAACGAAATAATGCAAGACTGAATGTGGAGTATCTTAAGTAATTTACACAGACATTAACAATTTTGGTGCAAAATGTTACATATTTATAGCACGAAGTGAGAAAAAAGAACAATATTTGACAAAGATGTTAGGAAACACAATAATATTCCCATTGAAAAATGCCTGTCTGGATATTTGTTTATTTTTTCCATGAGAGGCTAGACCTGCTGAATAACTGGCTTGTTGAAAGAGAACAGAACAGTGAAGATTTTGATGACATACATGAGAATGACAGAGAGAGGAAAAAGACAATATGGTTGAAGAAACTTCAAACTATCAAGGTAATAATCCACACACAAAACATTTCACAACTAGATAATTCTGACACTTCACAGACAATTTCAATTTATTTTATGAGCACAATATGGTTTTCCATTATTTACAAGAAAATGAAAAATACTCCAACAGTAAATTCATTGTACAGTGTTTTTTTCCATAACTTTTCTGTAAAGTACATTATACTAAAATGAATGAAAAAGCAACAGTTACAAAGGTACACTCCATATTTGAAAGTGTAGTCACATTAAGTTTACAATCAGCCAATAACACTTATCTGCAGATGACTGATATCATATGGCAGTAGACACAACCCAATCTTATGATTGCTTAGTTGCAAGCTTCACAGCCACAGCTGACAATAAACAATGTATACATATGATGGGTTCTTCTTATAATATCTGAAATCTGAACTGTTTCAATTACTAGTTTTTCCAACACTAAATCATATTTTATAACTTACACAAAAGAACATTCCAAATTCTGCGAAAATTACAAGGAACAATACAGTGACACCTATTACCATATTCATGCAGCACTGTCATGCCAAAATGGATGCTCTATCAACATAAACATATGCCTTGAAGTCTCCGACTTTATTGCCACTTAGGTAAAGAAAAGATTCAAAACAAGTAATACAGAGGTAGGTTGTATCATACACCAGACGATCACATTCCCGGACAAGCCATCTGAAAAGAATGAATGTAATCAGATCACAGATTTTCATGAACTACACATGAAAAAAAAAAAAAAAAGGGAACTTAATAAAAGGAAAAACAAACTGCAGCAAACAAAGTCTGGCCCCACAGACAACATCATCATAGAATGCAAACTTTCGCAGCTCAAACTGTTCATTATTATTAGATTTTTCTAACTTAACATGCCATGCTAAGACTTCTGTAACAAAAGCTTACATCTCAAGGTAGAGTGAGGAGTCGCGGTTGATGCTGCACACAACCCATGTGATGACAATATGACATTGAGAAGGGCATGGGAGAATTCTAGTGCGGGGAAGGGTGGAGGAGAAATCAGCTACACAGTTGCACAGTGTCAGAATGGGAGTCCATGTAGTAACAAAAAGAATACCCAGGAAGACGCAGAGAAGGACATATGACACATATGATACAGGCAGTGGACAAAAACATGGGAACACCAAAACATAATACATTCCCATGTCTTATACAGTGTAGGAAATCCATTGGCATTCAGAACAGTCCAGTCGTCTAGGAATATATAAACACATGGTCTTGTATTGTTTTGAAAGGAATCGTATACCATAATTCCTGCAAAATAGAGGCAAGGTCACGTAACAATGATGAAGGTGGCCAGCTATCATGCACGCTTCTCTCCAAAGTGGAGCACAAAGGCTCAATACTGTTGAGATCTGGTGACTGGTGGCCAGGGGAGGTGTGACATGTCATCCTTGTGCTCACTAACCCAGCCCAGGATGATGTGAGCTTTGTGAACAGGAACTTGTGATCTTACAACACTGCAACACAATTTGTGTACAAACATTGTACAATGGGATGGACCTGATCAACCAAAATGGTCGAATAATTGTTGGCAGTAATTCGACCCTGTGAAGCACATCTACTTCTATGTACATATTCCGCAAGCCACATATGATGCATGGTGGAGAATACCTTGTACTGCTATTAGTAATTTCCCTTCCTGTTCCACTCACACATAGAACAAAGGAAAAATGACTACATATATTCCCTCGTATGAGCCCTAATTTCTATATTTTGTTTTTGTGGGCCTTATGCAAAATGTACGTTGGCAGCAGTAGAATCTTTCTGCAGTCAGTTTCAAATGCCCGTTTTCTAAATTTTCTCAATAGTATTCCTCAAAAAGAATGTCGACTCTCCTTCAGGGACTCCCATTTAAGTTCTTAAAGCACCTCCATAACATTTACATGTTGATCAGACCTACTGGTAACAAATCTAGTAGCCTGCCTCTGAATTGCTTCGATGTCTTCCTTTACTCTACATGGTGGGCATCTCAAACACTTGAGTAGTACTTAAGGCTGGGTTGTATTAGTGTTCTACACATGATCTCCTTTAGAGATGACCCACACTTCCCAAATTTCTCCCAATAAAATAAAGTCAACCACTCACCTTCCCTACTACAGTCCTTACATGCTTGTTCCATTTTATATCGCTTTGCAGCGTAACACCAAGACACACGATCAAGGTGACAGAGTGTGTCAAGTAGCACATACGGTATTCAAACATTGCATAATTGCTTTCCCTATTCATCTGCATGAACTTCAATTTTTCTACATTTAGAACTAGTTGCCATTTATCACGCCAACTAGAAAATGTGTATAAGATATCTTGTAACCTCCAGTCACTCAACTTCAATATCTTTCCATAAGTCACAGCATCATCAGCAAAAAGCCGCAGACTGCTGCTCACCCTGTCCATCAGATAATTTATGTATATAAAGACTAACAGCGGTCCTATCATGCTTCTCTGTGGCACTCCTGGTGATACCCTTGTCTCTGAGGAACACTCTGTCGAACACAATGTAATGGGTTCTATTACTTAAGAATTCTTTGAACCACTTACATATCTGGGAATCTACTCCATAAGCTTGTACTTGCCTGTTACCCTTCATCTACGGTCCGCAGAATATCATGCGAGGAAAGGGCAAGATGAGTTTCGCACAAGTGATGCTTTCAAAATCCACCCTTGTTTGTGGACAAAAGCTTTTCTTCCTCAAGGAACTGAAAATATATTCGAGAACCACGTGGCCCATGGAATATCACAATATGGCCCAAATCATCACCATACCCGCACCATGTTTCCATCTAGGCAGCAAGCAATCTGCATTGTAGACTTTTGATGGAGTACGCCAGATGTAAACTCAGCCAGAAATTGGAAACAGTGTGAAACAGGACATCCAACCAAGTGACTTTCTTCCACTGCTCCACAGTCCAGGCTCTGAGCACTATGGGACTTAACATCTGTGGTCGTCAGTCCCCTACAACTACTTAAACCTAACTAACCTAAGGACATCACACACATCCATGCCCGAGGCAGGATTCAAACCTGCGACCGTGGCGGTCACGCGGTTCCAGACTGAAGCGCCTAGAACCGCACAGTCCAGGTTTCATGGCTTTTCCCATTACAGGCATTTGCATCACTGATGTGTGGGCTTGCAGTTCCCAGCTTACGGAGCTCCCTTCACGTTGTTTTGGTGCCAATACGCTTCGCGAGTGCGACATTCAGTCCTGTAGTGACTTCTGCAGCTGTCATCCACTTATTTTTCATCACAGTCCTCACTAATGTTGTGCCTTAGAGGACGATATTTTTCTGGTTTCCCTGTATCCGGCATAAATCTTTGATTTGGTGCCTTCTGAAACACCCAACACTTTTGGCTACCTTAGTTATGGAAGCATCCAACATACAAGCACGAACAACTTACCCATGTTCAAATTCTCTTAGCTTTTACATAATGCGCTTATAACCACACCAAACAGTTCCATGAACAGCTGACAGTTACAATTGAGGCCATTACACATGTGCCATTCATGGTCGAAAAAAAAAGTGTCAACTGCAGACTTGGCTAGCATCTGCATTTATGTTCAAGCATCCATTTCTTGTGGTGTTTCCATATTTTTGCCCAACTGTTGTACTTGCTGCTCAATATCACTAGACAAATCATGAAGAGCTATATCTGAACTTTATATTTCGTACCCAACACCTTAACTCATTTCAGAACATATGCAGGAAAGTATGGAAACCATTTTTTCATAGTTTAAGTGTTCGCTATTGTTTCATTCATCGAGTCCTCAGAGGATTCATTGTAATGTTCAGCAGCAAGCTAATAAGTATTTTTAAGGTATATGGGCTGGCATATTCAACCAGCCTTTCTTCATACTTACAGGATTTGAAGAGTAATTTTCTAATGGTGTAAGCCACAACACATAATATAAAAAAGAAACATACTTTTGAAGACTGGAAAATTTATAAATAAAACGGAATCAAACACATTTCATAAAAACATTTCCAACCATCAAACAGTGTTGCCAGCAGCTAAGTTTGAAGCATGTAAGTTTTGTAATCACACAGCTGCCTTGTCCGATTCTCATTAGTAGCAATCTTTTTTTACTTTTATTTAAACTCCATATTTATTATCAAATGTAAGTGTTAATTAACGGGTACTAGATTCTAATTTTTAATGAGAACGTTATTGTTTGTAATTACTAATTGGTTAAAAATAAATTATAATTTTATACAGACATGTGAAATGCCTTATTGTTAAATGAAACTAGTTACACACATCAATCACCTTAAATAGAAAGTACTCAATTTCTTATTTGATGTTTCGCACTTTTGTACCAAATTTTAATTTACTGTGAAAGCTTAATATGATCAATTAATTAAAAATAAAATGATGTAATTTTAATAATGAAATATCCTTCTACATTTATTAAATAACATCATTTGATGATAAATATAGAATTAAGAAAAGACTTGTTGCTTTTTTTGGGGTCATCAGTCTCCAGGAGGTTTGATGTAGCCCACAGGAAATTTCTCTCCTGGACAAAACTCTTCTTCTCAGAGTAGCACTTGCACCCTACATCCCCAATTATTTGCTGGATGTACTCCAATCTCTGTCTTTCCCTCAAGTTTTTTTACGCTCTACAGCTCCTTCTAGTACCATGGAGGTTAATCCCTGATGTCTCAATACAAGTCCTATCAACCCGTCCCATCTTTTTGTCAGTGTTTTCATATGTTCCTTTTTTTGCCAAATTCTGCAGAGAGCCTTCTCATTCCTTACCTTACCAGTCCACCTAAACTGCAACTGTAGCACCACATTTCAAACACTTTGATTCTCTTCTGTTCTCACTTTCCAACAATCCATAATTCACTATCATTCAATGCTGTGCTCCAAACATACAAGGGTTGTACCAAATGTAAGATTCCTATATTTTTTACAAATAGAAAACATTGTTTATGGTTATTACTTTATACATCATTGAAAAGCTTCCACTTTTGTTTATTTTTCAACATAGTCTACATTTTTCTCGACACACTTTTGAAAACGGTGCTCCAGCTTTTGTATTCCTAAGTCGAAGAAATCTCCTGCCAACCTGATGAGGAAGTGTGTGACACCACTGATGAGATTGTTGTTTTGTTTTGCGGGTGTGGGTGTAATGTAACACCCACCTTTCATCGCCTGTGACGAGAGAGAGTCCAACAACTTCTCCTTGTTGCCTGCCCCCTTCAGACTGTTGAGGAAACTTGCAAGCACAGTCAAGGTGTTGCTACTTGTGTCCGTCAGCCAGTATCCAGAGAACCCAGCGAGCACACCCCCTTGTGTTAACCCAACGTTTCTGTTAAAGTTCTTTCAATTGTGCTGTGGGAAGCTTCAGGAATGTGTTCAACAAGTTCACGGACAGTGACCCTGCGATCTTTGAGCAGCTCACTGTTGATCTGGACAATCGCATCTGAAACCAGCAGTCTTCCACTCCGTTCTTCATTGTGAACGTCCGTGCGACCCTCAGCAAAAGCATTTGCTGATGTGCTGAATGGACATACACTCTTCACCATAAACCTCAGTCAGTTGCCGATGAATCTCCAGGGGCAGTAGCTTCCTTGCGTGGAAAAACCACATTACTGTTCGAACCTCGCACTTGGCGGGAGCAGCGATCAACACTTCCATATCTGACGGCTCCAAGCCAGCACTGTGAGACGTAGCAAATTGCAGTTGGGTGGACTTGAGAATGGGGGAACCACTGCACATGGCACTGTTGTCAGATTTAGCCTAGCGCCTTCCCTCGAGGCTGTAGCTCATTGGGAACCTTACTTTGGTACAACCCTTGTACTTTCTCAGAAATTTCTTCCTCAAATTAAGGCCTTTGTTTGAAAACAATAGACTTCTCTTAGCCAGGAATGCCCTATGTGCCTTCGTCATTTTGCTTTTTATGTCCTCATTGCTTCTTCTGTCATGACTTATTTTGCTTCCAAGGTAGTAGACCTCTGTAACGCCATTTACTTTGTGATCCCCAATTCTCATTTTAAGATTATCTCTGCTCTGATTTCTACTACTTCTCATTACTTTTATCTTTCTTCGTTTTTACTCTCAATCCATATTATATACCCATTACACTGTTCGTTCCTTCAACAGATCTAGTAATTCTTCTTCACTTTCACCAAGGTCAGCAATGCCGCCAATGAATCATATCATTGATGTGCTTTCAACCTGATCATGAAACACACTCTTAAACCATTCTTTTGTTTCAGTCACATCTTTTTCGATAGATTGAACAGTTGGGACAAAACACTGCCTCCCAGTCTTACATCCTTTTTAATTTGAGCACTGAGAATCAAACTGGAACTTTGGGATTATACGAGTTACATGCTATGCATGCAACTGCTAGTAAAAAGAAGTTTAGTTTTACTGCTTTAGAAAACTTATGTCTGGAAATTGACCTTCAGATTCAGTTACATATCAAGAAAACTGAAGAAGTGCTGTGTCATACCGACCCAACAGATACACAGTATCCACCTAATATATTACTATTCTGATTTAGTAGATTGCTCATAGTATGGGTTGACAAGATTTCTTTACAGCAGTCTGTCAGTAATATATAGCCAAGGGAAGCAACATGTTGTATCATTGATGCTTCTGAAAAATGCTGTGTTCCACAACTAAGAAAGTTATGCTGTATGTGCCACACGTTACAAACCAACACTGACATACTACAGTTGCACACCCACTATTTAAACACTTCCTGCTCAAACCTGGATGGTTGACTGGACATCTGTTGTTTACAGTTGTTAGCTCATGCTGCCGCTATAGTTACTGCACTGACGTCTCCTATATGCCGGGAATAAAATCAGTCACTGAACTTTTTGGATGAATGATAACTCCAATGCTTTTTATGACTGTTTCAGACTCTGGCATGTCATTGCGAATGTTTTGGCAACTGATCACTAGAATTTTAATCATTTTGTCTGTGGATGCCGTTTTTCTTTTTGGGTTTTACACTAATACTTTGGAGTATCTTACAGCAATAATTATCTGGATCAGATGGAGAGTCACCTAAGCTGAAACACCCTTGTGCACATGCCACAAACAATCAGCCACCTGGCTTCTGACATGTAGTGCACCCCTGACCCATTTAAAAGGACCCTTAATTCTCATGGCCCAGAAAGTAAGTCTAGCCTGTCACAGAACCTTCAAAGGTTCTGGTTTAAGACTTCTACTCAGTTGAGATCTGAAGCGACCCATCAGCCTCTTCAAGATGTTGAAAGATGCCTCCAAGTGTACCCACAGAGTGTTCAAGGTTGTCTTTCCCATCACTTACTACCAATTCCCTAAGGGGGGGGGGGGGCAATAATCACCATATGTTTCAGGTGCCTACAAGTAGTAGACCCCTATCGTTCTGCACTTGCTTCCTCATCGCAGAACACATCAGGCTTTCCAGCAGGTGAAGTCTGCCTCGCTTGCTGATTTCCAGTTTCAATGATTGGTTAGGGGGTTGGGTGTAATACCTCAATTTCTCCCCAGTTCCTGTCTACCATGTCCAGGCCTCCTAGATCTACCTCTGACACACCACTCATAGTCAGGTGAATGAGTTGTGATAGATCTTTTAATTCTAGGAGAGGTGACAGTTTCTAAGGGAGAGGACAGTACCTGAGGTACCTTCAGTAACTCTAATACCTGGTCCTCAGTAGTTTGTTGAACATATGCGTTTGATGCAACTTTAAATTACTTAACAGTGCTCACACAGATTTCCAACTGCTTATGACTGGAGATCAATATCAAACAGTAGAAAGTCTGGATACACCTTAACCATGCCACTTGCTGACTTACACTCTCCACTTAATCAGCATTCACAGAAAACAAGAGAATTTGGTGATTTATGTCACATGACCGTCTAACAAACCTGAACAAATTACACTTCCGAAAAGAAAATCCTTGTGTCACCTGTGCAGCTGGTGTTTCAGAGTAAGTGCCAAATATGCCACACTGAAATGGGTAATTGGACCAAAAGTTTTATCCACACCCTAATTATCGTACAAACAGACTGCCATTTGAGTCTCATACAGATTCCCGTACGGAGGACATAATGATAGACATCCCTGGGGTTGTGAAGCAGCTGAATTGGTTGAGAATAAATAAATCGCCAGGCCCTGATGGGATTCAAATTCGCTTTTACAGGGAGTACTCTATTGCATTGGCTCCTTACTTAGCTTGCATTTACCGCGAATCTCTTGCCCAATGTAAAGTCCCGAGCGACTGGAAAAAAGCACAGGTGACGCCTGTATATAAGAAGGGTAGAAGGACGGATCCTCAAAATTACAGACCAATATCCTTAACATCGGTTTGTTGCAGGATTCTCGAACATATTCTCAGTTCGAATATAATGCATTTCCTTGAGACAAGTTGCTGTCCATGCATCAGCACGGCTTTAGAAAGCATCGCTCCTGCGAAACACAACTTGCCCTCTTTTCACACGATATCTTGCGAACCATGGATGAAGGGTATCAGATGGATGCCATATTCCTTGACTTCCAGAAAGCGTTTGACTCGGTGCCTCACTGCAGACTGTAGTGTAGCGCTTGACACAGTCACGTCAATTAAATATTTGGGCGTAACATTGCAGAGCGATATGAAGTGGGACAAGCCTGTAATGGCAGTTGTGGGGAAGGCGGATAGTCGTCTTTGGTTCATTGGTACATTTTTGGGAAGATGTTGTTCATCTGTAAAGAAGACTGCTTATAAAACACAAATACGACCTATTCTTGAGTACTGCTTGAGCGTTTGGGATCCCTATCAGGTCGGATTGAGGAAGGACATAGAAGCAATTTAGAGGCGGGCTGCTAAATTTGTTACTGGTAGGTTTGATCATCATGCGAGTGTTACGGAAATGCTTCAGGAACTCGGGTGGGAGTCTCTGGAGGAAAGGAGGTGTTCTTTTTGTGAATCGCTACTGAGGAAATTTAGAGAACCAGCATTTGAGGCTGACTGCAGTACAATTTTACTGCCGCCAACTTATATTTCGCGGAAAGACCACAAAGGTAACATAAGAGAGATTAGGGCTCGTACAGAGGCATATAGGCAGTCATTTTTCCCTCTTTCTGTTTGGGAGTGGAACAGGGAGAGAAAATGCTAGTTGTGGTACGAGGTACCCTCCGCCACGCACCGTATGGTGGATTGCGGAGTATGTATGTAGATGTAGATAGATGTAGGAGGGCATTGTGTTTCACCGGCCTGGAAAAACATATACTGCCACAGATAGTTGGCAACAAATGTGCAGTTCACATATCAAAAAGGAATTCTGTTGATCAGGGCATCTTATAGCAGTACCAGCCAGCTTATGCAAGAAGACAAGCCCATGACTCTGCCAGCACTATTACACACTCAGCAGCACTAGCCATGCTGGTGCCTGAAGCCACTGAGCTACAAACTCATCACCCTAACCCACAGTGTCTCCACTGTCATAGTCCAAGGAGTGAAATGGTTAGATCCTGCCAGCGTAACAACTGTGACAAGACAACTAGTACTATGAGTGTAAAAACCATGAAGTGCATTGCTTTTTCAAATACACAGTCAATTCGAATAAACTTAAGACAGCAAGAAATTTCTTTGTTTATAGATAATAATTTATAAATTATTTTAATTCACTGAACATTTGGAATCAATATAAAAATCTGTGCCAAAGAATCAGTCTGAAAGTTTTGGTACTTCCTAAGATGCTGCTGCTGTTTTATTTCCAAGAAATGCAGTTTGGAGAGGTGCTCACTGCTAGTAAATTGACTACTATAATGGCTCACTAGCTGTTCAAATCAGTAATAGTGCTAAAATACATGTACTAATATTCATTTCTTTCATAATTTCAAGGCATCAGGAGAAAATGAATGCATTGAGAGGAACATAAGTTGCAGGCTTTTGGTAACTTCATCTTCCGAATGACTTGCATGCCAATGTTGTAATGTATTCAGAAATGAAATAAATGTTTGTCTGGATGACTGGTAATAATGAAACAGACATAGTTGTACCAATTTGACTCTGAAATGAAGAAACAGTTTTCTTAGGAGATGCCCACCCAGCAAAAACGAGAATTGTGGGGAGAAGAATAGTATGCACATTATTTGCAACAAGTATCTACAGCACTTCCACTGTTGCGGATGAAGGTAAGTTCGATATTCAGCAATTTCCTCCCCCCACTCTTTTCTTACACACAGCAAAACATCTGAAAACAAGACTCAGAGTGATCCTGCTCTAGCATGACAATGTGTAAGTTCACTGTGCACAGTAGTATTTTACTACCTTTTTTCCCTTTCTCTTTAAACAGATCATCTGATGACAGCTTGGTAGCAAGTCAAAATCTGGGTTGTTGAGGTTAGTCAACTGTTTTCATCTGTAGTAAGGCCAAATTAATCCACTCAATCGGGATGGATCAAAAATAAAACATGGAACTGAATTGTGGGGAAGTCATGTACTTTTGATATTCACATACTATTACACGGCAAAATGTAATAGAACTAAACAAACATTCCACAACTTTAAGTTGCATGCCTATATTTAATCAATCAAGCAATTAGTTACTGCAAATAAAATGTTTTTGTTACTGAAGTCACTAATTCCAGTAAACAAAAGCCATTGAGACATAAGTAAATGAACCAGGAATGAGTGACATACCCAAACACTGTATCACCTTTGATTACATTTTTCATTGTTATTGTATCATTTATTTCCCCATGTGTACTACATATGGCTGTTTGAATACACAATTTAGAAAAATGAAGGGCAAATCGAACATGGGAAGTTTTTTCCTAGTGCATATCTCAAATGATTATTTGACAAAGAGCCTTTACATGTATATGTAAGATAGTGACACTTAAGGTAGACCAAAAATCATAAAAATTTTAAGTCACAATAATGTTCACTTACTTTGCAGTAATTTTCTGGCACATCATGCATGTTTTACATTGCCTCCTGAATAAAGATGTATAGAGTGGATACTTTCCTGACTGTAAGCAGTCAGTTTCATGCAGTAGTCTGAAAACAATATGACACATCAGCAGAAGAAAATCTTTGGAAAAAGTAAAATAGAAATTTATCACGTAAGAAAGGTGGGTGTATGATCAATACTTATTCTTGTTAAACTTAGTGAATTAACACTCATTGATGTAATTATTGAACATGAGTTAAAATAAAGCTGAATCCAATCAGAAAACAGTACAATCTGGGAGACAAGCTGTCACTTTTTGACACCACTGGAGGGAGAATATCATCTGTCCTGAACTTTGAAGTTTCCAATCCCAATTTTTTTCTTTTGAACTTTGGCTTGAAAAAGTATGTGATTTCTTCTTTGTTCTTTTTACTACATACAGTTTCATTTGTAACAAATGATCTTTCTTCACAATGCGATTCTGTTACCTGGCAGCATCAAGGGTCCATTCTATTCAGTCAGTCTATAAAGTAAGCAATTTTTAATTTTTTTAAGCTAATACAGCAATTCAAATAAAATCTGGATGAATTACTCCTCATGCACATTCACACAAAATAACAGGGTAATTTTTATTTTAGTTTACTGAAAACATATAACAAAACTACAGTTTTGTTTCAAACACCCACTGTTTTATTATTTTTCAAATTTCAAAAACTGTGCCATTACTCCGTGTGCAATGTCCCATAGATTAAAAGAATTGTTTGTTTTTTGATTTCAGATAAGAGTTGCAGACTTCAGGACTTCCGTCATGTCACACCTTATTTTGGAAAGGGTAACTTTAACACCTTGGACAGGGGGCTTAACAATGAATTAATTTCTTACAAAATTCTGAAAATGTTGTCCAAGAGTCAATAAATAATGTGCAAAAAGGTTTACATGGATCACTTCCATTAGTTTAAAAAATCATAAAAAACTCTTACTTTATAGGCTGACTGAGGAGAATGGTCCCTTAAAACTTTTACTTGTTCCTATTGTTCACAATGAAAATTTCCAAGGAAAATATTGGAAAAGCTGATCATTTCTCATTGTCATCTCTATAAGATGCTGGAGATGTGCACTACTAAATTCATGAATCAGTAATGTACATAACTTCTAATTCGTAGAGAGAAATTTACATTGTGATTCAGATTATATTGCCAAGTGCCCATAGGAATTATCAAAACCAGCATCAACACCTATCTGGCTCAAAGAACATACTGGTCATTGCTGTCTGGCCTAAATTAACATTAGCAGATGAAGCACCAACTTCTATTCTCCAATAATAGGTTTATGCTAGGATGCAGAGTTAGGCATAGAAGTTCAGGCACACAAATGCAACTTTTAACAGAAAAGGAGGACTGAAATTTGATAAGTTGTGAATATCAGTGTTAAATAAAGCAACCAACACAAACACTTCTGGTGTAAAAGTTCCATAGCACAGGTCAGTGTAAATCTGCGATTTTCAGCAAAGGTTGGGTGACATCATGATTATTTTATTTGTTTAGTGTGAGCATTATATGATTACTAATGAACAGTTTAGCAGTTTAGGTTAGATGAGAAAGTACAATGCACATTTATTCAACAGTTTACATTGGAAAACCAACTTCCTATGTCTCCATTGCCTCTGAAAATGTCTTCTGCAGGAAGTGATGGAACTCAGATGTTTAAATGCGACTAGGCATACTGAAGTGTGAGCGAGCGTGTGAGTGTGTTTAAGTATTTGGGATAAATTCTTTCCCCATAAATCCTGAAGGCCTTTGAGCCACACTTGCACTTGTGTGGACACCTTTACATGCAGAATGTCTTTGGTTCCATTTCCTAACTATAGTTTCTCTGTTGTCTGTGTTCGCCAATCCCCTTTACCAACTGTCTCCTCTTAAATCAAAGGAGTTATGTAAAATAAGCTGTGGCGGCCCACAAACCACATCTGGATAGTGGATGTTTACTTTGAGGAGTGCGCCTACGACTGCTGGAGAGTTGCCGCTTCCCTCTGCCTGTGCAGTAGTAGGTTGTACTCTGGAGATCAACTAGGCCTGTATCCTACTGCCTTGGTTGGTGGACATGGGCGCATATACAATGCGTAATTCTGATAGGCCTAACATAGGAATTATGGTGAACACTACTTCTTGTGCACGATAAAGGGACTGCCTCAGTTCATGGAATCCCCTGTGCTTTTGCTAATGAATTTTGTCTGCTGTAAGCTGATAAGGCTTACACTGCTGGCTGTTGGTTTCGCTGGCAGAATTCTGCTAGTAAGGATGCACCCAAGTTAAACATTTACAATTGTAAAGGGGCTTCCATTTTACCTCATTCTGTTTGAGATTAACTGGTCTACTAAGATTCACTTTTACCTATGCTGGTGCACGTATTTTCTACGTTCATATATCTTTAAAAAAATTTTTGTCAGTTACGATTAAAAGACTGATGTGTATGTTGTAATTTATTTAGTTACATAAATTCTGCTCTGTTAGGCCCAAGTACTTGGGGGTAAAACTGACTTAGTTGTCTGCTCTCATTTTCTTTGTCATGGATGGAGGTCCACATGCTGTGTGTGTACACACACACACACACACACACACACACACACACAAATGTGTGCATACGCCTATATATCCTACTGAAAATGTTACCATTACCAAAATGAAAGAGCGTTAAATTTTGCATCAAACGACCCACTTAAATGTAAAAATTGGTGCAGCTGTTTGGCTGCAATCAGTTGTCAAAGTTCAGTCCTTTTTACCAACTTGGCTAACAAGTCCACTTCAATGGCTGTAACTCAAAAACAGCTACTTCAAATGAAAAATGTGAAGTTAAAGTTGTAGAGCCTGAAATTTCATGCTACAAAAGCACCTAGTTTTTTAGTCTTACGCACTATTAAGCTTTCATACATTGAAAGCCACAGTAATTCCATTTTGTTGTTTTTCTGTCAGTCAAAGTTATTCAGTGTAACGAAATTTCCAATAGGAAGACATAACTGTATCCCTTCTTCGAGTGTAGACGTATCCATAGATCTCCTTCGAGAGGCTGCCATACCCTCTGTTCCTTTGTTATTATTTCCACTGTTAGCTGCGCCCAGTCTTCCTGTGTTGTGCGAGGTATATATTCCAAATCTCCTTGTGCCTAGCAAAATTCTCATTTCCTCATTTGAGTTTAGTTCTGTGGCCAGTGCATTTAAAATGTGTGCTCCAGATCATATGGAGGTGTGCTTATGTGCTATGGCAATTTACCCTATAACAATCCAGCCAGGATAGAAAAATTACAGCACATCATAAGTTATTAACTGGTCTGGCTGAAGTTGAAGTGCAAAATGCTTGTCAGAAGAAGTACAATAAACCAAAACTGATTAGATCTTTAACAAAAGGCCCTGCACCAACAATGTAGAATGTTTCATCATACAAGAAGATATCTGATGTTAAGAAACACTGCTTTTATTTTGGCGAGGAAACTGATGTTATTTGGTAAAAACTAAGCAGATTTCTCCATTCAAAGCAAAATATTGTTCTAAAGTGATGAAGCTTGAATTATGAGGTACTGTTATTGGGATAGCTGAAAGGCGAGGTGAAGACTGGGCTAGTGAAGTATTAGAAAATATTTGTGATGAGGACATATCTGCTAAAGGTGCTCAATTTCATAAGTTTTGTAAGAAGGATTTTTACCAGCCATCAGGGATGGAGGAAAACAAGGAAGTCCTCAATCCACACAGACAGATGAAGCAATAGAAATTACTTCTTCATACACCAAACAATCAGAAGAGTGCCAGCTTACATTGCAAGAGTTGAAGGTTAAAATCACAAATGACTGGGAGGCACATGTAAGGCCCATAAAAACCCGACTCTTCTGGAAGTATGGTGAAGAAATAATGACTGCTGACAGACTTAAAAAGGGCACAGTAGTCTATTTTGAAAGTACAGGCTATAAGATACTGTCTGATAGTTCCTATAACAGGAAGCTATTTGATCCATGAGAAGAACGCCTGAGAATTTTATGTGCTGTTGCAGATACACTTCATGAGGACATCTGTACCCAGGTCTATAATACATCAGAAACATTGCTCCATTTCTTTGAGTTGTTGATTTTGAAAAAACAAACAAAAACCTCTAGATAAATGGAAAAAATGTGAGTTGCATTGTCACATGCAGTGATTTCTGCAGTAAGGCCCTGGTCATTTCTATCTTAATTATTGAACTGGACTCAGTACATTCATGTACAAAAGATTCAGATCAAGACATTGTCGACCCTTCGTGTAATTGGATTTGCAGCACCATACACTGAAGCTTCCTATTTGAGACATCTTCAACTGCATGACCTGGGCATCTGAACATAACCAGTGAAGCAGTCATCCAGTTCATCTGTGATAACACTGATTTTACATCTGTGTGACTGACACTTTGAATACTTCCCATTACATGGGAAGAATCATGGTAGTCACTCCCTATACAGCTATGGTTTGACAAGAACACTTATCGGGAAAGAAGACATTCACCTTCTGAATTTTTGTCTACAGTTGGTGCACCTCAGCTGATCACTTATCAAAAAGCAAATCATGATGGCTTAAACAATATTATTATAAAGGATCTCAATTTTGATGACCCTGAGTGCTTGAAGGAACTGCTCTCTGAATATGAGATTCTGTGGCTTTACGGAAAGTGGAAGAAATTCACTGACGTGCCAGAGTGGAAGAAGCCACAAAAAGTCTGTTTGTTCCAAAATACTGGACCTCCCATTCTTAAATTATCCTCCAACTTTTTATGACAATATATACATTTCTTCTAACAGCATCGAAAAAATGCAAAAAACATGATCAAAGGTGACTTTTGTTACATTCGATAATTCACTTTATCTGATGGTAATGGATATTGTTGGAAGTGAAGGCAGTAATTTAGAGCATGTCATTGTACATCTGGGTGTATTTCACCTTCTAATACCCTTATTGGTCCACAGCTCATGGTCTCGCGGTAGCGTTCTCGCTTCCCGAGCACGGGGTCCCGGGTTCGATTACCAGCAGGGTCAGGGATTTTCACCTGCCTCCAGGTGACTGGTGTATTTGTGTCGCCTTCATCATCATCATCATCATCATCATCATCCATCCCCATTATGGTCAGAGGAAGGCAATGGCAAACCACCACCACTTGGACCCTGCCTAGTACGGCGGTGCATGTCTCCCGAATCGTTCCTCTACGCTCTGTCAAGGAGTATGGGACTACTTCATCATCATCATCATCATCATCATCATCGTCATCATTCATCAATACCCTTATTGGAGTGCATCGGTACAATAATGGCAGGAAGTGCCTTAGAGACTTACAATCCACAATATTTCCTGGAAACAGTTTCGGTACAGTTTTGAGTGGGCATGCGTATGCTTGAGCAGAGCTAAGCATACACAATGGTTCACATAGTATTGTCATATTACACCTTTCAGGAGACTAAGTTCAAAGATGATGAAACGAAAATAATTGAGGAATTGTTGCTTCCCCATAACAGACCTTCCATATTCAAATGCCATGAATACAAAGATTACATAAATATGATGATAAGAGTTCGAAAATGTGACTTGCAATGTGGAGAAAGAGGAAAAACAGCTAAATTATGGGTGTCATGTTATCACATGGTTATGTCCACAACACAGTTCACTGTGGCTGAGTGTACTGGAAACTGTATTTAAATACCAGGAAGGAAATGCTACTGTACTTTTGCACTGCTGGTCATTTCCTGTATTTACAAGATATGCTCACATTGGAAGACTGAATGAATGCTACTGAATTCAACAATTTACAACTGAAAGCTACTTCACCACTAGGCGATGTGATAAATTTCAGTGATGATGAGGATGATGATGATGATGATTGGTTTGTGGGACACTCAACTGTGCAGTCATCAGCGCCCGTACAAAGTCCCAATTTTTCACAGTCACAATTTTGGTGTGGCATATGGTCTGATATGATACTAGAGCAAACTTCAATGAAGACAATGAAAGTGAAAGGCAGTTTGACTCAAGGACATGGGTTTTCAGATCCTGTTCTCACAAAGTGAACTTCAGGGATGGCATCCTTACATGCTGTTTGTCAAAAAGCAGATGGGGGCATGTCCAGTATGGTCTCCATACCAGCAGTGCATGTGGGTCTCCATCCCAGCAATGGATATGCTGCTAATTCCATCTGTTATGGCTAAGCAGACCAGTCTCTGCACCTTGCCAAGCTGCTTTGCAGCCACGTCCTGTTTTTCTTTATTCCATGATTTCTGGCACCATGTTGCAAGTTCTTTGGCAGTTAATCACTAGGATTTTAATTACTCTAACCTACCAAGGAATTTCTGTTGATCTACTGACACGTCTACGTCTATGATAGCTATACTTATCTGGACTAGATGAAGAATCATTTAAAAATGCCATTACGTGCACAGCCCACACACAGAAAGCTACCTGGACAGCAGTGTCTAATGTGTGGCATACACCTGACCCATTTAGGTGGATCCTCCAGATCTCAACCCTATGGGGTAAATCCAGGACATTGTAGCCTTGATTTTTACAACCTTTGAAGTCTCTAGTTTAGCCCCTACACTCAACACAGAACCAGGGGGCTGTGGTCAGCTTTGGTAGCACTGCTGCAGACTGTGAGCTTTATTGAAACTCCATCAGAAAGGCTGATCATCTCAACCTTCTATGCCAATTTCTAGAACAGTCCATATATGACCTCAGATTTGTCCCAATGTGCACCATAATCTGCAGTTGGTTGCATCCTTTTACCTCGATGGCATCTGGAATAGCTTCTTCAACATGGTGAATGAGGCCCCCAGGCAAATAGATTAAGTGCACTTGGTGTTCCTTCCCATCTCTTACAACTATTTCCCTACAGGGTCCCATTATTTACCATACGTTTGGACTGCCAAGGATTAATAGACCCCTGTACTTTTGTTTTTGCTTGCTCTTGACACAGAACACAGCATGTTCCCCAACAGGTGAAGTGAGTCTCACTGGCACAGTTTCAGTTGAAGACAGCACCTCAAACTCGTTGCTAGGGGCTGGGTGTGAAACCATGAACTAGCCCTGGTTCTTGTCTCCCCCACACAGAGTGCCTAACCCTACTACTGACATGCCACTCACAGTCGAGTGTGTGAATAGTAGTGACTGATGCTCTATTACCTGTAGAAGAAACAGTATCCACAGGAGAGGACAGTGGTTGAGATTTTTATATCTCCTCTACATGACTCTTGGGAGCCTTCCCAATACACCTATTTGCAACAGCTTCCAATCATTTGAGATTAGTAATGGTGATTTACAGCTACTTCCAAATGTCAACTAACTAATCGTGTGTACAACAACAGCACTCACAGCTGAGCTGTACTGTGGCATGTGCAACACTTTATAAAATAATAAACAAGTAACTCCCAAATAGTCGTGCTGGTTAATTAGAATGCTATTGAGATTTCTATTAAAAATAAATAAATAAATAAAACCAAGATAAAAGTTATTAATCTCCTGAAATACTTTTAGATGTTAGTATCACCAACAAACTCAACAATAGCATTAATTTATAATAAATGTAGACACTATACATTCATGCTTAAAAGGGAAAACTTCAATTTCACATGATACATTAGTTATAATATATGCTACAGTAAGTAAATCAAAAATACTGGTTTACTATGAAATACATTATGAGTAACAACTTAAACTTCTGAAAATTCTCAAAAACGTATATTCATACATGCTGATATACAATGAAATTGAACAAAGATGCTGAATTGATCAAAGATACTACTGCTATTCTTCTCCAAAGACTCATTCAGTTCTATATGCAGGTTGACACTGATTAACTTACTGCCAATGAAAACAATCTACAATGAAGTTTTCACACCCTGAATAAAGAAATAAAATGAAAGTAATAGACTTAATAGAACCAGAGTCAAAAATATCAAAGATAGTAGTTAAATAATTTAATTGTATAAATAAAAAATGTACTCACCAAGCAGTAGCAGAACACACACATTTAGAAGGTTATAATTAGGCAGGCTTTCGGAGACAGTGGCTCGTTCTTTAGGCAGAAGGGTTGAAGGGGAAGGAAGAGGGGTGAAGGGAAAGGACTGCAGGCGTCTAGGAAAAGAGGCAGATTTCGGGAAAGTCACACCGAGCCATGGGTCAGGGAAAACTTACCAGATGGGATGAAAAGGAAATACTGAGTCTGAATCTCTCTCTCTCTCTCTCTCTCTCTCTCTCTCTCTCTCTCTCTCTCTGTGTGTGTGTGTGTGTGTGTGTGTGTGAGAGAGAGAGAGAGAGAGAGAGAGAGAGAGAGAGAGAGAGACTTGTTTATGTGCCTGTCAATAACTCAACAACTCAACTTTTCAGTGAGTTAGTACCTTTACTACGTCCATTACCTGTCTTCCACCAAGGAATTTACGACACCATAAATAATGTTCCAGAAAATTAGCTTTTCATGTATTTGTAATAGAGCCATACAAGTAATACAAAAAGCATTCATTCAAAAATTGAGGATCACTCAGCGTACAGAAGACACACACGTCGGAAATTAATAGGAGAGACTTTCTATGTCACTGTCGACAAAAAGAGCTCATGTAAAGTAACAAGGCACTGGCACAGAAACAAATTCAGGTTGTGAGTGTTGTGTGATTCCATCACTCTGTTCCAAAGGGCAGGTGCCAATGTGACTGCTGCCTGCCAACCTGTACACTTTGAGCATTCTTCTTGCTAACTCTCTACCACAAAGCACAGACTGTAGTCTCCATGTAATACGTACTTTCAAAGTTCATCATCGGTCATGTATGATTACATGCAACACCATCAAATTCACACAGGAAGAGGCAAACAAGAAAGAGAAAAAAAAACCCTCATTAACAACTCTGCTCGAGAGGATTTCAGGAACCATTGGCTAATACAGTCACTGAATGAAGAGAGTACAGAACAAAGTGAAAGGGGGGTGGGGAAGGGGAGGGGAAGCACAGCTATAAGTATTTCTCAAGACTTCACTGCTTTGGAACAATGCGGTAGACGCAGAAGAAAGTTCCAAATACAGACAAACATCTATCCCATAGCAAGCAGGTACAAACCCTTGCAATATATAAATGCTAAACACTGGGATAATCATTGCGTAATAATCCACGAGATGTGTAAACACAAACATCAGTCACCACAAAAATGTAATGTAAATGGTATTCATAATGTAAAATAGGTTAGAAAATAAAGTGCTTAAAAATAGGTACAAATTGTCAAGCTACAAATCATTTACATCCTAGTTACATTAATCAGCCACTACCATTAGGTATGAAGGACCACATCATATGTGACTGTCATATCAGACTGTATTTTGAAAACCAGATCTAGCACTAATATTTATATAAAAAAATGTAACCAACCGCAAGATAACTAAATGAGTGGCTAAGTTTGACTTTATGAACTCCTAGTAGTAAATGTATCGAAACAGTAATGATGATAAAGCAACTTCATCATATTGAAGTAATAAATTTAAACAGGGTCAGACAACCACTGAAGATGAAGTGCACCCAGGCCATCTAACTGAGATCACCACAAAGGAGACCATTGACAAAATCCATGATATGGTAATGCAAGACCACTGAACACAAATTCGTGAGATTGCTGAGACTATAGGCATCTCACCTGAGTGAGTGCGTAATATCCTGCACGGAGAATCGGTTATGAAGAAACTGTGTGCAAGGTGGGTGTTGTGATAGCTCACTATCTACCAAAAGTGCATCCGGCACAACACTTCAACATGTTGTCTTGTGAAATTTAATCACAATCTGCAAGACTTTTTTCGGTTATTTATGACTCTTGACGAAACTTTGGTCCATCACTACACACCATGGTCAAAACAGCTGTCAAAACAAACAATGGACAAAGGCTGTGGAAAGTGCACCAAAGTACGCCAAAAACCATTTTGTCACTGGTAAGGTGATGGCCACAGATTTTTGGGATTCCAATGAATAATCTTCTTGGATCAATTGGATAAAGGCAGAACCATAACTGGCTCTGTTTTGCTTCATTGTTGGATTGTCTATAACTTGTGTTGGCTTAATAAAGACCACACAAAAAAGCGCTCTCATCAGGATAATGCACCATCCCACAGACCTGTGATAACAATGGCGAAAGTGTATGAACTGGGCTCTGATTTGGTTCCTCATTCACCCTATTGACCACACTTAGCCCCAAGTGATTTCTTCCTGTTCCTAACTTGACGCTAGGGCTTGAGGGGAAACAATTTTCACCAAATGAAGTGATATTGCAGCTGATAAGTATTTTAAAAAGCTGCACACACAACATATTTTTCCGATGGGATGAAAAAGCTGGAGGACCACTAGGCCAAGTGTGTATCCCTCAAAGGGAGAAGTAAGGGGAGTTGTATCTAAAACAAACATTTCTTCTTTCTTTTTTATCAGACTTATGAAACCACTATCATAGATGCTTAAGTCAATTAATAAAATGTGCATTTACGAGCCTGTTAATCCACACAACTCATTTCATATGCACTGATGATAGCTATACTGTAGCTGAAATTTAGATCTGCAGTAAAAAACAGATTGAATCACAACTGACTGCTGACATTTCCTATTTGAATTACGTCACAGTCACAGTGCACAATAGCTCTAAAGGCATCCAACCTGATGATAAATACAATTCTCAGCCATTGGAATAAACAATTTCAGAAAAGTTCAAACTTCTATAATCATATTCAATTACAAGTTTAAACTTACCACTAGTATTTTTGTGTCATTTTATTTTATTTCTAGAAGCTTTTCATTAATGTTTCCAGTCACAAACTAGACAACTCCCCCCCCCCCTCCCCGCCACTCAGCCCCCTCCCCCTTCTTCAGCATTTTCAAAAAAACATCAATAGAGGCCAAACAGACCTCCTGTGTTTATTCTTGCCCAGTTATTCTTCCATCCTGCTTAACTATATGCAGCTCTTTTCCTACTAGATATGCAAACTATTGGTTTGTAAATGACTATTAACGTAACTTATTCATTTCCAATTTTTTTGGATTCTACATTAAATTCCATTTACAAGTGCGATAAAGTAACTAAAAATTCATGCCATAAACTACGTGATATAAACATACCTTGCAGTGCGAAAGACTATGAGATGCTCACAGTTGCCCATGTGCACAAAAACATATGGACGACCAAATCTTAGACATAGATCTGTTACTCTTGTCTTTTCCATGCTCTTAGTTTCCAGTGATGCTAGGCTTACTCCTTGTGATTCAGCCCAAGTTCTTATTTCGGAACTGTAATCAATATTACCAGGTGTCCTTTTGTCATTATAGAAGACATCCTCAATAAAAATAAAACTTGAAGGGAGTATATCCTACAGAACATAATGTAAATCTTGCATTAAAATTGTTAAAATAATTACTGAAAATAATAAATAGAATGTACAGTTAATCTAAAGCAGATCTTAAAACAATTTATGGAACCAAAGACTCTGGTACAAGGTACATTCAAATCTTATTGGATGTAAAACACTAGCAGCTGTAAATAGCCAATTTATGATATTGAGTTCGTATCTTACCCAAAAAGAAACTCTGAAGATGAAATGTGATTACAATTAATGTAAACACCATCCTCCCCAAAAACTCTTTTAGGACAAGGTAAAGTAAGTCAATGAGGTTCTATACTGTGTTCATAGGATCCTGAGAATACATATGGGATAACACAACAAGTCACATTTTTCAGAGGCCGAAAAAAATAAACGTGGGTGGGTAAGAGTTGTGTGTTGCAAACTACACTTCTCACAGTTGTTTTTGGTGTAACATTCACTGACAGTCTGCCACACACACACACACACACACACACACACACACACACACACACACAGTCTTCCACCAACAACCTGGTTAAATACAGAAGTAAACTGTATGGGCTCTGGCTGCTGTCATCAACTGGGTAGCACAAAATGCAAAACCAAAATCAGACTTCTGTATTGAATGGTGCAGACAATGAAGTTTAATCTCTGACTTGCATGAATTTAATCTGCATTCTGACTCTTGATAAGTCCAGGAAATTGATATATTATTGAAAAGAGTTGAAATGTATACCATTATTCCTACACATAAAACCACTTGAAATGCTCTCTCGTCTACTTCGGAATTGGACTAGGATGGGATAGGAAATAGACCACAACCTTTATAAGGAACCATTCTCACATTCCGGTATATTGATAATTTTTACTTATGGACTGTCTGACAGCAACTGAATAAAACACAATTTTAGTGCCATACGCGTTTCGCCTTTATTTTCTGCAAGGCATCATCAGTGGTACATTCAAATCTTATTGGATATAAAACACTAGCAGCTGTAAATAGCCAATTTATGATATTGAGTTCATATCTTACCCAAAAAGAAACTCTGAAGATGAAATGTGATTACAATTAATGTAAACACCAGCCTCCCCAAAAACTCTTTTAGGACAAGTCCTACACTACAATGTTCACAGATTTTTGTTCTAACCAAACAGGTTCCAGACAGTATATTATTTACATGATGAATATGAGTTGTCAAATACACACTCTAAATGCCACATCAAACTATATTCAGCTTCATAAGAATACTATTTTCATGTCAACACTCTATAGAATATATTAATATTTAGTTTACAGTATTTAATTATCAGTTGGCTTTGACACATTAGGCCAGTATCAGCAACTGCATAAATTCCAATTTTAAATGAACAACATATAACATTATATGGGAGGTTTATAACATTAGTTGTTTGTATACTTATTTGAACTGCAAAAATAATCCAGTTCTTTAAACCATAAGCAAAATAACTCTCATGAAATAAGAAATTTAGTTTTTAATCTGTAGTGATAAATTTAAATCATCACAAATATATAACAAATTACATACTACTCTCATCTACAGCCAGCTTTCAAGAATTTTTAGAAAGTAGAACAGAACATTAAATATGGACATACACAACAAGACCCTCATGGAACTACCACTGCTTCTAAGCAGTTACTGTCAACAGCAATATAAATGAAACTTCTACAATTGTGCTGCCCATCTTACTGTATAACTAAAGATAAAAAAAGGAAATGTGTGTTTTCAAGCAACAATTTTTATCAATGTAATGTATAAAACTGACTAACACTACAATGTTCACAGATTTTTGTTCTAACCGAACAGGTTCCAGACAGTATATTATTTACATGATTAATATGAGTTGTCAAATACACACTCTAAATGCCACATCAAATGAGTGATCCTTATATCTTGGTAAGGCCTATGTTCTGTATCACAAATTGCTTCATTCAACTTTAGAAGAATTTCGTGACCTTCTGCTATCTCTCCAAACACACAGTGCTCACCATCCAGGGACTGAAGATCCTTTGCGAGGGTTATGAAGAACTGTGATCCAAACATGTTATTTCCACAGCTGACCATTGACAACAGACCTGCCATATCATGTTTCAATTTAGGCATTAATTCCCCTTCATAATACTTGGCATTTTCTCCGTGAATTTTGCTGTAAACAGATTCTCCACCTTTTCCAGACCCAGTCGGATCCCCCGTCTGTGCTATAAAGTTGTGTTGTATTGAATGAAATAAACAGAAGTTGTAGTATTTTATTCGGCAGAGTTTCAAGAAGTTCAAGCATGTATTTGGCCGTTCTGTTGTAAATAGGTCAACTATGAAGTCCCCAATGGTAGTTTCCACGACGACAGCCATCGTTTGCAGACAGTCCATAAGTAAAAATTATCAATATACCGTAATATTACACGCAACTGAGGAAGACAGGACTACAAAAGTTGAAGATTCTCACATTCACCTGAAGTGATTTAGGTACGCCATAGAAAACAAACCAGGATGGTTGGAAGAAGAATTGAACCCCACTCCTTCTGAACAGAGGTACATTTGTCTTAACTACTACACCATCTCACCTCACATAATGTGTAGTGTCTATATATAATTACACAATCATTTAAGTCTCATTCTGAAATGAGTGTGTAGTGTTTGAACTTGGTCGGGAAGGTAGAAAATATGAAACAGGAAACATTCAGATTCAATTTAGACATAGTACAGATCAATGAAGTGAAATGGGAAGAAGACAAGGATTTCTGGTCAGGTGAGTATAGGATAATATCAACAGCAGCAGAAAATGGTATAACATGAGTAGGATTTGTTATGAATAGCAAGGTAGTGCACAGAGTGAGTTACTGTGAACAGTTCAGCAACAGGGTTGTTCTCATTAAAATAAACAGCAAATGAACACCAACAACGATAGTTCAGGTATACATGCGGATGTCACAAGCGGAAGATGGAGAGTGAGAGTGAGAGTGAGAGTGAGAGAGAGAGAGAGAGAGAGAGAGAGAAAGTAAATAAAGATACTGAACAGGTGATCCAGCACATAAGGGAAGACAAAAATCTAATAGTTATGGGGGACTGTAATTTGGTTGTAGCGGAAGGTGTACAAGAAAAGGTTATGGGAGAATATTGGCTTGGCTGTAGGAATGAGAGAGGAGAAACGCTGATTGAGTTCTGCAGTAAATTTCAACTAGTAATAGCGAATACTCTTCTCAGAATCACAACAGGAGGAAGTATGCTCGTTCTTGGAAAAGATCAGGAGATATGGGAAAATTGACTTGCATTACATCTCAGTCAGGCAGAGATTCCAAAATCAAAGATATCAGATTATAAAGCTTACCAAGGAGCAGATACACACTCAGATCACAATTTAGTAATGATCAAGAGTACGCTAGAGTTTAAGAGACTAGGTAGTAAGAATCAATGCACAACAAAGAGGCATAGGGAAATACTTAGAAATTAAGAGGTACGTTTGAAGTTCCCTGAGGCTGTAGATACTGTGATAAAGAATAGCTCAGTAGGCAGTTCAGTTACAGAGGAATGGGCATTTCTAAAATCTGCAGTCAAAGAAGTTGGAAAGAAAAATGCAAGTACAAGGAAGGTAACTGAGGAGAAACCATGAGTGACAGAAGAAACACTTCAGTTGATTGACAAAAGAAGGAACTACAAAAATGTTCATGGAAATTCAAGAATGCGGAAATACAAGTCACTTAGGAATGAAGTCAATAGGAAGTGGAGGGAAGCTAAGGTGAAATAGCTGCATGAAACAGGTGAAAAAATTGAAAAAGAAATGACTGTCTGAAGGAATGACTCAGTATACAGAAAAGACGACACAACCTTTGGCGAAAATAAAAGCAAGGGCAGTAACATTTAGAGTGTAATGGGAATTCCAAGTGCTGTTCAATTCAGAGGAGAGAGCAGGTAGGTGGAAAAAGTACACTGAAGGCCTCTATGACGGGAGGACTTGTCTGATGACGTGACTGAAGAAGAAACAGGAATTGACAAGGAACAGATAGGGGACCCAGTATTACAATCAGAATTTAGAAGAGCTTCGGATGACACAAGATAAAATAGGGTAGAAGGGATGGATAACACTTACTTGAATTTCTAAAATCACTGAGGGAAGGGGCAGCAAAACAATTATTCAAGGTGGTCTGTAGAATGTACGAGACTGGCGATATACCATTAGACTTTTGGAAAATCATCATCCACACAATTCCGAAAACAGCAAGAGCCGACAAGTAAGAGCATTATTGAATAATCGTTTAACAGCTCTCGAGTCTACAAGAATAATACACAGAAAATTGGAAAAGAGAATTGAGAATCCATTACACAATGATCAGTTTGGCTTTAGAAAAGGTAAAGGCACTGGAGAGGCAGTTCTGACATTGTGATTGATAATGGAAGCAAGACTGAGAAAAAACAATCAAGACACTCCCACAATTTGTCGATATGGAAGCAATGTTCGACAATGTAAATGGTGCAAGATGTTTGAAATTCTGTGAAAAACAGGGGTAAGCTATATGGAAACATGGATGATATACAATCTGTACAAGAACCAAGAGGGATGACCAGAACGAGATGGACATAAAAAGCAGACTAGCACTGGCAAAAATGTCATTCCTGGCCAAGAGCAGTCTACTGGTATCAAACATAGGCCTTAATTTGAGGAAGAAATTTCTTAGAATGTACATTTGGAACACAGCATTGTGTGTTAGTAAAAGGTGGATGGTGGGGAAACCGGAACAGAAGAGAATCTACACATTTGAGAAGTGTTGTTACAGAAAGAATGTTGAAAATTAGATGGACTGATAAGGTAAGGAGAAATAAGGAGTGTCGCTGCAGAATCAGTGAGGAGACGAATATATGAAAAAAACAAATAAGAAGAAGGGACAAGATGATAGGACATCTGTTAAGACATCAGGGAATAACCTCAATGGTGCTTGAGGAAGCTGCAGAGGGTAAAAATATTAGAGGAAGATGGAGATTGGAACCATCCAGCAAATAATTGAGAATGTAGGTTGTAAGTGCTGCTTTGAAATGAGAAGGTTGTCACAGGAGAGGAATTCATGGCAGACTGCATAAAACCTGTCAGAAGGAGACTGATGACCAAAAAACAAAGTAAAGTTCTTGTTCTCTATTTTAAAGTCTGTATTATGTAGTGTGTAGTATTCCCTCTCTCCCTATAGTATCCACCTGGGATTCACCAGTATGCAACACAGACGCTTATTAAGGGTTGCTGCTTCTCCAAGCTGTTGGAAAACCACCAAGGAAGGCTTGGGTAAACAGAACAACCCTACCATGCGCATTATCAAAAGAATCTCCCACCGTCGCCATAGTAACATGTGGCATCAGCTTCATTGCTAGAGTCACTACAAGTAGTGCTGCAATCATGGGTACTGGTTACTCTTCTGCTGATCATGTGACCTCTGATATCATGCAAGTATTCATCCACTGGGATGATTATGAAGGAGGTGGCCCAGCCAACAAGAGCCATTTTGCACCAGGAGTAAGCCCAGGCCATAGTGCCAACTGTAACAGCCAGTTCCTCAATAGGAGTTTCTGTTGCCCAAAAAATATCATACGATTGGAGTTGGGTCCAAGCTATCACTCCTCATCTTGTTTTGAGTTCTCCACACTTGGAGAAACTTTGGTCACACTCGCGGCATGTCCATGCACAACTCATCGATACTTACTCCTATGCTGGCCATGTCATTGATCCATCTGAGGGAGCCATCTATCCACAGCAGATGTCCATGTCTACTTTTAACTGGCTACGAGCATGTATGTTGCTGGTACCCGTCTTCTGGACCGTCCTCGAGCTCTGCCGCTCTCCAGAAGTATGTCCACACTGATGTCAGCCTTGTAAGGATTAATTTGTGAGTACATACAAAGTTCATTATTTCTTGCTGCCTGGGGCACATTTATTTGGTGTGGCTCTCTCAGCCATGACACAAAACTTTGTGACAAAGAGGGGATTTTATCCCACCAGAGAACTTGCAGTGTGCTATCCTGATGTCGCTACCCATCTCAATCATATCAGACACTGAAGCAGGGAAGATAATATGTGATGTCAGAGTTACACCAAGTGAAAGTCTGAACAATACCGCAAATTTCTCCTTACAGCATTTAAACATCTGGAGTTCACAGACTTCAGAAATCCAGGGAACCAAAAATAAAGACATGGGAATTAAGAAAGACAGAGAAATAAGTTCAACACACAAAGAAAGTGGACAATAAGTTACCATCAGAAATGTAACAAGAAGGGAATACCAAGTGGATTAGATTCAAAGAAAGCGTTGTTGGAGTTCCAGCAGAAGTATTTGGAAAATGTGGCAGTAAAATAAAGGTAAAGGATACCCCCTTGGTGGGATGATATGGTGAAGAGGGCTGTGAAATAATAAAAATGAAGCCAAGAAATCCAGAGATAAAAATGCACAAGTATATCAGAATAAATGAATTAAGAGTAAATGAACACAAATATCTACTTCTACATCTACAATCTGCTAAACACTGTTGAATAAATGGCAGCTGAAAGAGGCTTAAAGTAAAAACAATTGTGATCAAAGAAATATAGAAATCTCTGACTGATTTCACAGACGAACTTGACCAGGACAGCAAAGTTTAGAACTGATTACTCTATCGAACAATAAGAAAAAAGAAAAGACAATTAATACATAACAGCAATAGATAAACCAGATAGCAACACAATCACGAAAGAGAATATTTTGAAATCCTCTTTTGAAACTCTATACAGTAATACAGTAGAAGTCTCCAATAATGAAACCCATAGGCTATTTTCAATTATAATGGTAAAGCTGATCAGGAGAGTCCACACTTCATAGCGTGCCTGAAAAACATTTGATAGGGTTTGACAAAGTCAGTGCAGACATGATCAAAGCAGTTGGTCCACTAGTAATAGGGTAACAGGTGCAATATGGAAGGATGGGGAATCTACAGAAAGATGGGGAAAATAATAGCACAGCTACGGGAAGAGTAGTATGGATTCAGAGAATGCTGTGCAACTGTGTGTCTCATAATTGTACTCAGTATGTTGTTAGAGAAGATCTGGGAGACAGGAAAGACTTAAAACTTGTTCTTTTACATCTCAAAAAAGTATTTGATAATGTCCCAGGGAAGACCGTATGGTAAAGCCTAAAAAACAAAATGGACCCAAAAGCGTAATTCGTTATGTTCAAATGCTTTACAAAGGCTGCTGCAATTGCTTACATACAGAAAATCTTACATTCTTACTTGTTCCAAACAATGAAGGGGTTCAGCAAGGCAGTGTCTTTCCCCCATTACCTTTTTTCACTAACATGGATGAAGTTACAAAAGCAATGAAGCACAACAACAGGAAGGAGATCAATAAATTTGCATCTGCAGACAATGTAGCCATTTGAGGTAACACAAAGAAATGATCGCAATGTGAATCAACAGGCAAAATGTGAAAGAAAAATATAAGGCCAGAAGCTACAAAGTTGGAAACAGCAGATCACTGCAAATATCCTGGGTGCATTATGTCCAGTGATAACAGCACAGGGCAGGAGATTAATAACCAAACTCAAAAATCAGCTTTGTCCTATCATCAAGTTTAAAATCCACAATTGAACGGACAAGTCCCCTTAAGTTCAAAACAGACTCTCCATCAGTAATACTTTACCCCCTTAATGACATATGGCCTAGAAACCTGCACAACAACCAGGCAACTCAACAACAAACTGCAAGCCACAGAAAAGAAGTTCTCATGAACTGCAGTTCAGATAACTAGGAAGGATATGGTAAGAGATGAAAAAATAAGGGAGGGGGAGGGGGGAGCTGGAGTGAACACCTGCTTGAAACAAAAAGTGACAAGGCCCATTTGAGATGGCTTGGCTATGTCAAATGAATAGACGAGGGGAGGATAGCAAAACAATGGCTACAGACAGTTGTGATCGGCAGAAGACTGGTAGGGTGACCAAGAAAGATGGCTGGACCAAGTGAAATACAAAGTAGGAACAAGAAGAGTCAACTGGGATGCAGTTCTGAGAGGAGAATGGTAGATGGACAGACAAAAATGGGGAGCACTTGTAAACAACACCTGGGCTACTGAAATGGAGAAATGATGACATGACAAAAAAAAAGCCATTGCTAAAACATGTAAAAGCTATTATACGGTGTAGTTACTGACAAATTCAGAATAATTCTCTACAAATGATAGAAGATGTCGAGCAGTTACAGACATTTAAAATACAGGGTGTACATAAAATCTGGGAACACTTTCAATTATTTATTGCACAAGAACTAAACATGTACAGATGTCATACATATTGCATTTTGAAGAGAAATTCTGATTTTTTTTTCTTTACTAACATTCAATATGTGAACCATGAGTCACCCAGCAGATGTCAATATGGTAATCAAATTCTTGCCATACTTGTCCCAGCATGGCATCGTCGACTGTTGCATTCGCTTCCCATATTTTCTCCTGGAGCTCTGCTATATCATGTGGTAGAGGCGGTACATACACCAGATCTTTAATGTGTCCTCACAGAAAAAAAGTCACACAGAGTGAGATCTGGTGATCAGGAAGACCATTTCATGAAAAAGCTGTCCCCTTCTGTAGCATGGCCGATCCATTGATGCGGCAGCTCCGTGTTCATGTACCCATGAACTTTATGATGAAAATGGGGTGGAGCCCCATCCTGCTAAAAGATGGCCTTCCTTGTTGGTGGCTTCTTACTGTACTTGGTTCTAAACAACCGTTGAACAGATGTAGCACACTTGCTTTTGTCGAACTCCAACACACTGAAAGCTCGCTCTGCACCTGAATCCACCATGACTGCGACTAGCGCTGACTATCAGAAAAATTACCACACTATGCTGTGGCAGTATACATGGGGGCGGGAACAACACTTCAGGGCCTCTCTTCAAAATGACATATGTATGACATCTGTACAATTTTTGGTTTTTGTGCAATAAAAAATGGAAAGTGTTCCCAGACTTTATGTACACCCTGTATTAAGACTTATTACTTCTTTCATCAGAATGGAATTATGAATTTTCAACAGCCTATGGCAGCAATTAGAAAATCAAAGACAGGCAGAGTATGTTATCCTTTGGCTACTCTTCGACAGTATCTTCAGTCTGGTGTGTGTGTGTGTGTGTGTGTGTGTGTGTGTGTAACAATAAATTCTAGTAACTGCTGAAAAAACAGCAATATATTTTGGTATTCTAATTGTGTTAGTTCACAAGTGGCATTAATTGTCAAAATATCTAACACGCAGCACAGCAACAGGTAATGCCACTAACCCCAAACACTGTATAATATATATATGTCTTTAATCACTACAGAATATGCATGAATGAATTAAACCAGTTCTTGATTAAAGAGAGACTACATTATTTATAAGGTTGTCATTGTTGGCAATTTATTTCATCAGTATAAATCCCCTTCAGTATTTTGAAATGTATCAAGCATGCCTGTGCGCGAGTTAAGGTGTTTTGGCAATTACTAAATTAGCCAGATTAATGCAAAATTAACACTATGAAAAGTTACTTGCTACAACTGTAGTAGGTTGCATCTGTATTTATTCACACTGAGGATTATGCAAAAAACAAATACAGATTCATTGCAATATGCAGTACAGCTTCTTACCTTTCCTTTTTTTCCCTGAGCTGCTACAGCACTCTCACTGACATCACCAGGGCATTCGAGATCCTTTGGACAGATTATCCTGTCTCTGAGGTCAGCCAAAGTTTGCTTCCCAAGGAGCTGTATTTCAGCAAATATACCTCTTCCATGCCTGGTGTCAGTATGTTTGAATGGCTCATAAACATGTACAACAGCTACAATATCATCATAAGATCGAAGATCATCCTCAGGTGTTGGTTTAGTCTGTAGGAAATATAAACCAAATCAATAATGGACACAAAGGCATAGGAGGAACTTATGCACATTATTAGATGGCTGAAGTGTGCATAAAAATATGTTCGCTGTGGGGAGAGACTGCTTAAATGAGAATTTCTATATCACCTTGAGAAATCTTAATTCTGGTGCCATTAACCAACATTGATATCTCACAAATACCACTTGAGGGCACCCCTTTTTGTTGCTGCTACTTGTTTATCTGAATTAGGCTTCCTACTTTTTCTTTTCCGTTAAAGCCTATTTTCTCAGTAAATGGAAAGGTGATCTAAAATAGCCTTTTTCCAAAGGTTTACTAGCATAACAATCCCTTGATAAATTAGTTTTACTCCCATCATAATCTCCAGTATGTTTAAAAGGATAAAAAATGAACTAGAAATCTATGAAGTCATTTGAATGAAATAACAATCTGTTTAAATCTCTGGCTATTGTCTAATGCACTAGTACAAAATGAGCACTTGATATGAAATAATTATAGGCCAAATGTCAGTGCCTGGAGGTGAAAAGGGATGAGGGAGGTGGAGAGAAGGGTGCAGAGGGGTGAGCCATGGAAACTGTCAATAGTACCCACTGTTATGTCAAATTCATGTTAAGTATTTTGGGAAAGCTGTACTTGCAAACAATTAGACCACCATCAACATAAATTGACACATGAAGTCTATTTTCATCGTGCAATAAAACCAACAAGGATCTGCAGCACTGTTTGAAAACCCACTTACTTCAAGACTCTCATAAAACGTTTGTCCCAGCAGTCTAAGGCTTATTTGAGTCAACAGAGCCCCTATTCCAAGAGAGACGCTTGATGTATATTACCTTAAAAGCCTTGTGGTTGTTCTACATTCACTATCTTGATGCATTCCATTCAAAAAGGCTATCTTCACACTGTTTCAACACCATGTTCTTTAAAGCAGGTACCACTAGCAAAACTCTAATGGTATCATAAAATACAACAGGACTCTCTGCATTTTCGCAATCAGTTCCTGGTTTCTGAAAATATCACTTAGCAACTAATGGGGCTTTGAAGCAAGTGCTTCTACCAACTGCAACTTTTTGGTTTGGAATCCAGTGATTCTGCAACACCTTGACATTTGTGGGACATTCAACTAACACTCTTTAGCGCCTCTATTTCTTCACTGACAGGTTGCATCCACTTCTCCTTTCTATTCGACTGAACGGCAAAAAAGCACTGTATGGATCTTTACATTCAAAGCACTAGCTTTTGTTAGCATCAAGAACTCACCACACACTATCCGTTTGGTTTTCTTTGTTGTCTTCTGTTTTCCAGTTTATCTTCACCAGAAAATTCAGAGGCTTCTTCATTACGGAATTCTGTTGATTCTATGTTACTTTCTCCGGGATCAAGTGCATTAAATTTTTCTTCACAGTGACTTCTTCTGGATTGCCAAGGAATATCAAATTTAATATGATCACAATGGGAATTACAAACTGTTTTCAGCTTAAATTTTACATGAAGAATCAACATCACATTATTTTTGGAAGGTATCCAGAATCTAAATCCATCTTTCTCACTGACATGTCCAACAAACTGTCCAAAGACAGCCTTGTATCAAACATTGAATATTTTTTTTTTTTTGTTTATATGAACACAGCAACCTGTGTCAAAAATTCTGAGGTGATCAAGTACTTTTTTTCTTTCTTTCTTGTACCACAGCTCTTATGGAAAAGTTGTTTGGAATGGAATGGAAGACCTTCCAGTATGATTTAAAATATGGACTGGAATCATCATTAAAACATTTATAATACCAAGCACCTCCAAATGACTTTTCTGGCCTAACAACAGGCATATTCAACATGTAAAGCCCACTTTTCACACAGCCCAACATGACGATGTTGTCGCTGGCCTTTTCCTGAATTCTAACACTTTTATAGTAAAAAATTTTGCTGCAGCAGTTACATGCAGCGGCTCTGGCTGCGACCATATGAGCACCTGCATCAGGCACATATGAAATATTTTTCATTCTAGCACTGTACAAAACAAAATACTGTTTCTTCATAGTGATATGCTTCATGTCGCCACTATCACAAAATCATTTATTTATGTCAGTGCAATTCCTAGTAGATGAACCCATGGTGTGTGAAGTAAATATGGCCTTTCCAGTTGTCTTCTCTTCCTGCCATGTGCTACTGCAGTCAAGAGCATTCAGTTGACACTCCGCTGCACAGTGACCTAGTTGTTTACATTTATTATTCGGAAATTTTTGTTTTGCTCATTCTTATGACTTCTTTTTCTGTGCATTAGACACTACAAATACAGTTACATCCATTGCATTTTGTTTATGCAATTCAATGGCACAAAGTTTTTCAGTAATTAAGTTCAAACTCTGGTTTTCCACTAGTATTGTGTCCCAGAGATTTTTTAAAGCTATCAAATTCCTTTCCCAGCATAGATAAAATTCAACTGTTTAATATTCTTTCAGGAAACATATTCTCTTATGTTTTGCTAATTCATCATTTATTTCTTCAAATAATTTTAGCAATTAATTTGAATATGATTGATTCAATGTAGTGTGTGCTAGTAGAAGAAATCTGTTTTGCTGTCGAAACAAGCTGTACGTAAGAACATGGCAACAAATGGAGATTATAAATGATGTATAACTGAAATATGATTGGTTGGTTGATTTGGGGGGAAGGGACCAAACAGCAAGGTCATCAGACCCATCGGATTAGGGAAGGATGGGGAAGGAAGTCGGCTGTGCCCTTTCAAAGGAACCATCCCAGCATTTGCCTGAAGTAATTTAGGAAAATCACAGAGAACCTAAATCAGGATGGCCAGAACAGGATTGAACCATCGTCCTCCTGAATGCGAGTCCAGTGAACTGAAATATGAAGAAAATATTTTTGTCTCAACAAATATTAAATGATTGAATTTTACCTATGCTGGGAAAGGAATATAAAAAATTTAAAGATCTCGGGACACAACACCAGTGGCTCCTTAGATGATGCAAGTCTTATCACCAGGAGAATCAGGCCTGAAGTTTGGGAAGCCTTCTTATAGGGAATACAAAGACATAAAATGCACTGTTCATTGTTAGCAGCACCAAGAGAAAGATGTGCTTGCTGGTGCTCCATAATTTTCCTTTTTGACTGTGATAAACTGACGCTGCAGTGTTTGTCTTCAGGATGCCACTGTAGGAGATGTCAAGAATTTGATTAAGTAAAAAATCCATGCCTTTTGTTATTTATTTACTGTCTATAAACCAACTTCTGGATTTTCCTTTAAGTGACACTGTATGTGGCAGATACACTCAATTCTAAATACTAGCTTTTAATATTTTACTGTTCATGTCACTTTCCCACACTTTACTGATTATGTCAAGACTATTGAGTGCCACGACATATTATATATTTTCAATTATAAAGAAGTGCTACACAAAATTCACACTATATCATCAACTGTAGATTGAATTTATGATTCTTCTTTCGCAACAATGTCCTGGTTCAAAAAGAATCGTTCCAAAATTCCATTGTGTGTTTACATAGTGAAGCGCACATTTTTGAGAATTTTTGGAGGCCTATGGTATGTGTGAGGTATGTAACTTACTTCTTAGTAAATTATGAGCGCCAGTTGTGCATTCTATAAGCTGTTGCAACATTATCTTTTTAGAAAATCTTTTCTCCTTTATTGAACTGCATGAGAACAGTATTTTCAGTTTCTTCCGTGCACTTATCTGTTTGTTATGAGTCAGTGTCTGAAATTTTATGACTGTGACAAATTTATCCCTTATGAGATAATGTTTTGTGAACATAACTGTCTCCCTCCAACAGTAGTGTACACTGACAGCACTAGTGAGCATAATCTTGATAGAAGTTGGAGACACAAAGGGAATTTGTAAATTTTATCTCACATTTGAGTGTTGCAGCTTCAAATCTTAAACAGAACTAGTAATCCCTGTGATGTAACAGATCATGAAGTCAGAACAATATCAGTGAGACCAATTTACATAAAAAACAGCATACCAGTCAAAATGCAGACCCATTGTGATTGCTGTTCTTGGGCACGGGTTGAGTTAGTTGCTATTTGTAAGCAGCTGAAAATCACTGACTGCTCAAAAGGGACTGAAGCTGCTTTGAATGGGTGTTTTTGGCAAACTGCTGATGGTCAGTCAAGCACCAGGGATATCGAAGTACCTCAAGAACTAGCCTCTCCAATAGATACTGTCTTTTCTGCTGGGAGTACAACATCTATCACTTCTCATCCACTTGACTGAGAGAGGTGTGTCATTGGTAGGTCTAAATGCCCTGTATAGAGGAGGCAGAGATGAGGAAGAACACAGGGTATTACACCCATCCCTCCAAACAAGTCTGACTGAGCCGTGGCTGGCTCACATTGATGCTTTGTTCTATGACATCTGTCACAATTGAGTGGCATCTTATTTCTCCCTGAGTTACTGCCATAACGAGTTGCTGACTTGCCTCCGTCAGTGGCAGCAGCAGCGCTTATTGATACTAGTACTGCTGTACCATCTTTGGTGTGACCGCTATATTTCAGTGTGTCATGTATGTGGCAGTCGGTCAGTTGGGACAGAGCAGCGAGCAAGTCTCCGCGGTGCAAGGTCAGGCCGGGGCCGCTGGCGGTGTGCATGCGTGGTCGGATTTTTGAGGCGCTAGCTGCGAGAGCTACAGATTTCGTCGCCCACCGAGCCTGGACGCTGAAGATGAGTGCTCAGTAAACCTGTTATGAAACCCCAACTGCTGTGACATCTCCTCGTTCATTGCCGTTTGTTGCTTTCTGGGCCATTCCTGCAAGCAGCAACGTATGGTGTGTTGGAGTTGGCGAAATTTTGCAGCCATCTTCCTGTCTGGTGGTTAACTATTGAATTGGTTGATACTTATTAGTTAAGTGCACCAGTGGTATCTTCTGCCTTTTGGCCGTTAACATTCCAATTACCTGCCCTGGTCGTTAGCGTAGTTTTCTGGCAGTGTGTTTTCGTCGCCATATTGATGCTGTCTGGCACGGCGTGTAGTTCGACAGCCTTTGGTGTTTTTCATATTTCTGAATGGTTATTGTGTCTTGACTGTATTTAGACGCCAATTTTCAAGACGTAGAGCTGCTGGTATCCTCGTCCTCAGTGATATTCCTGTTGTCGTGCTGTTGGTCGGGCAGAAGGGAATTTATTAGGTTGTTGGTTGGTCCTACAGCCGTCCCTGGGTCGAGTTGCCATCCGATTATTTAGTATTATGCTTGGCTGCCTGTCTCACCTAAACTTATGTTAGCATTACCTCCTCAGGCTGACACTTGGAACACTTCTGAGCACCAATGTTCTGTTGTTTTAGATTGTGATTTTCTTTTAGTTTCAAGTACTGTGCGAGGCCTTCAGCCATCTATTAATTTGGTTTGTTTTAATGTTAAGATAAGGCCTTCAACCATGTTAAATTAAAACTTGGAAGATTCTTGTCTAAACTTTTTTTTTTTAAGAAAGGGGATTTTGCCCACTTGAAATCCTTATTATTATCCAGGCCTTAGGCCTTGAGTTGTTCTATGTTCAGTATGTGGCCTTCAGCCAAATTTTACATGAAATATTTTAAGATAAGGCCTTCAGCTGTCTTAAATTAAAATTTGAAGTCACTTGTTTAAAATTTTCTTCTCTATCTGAAATTCTTGTTCCCGGGCCTTAAGCCCTCAGTTCTTTATCTCCAGTGTGTGGTCTTCAGCTGAGTTTTTATGTCAAATTTTGTAACTAAGGCCTTCAGCCTTGTGTATTCCTTAAGGCAATTTTAATAACTTGTGTCCGGGCCTTCAGCCATATTGGTCTGAATACTTTTAACGGCATGTGTGATTAAGTGTTTTTGGTAAATAATGTTTGTATGTTTTGTGCAACTGACAGTAACTGATTTTGGCCCCTTTCCACAACTATAACCTGATCCGCTCTGTTCTGCCAAACCAGACGTGGTGGTTGAGACAGAAGCAGCTCTTGAGTTTTGTTTAAGGCCATTAGGGGCCTTGAAGACACAGTTTGTTTTGGAAGGCACTCAATCTAATGGCAGTCAGTCAGACAGGGTGCAGGCACAGTTAATGCATTAGTTCAAAGACATCATCTTATTGCCTCAAATTCTGGTATCTCTTTCCGCTGTCAACTTCGAATAGTTCTGAAGTAGTATCTTGTGAGGCTTAGCTTGGTACCTTCTTCATTGCAGTGATGTCGGGTTGCCTATCGGCATGTGTTCCCTGTGCCTGGTTGGTTTCGAGTTAGTATCTCGCTTCTTTTCGTTGTTGAGCTAGCAACAGTACCTGGGTTGGTCATCTCGGGGGACTTAGATCAGTCCCTTCCTGGTGCAGGGATGTTGGGTGCCCAGTGGGCAGGTGTTCCCTCTGCATGGGTGGGTCCCAGCGAGTGTCTCACTTGCGGCTTTCTCATGGCCATTGTCTTTTGTTTAATTAAGGAGCTTCCGGTCAATTTCATTTTGGCATGTGGTCCCCAGTTTGATGTTTGAGGGGGGGGGGGGGAGGTTGAGCCGTTCGCGACTCGTGTTTGTGCCGTTTATTACTTGACATCTTGTCTTTGCGGTACTGCTGTCCTGTTACTTATTTGATTCACTGGCGTTACTGAGTTGCTGGCCTCCTGCCCATGAGTGGTAGCAACAGTGCTATCAATAAGAGAACTGTCATACTACCTTCGGAGCAACCACTAGTATTTCCGGGTTGTGGTGTGCAGTGAGTTCAGTAGGGAATGAGTTCCTGTGAGGTCTGCACAGCCAGTACTCGCCCGACCGCTGGCGACACACGTGCACTGTCAGATGGAAGGAGACTTGAGCAGGGACGACCGTTGGTTGGTTGTTCAGTCGGTTGTCTCATCGGGCGACATGTATTTGGTCTTCTGACTGCTTCTGGGTTCTCTGTGTGTGTCGACTCTTTATTTGTCCTTGTTGTTGCTCAGTGAATGGTTTTAGTACTGTTTGAGTTGTTTGTGGGAGTGTTTACGCTAAACCGTGTGTACCTTGTGGTTTTGACTGATCATTTATTGTAATGCTGTCTGCACATTGGATGGAGTGAGTCAGTTCGGATGGAGCATAAAGCAAGTCTCCATGGTGCGAGGCCAGACTTGGGCCGCTGGCAATGTGCATGCGCTGTCGGATCGTGAGGCGCTAGCTGCGAGAGCAATAAGTTCGTTGCCCATTGAACCTAGACGCTGAAGTTGAGTGATCAGTTAATCTGTTATGAAACTTCAACTATTGTGACTTCTCTTCGTTCATTTGCGGGCTGTGGCCCCCTTGGCTGTTTGGGCCAGCAGCATCGTATGATGTGTTGGAGTCAGCAAAATCTTGCAGCCGTCTTCCTATGTTGTGTTTAATCATTAAATTGACTGTTACTCATCAGTGAAGTGCACCAGTGGTATTTTCTGCCCTGTGGCCGTTAACGCTCCAGTTACCTGCTCTGGTCGTTAGCATAGTTTGTCGGCAGCGTGCCTTTTTCTTGTCATGTTGTTGCTGTCCAGCACAGCGTGTAGTTCGACAGCCTTCTAAGTGGTTTGGTTCATATTTTGCTTAGAGTGGCTATTGTTCCCATGGCTGTTTTCCAACGCCGATTTCTGGAGGCGTAATGCTGTTCGTATTCTCATCCTTGGCCGATATTCTCCATCATTGTTCCGTTGGTCGAATGGAAGGGAATTGGTTAAATTGTTGGTTGGTCCTTGGGCTGCCCCTAGTTTGGGTTGCCATCTGATTACGCAACTTCAACTCTTGGATGACTGTCTCACCTCACCTTACGTTTGAGCTACCTTCCCAGGCTGATCCTTGGAACACTTCTGAGCACCACTTGTTCTGTTTGTTTTAAATAGTGATTTACATCTTAGTTGAAGCATTGTGCGTGGCCTTTGGCCATGTATTAGTTCAATTTTATTTTTTTTTATTTTACATAAAGGCCTTCAGCCATGTTAAACTCAAATTTTGAGCATTGATTGTTTTTAAAAAATCTTTTTATCCTTATAAATTGTTCTATCTGAATTTTTTGTAATCCAGCCCTAAGCTTTTAGTTGTTCTTTGTGTTATTTGTGGCCTTCAGCCAAGGATTTGCATGAACCCCTTAATAAGGCCTTCAGCCGTGTGTATTCTCTAAAAGGATTTATTCTAAATTAGTTATCTGACTTGTTCAGGTCTTCAGCTGTGGTTTCAAATTTGTTTGTGGCCTGCAGCCCTGCAATAAGTTAATCAGGCTTCGGCCATTCTGTTGTAAGTTTGAAAGGAAATTTTCTTGCTTAAAAAAATTGTTTATTAATGTGCCTTAATTATAGTTGTCCTTCAGACGTGTAGTGTAGGCCTTCAATCGTTAATTATTTTCATTGCATTTTTTTTTAAATTTTACCTTCTATTTTTAATTGCTTTTGATTTCTAAGCCGTTCTTGTTCGCTGTGTGGTTTTGGGCCTTCAGCCCAGAAAGCATCTTAAGTTTTCTTTAACCCAGCCTTCAGCTGTATTGTTTAGTTGTGATCCTAAAGCCAACGTGTGAATAAGTGGTTCTTAGAAAAATAAAGTTGCGTGTTTGATTGTGCAACTCACAGTAACTGTTTACGGCCCCATCCACAACCTTAACCTTATCCTGTGCACTCTCTGACTACCTACCAATCAGGTCGCAAGCGGTCTGACATTCTGTCTTCCACTCAAATTGAAGCAATGACACACACTTCACCAACTGGGAACCCTGCTGCAACACAATTCAGGGGGAAGTAAACTCAAAAGTATATGGGGTCTCTTAATCACTGGCAGTCCAAACACATTGTTGAAGTAGAAGATGCAACTAACTGCAGACTGTGGCATGCACGGGAACAAAAAATGCCTCTCATCTGGAGTCTGACGGGGAACTGTGTTTCAGAAACTGGCAGATGAAGTCGACAAAACCAGCTTCCCTCGTGGAATTTCAATAAAGTTCACAATCGGCAACACTATCCCCAAAACTGATGGGTCTTCAGTTTCTGAACAAAGCAGAATGCTTAAACAAGAGACTTCAAAGGTTCTGTAACAAGCTGCACTGTGATTTCTTATGATGTAGGACTGAGACGTTAGCGGCTCCCTAAATAGGTGATGGGTGCAATTCATGTCAGAGGCTGCTAGTCAGCGGGTTGACAGTGTGTGTGGAGTTCACACAAACCTCTTTTAGCTTAGGTGACTCTGCATCCATTGAAGATAGCATAGCTGTCGAGACTCAAAGTTTTAATGTAAGATCCAAAGAAATACTGCCCCCCCCCCCCCCTCAGATGAAACAGTCTAACTCCTGGCCATTAACTACTGAAGTATTTGTAACAAAATCCCAGAGTTTGCTCTAAGTCCTTAAAAAAAAAGCTAACCCCATATAATACTTGCCATAGAAAGCTGACTAAAACCCAAAATTGACAACAAAGAGATTGTTGGGACAAGAGAATGGGCCTAAAACCTAAATTGACAATGAAATGTTTGGATCAAAAGAATGGGCTAATGGGATGTGGAGATGGTGCACTTGTTCCAGTAAATAAGAAACTTAAATCCAATTTCAGAGAAACTGAGGCTGCATTTGAGGTGCTTTTGCAAGACTCAGTTTCAGGGCGGGTGCATGTAAAGTTTTAACTAGGTCTTTCAACTGACCACCAGACTCATCCCCATACATAACCAAAAACTTCAGTTTCTGAGTATGTTTGTCCCACAATCACATTATCATCAATAGAGGAGGCTTTAATAATCCAAGAACTGATTGATGTGGGTGATGGGTGTGGAAAGGCATATGCTGCACATAAACGATTAGACAATTTGTCAAGCTTTGCTACGTTGGGCGAACATACAGCATGTTTTAAGAGAAATATTGTTTGATGGCAGATTTGACAAGATGGTGGATGTTTCTCTGCATTAATGTAGTCCTGCACATGTTGAGCAGAAAAGTTTTATCATAATTTATTGCACTGCATTGCGAACTTCTACAACAATTAGGTGTAAAAATAAAATAGCTCTTGCGACTATCAAAATGATGGAGTGTTACACCTTTCCAGCCATATATTACACAAGAAGAGGTTAATAAGAAAATAAATATTCTGTGCACAACATATAAGCAAGAGTGCAATTAAATAAAAAATTGAAGCTCTTTTGTTCTTCCATTATTATGCATATGGTGATGGTATTTTAGTGAACTGTCATTAGACAGTCAAGTAGAAGAGAATAAATTTTCGCATACTTGTGTTTTCTTTTCCAATGAGAGGGTGAAATAAGTCAAGTTATTAAAAGCTTGGTTGTCCATTCTGATAAAGTTTATGTAATCATCAGATTATGACAGTACTATTTCCTTTAGCAGATTTTCATGGATATGTTTCTCTCTCATTTTCAGCCATTTCCTGGACCACCACCTTGTTTTCTTTTTTTTTCTTTATTCACAAAGGTAAAGTCAGTGCACAAAATGCTTTTTCTGCTTTGTTAGTCATTCCCACTAGTGTCAAAATACTGTGCAAAACAAACAGTGTCTGCTTCCAGAGAGAGGTGAAACTGACAAACTTTGTTGGTATGTGTTCGGGCAAGTCTTGAGAAACCTGTGGGTAGAAAAGGGCAAATTTGGCAAACAACTTTGATCATGTATGAGCTGCTTTACTAAATGCCTTCTCTGAAAACTAACTACAACAGATAGCTTGGAAAGCCACACAAAATAGCAAACAAATTGCCGTGATGTCACTGAGGACATCCATACCAAAACTGGTATCTGTGACAATTACTTAAGTACAAACGGCAGCTAAAACTAGTAGGCAGTAAACTAGATAAAGAGGCAGTCATATCATATCTCAAAGAAGAAAATAAAACATTTAGCTCTGGGCTCCAGCATGTAGAAGTATTGTCACTAAAGTTTAAAAGAATAGTTGTCCATGCACTGGATCCAAACAAATATACACTCAGCAGCAGAGTGGGCACTGCTGTGAAACTGCCTGGCAGATTGAAACTGTGGACTGAACTGGGACTCAAACCTGAGACTTTGCCTTTCACAGGCAGGTGCTCTACTGACAGCTATCCCAACACGAATCAATGTGCTTTCACTGGATATAAATGTACCTAGTAAAAAATGGAACCCCCATTGCATACAGCAACTGTAAAAGTACTTCTAAAGAGACAGTGACTACTGCATAATAAGTGTGAAATGAAGCATAGGTCTACAGACAGATCCACTGATTTAGAAGTGTTTGGCTGTAAAGACGGAAATATGTAAAGTTGTTAATCACACAAAACTTTAGTGTCCAGACACTGAAGGATGATACAGGAACTGAAATTAATGATAGCAAAGCAAAAGACAGAATGGTGAACTCTGTTTTCAAATGTTTCTTTACTAAGGAAGATACAAAAGCACTGTCCCAATTTACATCTTGCAACACTGTGAAGATGAATGATACAGATATCAGTGCCTGCAACACTGAGAAACACCTAAAATAGCTACAATTAAGCAAGGCTCCAGAGCCTAACGCAGTTTCTGTCAAATTCTATACATAGTTTGCAGCTAGGTTAGTGCTAACTTCAACCATAATATACCACTGACTCTTCAAGGGACAGCTGAGCCTAGTGTTCAGAAAATCTCATACATCACACTCATCTATAGGAATAGTTGTACAAGTGATCTGTAAAATTACCACTGAATTTGATTGGCATACACCGTTGTAAAATCCTAGAACACATGACATTATCCATTGCGACTAATACCTATTCTGAATACTTCTATCACATGAAACCCAACTGATAGTTTTCTCACACGACGTCCTGAAAACCTTGGATCAAGACAGTCAGGTGGATGCAGTTTTTCTTGACTTCCAAAAAGCATTTGAATCAGTACCACAGCATCATTTATTAACAAAATTATGGTTCTATGGGTATCGAACAAAATTTTTGACTGCACTGAAGATGTATTGGTATGGAAGGAGCAGCATGCTATTTTGATTTGAGAGTCATCAACATAAGTAAAATTCATTAAAGCATTTACTAATGGTTTGTCAACAGCTGCAGTTATTTATTAGGCAACTACTTTTGAACCCTTAAAGGTACATTTTCAAGCCTGGCCCACTGAGGCTGCACTGACAGTGCCTGATCTTAATAATAAACATTGAGTGGCAACACACGTTCTACAAATGTTAACAAGATGAATGAAATTTGATTTTGACTTGGCAACAGGCATGTGTGGATTGTGGCATTCATCCTGCTAACATTTATAAAGCATGTGTTGCCACTCAATTTGTATTATTAAGGTCAGGCACTGTCAAGGCAGCCTCAGTGGGCTAAGCTTGAAAATGAACATATAAGGGTTCAAAACTAGTCAGCTAATAAATAAATACAACTGTTGACAGACTGATTAATAAATATTTAGGGGATTTAAATAAAGTTGCTGTTCCCTGTCAACGGTATGCTGAAACTGAAGAATAAATAGAATTAATTTCAGGCATACACATGAAATTGTGTGGAGGACACTTTTCACATTATATGTTACTAACCAGGCAGACAGTACTAATAGTAACCACAGACTTTTTGCAAATAGTGCAGTTATTTATAATGAAGTACTACCTGAAAAACACCATGTAAATATTCAGATCTTGATAAGAAGTGAAACTTGAGCAAAGACCGGCAACTTATTTTAAACATTCAGAAATGTAAACTGTACAGTTCAAAAAATACAGACTAAAACAACAATGAATTACAATTGGAGTCACTCTACTCATAAAAATATTCAGGAGTAACAGTACATAGGTATTTTAAATGTAATGACTACATAAGGCTCAGTCATATCCAAAGAGAAGACAGGTGGCAGACTCCTGTTTATTGCCACCAACTGGAAAAATGCAGTCAGTCCACAAAGGCGACTGCTTACAAAACAGTCGTGTGACATATCCTACAACACTGCTCAAGTTTGTGGTGTCCACATCAAGTGGGACTAACAGGGATATTGAAAATGAAAGAAGAGCAGCTGCACCAATAGTCACAGGTTCGTTTGACATGTGAGACTGTGTCACAGAAATGTTGAAAAACCTGAAATGGCAGACTCTAGAATATAAGTGCAACTTATCCTGCAAAAATTTACTTACAAAGTTTCAAGAACCAGTGTCAAATGAAGAACCTACAAATTATGTATCCACAGCTCCATACATATCACTCCCAAATTGGCCGAAATTAAGATTAGGCTAATTACAGCACCCACAAAGGCATTTAAGCAGTCATTCTTCCCATGTGGTACCCTCTGTCATGTATTTCACAGATGTTTGCTGCGTATATACAGGGTGATTCAAAAAGAATACCACAACTTTAAAAATGTGTATTTAATGAAAGAAACATAATATAACCTTCTGTTATACATCATTACAAAGAGTATTTAAAAAGGTTTTTTTTTCACTCAAAAACAAGTTCAGAGATGTTCAATATGGCCCCCTCCAGACACACGAGCAATATCAACCCAATACTCCAACTCGTTCCACACTCTCTGTAGCATATCAGGCGTAACAGTTTGGATAGCTGCTGTTATTTCGCGTTTCAAATCATCAATGGTGGCTGGGAGAGGTGGCCGAAACACCATATCCTTAACATATCCCCCATAAGAAAAAATCGCAGGGGGTAAGATCAGGGCTTCTTGGAGGCCAGTGATGAAGTGCTCTGTCACGGGCTGCCTGGCGGCCGATCCATCGCCTCGGGTAGTTGACGTTCAGGTTTCATAACTAACCTTTTTCGTAGGACTCTCCATACAGTTGATTGTGGAATTTGCAGCTCTCTGCTAGCTCTGCGAGTCGATTTTCCTGGGCTGCGAACAAATGCTTGCTGGATGTGTGCTACATTTTCATCACTCGTTCTCGGCCGTCCAGAACTTTTCCCTTTGCACAAACACCCATTCTCTGTAAACTGTTTATACCAACGTTTAATACACCACCTATCAGGAGGTTTAACACCATACGTCGTTCAAAATGCACGCTGAACAACTGTCGTCGATTCACTTCAGCCGTACTCAATAACACAAAAAGCTTTCTGTTGAGCGGTCGCCATCTTAGCATCAACTGACGCTGACGCCTAGTCAACAGCGCCTCAAGCGAACAAATGTACAACTAAATGAAACTTTATAGCTCCCTTAATTCGCCGACAGATAGTGCTTAGCTCTGCCTTTTTTCGTTGCAGAGTTTTAAATTCCTAAAGTTGTGGTATTCTTTTCGAATCACCCTGTATATAGATATGCTTGTGTGGGGAAACACAATGTGAAATGTGAATTCCAACACCCTGCAAAAACCTTGACTATACTGGGTTCAGTGAAAGGTGACCTAGGCTTTCAAAAACCAGGCATTTATCAAATTCCTTGTCAGTGCGGAAAATCATACATTGGGGAGACATTCCGCACTGCAGAAGAGAGGTGCCGCAAACACAAGCGCCATACCGAATTACGCCAGGCCACTAAATCAGCCGTGGCTGACCATTGTATAAAGACTGGCCATACTACTATAGACTATGAAAAAACAAAAGTATTCTGTCAATCCTCCTACTTCTGGGACTGTGTTACTAAAGAGGCTATCGAAATCCGACTACGGGACGATCTAATTAATAAAGACAGCGGCCTTCAACTTAGTCAGGCTTGGAACCCTGCACTCAGCCTGGAGAGAAAGATGCGGTCCCAGAGATCGAGGACCGCCCGACGGCAGCAGCAGGGAGACTGCAGACCCAGTTCAGACCCAGACACTGCTTTCCCCATCACCTCCAGTAGCCACCGCGCCGGCTGCACCGAAGACACCAGGAGAGGAACATTGGAGGGGGTAATGGCTATTATATATAGGATGCCGAGAGGAACAGCACAGCATTCGTCAGGCACCACCTGAAGATGGCAGCATGTACATCTGCCAAAATATTGTGGAGAAATTACGATGCTACCAGGTCGGATACCCGAGAACTGTTCAAATGAGAAACAACTTATATTGGACAACTGGTCAGCACAATCTAAGATCAACATACAGAACATGGGTGCCCAACCTGCTTACTGCTGCCCAGCTAGTCTGGAATAGCAGAACAATGCACTGGAAATGAACATCAAATGAATTACCAGCAAACCACTGATAAATTTTGGAACTCCATTTTCAAAGAAATGATTGAAAACTCTGTGACATAATTCCATCAACAGGGACACAGGATTCCAACTTAGGCATAGGAGCCAATACTAAGCTCCATCAAAACAGGACATGACATTCAGATGCGAGGTGTGACAGGGATGGTGGTAGAAGGCAACAGACTCTCCCTCCTATCACTGCAGACACACAGCCTAAACCGCACAGGCCCAGCGAAGCCTGAACACTGGACTGGCAGGCATAAATACTGTCAGCACACAGCAGACAATTCATTCCATCAGCATCATCTGATGGTGGAACAGTTGTTCGCAGAAATGTCATGGCAACAACTCGATTTGACAGTATACCAGAGAACTTTGGAAGCAGCATATACAAGGGTGGTTTGGAAAGTTTTCGGAATCACCATGAGAAGTCAGCGCTAGCACAATGAGTTGTTCACATGATATTAATTGGACTGCTGCCTGTAAACACGTGCCACGTAAGTACTCTTGGAAGAGAGCTGTGGCTCTGTCGTTATTCCCGCGTAGTGATTTGTGAAGATGGGTTTGGGGGGTGGAGGGGGGGATGAGAAAAAAAGAAGATCTGAGAAGTGATCAAGTACTTCGTAAAGAAAGGTATGAAAGCAAAGGACATTCATGCCAATTATGACAATTTCCAGAATACACTGGGGGGACTCTGCTCCTTCATATTCTGCTGTTGCGAAGTGGACAAATGAATTTAAATTTGGTTGGCAGAGCTTAGATGATGATCTATGCAGTGGCCGGCGAAGATGTGTCACTACTCCAGAAATCATTGCAAAAGTGCACAAAACAGTCATGGAGGATAGCCGATTGAAAGTGTGTGAAATTGCTCACCCATGCCAGTTGTCATATGAAAGGGTGTATCGCATGTTAACTGAAGAATTAGAAATGAAGCAATTATCTGCAAGATGGGTGCCGCGACTTGACGCTGGATCAAAAACGCATGAGAATGGACATATCGGAACAATGTTGGGCCCATTTTAGGAGAAACGAACAAGATTTTTTGCTCTTGTTTGTGACCACAGATGAAACTTGGGTGTACTACTATACCCCAGAGAGAAAACAGCAGTCAAAGCAGTGGAAATATGCTGATTCTATGCCACCAAAAGAAAGCAGACAATTCCTTTGACGAGAAATGTCATGGCATCAGTGTTCTGGGATGTGAAAGGGATTCTGTTTGTAGATTATCTCCCTACTGGGAAACAATTACTGGAGAATACTAGGCTATCCCCCTGGACAAATTGCAACAAAAGTTCACAAAAAAAGGACAGGTTTAGCAAGGAAGAAAGTCACCTTTCATCAAGAGAATGCGCACCTGCAAACGTGCTGTTGCCATGGCAACATTACACGAACTAAGGTACGAATTGTTGCACACCCACCTTATTCACCTGATATGGCTTCGTCAGACTTCCATCTCTTCCCAACACTGAATTTATTTATTTATTTTTTTTTTTTTTTGGTGGACAAAGATTCACTTCAAACGAAGAATTGATAGCTGGAGTTCGCAACTATTTTGCAGGTTTGGAGGAAATTCATTTTCGAGATGGGATCAAGACACTGTAACATCGTTGGACCAAGTGCATTAATCTACAATGAGACTACGTTGAAAAATTAAAGAAGTTTCAGTGATGTAAGTACTTTTTTTCTATTCCATTCTGAGAACAATGTAAACCACCCTCATGTGTCAGTTAAGGCTCAGATCACATAAATGAGTACTTATTTTCAGCTATTAAGTGAGCTTTTATGTACAACACTTTTGACAGCTCCAGCTCTTCAACACTTAACATAACAGCTCACTTACCAACTGGAAATTAGCACTCATTTAATAAACTGAAAATAACTACAATGTAAACACATACTCAGTGAAGTTATTTATGTCAACTCATATAAAAGAGCTGGACAGCGACTGATGACCTCAGCAGTTAGGTCCCATAGTGCTCAGAGAGAGCTCAGAGCTGGACAGCAAATACTGTGGATGTAGTCTGCAAAATGGAAAGCAAGCAGTGATCATGTTGGGGGAAGTTGCTTTCCCCATAAGAATGCTATAGCTGCCATACCGTATGACAAAGAATCAATTTCCCCTTTGGCAATGTGGAGTAGTGCACAGGAATTTATGTAGATTCTGTCCACGTTCCTTTCTTGCATTAGTATTATTGGTATCTGTATTCCCTGTAATGTAAATGCATGTTGTGGAAAATAAACACATCTGGGCATGTCTGCACACAGCATTGTCAGTAATTTGTAAGGTGCACTGTGGAGAGTTGGTGTAACACTCCATTGCTGCTTCTTGTGATATAGTTGGGTAGATCGAGTGGGGAATCATCAGCTTGCTCATAGTTTGCAGACTTTTTAAGGTGGTAAGAGTGTGATGACGACCTAGCAGTATACCTTCTCTCGTGCTTCTATCCTCCACCCTGTTACACCCCCACAACACAATTAAACTTTCAATATTGCTCTACTGCTCTTATGCACAATACATACATTTAATATCTTTTCTTAAGCAACCTCACTTCACAGTAACCAATTTTATACCAGTAACATATTTTCAATCATATGCATTTGTTTCAATCTCTGTAACACAGAAACTATTAATCCTAGAGAAAAAATTAAGATGGCTTTTCTGTAGGAAATATAGTTTTTGATTGTGTACCAGGAAGCCACAGGTTTCAAGATATTCAAGTAAAAAAAAATGAAAAATGACCGGTAAATGCCCCCTCACCACCGCACTCGCATCATACTGATGTGGATTTTTAGTATGTTGTTAACTGTAAAAAAAATTGTGATGACTACACAACTTTTTTCTCCTATTCAACAATTTTACAACAAATTTGTTCTCTGACAAAATATGGTATTAGTAATTCATTATAGTATGTGAAGAACATGCCAATAACATTAAGAATTAAAATTTGTCACAAAATATATTATGGAAGTTTCAGTTACAACTAATGTTCATTTGAAGAATTAGTCTTCAGATGTACTCAGCTTCACAAGATTGCCAATCCTGCGATTTTCTCATATCTCATTTAGAACCATATCTCTCTGAGAATGATGTATAATCATTCGAAACACCATCCCTGTTACTGTGATTCCAGGAGGGGGAGAGAAACAGTCACACAGTGCAGATCTCCATTGTTTGGAGAGCAGAACAACATTCTGGCAGATATTGGTTAAGACTGTTGGTAAAGTGCAATCTTATTGTACACATGCATTCAGTTCTGCATATTTGTTGGAAATGATCAGTCATGATCTTCAGAATGGGAATGCTGTATGTTCATCAACTGTTGTATGCATGCGGAACTCAAAACCATTCCACAAGCATCAAATAAAGTAACCATTATTAGCTTCCTTTAGCTTTTTTGTGCCCTGTGGGCTGGCTGGTGGGTGTTGTGATCAGGAGGTCGAGAGCAGAGCAAGGTTGAGTGGTCCAGTGCATACCCGGATGTGTCAGTAATACGGCGGTATCTAGAACAACATTTATATTTGTGCAAAATGTACAGAGGTATAAGTGTCTACACAGCTGCAGTTGGTGACCAGGCATAAGCGCATGTGCCATGGAGAAGTTTCGACACCTCATCAGCAAGTCATGTCGTCACCACCACAGTTCAGTGCCCTGGTCGCATGCTGTACTGGCAGTGACAGTGGGGCAAGAAAGGTACTACATGCCCAAATGTTCCACAGTGACCAAGTAGTGTCCCACTCCAGCACTCTCTAAGACAGCCTGTGGTGTTTTCAGGTCATGACTGCCGACTGTGGTCCAGGAACTCCGTTGTGAAGATTAGGCCCTGGTAATCCATCACAGATCGACCAAGACTGCAGCAGATGCTCACAAATTGGTCAGGTGGGTACTCGGATGTGTCTAGCCTGATCAGTGTGATGACAGCAGCTTGCACATTATCCGTGGTGACCCAATAGGTAGCAATGGCAGACCAAGGCTGTGGTATGCATCAAGACTCAGTGTTTAAGTGAGCAAGCAAGTCGTAGGCTTGTCAGTCATCAGTCTCGTCATGGTTTCACTGAAACTTAATACACTGTCAATCTCTGGCTCTAACAACACTGACAGAATCGCAGCATGACAGAATGTGTTCTTGAGGTCTGAAATCCCCTCAATTTCACTGGTCACGTCGTCTACATTCAGTTTGGTAGTGCTATTTGGACAGTGAAGTTACATAGCGTTACCTCACAGTGTCTTGTAAAGTATCACAGCAGCACTTGCATTCTTGTCTGTCTTGTTGTGAGGCTTGCTGCGGTTCACCTCTTGACATACTGACTGGCACACCAGCCCAGTGCTAATTTGTTCCACACTAACATGGTTGAACTTATAAAAAATTTAAACCTATACAGTGAAAATATTCTGCCATGTAAACAGCTCTGAAGCTCAACCATTTATTTGAGGAGAACAAGTGATTCTGAGGCTGTTATTGCATATTTGCTTTATGGGCCATAATGATTAGGTTGTTTTTCATCATCATCCAGTAATGGTGCAGATACATCCATTATCATTCTCAGCTAGAAGTTGATGAAGCTGGTAAGAGATTATCCAAACAATATTTTTCTACACACAAAATAAATATCATCCGAAGCTCTAAAATTAATATTATTTACAAACTTATTAAAAACCGTGCACTTACATGAAAAATTCTGTTGGAATATGGGAGATTCCGTGATAGCTTTCTTTCATTCAGAAACTTTGGCGTCCGCAAATTACACCCATTTGGAACTGCACAAGTTTCATTCAAGTACCACATGCCATCTAAATACACATCAGGTATTTGCTCTGGTTCACCAGGAACCTTTAATTTTGAAATACTGAAATGAAAACAAATTCCTAATTAACAATTATGTTTAATGGCAAGGCAAACTAAAAATGGTGTGTGTGTGGTGGAGGGGGGTGGAGGTAGGTTACTCTCAATGTCTCTTTAAGATAACATACATTATTTTCATCCTGAAAAATGTAAATAGCAATTAGTGACCCCCTATAAAAAGTAATTACACAGTCTGCAATGAAATTGTTGTAACTACTCCGGATGAGCCCCAGATGCAACAAATTGGTGGCTGTCTATCACAAATTGTATCCATGAATGAGAAACTCAATTACAATAGGACAAGAGTGATAGCCAGTGTGGAAACTGCGTGGCCTACAACTTCAGCACAACTTCCTGACGTCAGTAGGGGATGCTTGTGCACCATCGCTTTTACGCCCATTTTTGACAACAATTTTAATCCTGTAACCTTTGATTAGATGAGAAATGTGATAAAATGCAAGAAATACATTGTGTAATGGTCAAATATTAGGAAAGAATGCACACTGTTTGCAATCTGAAGCAAAAGTTTGCTTCAGTAAGCACATAAACATATTTGTGAATGGTGGATTCATGTAAATTAATAGTTCAACTGTGTGTGGCTTAGTGACTCTGTGGTAAAGGGCCAGACTGCAAACCCACATGCCTCGGATCCGATCCCCTATCAATCGTAGGATATGTCACCTACCACTTCTTTCCCCTCTGGCAATGTTTTTCAACGCGAAAAATGCTGAGTTGCACCATGGTTTGGAACTCATGCTAAACTGTAGGTCCCCCATAACTGGCTTGGTAAATCAGGTCAAAGGTCAGAGGAAGGTAACGGCACACCACCACCAGCATAACCATATACAGTAAAGCACTGTAGTGTTCAAAATAATCTTTGGATTTATGACTGCTTCACATTTTTTATTCAAGTAGTGGTGCATAATATAGTTTGCATAGGCAAGCAGAGCATTTAGGCCACCAGACAGTAGCATGTGTGGAATTGTGCATTAATTCACAAAGCATCAGTAGCAAAATCATAGACTCTGTTTGCACAAAATCTCATTAACATTCACAGAAAAATCTAAAGCTCACGATGTCAAGACCATCAAGACAAATAAAGACCAAATTTGTCACACATTTGAAATCATATAATGCAGCAAAACTACAAAAATTCACAGCTACTTATGAACCACTAAATTATGGTAATGTTTGTATGGTTGCAAAAGAATCAATCACAGAGGCCACTTGAAAATTCAATGTCCTGAAATATATTCAAGTGTTCAGCTCACAGCCACAAAATATTCTAAGTCCCACTAATACAGACAGAGGTCCTGCGGCTCTATGGTTTCCCTAAACTCACCGATCACACCACTCTGATTAACACAGGCAAGAAGACTTTATCTCGACATGAAACTAAATAAAAGACCTCGAGCTCTGCTGTGCACATTACTTTAAATACTTAGCCACATGACCACTGCTCAACATCTGACAATGTGTTCCTAGTCAAATTACGAGTTTAAATACATTACAAACATCAGATATGGTTAACTTGTAACAACAACGGCGCTGTACTATTGTACATATAAGTAATTTTTTTTTTTTCTTCTGAATTTTCTATAAACTTGTGTAATTAATGTTCTGATTTCATTTCTTTTTTGTTTCATGCCATTATGTTAAGAAAACTGTAAACGAGTTTCAATGTGAATATTAGTGTTTATGTCAAATGTCAAGTAATATTGTGATAGAACTGAAATGTAACAAATGTTGAAACTGTTGTAAGATGTTTAAAATCGTAACTGTGCGTCTGGTCCATACGTAGGCAATGTGTTAGGATATGTAGAATGCAAAACCTCGGGTGAATACCCGGCCTGTCAGGGAGCGGTAAAAGGTGGATGGCAGGCGAGCACGGGAAAATGCACGCGGGCACTGCACGGCACAACAGGCTCAGTAGTAGTTGGAGTTTGGCACTGGTTTGAGCAACACCTTCTGGAGCGAGGAGGCTCTCCTGGAAGACGTAGCTTCACTGAGCCTCGGGTATGCCGTTCCAATGCCCACACTGCATGGCAAAAGTCCATAGGCACTAAGTGGAAAAGTATTGCGACGCAAAGAAGAATTAAAGTGCCGATACGTCAAGAGCCATAGCTGTGGTTGCATGTGTGCTCCGTGCCTCGCCATCTCACCGCCCGTCAACCGCCGCATCGATACAAGCAGGTTGAAACTTAGTACTGTATTCGTATGGACCATAGAGTGAACTGTTCAATAATAACCTAAATTTTACCAGAATTTTCCCATCATTTAATTATCCTCACAACTAACCTAGACAGGGTCCTTTCCAAATGTTGTGCAATCCGAGTGTCCCGAAATGAAAATTTAAATTTTGTGTTAATAATAATTACTTTACTGTATGATTAAATGATGATGGCGTCCTCTTGGGTAAAATATTCCGGAGGTAAAATAGTCCCCCCATTCGGATCTCCGGGCGGGGACTACTCAAGAGGACGTCGTTATCAGGAGAAAGAAAACTGGCGTTCTACAGATCGGAGTGTGGAATGTCAGATCCCTTAATCGGGCAGGTAGGTTAGAAAATTTAAAAAGGGAAATGGATAGGTTAAAGTTAGATATAGTGGGAACTAGTGAAGTTCGGTGGCAGGAGGAACAAGACTTTTGGTCAGGTGATTACAGGGTTATAAATACAAAATCAAATAGGGGTAATGCAGGAGTAGGTTTAATAATGAATAAAAAAATAGGAGTGCGGGTTAGCTACTACAAACAGCATAGTGAATGCATTATTGTGGCCAAGATAGACACAAAGCCCATGCCTACTACAGTAGTACAAGTTTATATGCCAACTAGCTCTGCAGATGATGAAGAAATTGATGAAATGTATGACGAGATAAAAGAAATTATTCAGGTAGTGAAGGGAGACGAAAATTTAATAGTCATGGGTGACTGGAATTCGTCAGTAGGAAAAGGGAGAGAAGGAAACATAGTAGGTGAATATGGATTGGGGGGAAGAAATGAAAGAGGAAGCCGCCTTGTAGAATTTTGCACAGAGCACAACTTAATCATAGCTAACACTTGGTTCAAGAATCATAAAAGAAGGTTGTATACCTGGAAGAATCCTGGAGATACTAAAAGGTATCAGATAGATTATATAATGGTAAGACAGAGATTTAGGAACCAGGTTTTAAATTGTAAGACATTTCCAGGGGCAGATGTGGATTCTGACCACAATATATTGGTTATGAACTGCAGATTGAAACTGAAGAAACTGCAAAAAGGTAGGAATTTAAGGAGATGGGACCTGGATAAACTGAAAGAACCAGAGGTTGTAGAGAGTTTCAGGGAGAGCATAAGGGAACAATTGACAGGAATGGGGGAAAGAAATACAGTGGAAGAAGAATGGGTAGCTCTGAGGGATGAAGTAGTGAAGGCAGCAGAGGATCAAGTAGGTAAAAAGACGAGGGCTAATAGAAATCCTTGGGTAACAGAAGAAATATTGAATTTAATTGATGACAGGAGAAAATATAAAAATGCAGTAAATGAAGCAGGCAAAAAGGAATACAAACGTCTCAAAAATGAGATCCACAGGAAGTGCAAAATGGCTAAGCAGGGATGGCTAGAGGACAAATGTAAGGATGTATAGGCTTGTCTCACTAGGGGTAAGATAGATACTGCCTACAGGAAAATTAAAGAGACCTTTGGAGAGAATATCAAGAGCTCAGATGGCAACCCGGTTCTAAGCAAAGAAGGGAAGGCAGAAAGGTGGAAGGAGTATATAGAGGGTTTATACAAGGGCGATGTACTTGAGGACAATATTATGGAAACGGAAGAGGATGTAGATGAAGATGAAATGGGAGATACGATACTGCGTGAAGAGTTTGACAGAGCACTGAAAGACCTGAGTCGAAACAAGGCCCCGGGAGTAGACAACATTCCATTAGAACTACTGACAGCCTTGGGAGAGCCAGTCCTGACAAAACTCTACCATCTGGTGAGCAAGATGTATGAGACAGGTGAAATACCCTCAGACCTCAAGAAGAATATAATAATTCCAATCCCGAAGACAGCAGGTGTTGACAGATGTGAAAATTACCAAACTATCAGTTTAATAAGTCACAGCTGCAAAATACTAACGCGAATTCTTTACAGACGAATGGAAAAACTGGTAGAAGCGGACCTCGGGGAAGATCAGTTTGGATTCCGTAGAAATGTTGGAACACGTGAGGCAATACTAACCTTACGACTTATCTTGGAAGAAAGATTAAGAAAAGGCAAACCTACGTTTCTAGCATTTGTAGACTTAGAGAAAGCTTTTGACAATGTTGACTGGAATACTCTCTTTCACATTCTAAAGGTGGCAGGGGTAAAATACAGGGAGCGAAAGGCTATTTACAATTTGTACAGAAACCAGATGGCAGTTATAAGAGTCGAGGGGCATGAAAGGGAAGCAGTGGTTGGGAAAGGAGTAAGACAGGGTTGTAGCCTCTCCCCGATGTTATTCAATCTGTATATTGAGCAAGCAGTAAAGGAAACAAAAGAAAAATTCGGAGTAGGTATTAAAATTCATGGAGAAGAAGTAATTCTGTCAGAGACAGCAAAGGACTTGGAAGAGCAGTTGAACGGAATGGACAGTGTCTTGAAAGGAGGATATAAGATGAAAATCAACAAAAGCAAAACGAGGATAATGGAATGTAGTCAAATTAAATCGGGTGATGCTGAGGGGATTAGATTAGGAAATGAGACACTTAAAGTAGTAAAGGAGTTTTGCTATTTAGGGAGTAAAATAACTGATGATGGTCGAAGTAGAGAGGATATAAAATGTAGACTGGCAATGGCAAGGAAGTCGTTTCTGAAGAAGAGAAATTTGTTAACATCGAGTATAGATTTAAGTGTCAGGAAGTCGTTTCTGGAAGTATTTGTATGGAGTGTAGCCATGTATGGAAGTGAAACATGGACGGTAAATAGTTTGGACAAGAAGAGAATAGAAGCTTTCGAAATGTGGTGCTACAGAAGAATGCTGAAGATAAGGTGGGTAGATCACGTAACTAATGAGGAGGTATTGAATAGGATTGGGGAGAAGAGAAGTTTGTGGCACAACTTGACTAGAAGAAGGGATCGGTTGGTAGGACATGTTTTGAGGCATCTAGGGATCACAAATTTAGCAATGGAGGGCAGCGTGGAGGGTAAAAATCGTAGAGGGAGACCAAGAGAGCAATACACTGAGCAGATTCAGAAGGATGTAGGTTGCAGTAGGTACTGGGAGATGAAGAAGCTTGCACAGGATAGAGTAGCATGGAGAGCTGCATCAAACCAGTCTCAGGACTGAAGACCACAACAACAACAACAATAATTACTTGCAGACCTAACTATGTTAGAATGGTGTTTAAAGAACTGTTTTGTTAATGATCCAGTAAATGAATAACAAAGGTCTAATGAAGTTGAAAGATAACTTTAATATTGATATAGTAATGAAGTTTAATTATTTCAAGACTGATATAAAGGTATTTAAATGAGAAGTAAATAAGATAAAAAGAGTAGTAACTCATACACTGGAAATCTTGAATGCATAATAATTTCAGTAATCAATTTTTTTTTATATAGTGATCATAACAGTTTCAGAGTCCCCCCCCCCCTTTATTCATTTGAATTCTGAAGTGTTCTAAATTGGTTTAACCAGCAAAAGTTAAAGTCAATATAAAAGCCAAAATTTATCAGTGTTTTATCTTTATTAAAATTGACATTTTGTGTGTAGCTCGAAAGTGCTATTTCTAGGGTAACCTATGCCCGATTTTAATCAGATTAATAGACAGTATAAAGTTTTGTAGTATACATTATAGTGTGGTGTTATGTATTCATGGTTTTTCCATATCAGTACGGAAAGTAAAACTATCAGCCCAATAGATTTTCTGGTTCTAAAATTCTACTATATTATGCAGTGTTACTACTTGTTGTTTTGCATGAATATATACCAACTTGTACAGGGAGGAAACTTAGTTAATGCCTAATTAGGCTGGCAACCGTATTATTATTAAATTGGTAGCATCTTCAGTTTTGCTTTTTGTCCATGCTGACGTGTAATTGCATTTCGAACTTACTTGACTGATCACTGTTATCACAGAGTGGGTGTAAGTCTGATTTGCCACCATTCAGGTACACACGGTCGATATCTATACGAAATTCCTTTCTCACAAGGTGAACCCCGCTCACTTACCATAGTACAGGCTTTAACGAGTATTGTGCGCCCCATGCGCACGTTACAAACTAAACATACGAATTTGTTGGATCACAGACAGGATACTTACGCTGATTTTATGAAGTGTGTTGATATGGATGTATTCATAGTTACAGCACTGTTTGCATATAAAAAGATAAAATTTTTATACTTATTAACAAATTGTTTCATAGTAAATGCAGTAAAAGTAACTACTACTTGTAACTGCTGGCATCATTTGCTTTCATTTGATGTGTTGTAAGTGTCAGTTAGATGATGAGTTCAGTAAGCTGTGTTTAGTCTTCATGTAGCGCATGGCTGTAAGGCATTTCGTGTGTCTTCTGTAGAATATTACAATTCATCACCCTTTTACCAAGCCACTGGGACCTCCATATTGTGCTGCCTAGCTGTAGACAAGACACATTCCACCCACCTACGAAAACCCCAATTTTCTGCTTCCCGCAGCCTGCCTGCCACCCCATCCTGCAGCCTGCGCTTGTAGCTTCATCTGGCTAGCCACCCCACTGCAGCCGTATTATCAATATTTTAAGCAGAAATTCGACATTACAGCATGTATTATCATGCTGTGTAAGAAACAGAACTATTTGACACAATTTCAGTTGGGCAGATGCAACAATGTAGTGGAAGACATACATGTAATGCCAAATAAGATGTTCAAATTTGTTTTTAACCCTAGGAGCATCAAATTATTTTAGGTTACACAGGAGCAACAACCAAGGCCAAAACTTCCTCGCGTTACGGGCTATGGATTGGGGCTAAGAAATGAAAGAGGAAGCCGCCTGGTAGAATTTTGCACAGAGCACAACTTAATCATAGCTAACACTTGGTTTAAGAATCATGATAGAAGGTTGTATACATGGAAGAACCCTGGAGATACTAAAAGGTATCAGATAGATTATATAATGGTAAGACAGAGATTTAGGAACCAGGTTTTAAATTGTAAGACATTTCCAGGGGCAGATGTGGACTCTGACCACAATCTGTTGGTTATGACCTGTAGATTAAAACTGAAGAAACTGCAAAAAGGTGGGAATTTAAGGAGATGGGACCTGGATAAACTGAAAGAACTAGAGGTTGTACAGAGTTTCAGGGAGAGCATAAGGGAACAATTGATAGGAATGGGGGGAAGAAATACAGTAGAAGAAGAATGGGTAGCTTTGAGGGATGAAGTAGTGAAGGCAGCAGAGGATCAAGTAGGTAAAAAGACGAGGGCTGGTAGAAATCCTTGGGTAACAGAAGAAATATTGAATGTAATTGATGAAAGGAGAAAATATAATAATGCAGTAAATGAAGCAGGCAAAAAGGAATACAAACGTCTCAAAAATGAGATCCACAGGAAGTGCAAAATGGCTAAGCAGGGATGGCTAGAGGACAAATGTAAGGATGTAGAGGCTTATCTCACTAAGGGTAAGATAGATACTGCCTACAGGAAAATTAAAGAGACCTTTGGAGATAAGAGAACCACTTGTATGAACATCAAGAGCTCAGATGGAAACCCAGTTCTAAGCAAAGAAGGGAAAGCAGAAAGGTGGAAGCAGTATATAGAGGGTCTATACAAGGGTGATGTACTTGAGGACAATATTATGGAAATGGAAGAGGATGTAGATGAAGATGAAATGGGAGATACGATACTGCGTGAAGAGTTTGACAGAGCACTGAAAGACCTGAGTCGAAACAAGGCCCCCGGAGTAGACAACATTCCATTGGAACTACTGACGGCCTTGGGAGAGCCAGTCCTGACAAAACTCTACCATCTGGTGAGCAAGATGTATGAGACAGGCGAAATACCCTCAGACTTCAAGAAGAATATAATAATTCCAATCCCAAAGAAAGCAGGTGATGACAGATGTGAGAATTACCGAACAATCAGTTTAATACGCCACAGCTGCAAAATACTAATGCGAATTCTTTACAGACAAATGGAAAAACTAGTAGAAGCCGACCTCGGGGAAGATCAGTTTGGATTCCGTAGAAATGTTGGAACACGTGAGGCAATACTGACCTTACGTCTTATCTTAGAAGAAAGATTAAGGAAAGGCAAAGCTACGTTTCTAGCATTTGTAGACTTAGAGAAAGCTTTTCACAATGTTGACTGGAATACTCTCTTTCAAATTCTAAAGGTGGCAGGGGTAAAATACAGGGAGCGAAAGGCTATTTACAATTTGTACAGAAACCAGATGGCAGTTATAAGAGTCGAGGGGCATGAAAGGGAAGCAGTGGTTGGGAAGGGAGTAAGACAGGGTTGTAGCCTCTCCCCGATGTTATTCAATCTGTATATTGAGCAAGCAGTAAAGGAAACAAAAGAAAAATTTGGCGTAGGAATTAAAATCCATGGTGAAGAAATAAAAACTTTGAGGTTTGCCCATGACATTGTAATTCTGTCAGAGACAGCAAAGGACTTGGAAGAGCAGTTGAAAGGAATGGATGGTGTCTTGAAGGGAGGATATAAGATGAACATCAACAAAAGCAAAACGAGGATAATGGAATGTAGTCGAATTAAGTCGGGTGATGTTGAGGGCATTAGATTAGGAAATGAGACACTTAAAGTAGTAAAGGAGTTTTGCTATTTGGGGAGCAAAATAACTGATGATGGTCGAAGTAGAGAGGATATAAAATGTAGACTGGCAATGGCAAGGAAAGCGTTTCTCAAGAAGAGAAATTTGTTAACATCGAGTATAGATTTAAGTGTCAGGAAATCATTTCTGAAAGTATTTGTATGGAGTGTAGCCATGTATGGAAGTGAAACATGGACGGTAAATAGTTTGGACAAGAAGAGAATAGAAGCTTTCGAAATGTGGTGCTACAGAAGAATGCTGAAGATTAGATGGGTAGATCACATAACTAATGAGGAGGTACTGAATAGGATTGGGGAGAAGAGGAGTTTGTGGCACAACTTGACCAGAAGAAGGAATCGGTTGGTAGGACATGTTCTGAGGCATCAAGGGATCACCAATTTAGTATTGGAGGGCAGCGTGGAGGGTAAAAATCGTAGGGGGAGACCAAGAGATGAATACACTAAGCAGATTCAGAAGGATGTAGGTTGCAGTAGGTACTGGGAGATGAAGAAGCTTGCACAGGATAGAGTAGCATGGAGAGCTGCATCAAACCAGTCTCAGGACTGAAGACCACAACAACAACAACAGGCTATAAGGGGCTGTCCAAAATTTCTACACTCTCTTTGATCTTGTACCTGCATAATAAATTTCTGCCCTTGACGGAAAGTTTAAAAAAAAATAAATAAATAAAAATTTAAAAAATAATTAAAAAACTCTCACATATACGGGTTATGGTATACTGAAAACTTTCATGAAAATATTTTCAGTCAGAAACACTGCTTTCCTAGTTAGTTCATTTGGAGTAATTTTGATAATTACTCATTTATATGCAAGGAAGACTCCCATATCATAAATGATAAGCAATTGGAGTCCTTTTAAGTCCTTGGATCACTATTCTACAAATGGTTTCAAAGGTTCAAGGCCTAATTCATGCAGATACAATTTTCGGTGTTGGGTTTCTTTCATTCCACTTGGACACATTGTCTTTAATAGTGTGTATGAGTTTAGTACAGCTATATCAAGTAGTCTATAAATCAATGACAGTGGCTATCTCCTTGTACCTCCTTTTGAAGAGTATGGTCCAGGCATTTGATCTATGGCCTCTATTTCTCTCTCAGTGGAATTATGGTATAGGGTTATGTGGATTTCCTTTTTTGATGAAGTAACGAACACTTGCATGTCTTTTTGCCTGGCGTCCTTATCAAAATGAATCACTTTGTCCTACTCGTACTTCCTCCATATACAGCTCTTCCCACTAAACTTGACAGTAAATCCAATAATGAAATATTCAAGTACTGATAAATCCTCATTAAAATTAAAATTCGTGAAATCTTCTCGGGTGATCAGCCGAGTAAAATTATCATTAAGGCATATATTTTAGAATTGCAAACTGGAGATACATTTTTTCTTTGAGCTGCTTCATTTGTGTGCTCAACAATTTTCCTAACAATTTCAGGAGCGAAAAATTTCTTGAATGATTCACACATATATTAGTTAGTTTCCCACCAGCAGTTGTTCTCTGAGGTTCATGGACTATGTTGGCAAAATCCCTTCTACATTGGCTCAGAGCTGCTGCAAGGTACACTCTATCGAAATTTATAACATATATATTCGGAGAGTAGCCTGCATGGTTTGTTCCTTCACTGCCTTCTGTTTCTTCTTCATTTGAACCCTCTTAAATTTCCTTGTGATCTGACTTGAAATCACTGAACTATGATAATTCATTGTTTACTAAAAGTTCAGCAAGAATTTATGTCTCATTCATGCCACTATAACTCATTGTAGAAAATCTTCCTTACAAGAAAAAACTGTGGCTCTGTTGTGGCAAACTAGTAATAACAATAGTTAGCCTAAAAATGAATTATTAGACTCAACAAAGCACTGTAACACTCACACTCAAGGTTGCCATATGAAATTTAGACAAGTAGAATTATGGTCACATGCAGTACCAAACCAGTGTTATAGTTATATTTTTAATTTCCAATTTTCAAAATTTTAATCAGATAAATGTACAGAGACTAAATGATAATGGCCACAAAAACAGGATATTTACTATGATTTTTTTGTGGAAGAAAAGGTATGGGCAGTAAATGTTCACGAGTTTCATCAACTTCCAGAAGCAGCTTATGCAAGTTACGGGAAACAGTTTCTTGCACCTTGCTACAAGTATTTGCCAAATATGCCAGTTGCTGGAAGTTTTTCTCAAACTTTTAGTAGCTTTGTGTGTTCAACACTGGTATGAAAATGCCTGTGTCGAAAAGGACACAAAGACAGATCAGCTAAATATACCATAAAAACCCTTAAACACATGTAACTGAATATAGTCAGCTAATGAAGTGTGCAACGAACTTATGGATTATTTTATTTCACCAGAAAAGGAAGCAAAATAGCAGCACAAATGTCTATAAATTTTAGCCGATTTCTTCATGGTAGCATAAACATATATGAATTACATTTGTAATGAAAGTAATAACTAGGGTTTGCAAAAATTGAAGAATAACTAAAAGGCAATATCTTTGTGATATAGCCTGCCATATTTCTATATTCTGTTTTCGAATATTTCATTGCAGGCCTACAATAGACAAGAGAGTTTGGAAACAAGTTGTGACATTCTCAGAACCTTTTTGTTTTTCATCACAATTTTCCTTCAATGATATTAATGCATTACCAGTGGTGGCAGCTCTGGTTTTTAAGTACGGCACTGTAAACTTCCACTTGCAGCAAGTTCCTCAAATTAAATAACCTAATCGACTTGCAGAAGTAAACTTGCACAAGCTTTTGTTCAAATATGAACGCTTCAAGTGCTTGCAGAAGTTACTTGCTACTGACACATACCTTTACAACTTCACCATGCTTCAATAGATGACTGTTCCTCAAATTACAGATGAAAATAACTGTCAATATTCTAAGCAGTGTTGTGACTACTGTTTTGAAATTAAACTTTCATGAAAATAAGGAATGGAAGCATACTTTGTCTCTGTTTGCCACTACAAGTCTACAACTCACAACTGCAGACCTATGGGGATTACACAATATAGTAGTCCTTTATCAGGAGAAAGAAAACTGGCGTTCTACGGATCAGAGCGTGGAATGTCAGATCCCTTAATCGGGCAGGTAAATTAGAAAATTTAAAAAGGGTATTGGATAGGTTGAAGTTAGATGTAGTGGGAATTAGTGAAGTTCGGTGGCAGGAGGAACGAGACTTCTGGTAAGGTGAATACAGGGTTATAAATACAAAATCAAATAGAGGAAATGCTGAAGTAGGTTTAATAATGAATAAAAAAAAAATAGGAGTGCGGGTAAGCTACTACAAACAGCATAGTGAACACATTATTGTGACCAAGATAGACACAAAGCCAATGCCTACTACAGTAGTACAAGTTTATATGCCAACTAGCTCTGCATATGACAAAGAGACTGATGAAATGTATGATGACATAAAAGACATTATTCAGATAGTGAAGGGAGACGAAAATTTTATAGTCATCGGTGACTGTAATTCGACAGTAGGAAAAGGAAGAGAAGGAAACGTAGTAGGTGAATATGGATTGGGAGTAAGAAATTAAAGATGAAGCCACCTGGTAGAATTTTGCACAGAGCATAACTTAATCATAGCTAACACTTGGTTCAAGAATCATGAAAGAGGGTTGTATACATGGAAGAAGCCTGGAGATACTGGAAGGTGTCAGATTATATAATAGTAAGACAGAGATTTAGGAACCAGGTTTTAAATTGTAAGACATTTCCAGGGGCAGATGTGGACTCTGACCACAATCTACTGGTTATGAACTGTAGATTAAAACTGAAGAAACTGCAAAAAGGTGGGAATTTGAGGAGATGGGACCTGGATAAACTGACTAAACCAGAGGTTGTACAGTGTTTCAGGGAGAGCATAAGGGAACAATTGACAGGAATGGAGGCAAGAAATACAGTAGAAGAATAATAGGTAGTTTTGAGGGATGAAGTAGTGGAGGCTGCAGAGGATCAAGTAGGTAAAAAGACAAGGGCTAATAGAAACCCTTGGGTTCCAGAAGAAATACTGAGTTTAATTGATGAAAGGAGAAAATACAAAAATGCAGTAAATGAAACAGGCAAAAAGGAATACAAATGTCTCAAAAATAAGATTGACAGGAAGTGCAAAATGGCTAAGCAGGGATGGCTACAGGACAAATGTAAGGATGTAGAGAAATATCAGTATGGGTACAATAGATACTGCCTACAGGAAAGTTACAGAGAGACCTTTGGAGAAAAGAGAACCACCTGTATGAATAACAAAAGCTCAAATGGAAACCCAGTTCCAAGCAAAGAGGGGAAAGCAGGAAGGTGGAAGGAGTATATAGAGGGTCTAAACAAGGGCGATGTACTTGAGGACAATATTATGGAAATGGACGAGGACATAGATGAAGAGGATATGGGAGATATGATACCACATGAAGAGTTTGACAGAGCACTGAAAGATCTTAGTCAAAACAGGCCCCTGGAGTAGACAACATCAAAACTCTTCCATCTGGTGAGCAAGGTGTATGAGACAGGCAAAATACCCTCAGACTTCAAGAAGAATATAATAATTCAAATCCCAAAAAAGCAGGTGTTGACAGGTGTGAAAATAACCGGACTATCAGTTTAATAAGTCACGGCTGCAAAATACTAACGCGAATTCTTTACAGACGAATGGAAAAACTGGTGGAAGGAGACCTCGGGGAAGATCAGTTTGGACTCTGTAGAAATGTTGGAACACGTGAGGCTATACTGATCCTACAACTTATCTTAGAAGATAGATTAGGAAAATGCAAACCTAAGTTTCTAGCATTTGTAGACTTAGAGAAAGCTTTCAACATGTTGATTGGAAGATTCTCTTTCAAATTCTGAAGGTTGCAGGGGTCAAAAACAGGGAGCGAAAGGCTATTTACAACTTGTACAGAAACCAGACAGCAGTTATAATAGTTGAGGGGCGTGAAAGGGAAGCACTGGTTGGGAAGGGAGTGAGACAGGGTTGTAGCCTATCCCCGATGTTATTCAATCTGTATATTGAGCAAGCAGTAAAGGAAACAAAAGAAAAGTTTGGCGTAGGAATTAAAATCCATGGTGAAGAAATAAAAACTTTGAGGTTTGCCCATGACATTGTAATTTTGTCAGAGACAGCAAAGGACCTGGAAGAGCATTTGAACAGAGTGGTCACTGTCTTGAAAGGAGGATATAAGATGATCAACAAAAGCAAAACAAGGATAACTGAGTGTAGTTGAATAAAATCGGGTGATGCTGAGAGAATTAGATTAGGAAATTACACACAAAGTAGAAAATGAGTTTTGCTACTTGGGGAGCAAAATAACTGATGATGGCCGAAGTAAGGTGATATAAAATATAGACTGGCTATGGCAGAGAAAGCATTTCTGAAGAAGAGAAATTGGTTAACATCGGGTACAGATTTAGGTGTCACAAAGCCTTTTCTGAAAGTATTTGTACGGAGTGTAGCCATGTAGGGAAGTGAAACATGGACGATAAATAGTTTAGTCAAGAAGAGAATAGAAGCTTTTGAAATGTGGTGCTGCAGAATAATGCTGAAGATTAGATGGGTTGATCACATAACTACTGAGGACGTACAGAATAGAATTGGGGAGGAGAGGAATTGTAGCACAACTTGACTAGAAGAAGGGATCGGTTGGTAGGACACATTCTGAGGCTTCAAGAGATCACCAATTTAATACTGGAGGGAAGTGTGGAGGGTAAAAATTGCAGAGGGAGACCAAGGGATGAATACACTAAGCAGATTCAGAAGGATGTAGGTTGCAGTAGTTACTTGGAGATGAAGTAGCTTGCACAGGATAAAGTAACATGGAAAGCTGCAGCAAACCAGTCTATGGACTGAACCACCACCACCACCACCACCACCACCACCACCACCACCACCACCACCATCGGTCAACCGAAGTGTCCGATTCCACCAGTCAGCTCTGACCCGTGACATAAGGCTGTTGTGGTACGTGACGTCATAATGGCGGGGAGCTTAGTTTGTGAGAGTGGCATGTTTGTAGGTGTCGTTTTGATGCGATTGGTGGTGCTCTCTTTTGGTGTGTTTATGTGTTGTGTGTTAGGTGATGTTTTCAGTTTAGTTTGCGTGTGTGGCGTGTTTATAGGTGGCATATTGTTGCGATCTGTGGTTCTCTCTGGTGGTGTGTTTATGGTTAGCATGTTATGAGGCGTATGGGTTCATTTGCTTGGTAGAATTGCACGTGTGTGGCATTGGTAGTGACTGTGCTTTCAGCGGAATATTTTTAAGTGAGTTAACGATTTTGGTTTTGTTATGTCGACATTATTGTAGTTTTTTTTCTGTTCAGCGTGTGTGAATTTTGGTAAATCAGTTTGCATATGACTGACAAGGTCAAAAGTTTTCGGTTGTCGGCGATGATGGGGGACAGTGCGTTGTCTCCAATAAAATTTCTTCAGCTATTCGGCCCGTTGGCTGAAGTCGTGAAGTGTTCAGTGTGTTGTGAAGAAATGAGGCTTACTAAAGTTCAGGCATCTTGGATCAGGAACAGCTATATGTGGAGATGTTGTAAGGATAACAGGTCAAGGGAAAATGTTCGATTCCATTGGATATTGTTTTTAGTTGATTTTGGGAAAGTTGTGGTCATTTTATTTTATCATTTTTGTCGTTTGGTTTAGTGGCGTGTGTTTATTTTTAGTTTGTCCTCACCCTAAAACCCCTAATTTACCCCGCTTGTCCTGTCAGCTTCATTATATTTTTGGAGGAATGTGTGTTTGGTGGTTTTTCCATCTTTTATTGTATTTGATGTCATTTTTATATAATGACATCATAGTCGCGATATGGGAGTAGTTCTGAATGGTCGTTTCTGCCATATTGGTGATATCATTGGTCAAAGCAGATGGGTGGAATCTGACGTTTTCTTTTACACCCCCCCCCTCCACCACCACCACCACCACCACCACCACCACCACCACCAACAACAACAACAACAACAACAACAATCCATAGAAGATATGTCTTTACTCTTAACAGTCGATATAGTCGGTGGGCCATGGTTGGTGGCCTTTGGTGGGGGGCCTTAATAGTCAAATGGTGTGCTATTTAAATGAGTGCATGTGCCGAGATGTAAAACAGTAGCGGTGGTGGAGGTGCAGGAATATGCAAGTTGCTACCACTCCACCCTCAAGGTAACAATAGCCGCATATGCTTTAACCAAGTGATGTTAAATGTTCTTGGAGAAAATGAAGATAGACATCACAGATTACGGATGAATAGGAAAGTAGTTTCACATTAGTGGCGTTGTCTACAACTAGTACAATTTTCAATATTGGTCTGATGAAAAGCCTATCACCTACATGAAACCCCCTCTCCATTCAGAAAAGTAACAGTTTGATGTACAATACCATCTTGGGCAATAATCAGACCTTACTTTTTTGAATATGAACAACGTAATGCAGTGATAGTGAACTCTAAATGCTATGCTGACGAGTTGGTAGCATTTTCTCTGACTGGACTCAATGCCTACAAAGCAAATACGGAAACACTCTTCCAGGAGGACAGTGAAACAAGTATTGGAGCTGCAGTGTCAATGGATTTGCTTACACTCTTATTTCCTGACTGTCTCACCAGCAGAATCGGTGATACTCCATTGCCTCCCTGTTAATCAGTTTTATCAGCTAGGAGATTTTCTTCTCTGGGGTTACCCCAAATCCAAAGTATTCCAGAAGAACCAGAGATTTGAAGGAGCAAATTTTCCATGAAATACACAATTCCATTGGAGATGCAGTGCAATGTCATGCGCAGGTCCAGGCTCTGATAATGTGTATTCAAAAACCGATAACTTTCAAAGTAAACTATCAATTTCCATTCACGTGCAAAGGATTCACGGAAAAAAAACATTATCTCCAATTTGCACAGTTTCTTTCAATCAACCTGTCTAAATGCTTTGCCCTATACCAAAATAATCTTTTCCTTGCAGTTTCACAAATTGCAAATTTTGTCCTTTTTGTAGATAAGAGACAAAAAAGGTACTAGTCCCCCTACTGGAAAGGCAGCTAATGAAACATTTAAAAACGATCAACAAATGCTATATATATATATATATATATATATATATATATATATATATATATATATATATAACAGAGGGAAACATTCCACGTGGAAAAAATATATCTAAAAAGAAAGATGATGAGACTTACCAAACAAAAGCGCTGGCAGGTCGATAGACACACAAACAAACAAAACACAAATATACACACAAAATTCAAGCTTTCGCAACAAACTGTTGCCTCATCAGGAAAGAGGGAAGGAGAGGGAAGGACGAAAGGATGTGGGTTTTAAGGGAGAGGGTAAGGAGTCATTCCAATCCCGGGAGCGGAAAGACTTACCTTAGGGGGAAAAAAGGACAGGTATACACTCGCACACACACACATATCCATCCACAGTGTGTGTGTGCGCGAGTGTATACCTGTCCTTTTTTCCCCCTAAGGTAAGTCTTTCCGCTCCCGGGATTGGAATGACTCCTTACCCTCTCCCTTAAAACCCACATCCTTTCGTCTTTCCCTCTCCTTCCCTCTTTCCTGATGAGGCAACAGTTTGTTGCGAAAGCTTGAATTTTGTGTGTATATTTGTGTTTGTTTGTGTGTCTATCGACCTGCCAGCGCTTTTGTTTGGTAAGTCTCATCATCTTTCTTTATATATATATATACACACACACACACACACACACACACACACACTATATATACACACACACTCCCCTAGCCACCAAGCGGTGTGTGTGGCGGAGGGCACAATTCGCGCTTAAGTCATAATTCCCCCCCCCCCCCCCCCCGCAGATGACACGAGGGAAAAATGACTGACTGAATGCCTCAGTACAAGCTCTAATTTCCCTTGTCTTAGAATGGTGATCATTACGCTATTCGAAAGTTGGTGGTAATAATAATGCTCTACATCCTCGGCGAAGATCGGATTTTAGTGAGCAGCCCCTTCCGTTTAGCGCGCCATCTATCTGCAAGTGTGTCCTGCTTCAAACTTTCTACGAGATTTGTAATGCTCCCGCGATGGTTAAATGTACCAGTCATGAATCTTGCCGCTCTTCTATGGACCTTCTCAATCTTTTCAATCAGACCCAACTGGTAAGAGTCCCATACAGACGAACAGTACTCTAAGACTGGACAAACTAATGTATTGTAAGCAATTTCTTTTGTTGAAGGACTGCATCGCTTCTTGATTCTACCAATAAACCACAATGTAAAGTTCGCCTTGCCCGTTACTTGTGTAATCTGATCATTCCATTTGAGATCATTTCGAATAGTCACACCCAGATATTTGACAGATGTTACTGCTTCCAAAGACTGTTCATTTATCTTGTACTCTTACATTAATGGGAATTTTTGCCTTGTTATACACAGCTTGCTTCAAGCACAATGGATTGTCACTGAATTATAACACTCAGTACACAGTAGCCTACTTCTCACAGAACCCCACCAATTATATAGATATAAAAAAGTTTCTCCAATAATAGAATACAAAAAGCTCATAATCCAAGACAGAAAAGCATGATGTGTCCCCTAAGTTGCTGTGTACCTGGACTTTAAAAAGGCATACTTCTCTGTTGACAAAACATCTCTGTTTCAGTTACTGGAAGTGTCTTGTGTAGGTGATAAAACAAGAAACATAATTCAGCAAGTACCAATGAACAGAAAATCTACAGTAAAATTTTTAGGCCTATGTCAGGTAGGCCTATCTGAAGCTGTGTGTGTGTGTGTGTGTGTGTGTGTGTGTGTGTGTGTGTGTGTGTGTGTGTGAGAACAGGTGTAAGACAAGCAGATTATCTGTCTCCTATTGGGAAATATCGAAGCGTGCGATCCTGCCCGTCTGCTTTGACCCATGACGTCACAAATATGGCGGAAACAAAAACAAACACACACACTTTCCACAAGAAGCCTAATGACACTAACGGGACAAGCGCGGCAAATGGGGTGTTTTGGGTGGTGGGCAAACTAAATATAAACAAATTTAGATGCCTTTTGTAGCTACAGCGTGTAAGTGAAGACAGCCATGCACGAATACCCACCCACCTCCCCAGGGGTCGTAACCCCTGCAACCCATAGAAGATGAAGATGCTTCAGTAGCTGATTAGTGTTTTTTGTCTTTTTAAAAAAAAAATCTGACGGGATAGAACGAACAGATCAGAAAAGTAAATAAAATAAGATAAAGCAGAACTGGAGACAGCCACACTCAAACCAAACTCCGCACCGTCATGGCGTCACACACGAGAACACCCTTACGTCACGGGTCAAAGCTGACGCATGGGATCGGACGCTTCTGTCGACTCTCCTATTGTTTAGCTGTGTTCTTAGAATGTGATCCAAGAGTGGGAAACTTGGAAAGATGAAGTCAATGACCTGGTGCAACTGAGCTATAAAGCAAGACTCTCAGAATTCGGATTTTGCCAACAATCTTTGCATTACTGTCCAGAGGCATAGCAATGACAACAAGAAAAATCACCATTTTGAAAAGAATGGAGAGAAACAGCATGCAAATATCATATGCAAAAATAGAACATATGAGAAATATGAAAGATGCTCCACATTTAATGAACACAGATTATGGAAAAATTTACAGATTAAATAAATTTAAATACCTCAGTAATGTAATATATAGAAATGGCTGTGACAGGGAAGCTTATTAACTCAGAACACTGACAATAGAGATGGCCTTTCAGTAAACTAAAGGATCAACGGAAGCATCCGATTCCACCTGTCTGCTTTGACCCATGACGTAAGGGTGTGTGTGTGACGTCATTACAGTGCGGAGTTTATGAATTGGTTGTGTTTGTAGATATCGTCTTGATGTGTTTGATAGCTCTCTCTCTCTCTGTCAGTATGGATTCTGGAGGTCAACTGCAACTGATGATACCAAAACACCAACGTCTACAGCAAAAAAACTACGAAAATTGGAATATATAGATCAATAGTAAGTACTGATACGAAAAAACCACCACCTACAACAACGAAAACACCACCTCAAAAATTCAAAAGGCAAACATCCCTACGTAAATGAAAACACATTCAATGCACAATAAATACATAAAACATTACAACTCGAGAAAAATAGACCAAAAAGAACAATTACTTACCACCAACAAATTTCTACACTGTAAAGTAGGTCGGCCATCACAAAAAAGGGTCAAGGGAAGTGTCCTATTCCTGTAGATTTTAATTTTTTTATTTGTTCGTCATTTTGTGTTTTGGGATCGTGGTGTGCCTTTTTTACTGTTATACTTAGCTATTCCCCTCCCTAAAATCCCCAATTTCCCGCGGCTGCACCGTTAGTTTGATTGTATTTTTGGAGGGAGATGTTACTGTCTTAGTTATACGTATTTTCTTGTTTGTTGCCGTGTGTATGTAGTAAAACACACACACACACACACACACACACACACACACACACACACACACACACAGGGAACCATCAAACACAAGATGACATCTACAAAAACAACCAATTCATAAACTCCGCACCGTAATGACGTCACACACAACACACTACACCATTACGTCATGGGTCAATAGGAGACTGATGGAATCGGACGCTTCCATATCCGAATATTTCGGATATGGAATAATAATATACGGAAAGGCACTACGACAAGAATATGTCACAGTATGGTGGAGAACATAGCTCTATATGGAAGGAGCCGAGACGTGTCCCAATCACGGAAAGTTACAGACAAAATTAGAACAGTTGAAATGAACCGTATGAGAAAACGTCTACACCTACCTGGGCATAACAGGATACGAAATGAGGAGGTATGGAGCCGAATGGATACACAGTTCTCCATAACAAAAACGTTGGAGAATAGAGGGCTTCTGTGATACTGGCACGTAAAATGTAGGGCCTACGCCTAACCAAAGGTGGCCAAGAAATGTTTTAAAACCCGGAAGAAGGAGAGGAAGGCCAGCGCTACGATGGAAAAAATACATACAGGAAGCAACGGTAGACAGAAATTTAAAACCGGGCGACCGGAGCGAAAGAGGCGTGGGGGAATCGAAAATGATAGTTCCAAGGGAAAACGTTAAAAAAGTAAGTAACTGTATAGCATTTTAATTAAATGAACATGTTAGACTTCTTTTCACGTCCCATATACAAATATCTGTTGAATACGACAAATGTATCGAAAAATAATAAAACATGCACTGACCTGCACCTCTCCGCGAGCTCTTTATGCTCCTCCGGAGTAATCTTTCTACCAATGAGACTATGTTCATTGGGATTTTTCTTCTTGCGTTTCTTTTTTGTAATGGTTACAGTGTTTGGCACCGTCTCCAGTGACAATCGGAATTCTTGAAAGTATCTTGACAAGAAAATTTTCTCCGTTTCAAATGACGCATTTTTCTCGTATAAGAAATCCATGTTACAGAAAATAAATACTATACAGGAAGTTCTGTTTCAAACAAAACTGCACACTATAACATCAAACACGTGACAAAGTTTATCCTATCTGACACCTCCCTTTCACTCTACCAAACTCAAACAACTACAATCAACGAATACAAACACAAACACACCCCCACCTGTTCTGCACTTGCGCTTCTAAAATGAAGATCTTTGGTGAAAGATACAATATACAGACAAACTTCCACGTGCCACTAAAATGACACTACCACTTATATCGTGAAGTCATGTTCCCGTAAGCAACAAAAGTTACGCCACAACAAATGGTGTGACAGTTGATACAATAGTGCCTCCGTGTGCTGCTGGTTCAGCAGTCTCGTGTCAAAACTGTCGTGGTACTGAAAAGATGAGTGAAAGACGTGTTAGGTTAGTATTTTACTAATTTTCTTCAGCAACTATAGCTGTATACATGAAAATAATCAGCAACCAACTGCATAAAAGAAATTTAATTTCTTAACCGGTTTCAGGCAAATAATACGATAGTTCTAACCTTTTGAAGAAGGCCCTAGGTGCCTGAAACTGGCTAAGAAATTAAATTTCTTTTATGTACCTGGTTGCTGATTATTTCAATATATAAGTGTTAGTGTCATATGTGTTGAGAAACAGTTGGAACCATTAAAATTGAACAAAGTTCCAGGGGCCGATGGATTCCATATCAGAGTCTGTACTGAATCAGCAGATGAATTGGCCCCTCCTCCAACTGTAATCGGTCGTAGATTCCTCAAACGAAAAAGTGTATGCTATAGTTGGAACGAAGCACAGGTCACACCCATTTACAAGAAGAGTAGTGGAAGTGATCCACAAAACTATCATCCAATATCCTTGACATCGATTTATTCTTGACTTGAGACACCGGGATGACTTGAGACAAAATGACATACATTTATAGTTCTGCGTTATGCCAGGTTTTAGTTTACATAACCAATATTTTATCCTTTGTTTGGTTTTCACGTAACAACAGCTTTCTGAGTGAGGTAAAGTCATTCTTAAAATAATAATGTTGGCAGCCATGTATCATTTGAAAACAGAATGTAAAATATCGTCTTTGACAATTGTTCCGGAACTTTCTTTGTTTGACTGCATGAAAAATAATTTTCGGTGAGTATCTTCGAAGCTTCGACAAGAATATAAAATAATAAAAGTTGAAGTGTAGACATAACCTTATTCCTACTAAAGATTTTTAATTTTATTCTTGCAGAAAATGCTACATGTTCATGTTAAAAAAAGCTGGTACAAGCAAATTTGCAAGTAGCAACTTAGAAAGTTTGGAAAAGGCTCTTGAAGATGTAAAAATGTGCCGCCTTAGCCTTCGTAAAGCATCTGAGAAATATTCTATAGAAAAGTACAAGCTTTCTCGTGCACTTAACGGGAAACACTAATAAAACTGGTGGACATACTATTCTGTTGTCAACAGAAGAAGATACTCAAGTGAAAACTGTGCTTACAGAAAGTGAATGAGGATTTCCATTTACTGCTTATAACATCAGACTTTTAGTTAAATACTATCGTGACAGGCAAGGGAGAACCATCCCTAGATTCAGGAACAACATGCCTGGTGATGAGTGGGTGCAATCATTCCTAAATCGCCATAGTTATGTGCTGTCTGTGTGGTTAGCAGACAATATATAGAGCTTTCTCGAGCACAAGTTTCTCCAGAAATCATCAACATCTTTTTCGATAATTTGCAAGTTGAACTGCAGAATATTGAGCCAGCATCAGCCATCAACTTTGATGAAACAGATTTATCAGATGATCCAGACAGAAAGCATGTTGTGGTCAAAATGAGTTGCAAGCACCCTGATTTTATTCTCAGTTCTTGAAAAGCCCATATATCCCTCATGTTGGGATCTATAGGAGATGGCACACTTCTTCTTCCATTTGTCATTTACCTATCACTTCATCTCTGGGACACTTGGACATCATGTGGCCCAAAGGGAATACAAAATCTGGGAGGATAGATCAAAAGACATTTGAAGAATGGTTCTGAACAACAGCCTACCCATATTTATAGCAGCAAGATTCACCATAGGTGACAATCTATCGTCTCTCATGTCTCAAAGTGTAATAGCAAAGCCGGCCGATGTGGCCGAGCGGTTCTAGGCGCTTCAGTCTGGAACCGTGTGACTGCTACGGTCGCAGGTTCGAGTCCGGCCTCGGGCATGGATGTGTGTATTGTCCTTTGGTTAGTTAGGTCTAAGTAGTTCTAAGTACTAGGGAACTGATGACCTCAGATGTTGAGTCCCATAGTGCACAGAGCCATTTGAACCATTTTTGTAATAGCAAAATCCAGAGAGGAAGATATAAAATTTATTTGCCTGTAAAGGAATTCTGCCCATCTTTGTCAGCCTCTTCAGCCTTCTTCAGACCATTCAAGTGACACTGTCCTGAGATTTTGATGGAGTGTAAGATGAAAGGAAACAGAGGAGCAGTGCCTAAGGACAGATTCCCATCAATGTTAAAAAAGCTGTTTTCAAGAACTGTAGGCTCAGCAGGAGATGATATAAGCTCAGGACTTGGAAAATGTGGTATCATTCCTATGGATCGCCAGAAGGTACTGGCTCAAATCTCTTCTACGTGTGCCAACAATGGTAACACCAATGGTAACAGATGTTGAGTTGAGGAACAACTGGAGGGGAGTATGATTGACCTTTTGAAGAGGTTGCACAATGGGGACAAAAATAATGGTACTATGCCAAAACAGAAGAGGAGAACTGAACCAGGCGAGAGTGTGTCAAATATTGAGCCTAATGAAGAACAACTGGATTTGACTACTGATGATGGCAGTGCAGAATGTGCTGAACCTGAGCATCCATTAATGAATTATGTTAATGGCAATGACAGTAACCTTTAATTTCCAGAGGTTGTTTAACAGGAACATAATGTTTCCTACGAAAGCATAACTGAAGGAGTTTATCTGCTCATTGAAATGTCTATAGAAGGTGCTCCAAAAAAGTCCAACATCACTAAAAAGTGTTTTGTGGGGAAAGTGGCCACAATTTCTTAGAATACTAGAGGCAACTCAGGGAAATTTGAAGTGAAATTTATGAGTCAATATAAAAACAGTTCAGACACTTTTGTATGGCCCCTGTTGGATGATATGAGTTTCGTGTATCCTCATGAAATAAAGGCCTGCCTATTTATTCCTCAACAACTTGAAAATTTTCATCTACTATTATACTGTAAATTAAATTGTTCATTTGCAGTGCAAATGAATTCTGTGTTTTTAAATTAACATTATTTTAATAAAACATTTTACTGGTAACTTTATGATTATTTTAAAATGTTATTAATGAGTTTTATGACTAAAAATATTTAAAAAAATATATACAGCCTGATTTTATTAAAATGTGAATGTTAAGCTCAGTGCCAGTCATACTATGTGTCTCATGTCACCTCATTGATGTTCTCACATGATACACACATTAAACTTGAAGGTTGTCTCAAGTCACCCCCAGTGATGGGGTGACATGAGACACCTAGTTTTTTTAGTGTTATCTGATAATGAATTATTTTATTCATAGTTTGAACATCAATTCCTAAAGTAAAAGAAGTGACTAAACTTTTAGGGTACAAAAAGCATATTCAATTTAAGTTATACAGGGTGTCCCAGCTATCTTGTCCACCCAAAATATCTCTGGAACAATAACAGCTATTGGAAAATGACTTTCACCGGTATCAATGTAGGACTGGGGCCCATGAATGTACATATTTGGAAACATTCTAAAACGAAAGCATATGTGTTTTTTAACACAAACTTATGATTTTTTAAATGGACCTCCTATATTTTGTCTTCAGCAATCCATAGCACATATACAATGGCGTTGATTGCATCGCAATATTCCCATTACATCCCGAGATATTGAGATGCGAAGTTGACGCTTGAAACACCCGACATGCGCTGCTAGCGTACGCCCTGGTAGGTGGATTGGAGGAGGTGGACCAGTTAGGTGGCCTGCCCGATCTCCGGACCTTACACCGCTGGATTATTTTCTTTGGGGAGCAGTGAAGGATGCTGTTTACCAACATGAATCACTGACTTTTGTGGTCACAATATGTAGATTCACGGAGGGCACTGAAAGGAAAAAGTTGCAGATCAAGACTTTGTGACGACATATAGCAAATCAGTAAAATACAGCACAGTTTATTTAGAGCATTTCCATGAAGTTCAGTTTGACCGAATGTCAACAAGCACCAAATTTGTCATAAATGATTGTAATGTTTCATTGTGTGATACCTGTTTATGTAAAAGAATTTGATGTAAGACTTGTTGTCCTTTAATGTTGGCAGCTGATGTCAGAACTGCTGTTTATGAATTGTACATTATATGTAACTGTTTACATCTGAGATAAGCCAGTGAATGGATGTTGTGATTAGTACAAATTATTCATTCAAAATTTTGAACATACTGATCCCTTTTTGTGCAGATATAACCTCTCTGAGTGCATGGGCTCAATAATGTGTATGTGTGACTCTACCTGTGCTCGATTCATGAGTACATGTTTACCTTCCCTGACCAAATGGGGCAAATGGCACAAGCTGACTTAAGCAGAGCAATCATACCACACTATGACAGTAATATGCTAGAGCAAGTGTGGACAATGTCTCTGCTCATGGGTTGGATAATGAAGGGGTTCCTTTTCTATAAAATGATTAATTTTCCAAATTATGAGTCTTGTAAAGTCTCAAAAAAAAGACCTATTCCAAAGGTGATAAAAATGGGAAGTGCAACTATTCTTATTTGTAAGTGAAACCGTTGTAAATTCTGATTACGTTTCCCTTAAATAAATTGTTGTCATTGGCTTTAACATAAAGAATAAAAACGAGCTCCACACCAAAAAGTAATTGTTGGTTTACAGTACACTTGGTGTCAAATAATAACATATGTAATTAATGTTTGTAAAAACGAATTATTTAGTAAAAAGTTAATTGGGCTCTGAATTAAGATGCAGGCTTGATTTCTCTGAATAATAAAACAACTAATGATAGAGCATTTACAGAACTTGATCATTACATCACCAAGCACGATTTTAAAAGCCAGGAATAACTGCATTACTTGAGTAAAACATGAGAACTGATATGGTTATGGTTTTACGAAATAAAGCATGTAATTACTACTTGCAAAACGCTTCAACTTACACAACTTACATTCTTATCATGTTGATGCCAGAACAAGAAGAAAAATCAATCTGATGTAGTATTTTTCACAGGTAGAACAATTACAATTATTGGTGTACAAAGACTGGTATAAGATCAGTGGTTTACAGATATTAAATTTTCCAAGACATTGTCTTTTCATAAGTAAAACCAAAAAATAGATTTTTGCTGTTCATGCAATGGAACTGACATAATTTGACATACATTTTAAGTAAAATAATATCAGCAATTGTTATATGGCGGTCCACAAGCAGGAATATCACTTGAAATTATTACTATCATGTCCCTTATAGACCATTCAGTCAGGCACAGAAGTTCACACTTATGTCTTTATCAAAATCTGTGTTATACAACCCACTTGAATAGTGAAGACAGTGTTCATTAGTGTAACTTGGCTTCCATCATTCTACTACATGTTGTTCACTTTAGTTGTTACCAAAAACTTTAGAAAGATGCAGTGATTGATCACATAGTGTTCATATTGAGAGAATTCTTTGATTGAACAATATTGATTGTTGTTGAAATGTGAGTTTGCAGAACAAACATTATTATTAGGGTCTTTATGTGGCAGGGCATTCACATCACTAATTAGTTACAGATTGAGTCAAATCTAAACTAGGTAATTAAAAATTATAGCATATTGTGAAAATCTGGATTACTGCATCAGTGCTCAGGGTCATATTTAAGATGTCTGCTACTCTGTTCAGGCAAGCTAAAAACGAGGACAGGTCCTTCAAACTTAAACATCATTCATGACTGTTAACTAATTTGTATCAATAGGTACATACCATGTAAAGCTCGGAATTTCTTTCATGTGTAACTGATAATGAGTTGAAGGTCCATGAATACCAGTATAAGTATTTGTCTCTTAAATAAAGTTAATCTGCCTCAAACAAGATTAGTAAAATTAGAGATATTCTGGCGAATATAGCATTCAACAAATTTTAAATTTTATCCATGTGCAGTAAGCATAGACTTGTGTTCAACATGTTTTCTACATCTACATCTACATCCATACTGCGCAAGCCACCTGACGGTGTGTGGCGGAGGGTACCTTGAGTACCTCTATTGGTTCTCCCTTCTATTCCAGTCTCATATTGTTCGTGGAAATAAAGATTGTCGGTATGCCTCTGTGTGGGCTCTAATCTCTCTGATTTTATCCTCATGGTCTCTTTGCTAGATAAACGTAGGAGGGAGCAATATACTGCTAGGCTCTTCGCTGAAGGTATGTTCTCGAAACTTCAACAAAAGCCCGTACCGAGCTACTGAGCGTCTCTCCTGCAGAGTCTTCCACTGGAGTTTATCTATCATCTCTGTAACGCTTTCGCGATTACTAAATGATTCTGTAACGAAGCGCGCTGCTCTCTGTTGGATCTTCTCTATCTCTTCTATCAACCCTATCTGGTACGGATCCCACACTGGTGAGCAATACTCAAGCAGTGGGCGAACACGTGTACTGTAACCTATATCCTTTGTTTTCGGATTTCATTTCCTTAGTATTCTTCCAATGAATCTCAGTCTGGCATCTGCTTTACCAACTATCAACTTTATATGATCATTACATTTTAAATGACTCCTAATTCCTACTCCCAGATAGTTCATGGAATTAACTGCTTCCAGTTGCTGACCTGCTATATTGTAGCTAAATGATAAAGGATCTTTCTTTCTATGTATTTGCAACACATTATACTTGTCTACATTGAGATTCAATTGCCATTTCCTGCACCATGCGTCAATTCGTTGCAGATCCTCCTGCATTTCAGTGCAATTTTCCATTGTTACAACCTCTCGATATACTACAGCATCATCCGCATAAAGACTCAGTGAACTTCCGATGTTATCCACTAGGTCATTTATGTATATTGTGAATAGCAACAATCCTATGACACTCCCCTGCAGCACACCTGAAATCACTCTTACTTCGGAAGAATTCTCTCCATTGAGAATGACATGCTGCATTCTGTTATTTAGGAACTCTTCAATCCAGTCACACTACTGGTCTGATAGTCCATATGCTCTTACATCTTATCTGAGAATAAATAATTGTAGTCTGTAGAATTTGTTAGAGCATAAACCTTTTTACAAAAATAATACACTTATACATCATATGAAAGGAAAAAAATTCTCTTCAGTCATAGAATAGATGAGTTTATGATTTACAAGAATCATGCGGACTTGTTAATACGTGGAAAAGAGAACAAACTGCTTTGAGAAGCTAAGACATCTGAATAGTTGATGCCAACATAAGATCTTTTGTTTCATCTTTTGTTTCTAAGAAAACATGAACTGGACACTGGGTAGGAAGGAAATGACAGACATCAGTGGCAGCACTCATTGTAGAATGGAGGGACCCAGACAGCCAGGTTGATGATGTGTTAGGTGATCACAGGACTCACAACAGGTTGGTTTCATTTTAAGGAGATGTCATGCAGGTCATCAGTTTTGAATAATATTAAACAGTTGTATGTTGGTTTCAGTAACATATAGCATAAGACTTACATTAAGTCGTTCTGAAAAAAAAACTAACAACACATAACTCAAATTTTCATAAATACATACACAAATTGTAAATTAATTGAGTACATTAAATAGATCAGTGGTTTTGTTGTGGATCCACTTTTCTTTTCTTTTAAGATTGCAGGTAAGTTTATCATTCACTGAGCCATACATTTTTAGTATATTGATTCAAATTATTATCTGTTATTCGTGACCTGTAATAAATTTTAAAGGCAAGTTATAAATGTTGATGTCCATTATATGCTCTGGATGACTGACTTTACAGAACTAAGTATAACTGTGGAACTGTACGGTTTAAGTTAATAATGGTCAACATCCATTGTTCCAGGTACAGTACTGTTGCTTATAATGATTTCAGATATAGTGGCTGTTTACTGTTCACTCACAGCGACCTTGTGCATGCTTGCTGATGAAAACTGTTCATACAACTCGTCTGGAGTTGCATCTCTCTCTGGATCACGAATGTGAACAAACATGAATAAGGTGAGTGAAAAATCAAGTTTTTTTTTAAATTTATACTCAAACATGTCGTCCATGTCAACAGTTGCTAGCATCACTTGGAGGAATATCTTAACCATTCACTTTACAGAACTTAAACAAGCACTTCTATGTAGAGTTCATAGCAGCATGATGTAACATTTCTCATTTTATGTGAACAGACTTTTAACTTTGTCCCCATGGATAATAGGTTTTTATTAGACAAAGTGCAAAAAAACATTTACATTGTATTTACACATTTCATAGGAGTCACTAACTTTAAACCACAAAGACCACACAAATTTATGAGTTTTTTGGCCTTATGTGGACATTTACAAAATCACAAATATATTAGGTTTACTGAAGGATTAGGATATCACTGTTTATTTTCAAAAGAATAATTCTGTGCATATACTATACATATTCCAGCATGCTGGAAGTAGAATTCATTTAGCACGAAAAGAAAAACCAGCTGTAAGCTCCAAAAACTATTCAAATAAACATTTATTAGCTACAGACTAGTGTCAGTTCCACAGTAGATTGTTCAGAGCCCATAAAGGTCTAATATTACTATCCCTAGGTCTATGGACATCCACAGACATGAACTTGGAAATTATTTCCACACTGTAATCTTAAATTATCATACATAGATACACATATACAAACATGAAGAACATTTATGTACGTAGTTATTGTACATAACCCTTGTACATTCCTTTGGCCCCAGTTATATTCATGATGACAGGAGACATATTCCTTTCACTGTGTGCCAATGGCATCTCATAGAGGACAAATATTATAGCATGTACAGTATATATGGCTAGTTTCTTACCTGGACTACACTGGCATCTGTGTGCGTATCAGTTACTATCTTACTGAAAATATGTTTGACTCTGAATACCATAAGAAAATTCATGTAGTAGAATATACTGTCCTTTGTTTTAATGATCATTTATGCTTTTCTAAGTGACCACATGAATATGCTGTTAATCTTACTGTGTCTTGATAGGACTATTAATCTTCATAGCTCAATGAACTAGTGATAATTATCGACATACATAGATACAGTTGTTAATAGCACTGTAGGTAGTCTTCAATAGGACAGTATTGTTCATACTTGAAATCTAAAAAGAATTTCATTTTATTCAATGTGCTTATTCACTACCACACACTAACACACACACGCACACACACACACAGACACAGATATATATATATATATATATATATATATATATATATATATATATATATATATATATATATATATACAGGGTGTTATAAAAACGTATGGCCAAACTTTCAGGAAACATTCCTCACACACAAAGAAAGAAAATATGTTATGTGGGCATGTGTCCGGAAATGCTTACTTTCCATGTTAGCACTTATAGCACTCCGTCTTCAGGCCGCAAGCGGCCCATCGGGACCATTCAGCCGCCGTATCATCCTCAGGTGAGGATGCGGATAGGAGGGGCGTGTGGTCAGCATACCGCTCTTCCGGTCGTTATGATGGTTTTCTTTGACCGGAGCCGCCACTATTCGGTCGAGTAGCTCCTCAATTGGCATCACGAGGCTGAGTGCACCCCGAAAAACGGCAACAGCGCATGGCGGCAGGATGGTCACCCATCCAAGTGCCGGCCACGCCAGACAGCGCTTAACTTCGGTGATCTCACGGGAACCGGTGTATCCACTGTGGAAAGGTCGTTGCCTACTTTCCATGTTAGAGCTCATTTTATTACTTCTCTTCAAATCACATTAATCATGGAATGGAAACACACAGCAACAGAACATACCAGTGTGACTTCAAACACTTTGTCACAGGAAATGTTTAAAATGTTCTCCGTTAGCAAGGATACATGCATCCACCCTCCGTCACATGGAATCCCTGATGCGCTGATGCAGCCCTGGAGGATGGCGTATTGTATCACAGCTGTCCACAATACGAGCAGGAAGAGTCTCTACATTTGGTACTAGGGTTGCGTAGACAAGAGCTTTCAAATGCCTCCATAAATGAAAGTCAAGAGGGTTGAGGTCAGGGGAGCGTGGAGGCCATGGAATTGGTCCACCTCTACCAATCCATCGGTCACCGAATCTGTTGATGAGAAACGTACGAACACTTCGACTGAAATGTGCAGGAGCTCTATCGTGCATGAACCACATGTTGTGTCGTACTTGTAAAGGCACATGTTCTAGCAGCACAGGTAGAGTATCCCATATGAAATCATGATAACGTGCTCCATTGAGCGTAGGTGGAAGAACATGGGGCCCAATCAAGACAGCACCAACAATGCCTACCCAAACGTTCACAGGAAGTCTGTGTTGATGACGTGATTGCACAATTGCGTGTGGATTCTCGTCAGCCCACACATGTTGATTGTGAAAATTTACAATTTGATCACGTTGGAATAAAGCCTCATCCATAAAGAGAACATTTGCTCTGAAATGAGGATTGACACATTGTTGGATGAACCATTCGCAGAAGTGTGCCCGTGGAGGCCAATCAGCTGCTGATAGTGCCTGCACACGCTGTGCATGGTACGGAAACAACTGGTTCTCCCGTAGCACTCTCCATACAGTGACGTGGTCAACGTTACCTTGTAAGGCAGCAACTTCTCTGACGCTGACATTAGGGTTATCGTCAACTGCACGAAGAATTGCTTCGTCCATTGCAGGTGTCCTTGTCGTTCTAGGTCTTCCCCAGTCGCGAGTCATAGGCTGGAATGTTCCGTGCTCCCTAAGACGCCGATCAATTGCTTCGAACGTCTTCCTGTCGGGACACCTTCGTTCTGGAAATCTGTCTCGATACAAACGTACCGCGCCACGGCTATTGCCCCGTGCTAATCCATACATCAAATGGGCATCTGACAACTCCACATTTGTAAACATTGCACTGACTGCAAAACCACGTTCGTGATGAACACTAATCTGTTGATGCTACGTATGATGTGCTTGATGCTAGTACTGTAGAGCAATGAGTCACATGTCAACACAAGCACCGAAGTCAACATTACCTTCCTTGAATTGGGCCAACTGGTGGTGAGTCAAGGAAGTACAGTACATACTGATGAAACTAAAATGAGCTCTAACATGGAAATTAAGCGTTTCCGGACACATGTCCACATAACAAATTTTCTTTATTTGTGTGTGAGGAATGTTTCCTGAAAGTTTGGCCGCACCTTTCCTTTTTGTAACACCCTGTATATATATACAGGGTGTTTCAAAAATGACCGGTATATTTGAAACGGCAATAAAAACTAAACGAGCAGCGATAGAAATACACCGTTTGTTGCAATATGTTTGGGACAACAGTACATTTTCAGGCAGACAAACTTTCGAAATTACAGTAGTTACAATTTTCAACAACAGATGGCGCTGCAAGTGATGTGAAAGATATAGAAGACAACGCAGTCTGTGGGTGCGCCATTCTGTACGTCGTCTTTCTGCTGTAAGCGTGTGCTGTTCACAACGTGCAAGTGTGCTGTAGACAACATGGTTTATTCCTTAGAACAGAGGATTTTTCTGGTGTTGGAATTCCACCGCCTAGAACACAGTGTTGTTGCAACAAGACGAAGTTTTCAACGGAGGTTTAATGTAACCAAAGGACCGAAAAGCGATACAATAAAGGATCTGTTTGAAAAATTTCAACGGACTGGGAACATGACGGATGAACGTGCTGGAAAGGTAGGGCGACCGCGTACGGCAACCACAGATGGCAACGCGCAGCTAGTGCAGCAGGTGATCCAACAGCGGCCTTGGGTTTCCGTTCGCCGTGTTGCAGCTGCGGTCCAAATGACGCCAACGTCCACGTATCGTCTCATCCGCCAGAGTTTACACCTCTATCCATACAAAATTCAAACGCGGCAACCCCTCAGCGCCGCTACCATTGCTGCACGAGAGACATTCGCTAACAATATAGTGCACAGGATTGATGACGGCGATATGCATGTGGGCAGCATTTGGTTTACTGACGAAGCTTATTTTTACCTGGACGGCTTCGTCAATAAACAGAACTGGCGCATATGGGGAACCGAAAAGCCCCATGTTGCAGTCCCATCGTCCCTGCATCCTCAAAAAGTACTGGTCTGGGCCGCCATTTCTTCCAAAGGAATCATTGGCCCATTTTTCAGATCCGAAACGATTACTGCATCACGCTATCTGGACATTCTTCGTGAATTTGTGGCGGTACAAACTGCCTTAGACGACACTGCGAACACCTCGTGGTTTATGCAAGATGGTGCCCGGCCACATCGCACGGCCGACGTCTTTAATTTCCTGAATGAATATTTCGATGATCGTGTGATTGCTTTGGGCTATCCGAAACATACAGGAGGCGGCGTGGATTGGCCTCCCTATTCGCCAGACATGAACCCCTGTGACTTCTTTCTGTGGGGACACTTGAAAGACCAGGTGTACCGCCAGAATCCAGAAACAATTGAACAGCTGAAGCAGTACATCTCATCTGCATGTGAAGCCATTCCGCCAGACACGTTGTCAAAGGTTTCGGGTAATTTCATTCAGAGACTACGCCATATTATTGCTATGCATGGTGGATATGTGGAAAATATCGTACTATAGAGAGTCCCAGACCGCAGCGCCATCTGTTGTTGAAAATTGCAACTACTGTAATTTCGAAAGTTTGTCTGCCTGAAAATGTACTGTTGTCCCAAGCATATTGCAACAAACGGTGTATTTCTATCGCTGCTCGTTTAGTTTTTTTTGCCGTTTCAAATATACCGGTCATTTTTGAAACACCCTGTATATATATATATATATATATATATATATATATATATATATATATATATATATATATATATACTCCTGGAAATTGAAATAAGAACACCGTGAATTCATTGTCCCAGGAAGGGGAAACTTTATTGACACATTCCTGGGGTCAGATACATCACATGATCACACTGACAGAACCACAGGCACATAGACACAGGCAACAGAGCATGCACAATGTCGGCACTAGTACAGTGTATATCCACCTTTCGCAGCAATGCAGGCTGCTATTCTCCCATGGAGACGATCGTAAAGATGCTGGATGTAGTCCTGTGGAACGGCTTGCCATGCCATTTTCACCTGGCGCCTCAGTTGGACCAGCGTTCGTGCTGGACGTGCAGACCGCGTGAGACGACGCTTCATCCAGTCCCAAACATGCTCAATGGGGGACAGATCCGGAGATCTTGCTGGCCAGGGTAGTTGACTTACACCTTCTAGAGCACGTTGGGTGGCACGGGATACATGCGGACGTGCATTGTCCTGTTGGAACAGCAAGTTCCCTTGCCGGTCTAGGAATGGTAGAACGATGGGTTCGATGACGGTTTGGATGTACCGCTCGACGATCACCAGTGGTGTACGGCCAGTGTAGGAGATCGCTCCCCACACCATGATGCCGGGTGTTGGCCCTGTGTGCCTCGGTCGTATGCAGTCCTGATTGTGGCGCTCACCTGCACGGCGCCAAACACGCATACGACCATCATTGGCACCAAGGCAGAAGCGACTCTCATCGCTGAAGACGACACGTCTCCATTCGTCCCTCCATTCTCGCCTGTCGCGACACCACTGGAGGCGGGCTGCACGATGTTGGGGCGTGAGCGGAAGACGGCCTAATGGTGTGCGGGACCGTAACCCAGCTTCATGGAGACGGTTGCGAATGGTCCTCGCCGATACCCCAGGAGCAACAGTGTCCCTAATTTGCTGGGAAGTGGCGGTGCGGTCCCCTACGGCACTGCGTAGGATCCTACGGTCTTGGCGTGCATCCGTGCGTCGCTGCGGTCCGGTCCCAGGTCGACGGGCACGTGCACCTTCCACCGACCACTGGCGACAACATCGATGTACTGTGGAGACCTCACGCCCCACGTGTTGAGCAATTCGGCGGTATGTCCACCCGGCCTCCCGCATGCCCACTATACGCCCTCGCTCAAAGTCCGTCAACTGCACATACGGTTCACGTCCACGCTGTCGCGGCATGCTACCAGTGTTAAAGACTGCGATGGAGCTCCGTATGCCACGGCAAACTGGCTGACACTGACGGCGGCGGTGCACAAATGCTGCGCAGCTAGCGCCATTCGACGGCCAACACCGCGGTTCCTAGTGTGTCCACTGTGCCGTGCGTGTGATCATTGCTTGTACAGCCCTCTCGCAGTGTCCGGAGCAAGTATGGTGGGTCTGACACACCGGTGTCAATGTGTTCTTTTTTCCATTTCCAGGAGTGTATATGGAGAGGATTAGCTAATTACTCACACTGTTCCACAGCTTAATTATTTAGTGTGTAACAGTCATTCAGTTGAAAAAAGACAGTTTCTGTTTGTGAGCATTCTTTGAACTACATCCTGGATAACTACAGATACCGAAATGACATCCTAAATAACTATAAAATGTACATATATTATACACACAGTGTGTACGTGAGTACTGTTTACATTAAAATATTACTGCAGCTTGATTGTATACCTGTACTTCTTTGTGTAAATCGCATAATTAGATTTTCGCCAATGACCATAAAGCAACTAACTTATTTATAATTCATAACTTCTGCATATTTACACAAACCTGTGTGTGTAGAAAACTTAATATATTCTTACATATTTCTTTAGGTCCTGGAGAGGGTATAACTCCTTAACCTTGGCTAACTCAGGGCAGGCTAACAGGAACCTCCCTTCATAAGGTATCCTAATCAATTTATGTGGACCTGAATACATTAGCTGCCATTCTCAGTTATTCCCAGTTAAAAGGGATGGCTTCGGGTGTATCCTCTAATATATTTTATCCTGCTGAGGGAATTCTTCGGCATATATTAGCTTTCTGTCACGGTATGCTTTCCCTAGATGGGCATTTTCGGTCAATGTAATGAGTGTTTATCTTATTTTCTCTTCCCAGGAGCTCTCCTTCCTTGAGATTTGGGGAAATAGGTCATTCCACTAATTCCTTTCTGATTTTCCAAGTATTAACTTATCTGGTGGGTATTGTGTACAGGTTTATGGCAAGTTATTGAATATTTGTTCGAAAGGCTCAAGGTACTCAATTCAGTGTGTTTCCTGATCGGCAGCATAAGTACAGATGAATCAATTACATTCTCTAAGAGTTCTTCTTATGTGGTTTGCCTCTGGATGAAATCTTGAAATTAAAGTCCACTTAACTTGTTGTTAATCATTTCCTAGTACAGTTAGAAACACCCAGGGTGCGATTTGTGCTTTTACCAGTGGGGGGGATGTCTTAGGGGGTTAGTAGAATTATATATGTTACTAGCTTGGAATGTGGCCTTAAGCATGGTTAAACAGCTATTTATAAATAGATGTTAATGCCGAAACTCACTATTGACGCGTATGCACTATCAGAAAAGCCATCCCTTGTTATATCTTTAAAAGTACATTATAAGTAAAGCTTATTTACAAAATCATCTACATAGGGTACAGATATACGAGGGGAATTAATAAAGTAGAGGTACATTTGTGAAGAGTTGTACTTATTCTGATGATAGAAAGCTGAAACATATTAATAGTATTAATAGTAAGACTTATTAAAAACTTTCAGTGTTCGGCTTCACAAATTTAAATTATATGTAAAGTTTTACTCCAGTGCGAGGGAAATAAACATCCCAGGTAGGGATGCATAAACTAAAACCAGAGAAGGGAATAGTCTGATGCAGAGGGGGGAAATTCCCCCCATCCCCCCCTGCAAATCGCACACTGATAGTAATGCATGAGGCTTACCAATCCTTGCCATATAGCCATTTGCTATTCTTTTAATAATAAGTACTGCTGTGGTTGCTTTCATTGCCTACAACCTGATCTATTTACAAACGAATCGTATGATGTGATCAAATATTGTACTCTACCCTGAGCTTTAGGCAGGGGACCAGAGATTTCAGTCAACACGATTTGTAGCAGTTTAGTTGGTAATATTCAGTGTAGTTCTGTTTGGCATCACTTGTTCATTGATTTAGTCTTCTGAGAGATGATGTAAGTTCTTAAAAGCTATTGGACTCATCTACATATGTTTGGAAACCAGCAATAAAGGTTCCTTTCCTTTGAACTCTTCCATCACCAAAGTGCCCTCATAAACAATGAGTATACCAGATTTGACTAGCTTGACAAGCTGTGGGAATGCACACACACACACACACACACACACACACACACACACACACACACACACACACACACACTTCAAGATTCAGACTGTGCATTCATCTATAGTATAATAAATTATTTTTGATTCCATAGCGTTGTGACAGTGTTACCAGTAGGATTTTGTAGTAGTAACTCTTTGACCTTTTTCCACCTATGTTCATCATCCTGGACAGTCTACATATTCTATATAATATTGGCTGTAAGTGTTGTCCTTTATAAACGAGATTTTGTTGCCTGAAGTTTGTTCAGTAAATTATGATTATTCTGGAAACCCTTGGGAGAGGCGGGATGAGGCATCTGCCATCACATTACCTCTTCCACTAACACGAATTACTTCAAAGTTACAGTACCGCGAAAATAAAGACCAACAAGCTAGGTAGACATGCAAGAGTTTACAGTATAAAAGAAAACTCAGTGGCCGATGATCAGAAAAAAACGTTGATTCTATTACAATAATTATAATAATAAAAATTTTGAAATGCCCATAAAATGGCTTAATTCTCTAATTCAATGGTAGGATATGCTCTTCACACTCAGAAAGGATGCATCTAGCAAATCCTATAATGTAAATGTTAGGTTTGCCCTCTTATTCATTGATTTGGAATAAGAAAACTTACAGCCCTTAGACATACAAAGAGGGTGCAACAGTTGAGAATTCACCAAAGCTTGCTTAATAGAATCAAAAACTATTTGACAGTCTTTCGACCAAAAGCATTGTTTACTTTTTTCAATAAATATAGGAGTGGTTCGCTATTCATAATTGAATGGGCACAAAATACCTAAAAATGAGGCTAAACCTAAGAATGGTTTGAATTGTTTCTCCATTTTAGGCACAGAAAATTTTTTATTTCACTGGTTTTCTCACCAACTGATATTATTCCCACAGGTGAATATTCGTGTCTAAGAAATTTGATTTTATCCTTAGCAAATTTCGATTGTTGAGGATTTGCAGTAAATCCAGTCTCTAAAAAGTTCTCTAATACTCTTTATATTAAATTAATGTGTTCCTTCTAGATTGGTGTTGTGATGAGTAAATCATTGATATACAGGGTTAGCTTATCTAACAGTTCAGGCCGTAGCACACTCTCTAGGGTAGTAAGATAGCTGAACTAATACTTAAGCCAAAGGGCACAAAACAAAATTGCTGAGACCTACCTGAAATTTTAAACGTAGTATATTTATGAGATTCCTCTGTTAAGAGCACCTGCCAACAGGAGGGTCTCAGATCAACACTTGTCAAAAATATTACACCATGAAATTTTTGCATTTGTTCATCCAGGTTCTCAGGCCTAATATAGATAGGAACATAATTTGATTAATCAGTCTAGGATCAAGCACAAGGAGAATGCTACCACCAGGTTTAGCCATGGCTAATAGTGGACTACAACAAGATGATAACAAAGGCTCAATGAACTTTTTTTAGTAACAGACGCTCGCTTGGACCACAGGATGACAGTACAGTACTCTTAAGCTCGAATGATGCCTGGTGTGTGTCATAAGCTGTCTACATCATGCCAAGCAGTCCATGTCATGTGGCTGGCAGTAATTCACGTGAATGCCCCGCCAATCTGTTGCTGGCTCGAAGACACACCCTGCAACATGCATTGCAGCCGCCACCATGAAACCAAATTAAGAAGATGGCGTACTAACGCCAGCCTAGTCTGTTTCTCTCAGTGTATTCGAAGTCTTACTAGTTAGCCTCTGTTGTTACTGTATATGATGAACCTGCCTGCCTCATGAAACTGTTTGACTATATTTGGACTTGCTGAACTCACATTAAGTAAACCAGAGTTACATACATAGACTTAAGGGGAAAAAATCGCAACACCAAGAAGGAGTTGTATGACATAAATGAAAGTTGGTAGGCATGTTCCTAAATCTGAAAGATGATGTCTGTTCCAGTTTCTTGCCAGTCTTATAAGAGTGGCGCTGTTAGTACCACTATGAGGACGCAAATCAGGTTTGCTATAAATATACGCTGTAACAGTTGTGAGCGTTAGTTACATTTGAAATTGGACATAGTGAGTTGATATTAGTCATGATTCCTTTAAGGTGACAAAGATGCCAGTACCAACACCTCACTGAGTTTGAATGAGGCCATGTAGTATGGCTACAAGAAGCTGGATCTTGCTTCTGCGATATTACAGAAAGACTTGGCAGGAATGTAGCCCTGTACATGACTGCTGGCAGCAGTGGTCACGAGAATGTACAGCTGCAGATTAGATTAGATTAGTTTTTCGTTCCGTAGATCCGTACTGAGGAGATCCTCGTGGATGTGGAACACGTCACTTTTTTTTTAAGCTGAAATAACAAAACTAATAGTATGAGTATATACAATACATCGTTTGTTTCTATTAAAAAATTGTCAATGGAGTAGAAGGAGTTGGCCTCTAGTAAGTCTTTCAGGCTTCTTTTAAACTGATCTTTATTTGCAACTAAATTTTTTATGTTTGCTGGAAAATTATTGAAGATGAGTGTTCCTGAGTAGTGGACCCCTATAGAACTAAAGTAAGTGCTTTTAAGTCCTTTTGCAGATCATTTTTGTTCCTGGTATTGTATGTATGAACTGAGCTGTTTGTCGGAAAAAGAGATATATTATTTAGGACAAATTTCATTAAGGAGTAAATATACTGAGAGGCAGCAGTTAGTATACCCAGTTCTTTGAAGAGGTTTCTACAGGATGTCCGTGAATTTACTCCACAAATAATACGTATTACACGCTTTTGGACTCTGAAAACTTTTGTTTGACTTGAAGAGTTACCCCAAAATATTATACCATATGACATTATGGAATGAAGGTAGGTAAAGTATGCAAGCTTTTTCATTTTTATGTCGCCTATGTCTGTTAACACTCGAATTGCAAATACAGATTTGTTAAGGCGTTTCTGCAGTTCTGTGGTGTGCTCCTCCCAACTGAATTTATTATCAAGTTGTAATCCCAGGAATTTAAGACTGTCAACCTCTTCTATCTGCTCTTCTTCATACTTTACGCATATGCTGGGTGGAAACCTCTTACAAGTTCTGAATTGCATATAGTGAGTCTTTTCGAAGTTTAATGTCAGTGAGTTGGCTTTAAACCATTTATTAATATCCATGAAAATATCATTAGCAGATCTTTCTAAAACTACACTCGACATACTATTTATTGCAATACTTGTGTCATCTGCAAACGAAACGAAGACTGGGCTCTGTATGGCGACATGGCACTGCTAAGAGAGAAGTCTATTGTGTTCGCCATATGGCTCTGGTGCATTGTACTTAATCTGCAGCATCATTATGAGTAGCAGCTGGCATGATAATGACGCAGCAAACTGTTACAAATCGGTTACTTCAAGAACAGCTCCGGTTCAGACATCCTAGAGTGTGCATTCCACTGACTCCAAACCACCGCCATTTGCGACTTTAGTGGTGTCAAGAGAGAGCTCATTGGAGGGCAGTGTAGAAATATGTCCTGCCTCGGCGCCTATGATGGCTGTATTTTGATTAGGAGGCCAACTGAAGACCTGCAACCAACTTTTCTGCATGCTAGACACACTGGACCAATACCTGGAGTTATGATCTGGGGTGCGATTTCGTGTGGCAGAAGGAGCGCTCTCCTCGTCATCCGACGCACCCTGACTCCAAAATTGGGCGTTAGTCTGGTGATTCGACCTGTTGTGCAACCATTTATGAACAGCACTACAAGGGGTGTTTTCCAACAGGGTGACGCTCGCTCACAAACTGCTGTTGTAACCCAACATCCTCTTCAAAGTGTCGACATGTCGCCTTGGCCTGTTCACTCACCATATCTATTTCCAAACGAGCACTCTTGGGACACCATCGAATGACATCTCCAGCGTCATACACAAACAGCGTTGAACGTTCCAGTATCGATCGACCAAGTGCCACAGGCTTGGAACTCCGCCCCACAAACTGACATCTGGCACCTGGACAACAAAATGCATGCTCGTTTGCATGCTTGCGTCCAACATTCTGGCGGTTACAACGGTTATTAATGTACCGGCATTTCACATTTGCAATGGCTTATCTTGCACTTACCTTAACCTGTCATCTTGTGATGTTAATCACTTAAATATGTTACCTAGATAAATGTATTCGCAAAATTTAATTACTCTACATTAATTATTTTTTTGGTGTTGTGATTTTTTCCATCATTTTATTACATGTACTTGTCGTTATTTTTGCTCTCTGTCTCAGCACACAACTTCCCCTCGGTATTTATCGCTGGGCTGACCCAAGTACTGGTGACGAGGCTGTTCCCACTGGTGTTCCAGGTCCAGGCTGGTTCTGACTCTCGCCATACAACCACCTGGCGACAATATTTGTGTATCTTTCTTGCAGAATTGTCGTTCTTCACCGTGCTTGCCTTGCTTTGCATTTGTCTGATTGTGGTTCAGAACACCGGCCCTGCAATTAACTGACCTTAGCGCTTTTCAGAGGCTAACATTCTAATTAGTTTTCTTTTTTTTCACAAGTTGTGCATACTTGTTGTGAAACAGCTGAATGGGTTGAAAATAAATAAATCGCCAGGTTCTGATGGGATTCCAATTCGGTTTTACGGAGAATGCATTGGCTCCTTACTTAGCTTGCATTTATCGCGAATCTCTTGCCCTACGTAAAGTCCCGAGCGACTGGAAAAAAAGCGCAGGTGACGCCTGTATATAAGAAGGGTAGAAGGACGGATCCTCAAAATTACAGACCAATATCCTTAACATCGGTTTGTTGCAGGATTCTCGAACATATTCTCAATTCGAATATAATGAATTTCCTTGAGACAGAGAAGTTGCTGTCCATGCATCAGCACGGCTATAGAAAGCATCGCTCCTGCGAAACGCAACTCGCCCTTTTTTCACATGATATCTTGCGAACCATGGATGAAGGGTATCAGACGGATGCCGTATTCCTTGACTTCCGGAAAGCGTTTGACTCGGTGCCCCACTGCAGACTCCTAACTAAGGTACGAGCATATGGGATTGGTTCCCAATTATGTGAGTGGCTCGAAGACTTCTTAAGTAATAGAACCCAGTACGTTGTCCTCGATGGTGAGTGTTCATCGGGGGTGAGGGAATCATCTGGAGTGCCCCAGGGAAGTGTGGTAGGTCCGCTGTTGTTTTCTGTCTACATAAATGATCTTTTGGATACGGTGGATAGCAATGTGCGGCTGTTTGCTGATGATGCTGTGGTGTACGGGAAGGTGTCGTCGTTGAGTGACTGTAGGAGGATACAACATGACTTGGACAGGATTTGTGGTTGGTGTAAAGAATGGCAGCTAACTCTAAATATAGATAAATGTAAATTAATGCAGATGAATAGGAAAAAGAATCCTGTAATGTTTGAATACTCCATTAGTAGTGTAGCGCTTGACACAGTCACGTCGATTAAATATTTGGGCGTAATAATGCAGAGCGATATGAAGTGGGAAAAGCATTTAATGGTAGTTGTGGGGAAGGCGGATAGTCGTCTTCGGCTCATAGGTAGACTTTTGGGAAGATGTGGTTCATCTGTAAAGGAGGCCGCTTATAAAACACTAATACGACCTATTCTTGAGTACTGCTCGAGCGTTTGGGATCCCTATCAGGTCGGATTGAGGAAGGACATAGAAGCAATTCAGAGGCGGGCTGCTAGATTTGTTACTGGTAGGTTTGATCATCACGCTAGTGTTACGGAAATGCTTCAGGAACTCGGGTGGGAGTCTCTAGAGGAAAGGAGGCTTTCTTTTCGTGAATCGCTACTGAGGAAATTTAGAGAACCAGCGTTTGAGGCTGACTGCAGTACAATTTTACTGCCGCCAACTTACATTTCGCGGAAAGACCACAAAGATAAGATAAGAGAGATTAGGGCTCGTACAGAGGCATATAGACAGTCATTTTTCCCTCGTTCTGTTTGGGAGTGGAACAGGGAGAGAAGATGCTAGTTGTGGTACGAGGTACCCTCCGCCACGCACCGTATGGTGGATTGTGGAGTATGTATGTAGATGTAGATGTAAATGTAAATACGTTTTCTTGTTCTTGTAACTCCTGTGTGTATTGATCATAGACAGTCCTCTGCAAGAACCGCCAGTAATACAGATTGTTCAATTTTAAGAGCAGCAGGAGCAGTAGCTTGTCGAAACAGTGACAAGATTTCTTGCTGTCAAGCAAACACACCTCTCGCAGCACAGCAACAGCAAGCAGCGCCTGTATCCACACATCCATTCTGCGCTGTTGTTTCAATACATGAGGAATGGTTCGAGTACTATGCACAGCTCGACGCACACTTCACGGCCATCAGATAGAAGCTGTTTCACAGAGGAAGACCGCACTGCAGTTCCTTCTCTAAATCCTCGCACAAACGAAAAAATGGCTGACATCGAAATAAGTGTCCAAGGAATAGAAAAGCAACTGGAATCACTCAACAGAGGAAAGTCCACTGGACCTGACGCGATACCAATTCGATTCTACACAGAGTACGCGAAAGAACTTGCCCCCCTTCTAACAGCCGTGTACCGCAAGTCTCTAGAGGAACGGAGGGTTCCAAATGATTGGAAAAGAGCACAGGTAGTCCCAGTCTTCAAGAAGGGTCGTCGAGCAGATGCGCAAAACTATAGACCTATATCTCTGACGTCGATCTGTTGTAGAATTTTAGAACATGTTTTTTGCTCGAGTATCATGTCGTTTTTGGAAACCCAGAATCTACTCTGTAGGAATCAACATGGATCCCGGAAACAGCGATCGTGTGAGACCCAACTCGCTTTATTTGTTCATGAGACCCAGAAAATATTAGATACAGGCTCCCAGGTAGATGCTATTTTCCTTGACTTCCGGAAGGCGTTCGATACAGTTCCGCACTGTCGCCTCATAAAGTAAGAGCCTACGGAATATCAGACCAGCTGTGTGGCTGGATTGAAGAGTTTTTAGCAAACAGAACACAGCGTGTTGTTATCAATGGGGTGACGTCTACAGACGTTAAAGTAACCTCTGGCGTGGCACAGGGGAGTGTTATGGGACCATTGCTTTTCACAATATATATAAATGACCTAGTAGATAGTGTCGGAAGTTCCATGCGGCTTTTCGCGGATGATGCTGTAGTATACAGAGAAGTTGCAGCATTAGAAAATTGTAGCGAAATGCAGGAAGATCTGCAGCGGATAGGCACTTGGTGCAGGGAGTGGCAACTGACCATTAACATAGACAAACGTAATGTATTGCGAATACATAGAAAGAAGGATCCTTTATTATATGATTACATGATACCGGAACAAACACTGGTAACAGTTACTTCTGTAAAATATCTGGGAGAATGTGTGCGGAACGATTTGAAGTAGAATGATCATATAAAATTAATTGTTGGTAAGGCGGGTACCAGGTTGAGATTCATTGGGAGAGTCCTTAGAAAATGTAGTCCATCAACAAGGGAGGTGGCTTACAAAACACTTGTTCGACCTATACTTGAGTATTGCTCATCAGTGTGGGATCCGTACCAGATCGGGTTGACGGAGGAGATAGAGAAGATCCAAAGAAGAGCGGCGCGTTTCGTCACAGGGTTATTTGATAAGCGTGGTAGCGTTACGGAGATGTTTAGCAAACTCAAGTGGCAGACTCTGCAAGAGAGGCGCTCTGCATCGCGGTGTAGCTTGCTCGCCAGGTTTCGAGAGGGTACGTTTCTGGATGAGGTATCGAATATATTGCTTCCCCCTACTTATACCTCCCGAGGAGATCACGAATGTAAAATTAGAGAGATTCGAGCGCGCACGAAGGCTTTCAGACAGTCGTTCTTCCCGCGAACCATACGCGACTGGAACAGGAATGGGAGATAATGACAGTGGCACGTAAAGTGCCCTCCGCCACACGCCGTTGGGTGGCTTGCGGAGTATGAATGTAGATGTAGATGTAGATGTAGAAGGTAGGGGTAGGCGAACTTCTGTTCTTGCAATAGTCGGAATGTCAGTGTACAGGTCAAGCTGCAAACTTTTCTCCACCAACCACCTTCAGAGTGTTCCTTATGAAGGATCAATTGCTGCACAAGACAAATACTTTGATGCACAGAGTAGTGTGGCAGCAGCGCATTACAAATTCTTTCGTTTGTGTGGGCAACTTAAATCAGATTCGTAAGCAGTGGGTAGCGGACTTACAGTGTCGTACATGCCATTGCAAAGTTAAGCGTGTGTGCGGACATTATTATAGTGATGCTATGATTAAGGACACCATTACTCAAAATGTTTCAGATCCTCACATACATGAACAGATTCTTAAGGATGCTATTACCAGTTTGCAACCGATTCACGGTGTGTATCCTGTCAAACTGATTTGGAATGTTATATGCATCACCTGCCATAGTAACAAGGGGGTGAGCCATGGCTCCTTCACTGTGTGTTTAACAGCGGACAACTCTCTCCTTATACCATTAATTTGTACAGCAACATTATTACGCAACTCATGGAGGTACCTACTTAATGTTGTTTTAATTTGACACGAATCAGATTGCAGTACGAGTAGTTCGCCTGAAGCATCTAATTCTGATTATGATCCGATGTTAGACTGTTGAGTAACAACTTTTAACTCAGAATCCAGCTCTCATTCATCTGTGCGTCTTTCTCAAACATCCATTTCGTAAATCTATAAAAATTCCACCTCTGTACATAAAAAAAATGGCTCTGAGCACTATGGAACTTAACTTCTGAGGTCATCAGTCCCCTAGAACTTAGAACTACTTAAACCTAACTAACCTAAGGACATCACACACATCCATGCCCGAGGCAGGATTCGAACCTGCGACCGTAGCGGTCGAGCGGTTCTAGACTGTAGCGCCCTGAACCGCACGGCCACACTGGCCGGCTCTGTACATCAAATTATTCTTTCTGTTTTACTTTTTGATCAGCAGCTAAATTGTTTACTCTCTTGGTTAACTACTACACAGTTCCTTTTAGATTAGATTGTTTCTATTGTACTGAACCCACTTCGTCTGTTAATTTTCTTTTACCACCAGGAATACCCTGATAAGCGCTTTTTAATTCCGAAATTTCGGATCTTAGGGCATCCTGTTAGGAGTGAAAGGCATCATGTGCGGATTGAAAGGTGTCCTGTTCTAATAACAAACGGCTGAAATTTGCCTTCATTATTTCCTCTATCTGTTATACAGTTCCACAAATGAGTCTACATGTGACTAGATTGTAATGTTGGTTCAAAGTGTGAATTTTGAACAAGAAATTATCAATTTGAAGAGACAAGATACTAGTGCTATTCCATATTGTCTCCAGTATGCACAAAATCAGCCACTTTGCGGCAGTTATCTTCATGAATAGCGTAACTAATTGACAGATTTGAACACTAAATTTAAGATAAAGCGTGAACTATTTACCTGATTGGCAAAATTTTATAACATCTATAGGCAGAGGGATAAACAATGATATCCTTACCTTATGTTTGGCGGCATATTTTAGAACGTTAGTAAAAATATCCTTATCGGCAAATTTCATTTAGAAAATTTTTTGTACTTTTCAACATTCCTCTTTTATATTTACTGCTTATTTACATTGTTTCTACTCATTATGTTACCTCATTGGCCACATAGTTCTCACATGAAAAAAAAGGATACAAATTGCAGTTATGCGACGGTAAAATTAGAATATACAGAAAATTCAACAAAATCTGTACGTGGAAGTAGCGGAAGGTTGACGCAGACAACATTCTTCCGTCGGAGCACTTCGGCGATGCAGAGAAGCGATATCTAGCACTAAAGGCAGGACAGCTGCAGGTTCTGACTTTGTTTAATGTGCATTCGAATGGCAGTGTTGGCAGACTTTTTACAAGTAGAAAAAATGGGTAATCATTCATGACGGACAGAGAGCAAGGTGTAGATATTCAAACTACACTACTGGCCATTAAAATTGCTACACCACGAAGATGACGTGGTACAGACGCGAAATGTAACCGACAGGAAGAAGATGCTGTGATATGCAAATAATTAGCTTTTCAGAGCATTCACACAAGGTTGGCACCGGTGGCGGCACCTACAACGTGCTGACATGGGGAAAGTTTCCAACCGATTTCTCATACACAAACAGCAGTTGACCGGCGTTACCTGGTGAAACGTTGTTGTGATGCCTCGTGTAAGGAGGAGAAATGCGTACCATCACGTTTCCGACTTTGATAAAGGTCGGATTGTAACCTATCGCGATTGCGGTTTATCGTATCGCGACATTGCTGCTCGCGTTGGCCGAGATCCAATGACTGTTAGCAGAACAGGGAATCGGTGGGTTCAGGAGGGTAATACGGAACGCCGTGCTGGATCCCAACGGCCTCGTATCACCAGCAGTCGACATGACAGGCATCTTATCTGCATGGCTGTAACGGATCGTGCAGCTACGTCTCGATCCCTGAGTCAACAGATGGGGACGTTTGCAAGACAACAACCATCTGCACGAACAGTTCGACGACGTTTGCATCAGCATTGACTAACAGCTCGGAGACCATGGCTGCGGTTACCCTTGACGCTGCATCACAGACAGGAGCGCCTGCGATGGTGTACTCAACAACGAACCTGGATGCACGAATGACAAAACGTCATTTTTTCCGGATGAATCCAGGTTCTGTTTACAGCATCATGATGGTCGCATCCGTGTTTGGCGACATCGCGCTGAACGCATTTTGGAAGCGCGTATTCGTCATCGCCTTACTGGCGTATCACTCGGCGTGATGGTATGGGGTGCCATTTGTTACACGTCTCGGTCACCTCTTGTTCGCATAGACGACACTTTGAAAAGTGGACGTTACATATCAGATGTGTTACGACCCGTGGCTCTACCCTTAATTCAATCCCTGCGAAACCCTACATTTCAGCAGGATAATGCACGACCGCATGTTGCAGATCCTGTACGGGCCTATCCGGACACAGAAAATGTTCGACTGCAACATGCGGTCGTGCATTATCCTGCTGAAATGTAGGGTTTCGCAGGGATCGAATGAAGGGCAAGCACATTCTCCAGATCTCTCACCAACTGAAAACGTCTGCTCAATGGTGGCTGAGCAAATAGTTCGTCACAATATGCCAGTCACTATTCTTGATCAACTGTGGTATCGTGTTAAAGCTGCATGGGCAGCTGTACCTGTACACGCCATCCAAGCTATATTTGACTCAATGCCCAGGCGTATCAAGGCCTTTTTACGGCCTGAGGTGGTTGTTGTGGGTACTGAATTCTGAGGATCTATGCATCAAACTTGGGTGAAAATGTAATCACATGTCAGTTCTAGTATAATACATTTGTCCAATGAATACCCGTTTTTCATCTGCATTTCTTCTTGGAGTAGCAGTTTTAATGGCCAGTAGTGTATTATAGCGTGATTTTGCTCAGAAATTCAGCAATTAAAAGCAGATGCGGGAGGTAAGAGGGACGTGGGTGCAGTAAATAGCAGCCGTCCGAGTATAACCGATGAAAGTAAAATGGACTCAGCGATAGTTAAGAACTTTTCTTTAATCTCTACAGTTTCAGTCTTTCACAACAGACCAGATGAGGATGTTCACTTGCTTTTTTAATAAACCGGAAAATGCAGCACATTTAGGTTCCAGGAGTGACTCAGACAAAGTAACTGTGGCAAAACTGCGACTTCAAGATGATGCACTCGATTTCGCGTCGTGTGATACCACGTGCCGTCGTGCAGCTACCTTTGACGAATTTAAACATTTTTGCGACGGTACAAGAGAAAAACACGGCAAGGTTTTACAGGGAGCAGCTCCACAGCATGCGTATTTTGGACGGCGAATCAACTGAGCATTTTGCGGCTCGAGTTAGGAAAGTTACTGCCATCACATTCGAACTCAGTGAGAACAATTCACACAACGAGCTAAAATTGTTTGAAGCTGGACAAAGGACATTAAACACCTTTTTGAACAAGCTACAGAGTGAAGTCGATCGAGCAATAAAATTGGCATGTGGCGAGACATTTGAAGAAGTAATACAAACAGAAGTTCGATTTGTTGAAGGGCTATGGAGATCTCAAATTGTTATCGGACTGGGCAGAAGTGTATCCGTAGCTTACTCAGGAACCAGCAGTCATGAGAACCGGCAGCATAGCACAAATTCTCGTGGGAAATATATTCAACGCTTCATCTGTGAAGTGGAAGGTCACATAGCGCGAAACTGGAAGAAGATGAACACGAGGTCGAAGATGGAGTGCTTTGGAAGGAGTACGTGAAGCGACAGAGAGGACGGAAGGAGCACTACTGCTCTTGTCTTCAAGAAGCAGTAGTTACTGCGAGCTCCGCTGACGACAGCTCTAAATGTCTGCTCGATAATGCAATTTGCTGTGACAAAGTGTCCAGGTCCTAATTGATACAAGGGCTTAAATTTCTCTGATGTGGTGCCATAAAGTTAAGGATGAAAGGTGGTAGGCGTCAAACTGTATAATTAAAGGGTTTAATGGCAGCCAGGTACACAGTTACGGAGAGGTTGTGACTAAATCAGCAACTGTCAGCACTTTCTTATCTTCAAGGTCTTTCCATCCAATTCTCAGACAGTTGTGCTTGTAATAATTCGCTGACGTTAGCATTTACACTTCCTCTCCTCCAGGGTCATTCCGGGAGCCACATCCGGCTACGTGCATCGCACAGGCAAGGTGAGGTCATTCCAGAAGCATCCACCTGACGTGGAAATAGTTTCTTCAATCAAACTTACTGTTTGAACACCAGTGGCTGTAAGTGCATCAGTGTCGGTATGATATCGAATTAGGAGTTTTTCTGTTAATAATGTTTGCAAACCTTAACTTAGTGACATCAAAGTAATATTATCCATGGATGAATGGCATTGGCTAAGTGATGTGTCAATGCAGATTTTAACCTTGTTCCACAGCAAGGTTCACTCTTCGAAGGTTATATTGGTCGATCATCAATCTCTTTAGGAGACTTCCTTGAAACAGTTAGAACATTTAACAACAGAGAATGCATACATATACAGGAGCAGACCTCTAATAGTGTCATGTGTGCCAGCTATGCAATACAACACGAACTAGCGAGTGTCGTCCAGGGTGGCAGTCATATGCATCTACCGATTCTATGAGACATTGGGGAGTAATCTGCTAGAGTTAGCTCGTCAGACTCTTCACCCATTGGAAGAAACCATAGCACAGCTCTATGATGCTTGCTGTGCATCGATGGAGATGGAGATGTATGATTCAACAGGCACAGGACTACAATCTTATTTAAGTTTGTTTACACAGCTACAGTCAAGAGCTTATAAAGTTTAAGAACCATACATGTGTTAGTTATTTTATAAAATCCGCTGAATTCCAGTGTAAACGAACAGTTACCACCATGACCGACTGGACGAAACAGCCTCACTACAGGGGTCTTGTGGTAGGCGAATGATCCTGCAATGATGCTGCCTGAAACCAGTGAAAGAATGGACAACTACGCCTGGATAAAATACGTACTTTGATTATTAGGCCTTTAGGCTGTGGGAAGACTAATTTTGTTCTAATGCATTCTGAGAAGTCTGCTTTGAGCATGTATTTTTTTTTTTTCAGAAGCCCTGTTCCAGCCAAAAATATCAGCTATCGCAGAAGATTTTGCAGGCATTGACATTCAGCAAAAGCAGCGATATTCCACTGCCTGAAAAAGCAAAGCCAAACAGCGTTATGATATTTGACAACATTGCAATGGAAAATCAGGATGAGATCCGGGGATATTTCTGCTTCAGTCACCATATTCAAGTCCATATATTTTATTTCAACCAGACATACTCTGGGATCCCAAACCAGTTGGATTGGGATAATGCAAAAATTATTACCTCTTTCAAACAGGACAATGTGAACTTCAAGCATATATACCAAGCACTTGTAGAAACCAATATGTCATTGATTTTTTGCTATATGCGAAGATTGCTGAAATATCTCATGGTGTGGCGTTCCGGTTATAGATAAAACTAGGACACTGAATGAAGGCCGATACAGATGAAACATCGATTTGATTATGCGTAAAAGACAGTGTACTTAAACGTAATTGTGTCAGTATGCTGTAGACCAGGGCTTCCCAACGTGTGGCTCTTTCTAGGGGGTCCGCGGCCACCTTTCACCAAATCGTATAAAATAATGAGTAAAATTATTGAATAAAAATGTGAAAATCAAATTCATCACAATTTTTTTTTCGTGTGAAAAACATGTGTACTTTTACTTCAGGTCGTATTCCCAAGCAGCCTTTGCGGTTCTTAAGTGAGAACGCATACACAGTTTAGTGCCAGAGAATGCGGCTTCTCTGATCGACTGTTTCGCAACAATATAGGGGTCGTTTGTACGCCGGCTCACGGCGTAGATGCGCTGAAACCTTTTACGCATGCGCGAAGCGAGCTTTGTCGACCAATCAAAGCGCTCGCTGGCGCGTGTGCGGCCCCAGGCATCATTAAATGTTAAACTTGCTTTGTCAGTGTACTACCTATTTCATAAGTCGATTTTTGAGCTTCAAGTTGTTTTCATTCATCTGTAATTGATACTTCGGTGGGCGAGGGGGGGGGGGGGTCATTGGGAAAATGGCGCTTGCATTAAGAAGCTTTCAGTTCCCCTGGGTTTCGCTCTGCAATTTAAAGTTACTGTGCTCTTGACTGACTAGGGCTCCGCCATGGATTTTCGACTGAAGAAGGAGTCTGCCAGCTGAAAAGGTTGGGAAGCCCTGCTATAGACAATGGACAAATTTGCAAGTGTGTTGCACACTCATGCGAAGGGTACAAAGAACGTAAATCTGTATATTGACGGAAAAATCAAGGTTAGTAACGCTAAATTAACGGAACTGGAAATGATGAGGTGTTAAATGTTAGAATACAGCAATATGATTTATACGTCGATGACAAAATTGAGGAAGTCAATACAAAATTAATGGGTATGCATAGATATATCAAGGCTATCACAAAAACCTCTTACTATACAACAGTATGTCAATGACAAAGCGTAAGGTTATTGAAACGAGGAAAGCTATTCGACGAAAATTACGATTGCTAAAGTTAGGACATTTGCAATGAGATCAGTCCCTCTCAGAAACATTTAAGCCGGCACCCGACAGTCTGAAAAGGCTGGCACAATATGGATGGAGGTGGAAAAGAAGAAGAAGGAGAAGAAGAAGGATAAGAAGAAGGAGAAGATATGGGACCAGTAAGACGAAACCATATATATGCTAGGTAAACACCCAATACATTTAACTGAGAACAACACGAGCTGGCATAAGGAACTTAAAAAAAAAAAAAAAAAGAACGCTTGTTTTGTTAGAGGAAATAATTTTAAAAATTTCGTCTTGAGTTGATGAGAATGAGGTACGAGAGATTAGGGCACATACATACACATACAGATGTTAGCTTATCCCTCACCCAGTACTGTGATGCAATCAAGTGTAATGCACGTCGCAGGCTATCTATATTTGTATTTTTAAGATAAGAATCTCATACAAAATTTTGTAACCCAAAATTCCATGTATCATGCTGTTTATATTTTATGTGATTAGAATAATTTTGATGTTTTATCACAAAAATCTGTAAATTTATTTACACAAAAATTTATTAAATATGTATCAGTTTATATAAACAATGTTTTTGTCAGTGATATTAATAATCTAAACTCCCTGTCCTAAAAATTAATGTTTGATCTTTTCCTTGCACTTGAATGGAAATGCAATTCTAAGAAAGAGTCTTGTCGAGTTCTGAGAAGTAGACATGTTTTGCGCAGACGTAACAACAGTTGGAATTTCGTAACTCACGTGAGAAGAAAATCATCGCAATTAGTTGGAAGTAGTGTAAATATTGTCGACCAGTTGTCAGAACGTGTTAAAATACAGAAGAATAAAGTAATGAACTATTATTATTTCCTAATCGAAGTGACCCAACAAACTAAAAAATTCAGGAAATTTACAGCTTTCTTTGTACAGAAAGAGCTCGAGACCACAACTAGGCCAGATGCGCAATGAACTAAGTAACAAAAGTTTAATTTATAAAAGTGAGCATGCCTTTCGACTTCGGTGAAAAATGACGAACGTTCGTGCAGTTAACACGTCATGAGAATGAGACTAAAGAGACTCTATATGTACTCTCCGGAATACATTGCACACTGATTTCCAGGGAATGTATGTAGATGTGAAAGTAAGTAGAATGTTTTGAATGAAATGCTAAATTTATAGCGTGTCAACACATGCTGCAGATCACGCTGCTGACATTTTGAGGATTGTCGGCAAAGGACGTAAGATCGTGCAGCGTATTTGCCGGTGTTGGGATCTTTAATAATTTAAGGGCACGCCCATTGCCAGCCATTACGGCATCATGGCAACAGGTAGTATTTTAACATTTCATGCTAGCATGCGGCCCAGCACGCACGAGATCACACATGTATGAGAGAGTGACTTCGAACAGGTACATTAAGCATGGTACTTTAACATCAGCTCGTAATATCACCACAGTTCAGTTAGCAGGAAACTAACACAACAGAGGTTTAGTTTTCTCCACAGATTGCTTGCAGTGAAACAACAATTTGTATAGTCTATGGTTTCTTCTTTAGAAGACTGTATCTGTTTAAAGATTAGTTAGTTGATCTACAAGAACCTGTGGTGTAGCTGGTGCTTTAGTATTTCTACGCTACGATCCCACGCCCTTGGAAACTCAGTGCGACCCTTAGAGAATCAACTACCCGTATCACCATTACTGTGGTTTACCCGACGTCTGACCAACGTACACAAAATGTATCGCCAGGAATCTTTGAACTCGTTGAGCCCATTTCGAGTTTCAGAGAAATCAAAGGATATAACAGAAAGGGAAAAGAAGTAGGGGTACCACGTTGTCTTTACTACTCACGTCTGTTTTATTTAAGATTTACACCAACACCTAGACCACGTCAAAAAACACTAAGCGTTTGGTCATCTTATGGTGATTGTAGGAGTGAGACGATTTAAGAAGATATAACAATACTTTGTGGATCCCATCGTGATGCTCAAGTCAGCACTAAACAGAAACCCTATAAAGAAATAGGTTTGCTTCTTGAAACCTTCGCAACATACGAGGCTCTTGAAGAGCTACGAGGGTGGTTTGAGAAGTTCTCGGAACGGAATAGAAAATAAGATCTTACATCACTGTAACTTTTTTCAGTTTTCAATGTAGTCTCCTTGTAGATTAATACACTTGGTCCAACGATGTTCTAGTGCTTTGATCCCATCTCGAAAATGGGTTTCCTCCAGGCCTGCAAATAGTTGTCAACTCCGGCTATCAGTTCTCCGTTTGAAGTGAATCTTCATCCACCAAGAAAAATTTTCAGTTTCGAGAAGAGATGGAAATCTGACGGAGCCATATCAGGTGAATACGGCGGATGTGGCAACAATTCATACCTTAGTTCGAGTAATTGTGCCAAGGCAACGGCACATGTGTGCTGGCGCTCATTCTCTTGATGGAAGATGACTTTCTTCCTTGCTAAACTTGGCCTTTTTTTTCGCGTGTCTTTTGTTGCACTTTGTCCAGGAGGTTAGCATAGTATTCCCCAATAATTTTTTTGCCCAGTCGGGAGATATTCTATAAACAGAATCCCCTTCGCATCCCAGAAAATTGATGCCATCACCTTCCCCGCCAAAGGAATTGTCTTTGCTTTCTTTTGGTGGCGGAGAATCAGCATGTTTCCACTGCTTTGACTGTTGTTTTGTCTCTGGGGTATAGTAGTGCACCCAAGTTTCATCTGTGGTCACAAACCAGCGCAAAAAATCTTGTTCGTTTCTCCTAAAACGGGCCAAACATTGTTCCGATATGTCCATTCTCATGCGTTTTTGATCCAGCGTCAAGTCGCGGCACCCATCTTGCAGATAATTGTTTCATTTCTAATTCTTCAGTTAAAGTGTAATATACCCTTTCATAAGACATCTCGCATGCGTGTGCAGTTTCACACACTTTCAATCGGCGATCCTCCATAACCATCTTGTGCACTTTTGCAATGATTTCTGGAGTAGTGACACATCTTGGGCGACCACTGCGTAGATCGTCATCTATGCTCTTTCGACCAAATTTAAATTCATTTGTCTACTTGGCAACAGTTGAATATGAACGAGCAGAGTCCCCCAGTGTATTCTGGAAATCGGCATGAATGTCGTTTGCCTTCATACCTTTCTTTACAGAGTAAATAATCACTGCTCGAATCTCGATTTTTTCCATCTTTGCAAATCACTACGCGGGAACAACAAAGGAGCAACGTCAGCGCCTCGGATCTTTTCCGAGAGCACTGACGTGGCACATGGTTACAGGCAACAGTCCAGTGAATATCGCGCGAACAACCCGTTACACTAGCGCTGACCTCTCGTGATGATTCAGAGAACTTTTCAAACCACCCTCGTACATTGTCACCCTACTGCGAACTACTTTAAAGTTATTGTAGTTATAAAATTGTAAACAGCCGACCAGTTGCAATGGATAAAGAATTCTTTACCTATGTTTCAACAAATTTAAATATGTCTTCTTCAGAAGGTGGCCTAAGGACTTCTTTTTTTGTTTTTTTTTTTCTTTATTGATTTTCAATTCCCCCCGAAGGGGGCGGGCTGGCAGCAGCTTACTACGCTGCTCTACAGCCTACAGACTTTTGTTTAAAAAAAGGAAGAAGAAAGAAACAACGAAAAACAGGCGATAAAATGATGATTTAAAGTGTAAAATGGCGTAAAAATGCGGAAAGTTAAAACAGAAAGGATGGTTTAGAAATGGGTAGCCCACTCGCCGGTATTTTAGCAGATGTTTTTATCAACGCCCTGGAAATAACGTTCTTCAATTCAAGTTCAGAATTACGCGACAAAATCCGCTATTATGCACGTTATGTTGACGACATTATCATTGCTTTTGATGGTACTGATCATGAGTTAGAGCTTCTCTTCAATACTTTCAATGGTTTACATGAAAAGATTTCCTTCACAAAAGAACTTCAGAATGAAAAAGGTGAACTTAACTTCCTCGATTTAACAATTTCTATACAGAATAGTTCCTTCAATTTAAATATTTTCCGTAAGGAAACGTATTCAGATAATGTCATCCCTGCTGACTCAACTCATCCAAAAGCTCATAAACTGGCGTTTTTTCATTCTGCCATTCACCGTATGGTAACTACTCCTTTATCACCTGCCGATCAACAAAAGGAATTGAATGTCATCAAAGCGATTGCGGCTAATAATGGGTACAATCAGAATATGATTGATTACTTGTTCAGTAAGAAAACTTCCCAAAACTGTTCGACTTTGAGCAACAACCTCCCCACTGATAGCAAAGAAGCTAAAAAAATTTATTTCCATCCCTTTCTTGGGTACTATATCGTATAGGATTAAACGTCTTCTAAGGAAAAAAATATAACTGTAACGTCTCCTTCTCTACAGATAACAGTCTAAAAAGAAATCTTGTACATTCAGTAGAGATTGCCAGCGATTGGTTTTCCAATTCAGGTGTTTACAAACTAACCTGCAATAACCGTCCTTCATATTATATTGGTCAAATAGGCAGAGCTGTGAAAACAAGATATAAAGAACACCTATTAGGTAAAAAAGGAGCGAATATATACAGCTCTACTTTTGCTGAACACCTCTTGATAGCCGGCCATACGCCTAAACAGTTAGAAGACACTGTTATCCTACACAGAGAAGTCAAAGGGCGTAGACTAGATCTGTGGGAAGAGTTTCAAATTTTTAAACATCTAGAGCTCAAGGACGGTAATATACTGAACGACCAGTTGAACCTTTCTTGTAGACAATTTTTCGAAGGTTTTAAACCTGTGCTGTTTATGGTATAACATTAATGCTGGTAACCTTAGTGGTCTATTTTCTCAGGAAGCTATGATGCTCTTTCAATGCTTTAAGCTCACTACCCTTTATGTAATGTTTTCTCACGATGTATGGCGGCCACTACATCGGCCCTTATGTGATTTTGTCTGGGTCTAAAACGTTGGTTCCCTGCGAATGTGTATTAACTGAATAGTGGACCAGGGTTCGTAATTCTGTCTTAAGAGCCATTATTGTCAATTTTAAAGTTCTGACATATATACCGTTTGTGGGCTTCACTAATATAATAATGTAATTTTTATATTTTGGCTGTATATGCCACTGTGCGTAACTCTCTCGGCGTAAGCGCCACTTGCCTTTTTGATGTATAACTACATTAATTGTACCAAGGCTCCCATACTGTTATAACGGGGGAGTGTTAAACGCTTTCCTTCTTTTTATTGTTACTTTATCTAAGGACGTTATTAATACTGATAATTTACACGTTGCTTTTGTACGCCAATTGGCACATGGTTCACGCCATGAGCGCCATCTGCCCTGGTCGCACAGTAACTACGCTGGCCGATTACACTCAGTCGGTTGTGAGCTCTGCAAGATACATGTAATAATTTATATTTACGTGACAAACCCTATTTCTAGGGCTATATTTTAATTTTGACAAATGGATCTTTGCCGACATTTGTAAAAACGGCGATGGTACATTAGTCCTTACGAATGTAAAATTGTAAGTACCAGTCGTCGTTCTCATATTTCTGTAATGCAAGAGCTCTCTAATTTATGTTAAAATCTACTCTTGACTTCCGTTTCATACTTTTCTAATGTAAGCTATGATGTTCATTGTCCTTAGGCCACCTTCTGAAGAAGACAAATTTAAAATATGTTGTAACCTAGGTAAAGAATTCTTTATCCATTGCAACTGCTCGGCTGTTTATAATTTTATTACGTGGAACCGTTGCTGTTGTGCAGCTATGTTTAAAATACTTATTGTAGTTAGTTAGCTAGTTTTACGTAAATTAACTGTTATCTGTTGCAACTGAGGGCAATTTTTGTAAAACTGAACATCTACAAAATTTTCGAAGTATGAATCCATATATTTGAAAATGAGAGGAATCGATTGCGCTTGTCAAAATTCAACAAAACGTGACATATACCCCATTAAACACACACGAAATATTACAAATGTTTGCAAAACTTAACATATACCGAAAGAGAAGTTTTACGAAACTAAACGTCTAAATTGTAAAATGTAAAGTATCATGGCCTGTAATGTCACAATTAATAAAATGTTCCGGGCTATTATGCCGTGATCAAGTGGATCTCACCTAAAACCCGACGTTTCGTCCCTGTCTGAGTAGGACATTTTCAAGGGGGATCGTAGTTTCTTTGAATGCCCGATTCACACCCTGGCTCGCTACTGACGTTCAAAGAATGAAACTAAACATCTATTCGTCAGTCTGTTTTGCATCAATTTTAAAGCAAAATTTACCGGGGTTTTTCGTGTTCCAGATAACATCAGTGCATGTTTTGATTGCCAGCAGTACCAACTCCTCCCAAAACTATCCACTGGAGAAATTGTTTTCTCATGACGGATCTGGTTACATAATTGTACAATAATGGAGATAGATACAGAAAAACAAAATACTCGCCATTAAAGATGGCTGAAAACACAAATGTCACGTGGAGCCAATGAAATTCCTTCTGCTGTAAAAATTGTTGTACTAAATTAAGAGAATAAACATCAAGAAACGAAGAATCGGAGGCTGACATTAAGAATTTTGTCAGATTCATGCGGTTCACAAAATAAAAATTCAGCGATGATGGCTATACTCTTTCGATTTTATGAAGAATCGTTGGTTTTCACTAAAATCCAGCATATTTTTCCAATCGGGGGCACAGTTATATGTCTCTTGAAGGGTATTCGGTGTAGTTGATAAACAACTGAAAAACTGGAGACTACCACAGTGCCTTCACATTATCATGATGTGTTGGATCGACATGACATTTGTATGGCACTTGAGAGAGACTGGTAGATTCACGGTACGAAACCCACAAGCAAAAAGTTATCATTCGAAATAAATGAAGCAAGAGTTCTCATATACCCGAAGGTTGGAAGAAATCGTGTTGTGTGCAAAACAAAAAACACGTATTGCGGATATCCCATCTTGGTTGAAGCGCCGAAAAAAATGTCGCCTATTTCAGAAAAATGGACAACGCTCTATAACTGTGAACAGAAAATAAAGTCAGTACTAAAAAGGCTGAAGATGCAAAGAAACTACTCAAGTATTTTGAAAACTCATCAGATGAAGAGAAAATGTTTTACACAGAATCTCTTCGAGTCTACAGTGACAACGAGACTGAAACAACGAAGCCGAATACGATAATGAACCAGTTTATTAGAAGGACTGGGTAAAGTAACTTGAAGTTATTCGTATATAACATTTAATGAATGATGATGCTATAGTTGTTCAGTTTTACAAAAACCCCTATCATTTCAACGTACATTTCCTTGTAATACTTAAACGAAAAAAATATTTGGATGTGACTGTTCTTCGTGCCTCGTAGCGAGGAAAAAATCTAATGTGTTTTTAAATTTCTGTTTCATGTATTACTAAAGTTATTCAATAAAACGTGTTTCTTGAAAATTTTACTTTTCGTGAATGTAAAAAGAACAACCCTCAGATGTATTAGGTTGGTGCATAAATTCGTAGCGTTTTTCCATAAGTTTAATAAATAAGACAGATACACATGACAGAGGCTTTAGTGATCAATAATATATTCTCCTGCACTATTTACAATTGACTGCCAAAATTGGGCTAACCTCTCGATTCCGCGACTATAAAAATCACGTGGTTTTGAGGCGAAGAACTCGTCGAGGCATGTTCGGAGTGCATTTCAATCCGGAAAGGAAGCTTCTTGAAGGTTGTTCGATAGAGAGCGGAAAATGCGAAATTCTGAGGGTGCAAGATCAGGTGAATAAGGTGTGTGAGGAATGACTCCTGTATAGTGTTGTTTGTCATTTGGCAGAATGCAGGAGGGAATTATCGTGGAGTAGCATCACTTCACGCAGTCTTCCTCGTCTTTGTTGTTGACAATAAATGTCAGCAGTGATGGTTACATCTCGGGGAAGTAATTCTTTGGATGCGCGCAGGTCTTTGTATGGGAAGTTGCTGCTATTGTTTGGGCTCAACCATTCCTTTCTTTTCCTTGTGATAGTATGCATACACCATTTATCGTCACCAGTAATGATGCAGAACAGTAGTGGTTGGTGTTGTTCGCGAACCAATTGATGACCAGCAAGCAGAGGTGCACATATAGCCACCCGCTGATTTGTATGATTTTGGTTTAGAACATGCTTTACCAATACACTCAATTTTTGAACCTTCCCCACTGCATGCAAATGTCGCACGAAGGTGGAATGATCACAGTTGATTTGTCACTACTCGAGTATACTTACGTGGATAACTGTGGATTAATGCGCTTAAACGATCTCCATCAAACCCTGAAGGTCTTTCTGAACGTAGAGAGTTACCAATGTCAAAACGATCCTTCTTAAAACGAGAAAACTATTCTCTTGCCCTTCTCTGTCCATGGGAATTATCCCCATACACGGTGCAAATGTTTCTGGCAGCCTCCGCGGCTGTCTTCTCTCTATTAAACTGAAACAGAAGAATATGACGGAAATGTTCCGATTTCTCAACTTGGCACTCCACTTTGAAGCTTTCACACCTCAATTCACCGTATCTAGATGACAGAACGACAATATATAAATGCAAGTAGCAACAGTGATCTACAGATAAAAAGTGACAATCGATAAACAAACCCATAGCAAACGGAATACCAACATGCAAAACCAAAAAGACTACGAACTTGTGCATCAACCCAATACTAACAAAATGTTGCAAGTTACAGTAAATAAAAACACTACTGCCACTATGACCTTTACTAAATGAAACCTGATCAGGTGGAACTATCTTCTATCTTGAAACATCTGGAAAGCTGAATTATATTATTGTTGCATCTCTGCAATTAACTAACTGAAAACAAAATTATTATCACAACAGCAAAGCCTTTACCGAGAAATTACAGCTCGTTTTATCGCCTAAAATTCCAACCAAATGGCAAAGACTACGCCTGCTTCGAATTTTGCTTTGGCCGTGGCATATATTAATAACAGTTATCTCAGTCATTTAAATCTTGTATCTCCGTAAGCGTGGCAGTTCGGTGCACTGTATAATAACAGTTAATTACAATACATTATTTCCTATGATATACCTTGTAAAAAGAACCGTGCCAAAGCTACGTATTAACCTTGAACATGAAAACGGAGTAATCGCAGCCGTATATTAATATTAAAAATTAAACAGTACCAGTTAAATCTGCCGCCTTATAAAGCCCACACGCGAACTTCAAGAGCCTAAGGCACAACCCCAAAAGGGACTAAGTACACCAAATGTTTATTTGCAGAGAAGGAGAATTACCGAAAACTGTGATATACGAGGGTAATCCCAAAAGTAAGGTCTCCTGTTTTTTTATAAGTAAATAGACCTGTTTATTTCTGCAATGGTTTACATCAGTTTACAGCTTGAACATTTAGCTATTTTTCGACATAATCACCATTTCTGTCGATGCATTTTTGTAGACGCTGTGGCAGATTTTACATGCCCATATCATTCCAGCTTACAACCACGCTGTTCAGAAAGTTATGAACCTCTTGTTTCACCTCGTCGTCGGAGCTGAATCGCTGGGACCACAATTAATGCTGACAGGTACTGTGAGACTCTGAAAAAACTTAAACTGGCAATTCAGAACCGGAGAAGATGCGTACACATTCTCCATGACAACGCTCGCCCACATGTCGCTCGGAAAACCGTTGCTCTCCTGCAGCAGTTTCAGTGGAACATAATCACCCACCCACCTTATAGACCTGACTTGGCGCCCAGTGACTATCACCTGCTCCTAGGTTAAAAGAACATTTGACCCTAAAGCGATTCAGCTCCGACGACGAGCAACGTGTGTAGCGTTGGGTCTCGGGATCGTGGTGGCATGACCTAAAACCACCCCTTCCTATCCACCGGTGGGGAAATTTTATATCCAGAAACTATTTGCGTAGCGTGGAGAAGCGTCTTATTGTTGAGAAATGACATCTTGAGAAACTGTGGCATTGCATGCTACTTAAACAAATCAAGACAATTGTCTGACGTCACCGTCTGCTCAGCAACACGCCACATGTTCACCTTAGGGGTGTTACATTCGTTCTCAGCGTAGCCCGAGGATTTTCACAAGCCCATATTCTGATGTTATAGCGATGAACGTGACCACAGACATGTAAACTGACCTCTTCGCTAGCCAAAATCTACTTCAAAAATCGTTCATCACAGTCGATCTCATTAAGTACATCTATCACAAACTCGAATCGTTTGGGGCCTATTAGTCAGGCTGATAGCGTGCAATAACTGCAATTTGTAACCCGAAAAATGAAGATACTTCTTTAAAACCTTATAAACTGTAGTATATTTTTAGGCCTAATTCTCGAGCGCACGTACGCATAGACTATTTTGGGACGCTTTAGGTAACAACAGTTCCCTATAGCTTCTACAGACTCGTCACTTACCGAAGACCTACCAGAACGGTCTTTATCAAACCAAAGGCCGGTATTCTTTAACCGCTTATCACACCTATTAACATTATTTCTATATGGTGGCTCTCCGTTGTACACATGACGATATTCATGTTGAACGTTGGTCACAAGTTCGAATTTAGCAAGCCACAGAACAAACTGAACTTTCTTCTGCACGCTACATCTCGTGACCTGATCCGCTGCTGCTACTCGGTTCGTCGTGTTTCGTCGTCACCTGCGCATTCACGCCATTAAACATCATACTTCGATACAGTCCAATGTAGCCCAAGTTTCAGTCTTTTGTTTCGTTTCTGTTAACCACAACAGGCGTTCGTAGCTGCACCATGACTTTACGGACGCAATGTACTGACGCTACAACTTATTCTACAAGGCATGCTGAACAGAGGCAAAGCTACGTTTGTAACATTTGTAGATTTAGAGTAATCTTCGACAATGTTGGCAGGAATACACTGATATTCTGAGGATAGCTAGCATAAAATACAGGGAGTGAAAAGTTGTTCGCAACTTGCACAGAAATTAGACTGCGTTTGTAAGAGTGAAGAAAACGAAAGAGAAACAGTAATTGAGAAGAGAATGAAACAGGTGTGTAGCCTATTCCCGAAGTTATTCAGTCTGTAAATTTAGTAAACGGTAAAGGTAATTATGGAGAAATTTGCAGCAAAGTTCAGAAGAAGAAATAAAAACTTTGGGTCTGTCGACGACACGGTTATTCTCTCAGAGACGAAAATGACTTGAAAAAACAATTGACTGGAGTGGGTAGTGTCTTGAGGAGGGATTAGGAGACGAACATCAACGAAAATAAAGCACAGGGAGTAGAATGTTATCGAATTAAATAAAGCGACACGAGGGAACTACATTAGGATATGAGACGTTAAAAGTAGTAGATGAGTTGTGCTATTTTGGCAGCAAAATAAGTGATTATGACAGAGGTAGAGGGGATATAATAAGCAAGTTGGCAATTACAAGAAAATAAGTCTGAAAAATAGGAATTTCTTGACATCGGATATAAATTTAAGTGTTAAGAAGTTTTTTCTGAAGGTACTTTGAAAGGAATTGAAACGTTGACGGTAAACAATTCCGACAAGAAGAGAATAGATGTTTCAGTAAAGTGGTGCTACAGAAGAATGCTAAAGATTAAATGGGTGCATCTAATAAGTAATGAGCAGGTACTGACTCGAATTGGGAAAAAAATTATAGCACGACGTGACTAAAAGAAGTGGCACAACCTGAGACATGAAGGAATCATCAATTTGGTAATAGACAAGAGTGTGTGGGGTTAATATTGTGGAGGGAGATCAGGGCTAGAATACAGTAAGCAGGTTGGAAGAGATGCAGGTAGTAGCAGTTGTACAGAGAAGAAGAACCTTGTACGGGAAAGATTAGCGTGGAGGGCTACTTCGAACTGGTCTTCGGACAAGAGCAATAATAAGAACAGAAGACTAGTACTTTCGCAGTCATGATAAATACGGGGGAATGCAAAAAAATTCCAGGTTTTGCGTAAAAAGAAGAAAGCTGGACTTTTGAAATTATCCGTTTATTAAATATATTCTTCACTGAGACTAATACATTTGTCACATCATTGTTGCAATTTTTCTAGTCCGTGCAACTGAAAGCCACGTGGTCGGTCGCGAAACGAGTTCTCTGCAGCCCCATTGACATCTTCAATGTTCTGAAAACGGTTGCCTTCAGACGTTCGCTCCAGTTCGGAAGGATGGTTGTCTAGTTGGATGCCCAGGTTCGTCAATTTGGAAGCCACAACGTTGGACGTGTATACAGGTGCGATAACAAGCAACAAAAGAATACCTACGGTCAACTTTCCTCGGTGTTTATTCTTAATTGCTTCCTTCAACTGGCCCAGCAACATAATGCCGACTTTGCCCCAGAAAACGGACGCCTTCACTTTTTTGGCCGAGTTCTGGGTGCGGAACTTCTCCAGCCGTGGGGACCTGCTGTGGTACAGTTCTTTTGATTGTCCCCTGGCTTCATGGTCATAAACGTGAAGAACAAATTTTATCCTCAGTCACTAACATCACCGAAAATGTCTCTGGATCTTTGAAATGGAACAAAATGGCTGCCAATGTCTCAGCGTCTTGCTGCCATTGATCACGATTCAAACATTTCTGCACCCATTTCACTGAAAGCTTGCGCATGTCTAGGGATTGTGGTGATAATGAAACCAACATGTTCCTGAGAGATATCCAGCATCTCGTCTATTTATCTGGCGGATATTCGTCGCTCCTGAAGAATCAGCTCATGGACAGCATTGGATGTTGCAGTGTCTGCTGCGGTATTAGGGCGACCACGTCAACAATGAAGTGGCCAGTCTGGAAACGAAATATCCAAGTTCTCATAGTGTTGTAGGAAGCACACTTCTCTCCTAGTGTTTGTGACATCTCATTGTGGATGTCCTTAATGGAATTTTCCTGAAGATACAAAAACTTCGTGATGGCCATATCTGCAATGACGAGAAATATGCTTATGATTCTATCATCTTGGCTATCACCTGCAACACGACAAATTGTACGAATAGTGAAAACCAGATATTTACGCAGCTACATTTTAAGATTTGGGACTTCAAATGAGCCCTCATTTGTTTTTTTATTTCAACTATAAGGCAATAAAGTCAGGAACTTTTCAGTACCCCCTCGTAAAACATAGACATACATTCAAGCATATACAATAAAAATTCTCTTTCATTTTTACTTTTGTCTTTCTCCGCTGGTAGTTTTGGCGTGCAGCCTCATTCTGAAGTGCTCTCTGCGGTTCAAATCAGCCAAGCTGTAATGCTGGAACTTTGCATCATCACCGCCTATAGTTAGTCCAACTGTGGGCAGTGATGATGTCAAGTTTCATCGTTACAGTTACCACAAAGAAAACTTCAGAATGGGGATGTGGAGAAAAAATAAAGGAATGAAGGAAAATACTCGTTTACACCTGATATCATTCGAAACAGAACATACACTCTGAGGAAAAAAGAAAACAAAAGACGCACCTCGAAGGATTTATGCAAGTTGGACACAAACTGATATTCATACAGCTATCGACGGAGAAAGAGAAACTGTAATGTTTGGCTGCCGATGGATGAATGAATGTGTGACGCTTCAGAGAAATTTCACCGCCCATCTAGCAAGGATGGTAAACAGGGTCATGTCGGTATCAAAACATGAAGTCTTTGCGAATTTCATTCCGTGTATTCAGCTGAGGCAGGAGCATGAACAGTGTATACAGATACGCGTACCAACATTTGAAAGAGGACGTGTAGTTGGGCTCGATCGGAGTAATCGACGAATCGCTCGACATGCCACTGAGCGATGTCACTTTTCGACGATGTTGGTAGGAATGGGTGAACCAAGGCCGAACATAACGTCAAGAAGGAAGCGATCCATCTAGAGACACGACAGAACTAGAGGACCTAGCAATCGTTAGAGAGGCACTCAGAGCCCCGGATTTATCATTATCATCGATCCTATGTGCAACTGATGCTTCACTGTACGCGAATAAGGCCGTATGCAGTAGTGTCGGGCACATTCGGTCTGGCATCTTATTAACTGGAGCAGAACTGTCATCAGTGATGAGTCTCGCTTCCATCTGAGGCCCAGTGGCCAGGGAAGACGTGTCTAGAGACGCCCTGAACAGAGATGTGATGCCAATTTGATGTCGCCACCATACGGCTCGAGACCCAGGACTGATGGTCTGGGGTGCCATTTTATAGCAGCAGCCCTTTGGTTGTCATCCACGGCACCCTTACAGCTCAATGGTACGTCGACAATATTCTACGACCCGTTATGTTACCCTTCAAACCAAGCCATACTAGGCTTACATTTCAGCAAGATATTACCCGTACTCACACGGCGAGAGTTTCTACTGCTTGTCTTCGTGTTTGCCAAACCATATCTTGGCCAGCAAGGACGCGGGATCTCTGTTGATTGGGATGATTTGGAAAATTGTGGGAAAGCCCTCGAGCCACCTCGGATTTTGACGATCTCATGGGCCACTTGGACAGAATGTGGCACGATATCCCTCAGAAGGACATTCAACAACTTCGTCAACCAATACGAAGCCGAATAACTGCTTGCATAAGGACCAGAGGTGGACCAACGCGTTGTTGACTTACTCAATTTGTGAAGCCGGCTGGTCCTGCCGGAGGTTCGAGTCCTCTCTCGGGCATGGGTGTGTGTGTTTGTCCTTAGTAGTGTGTAAGCTTAGGGACTGATGACCTTAGCAATTAAGTCCCATAAGATTTCACACAGATTTGAACATTTTTTTGTGAAGTCCTTTCTGTTGAACAACTCGTCCAACTTTTCTGAATTTGTACTTATTTGTTTGTCTGTGCATGTACGTCACATGTACCAATTTCCTTGCCATTCGGATAAATCCTTCGTGGCAGAGTGTATGTCTGTAAGAATTATTTTACCCGAGCCTACCGTTTTTGTCACACCCAGATTAATAACTTTTCCTCCTAGTACAGAGAGTTTTTTTTCATTTTTTTAACCATCGTTTCCTAACTCTAATGTTAGACCTGGTTGTTCAGGTAATGACCCGCTGAGGAGAGGCAGCTTTCGGCCAAATACCAGGAAAGCTAGTAGTAGAAAGGAGGAATATTTGGGAGGGGAGATGGCTTCTAGCTCGGGCATTTGATTTCAGACCAAGGAAAACCTCCCGAAAGGCTTGGTCAGAACCAAGGGAATGGGAACGATTTTTGGTTTAATTCTGTAACGGTATGTCCCAGGTAACAAATATGCAGCCTGTGTATTTGAATGTATATTTTTTGATGTAGGTGACTTCCTCAACACGTAAAGCACTCGTAATGCTAACAATGCATAGCGTGGAGGATACGGTTACAAAAGTTTCTAGACATCTGAAATGCGATTGTGAGCGGACCATATAAGGGAAACACACAACTAACAGGTCACCAATTTTGCTCATCATTCGCATGATTGTAGCGCATACTTAATATAAAACTGTTGCTTTTGTACTGTAAGCTTCTCAGGCGGTTTGAGGAATAAAAGTTCAATGTTTGGCGAGCTTGTTGATTAAATACCATTCGAGGGCGCCATCTGTCGAGCAGCGACGTTGGAGCAACCAGTATATTAAAAGTCTATTACGTTCGAGTGACCTCATTTTCCTTTTTTTTAAATTTTGCATCAAAAACATGTATAACATGTTTCATCGGAGAGGAACAACAACAATAATAATGATGATCACTGTAATGAAAATAAAAACGGCGTATTTCCTTTACTATTTCAATGCGTTTATAAGAAGGTTGCAAGGATGTGGTATTTGGATCTATAAAATCACAAAACTGAACAAGTATCTCTGGGAAGAAAAACAGATGGAATTAAGGTAAACTGCCACGCTGTTGAAGACGATTTTGCAGTACTTACAGAGAATCTGACAGAGGCAGTTACCAAATTAATTACTCTATAAAAATGGCAAATAGGACTGGTCTCAAAATTTCCGCTGAAAAAATAAAGTTCATGACAAATACAAAAAATGCTCCAAAATACAGTTAGTAAATTTAAATATCTTGTGGAAACTATACACAAGAATGGACTAGAATTATTTGCAATAGATTTAGGAGTTATGGAAAGAGCATGTGGTTTGGAAAAAAAAAACTAAAACGAGAAATGCATATCTAGAAAAATAAAACGAAAACAATATACTACAGTGGTAAGACGAGAATGTTTGTATGCCCTTGAATCCCTAACGACGAACTGCAACCTGGACAGGATAGAGGCAATTGAGAGACGGATTATTGGGAAAATAGTGGATGCAATAAAAACTACTGATGGTTGAAAAATGAAGAGTAACAAGGAGATCTACGAAAATATAGAAAAAATTTCAAAACTAGTGACAAAGTGAAGTTTCAAAAACGGTTCAAATGGCTCTGAGCACTATGGGACTTAACATCTGAGGTCATCAGTCCCCCTAGAACTTAGAACTACTTAAACCTAACTAACCGAAGGACAGCACACACATCCATGCCCGAGGCAGGATTCGAACCTGCGACCGTAGCGGTCGCGCGGTTCCAGACTGAAGCGCCTAGAACCGCTCGGCCACAGTGGCCGGCAAAGAGAAGTTTAATTTCTTTTTTTGTTTATCTCTATTGAATGAATGTGAATACGCTAACGAAGAAAATACGCCTATAATTCAGGAAAAGTAAATCGACCTTGGCACAGATTACAGAAGGAAGAAAAGAATTAGAAATAAAGAACATCAACGAATCAGAAGTAACGGAAAGAAACACTTTTAAGAATAAAATACTGAAGTTTGAAAGCTTCAATTACAGAAAAAAATAAGAAATAGAGAACAACATGGACTGTAGAAAGAAAAAGATAACATGGGGAGAAGTATTGGAAAAACTCGAAACAACAAAGAATGAAGAGGAACTGAAATGTTACGTGACTTTAGTTGGTCAATATAAAGATTAAATAAAATGGTAATACTTATAGTACATTCGTGGTGCTGTACCATCAAGATATAAGAACGAACGATGAGGTAATGATCATTTATTTACGGATACATTCATGCGCTTATTACAGTGAAAAATATAGAAAATGACAACACTCTAAGGGGAGTACTGGTCGTATGGTCTGCCGCTTTAGCTGGCTGCGCTAACAGCAGGTCTCAGCGGCTGCCACTCTAGTACAGTAATTAAAACGATCGTGAAACTTACAAGGAACCCCTTCAGTGAGAGGTCCCAAAAGGCCAATGATGTTTATGGCATTCGACGCCCCACGTAATGTCTATCATGCTATCACAATATTCGCTGGTAATGGCAACAGGCGGCAGGACTGGAGATATCGAATGGTGAGCACAGCATGAAGCTAAGGAGTGCACTTGAACTGCTTAGTCGACGAGCAACTCACAATAGTGCTACACTATTAGCGGTGGTGATACAAAGCAAAGCAATGGCAACGATAAACAAAGCATACATTGCATTATATCTACAACAGTTGCCGAAGTTGACATTTAGTCAGAAAGGGACCCAAGAAATTTCGCAGAGTGAGAAAGAAGTGACAGATGAAATATTACCGTTTCTGCAAGATGAGTCAGTTGAATGTATGGTGTCGTATACGCTCGACTGTGTGAACAATATATGTGACGGATTACAATGATGACGATACCTGCTTGAAAAGTTAAAATGATTTTGAAACAGGTATCTAGTTCATAATCCTTGTCGGACACGGAGCCTCAAATCCCGTGTCCAGTTAAACGATGTAAAGAACAATCGTTGTCCGAGGAGCGGGTACTAAACGTAATTACGTACACGGAATATTATCCACTGCACAGTAAAACGACAGTTACGAACAGATTTCGAATAAGGGAAGCAGTGGATGGTTGCATAACTTCTAATAGTGCTACAGAATTGGAAGACGTAAGGTAACGAAATTTCAAACAAAGTGTCAACTCGACGTTGCACAGCAAACAGCGGAATTGGCCCTAAAATTTATAGATGAGATAAAAAATCTTATCCCATCGTTCAGTAAGGAATGTGTTTTTCATTCCGACCAATCGGGATTTGAAGAGGAAATACATGTTAAAGGAACCCAGGAAACTATAGGTACAAAAGGAGTTGTATCATAATCGGATAACATCAACGCCATAACGCATTCGTATAAAATTGTGCCGACGGTTATGTGGATGGTAAATTGGCTGGAAAGTTTTTTTATTGCTGCGAGAAATTGGAGGTGCTATGTCCCTACGATTCGTTTTCGTGTGCGTGATCTCGTAAGGACAGTAAGGAATATTTACTCACATGGGCGTAAGACAACCACAATTGAGATGTGAACACTGCTTTCAGCCAATTGCTGGTCAAAATAATTTGCTTTTGCTTGATTCATAGTCTGCGTATCAAAATCGTACGTCTTTAGAGCTAACTATCCCTTCCGAAAACTGTGTAACATTGCAGTTCATACCACCTGGAATCCTGGATGTTTGTATTTGTCATTGCCTATAAAACATATTATCGCACTGTCTGCGGCTACACGTTAAAGGATAGCCAGTTTCACGATAAGTTCCCCGACATACTGTTTCGCATTCGGTTGCATGCCATCACAATCCGTCAGTTCTCATCACCCCGTTACACTAATTTGATTCTATATGCATTCCTTAAGAGTGGATACCTATATGAACGTTCTACACGGCTTGTACTCCCAAGGAGTTTGCCTTCGATTTTGATGGTGCGAACCTTTGTGATCATCATGGTGAGCCATTTTTCATTTGATGTTCATGGTGCAAGTCAATGGTTCGTTCTGGAAATTTTTTGAATGTCGACTATGTCCATTTTGTGAAGTGTAATACATACATCTCATAGAAGATTGAGCTCTGCGCATCCCGGACACTCATTTTCTGTCGGCTTCTTGGTGCACATGGTGAGTCACTAGCAGCTAATATTTCTGCTGTCATAATTGTTAACACAATACTTTCAAATGGGCCTTAGTAAACACTGAACTTGCGACCTCGCACTCAAGGGGTTCCTTGTTGGAACCACGATTTCTCAACAATGCTCGAGAAGCACTTCGTATTGGAACAGCAATCGTTACACCTATGCACGTACTACAGTCGTGCCGAGGAGGAGAAAAATCGGTGATCGGTTGCTGTAACCGTATGTTTCCCTCGTAGGAGTGAGGTGAACCATTAACGCAACACTCGGAGTGCTTCTCATGTTTTGCATATTGACTGCGCCCTCAAATATTAATAGACCCTATCCTGCCGGCTGCATATTTCAATGCCTCTGAGCAAAGCCTGCTGCTGAAGGAGGCGGAGCAGCGTGAATATAAATATAGGCATGGACTTAATGAGAACTTGTGCGTGTTGTCGTCATTCATGAGGCATTGACGTTTGCTGCTACATTCTGGGCATCTGCTGCATCGTCTACACTGCGCGATTAAAGACCCATGCGGCAAGGGGCTTCATATTTAATGGCTGGCACACCATACTGCTAATTCCGACACCGCGCATCGGTCTGGCGAGATGGCAGACTACGTACACCGTAAGCCGGTAGGTATCAGCCTCCTGTAAGTATACCCTTACAGGTGTTACAGGGGGTTAGAAAACTGGATATTTTCTTGAAGTGGTAATTGAAATTGGTCTTTTAGCGTTCGAAATCTCGCTGATGCCCTCTGCATTTCATTCGTTTCCTTCCGTTTCAGTGAGACGAAGGTCATTCGAAACTGATGCCCCTCATTTATTTTCTTGGAAATTACAATAGATACAGAAAGCATAACACCGAAGTTAAACAGATACATATCGTCATTTTTTCCACATAATCACCACCGTTTGTTATGCATTCGTTTTCGCCAACGATGAACAAAAGCCTGTAAACAGTGCACTTTGAAACCTAAACCAACTGATGATAGCCACTCTCTTAGCGGCCGAATCTGGAAAATGTTGACCAAGTTGTTTATCTTTTATAGGTTCACAGAAATTGAGACCTGAATGTCCTAAATCAAGAATGAATGGTTGACCTGATAGGTCACTCGACCTAAATTTTGGCAACGAGTTCCGCTCTCACAAAACCATGGCGAGATCTAAACTTATTGTATTGCAAGCGCAAGTTCCTATTCTTCTCTGGTCAGACACTGGGAATTTGTGCTTTAAGCCTAGTCAGGGTCGTCTTGTAGCTTTTTAAGTTGACATTTGCTTCAGGCTTCATGCAATTTCGTGGTTTAGCGTAATGTGGTTTGCCTTGTAGCGCACTGAAATGACAGTTACTTTAGGCTCCAAGACATCCAGAAGAACCATACCCTCCCTACCCCAGAAGAAATACAGACATCACTTTTTCTTCAGGTGGCTACGTCTCGAAATATTTCCTTGTTGTCGCCTGACGCCACTCATCGACTGTTTTTTGGGTTCCTACTAGTAGGGTGACATCACTTCTTTTATCTAGTGGTGATGGTGTTCAGGAAAACATCACCTTCAGCCTCGTAATGGTCCAGCAGGTCTTGACAAACTTCCATTCGACTTTTTATTTGTATTTTGTCTCGTGTAAGCATTCGCGGTATCCATCTCTCAGACATTTTGCGTAAACTGAGGTTGCGTAACGTGTTCGAAGGACACTAGTCGACACCCAGGTGTGTACACAATTCCACGGTCGTAATCTGCCGATCATCACGGATGAGTCGAACGAGGCGCTGTTCATTAGGACGAACGGAAAGTGCGCAGGGTCGACTGAAACTTAGCTGGGGTATTCAGCATCAGTGGGGGTAAAGACTAATCCTAGTTAAATAATAATAGTAGTATGCTATCAACACATTTATTAAAAAAATCAAGGAAACTGCAAAACAGAATCTATACTGTACAATATTCAATTAAACCTATTGGTCAGATTAAGTTTGGCACAGCACCATCTTCTACGCATAAGTCGCATGTTCCGTTTTCGCGTGAGAAACTCTTAAATGGTTGATATTGCGTAGCCTTTTTGTTAATAAAAATCTCCACCATGACTGGCGCTGACAAGAGAGAGCTCCAAGAACAGTCTAGTGGAACTAAAACATTTATCGTTATGGTCCCTCAAGCCGTGGCGCATATATCACCACAGTCGAGCGGAGAGCACATCAGCCGTTCGATCTGCGGAAGGCTGCAGTCGTCATGGAGACGAAGTACGATGTGCAGATGTGAAATGAATTACACAAAGAACGCGTGGTTGTATCCGCTAACTCCTACATTCGAAGTTACTCAAGCAGAGTTCCCTCACGAGTCAAGACAATCTGCTTGCACACTTGCCAGGAGCAGCCACTTGACTCAAGTGCGTGGTTGGAAGTGAGCACTTTGGAATGCCTAAACCTCCTTGGAGAAGCACCAATTTCTTCCTTTGCTCACTGAGAAACGAAATGATTCTGCTCCAGGCGGCACAATGGGCAAAAATGCCGTTTTATTACCCTGTCAACCCGCGGATCCCCATGTGATGCGATTACAGTGACTTTAATAGACTATATACGCTTCAATGAACTGGCGGGTTCGTAATTTGGACGCCAGGGTTATGCCCTTTGTCACCAGAAAAATGTGCAAAACGTGAATGCGAAACTAGTACAAGTGTTCGTTCTTAGCAGAGTACTTCATATAGAAGTACGCTGGCTCTCAAAAGGAAATATGCTAGGAAGATTATTTGAACTTCGAGACGAGGTGATGCAGTTTTTGGAAAATAACAAACAAACTGAATTGTATGTGGAATTTAGAAAGCCCGGTGTTCATGTTGCATTGGTTTATCTGTCAGATATTTTCGAATCTTTAAACACATTGAATTTGAAATTACAAGGTGGAGAGTCAAACATAATTTTTCATCGGGATGCCATCAAAGCGTTTACTGATAAGTTGCAACTATGGAAACGTAAAATTTTAGCCTGCAATTATTCCTGCTTTCCCAGATTGTTTGGAATCCTGGAAGGAGCCCGATTTCAAAACGATTTTAAGCATACTGATACTAAGAGTAAAATATCAAACCATTTGCAGCACCTCACTGATGAATTCGAACGATACTTCCCTAACAGTTGTGATGATAAAATTTATTATAGGTTAGCGACGGATCCATTTCACGTTGACGTGGATGTGTTGCCAGACAGACTACAAGAGGAAGTCTTAGAAATTAAAAATGATTCTGCAGCGAAGTATGACTTTGAGAAGATGGATAAGCCTTTATTTTGGGTGAAATATCTCACGGTGTATCCCAGCACAGCAGAACAAGCACTGAAACTATTTACCATTTTCAAGCACTTATTTCTGCGAAAGAGCATTTTCAGCAGTAGTGGTGATAAAAAATAAACTTAGAAGCAAACTCAGTATTGCCAATGATTTACGTTGCGCAGTTTCTACTATTCAGCCAAGAATTCAAAATCTTGTAAAAAATATGCAAGCTCATCCTTCACATTGATTTATTTGTTTGTTTCTTGCCATATGTGTGTGGAAATAATATTTTTATAATAAATACGTCACATTATAAGAGAACTTGTTAGTTCCCTGCTAACTATCCTTACATGTAGGTAATACTGTAACATTATAAAAAACTATTTCGAAGAAACAATATAAAATAAACATAGTGAATCTGATTTAAATAAAAATAATGCGTGTGATCCTTATGGATTCTGATGTTACGTGTGGTATGTTATTTCAACTAATAATAGTATTTCTTCTGGATGAAGATACAGCGAAAGTTTATCCTAGAGATGGCAAGCGAAGAGTAGTCCTAAAATCGTATACGGGTGAAGAAATTGTGTGCAGCAAGGGAATGTAATCAAGGTAAGGAAGTTGTTTTATTCATATTTTTAAAGTTCTGTGTAGTCTGCACGATTATTGTGTAAAACTAATTTTTAATTTTTTGTCTGGTTCTGGGAACTGGGCCTTTGTCGCCGTTCGGTAACTGTCGTCGTTGAAATAAATGCCAACTTATGCGCAATGACAATGGGGAGCGCTATAGGCGTACAAATCAGTGATGTTCGTTAACACCGAGACTGAGTGACTAGTTTTGATAATGAGTGAAAGTAATAAGCTACACTCAACTTAAAATAATAGCCCGCATCCACTAATCTGCAAAGGTCTCAAATATTTTTCCTTGTTTACCAAGGATTTTCTTTACTTTCGGAGTGGTTTTTAATCACAAGACTAGACTGATGACGTAATAACTGCGACTCGATACATTAACAGCCCACCATGTTACATGACGTCACCATCACAAATTTTTCAATAGTTTCTTAATAATTAATAAAAATCTCTATATTTTTTTAGGGGGGGAGGGCACGGAAGTTTTCTTTTCGGCAGAAGGGGGGCGTGACAAACAAAAGTTTGGGAACCTCTGCCCTAGAGATAGTGGCGGGGACGTGCTAAGCGTTCTGTGTGGAAAGAGCTCTTGACTGTGGACTCCTGGGCACCAGTGTGGCGACAGGAGACGCATTCCAACATGGTTGAAAAAATTTCAGGTGATTCTTGTTAGATGACTGTATTGCTCAGCCAATCACAAGTCCTTGGAGACAGTGGTGGGAACGTGCAAAGCTTTCTGTGTGGGAAGAGATCTGCACGGTTGACTCCTGGGTACCTGTGTGGCGACAGGAGATGCATTCCAACATGGCTGAAAAAATTCCAGATGATTCTTGTTAGATGGCTATCTTTACTGCCCCCTTTCAAATTTTTATCGCACCCCTGACGACAGGGGGTGATGCTTGCTGGGCCACTCCTCATGGCGGCTTCACAGAAGGCTGTAAAATTCTGCCCTTTGGCCGCTGACAGGAATCTCCAAGTTCAATCCCAATCTGCCTGAAATTCATCGCTTCCTCAGCCTCTCTCACTACCTAATCAACCAAATTAATTATGTTAATGATCATGTAACGAGGCAAAATACTGTCGCCTTACATAACATACCCCTTAACGAGCAGTTTTCTGCTACTACCGGGGAACAGTGGATATGTTGCCTGATCACACAGAAAATTTATTATCCTGATCATATTACATATTTTCATCAGTCCAAACCTAACCTCTGTTGTCCCAACATGCACACACACAGAGATTTGTTTCGAGACTCTATGAGTAACTGAATTTAACTTGTGGTCATTATTTACTCCTTCACCAGCATCTCTTGATGGCGAACTCTGGGTTCTGTTACTCAGTATTTACATTTTGAATGGCAAAATGACCAAGGATAAAGAAGCAAATTTACTACAGATCAGCTTTGATGAAGACAGTTCTTTAGATTGTCTGTTTGGCAAAGGCAGTCTCCAAACTGCAAGTCTACCTCAGCCATCCATCTGCAAACGAACTCTAAATCAAGTGAAACAATACCAAAATCCTAATGTCTATGACCGTCTGCCCTCATAGCTGTTTTGATTATCAATGCACAATTGACATATAAGAGAACTTACCAGAAAAATCTTTTGTAACTACAAAAACTGGCATGACCACATCCTAAATCCGGTAATATATCTAGAATTATTGTGATCTGGATTTTTTTATGTTACTTTGGATTTAAAAAAAACAAGAATGAAGCTGGATAGCCACTGTGAATAAATGTTAACGTATAAAATAATAGTGATCTGCATTTATTTTTACGTTAATTGAATGCCAAAGATGGCAAGTTAACCAGTAAATGAATACAGTAAAAGTATAAACTCCTGGTGGTCTCAATTTAACTTTAATTTAGAGCTGGCCATCATTAATGGCTGAAATCCACTTAACTAAACAAATCAAATATATATAACTATTTTATGTAGAAACATAGAACATGTAAACATCAAAATATTATAAGACGTAAAAGCAAACAGTGTCCAATGTTTTTGACAAACAGAGACATATTTGTATAAATTTTATATTTTATTTTATTTATATAAATGATATGCCCTCTAGTATTACGGGTAACTCTAAAATATTTCGGTTTACTGATGACACTAGCTCGGTAGTAAAGGATGTTATGTGCAACATGGGCTCGGTTTCAAATAGTGCAGTTCATGACCTAAGTTCATGGCTTGTAGAAAACAAACTAACGCTAAATCACAGTATGACTCAGTTTTTACAACTTCTAACACACAATTCAACAAAACATGACGTTTTAATTTCACAGACTGGCATATTATTAGTGAAACTGAACAGTTCAAATTTCTAGCTGTTCAGATAGATAGTAAGCTGTCGTGGGAAGCCAACGTTCAGGATCTTGTTCAAAGCTGCCACTTTTACTGTTCTAACGGTATCTGAAGTGAGTGATCGTTCGACACGAAAATTAGTCTACTTTGCTTATTTTCATTCGTTTATGCCGTACTGTATTTTATTCTGGGGTAACTCTTCCCATTCAAAAATGATATTTTTGGCTCAGAAACGGGCAGTTCGGGCAACAAGTGGTGTAAGTGCACGAACCTCTTGTCGACCCCTGTTCACGAGTCTGGGTATTTTGACATTGGCTTCTCAATATATATATATATATATTCCTCACTGTCATTTCTTGTTAACAATTAGCTTATTCCCAAGAATAAGCAGCTTTCACTCAGTTAATACTTGGCAGAAATCAAACCTGCATTTGGATCGGACTTCCTTAACTCTGATTCAGAAAGGTGTGCAATATACTGCTGCATACATTTTCAATAAGCTAGCACTCGAATTTAAAAATCTTAGCAGTAATCCATGCATTTTCAAATCGAAAAAGAGTTTCCTAATAGCTCACTCCTTCTATTCTGTCGAGGAGTTCCTCGAAAAATTAAGTTGATTCTTATTGTATTGATGATTGCGTTTACCTAAACTTACGGACTGACTTTTTCGGATTCATAACATTTTATTTTTATCTGTTATTACTTTTATGTTGTAATTTCATGTACTGACACGTTCCATGACGTTGGAGATTTGCTCCTCAATTTGGTCCTAAGGAACTTGACGTGTAAATAAATCAATAAACAAAGACACCATTTGATAATAAAAACAAGAAATATTACAGGAATGTAAAACATGTACTCAGAACATAGTAAAAATGCAAACCGTTATTAAAAGACATACCGAAATCACTTTATTTTTTGTTCGTGGGCACTACAACTGTTTTGAAAGAACTGACGTTACTTTTTGACAGGGGTGCACTAAATTTCACAGGAAGACCACTGTATTTTGAACAGGGGAAACACTGTATTTTGAATTGGGGAGGAACTGTAATCTGAGAATGGGCTTTGACTCATGACACTGTACTGCTGACTTTGAGGTAGAAGTTCATACATGAATTCAAGTCTGTGTGGAGCTTCTGCACTACCGTAAGAGCGCATGCTGCTTTGCAGTGATGCATGTATGGCAGTTGCTCAACTGCAGATGAGGCTGATGTATTGCATGGTACCAGAACACGATGCTTCTGTTTGTGGTTGTAGCTGGTGCGGGTGTGGTGGTTGCTCGGCCGCAGGTGGAGCTGGTGCCCCTTCTGGTGCAAGTACACTGTCTTGACGCTACTGTTTGTGGCTGTGACTGCTGTAGACGCCTAATGGGTTGCTGCCCATGATAGGGCGTCGGGGGGAGCAGTGAGACTTGCCCATGTGAGGTACCATCTGACTTGCAGATTGTCTCGTCTTGTGCACGTCTCTCCCCCTACAGTCCGCAGAGTCGATCTCCTACGTGGCGTTTGGTCTTGACCGGCCGGTTTGACGACCTCCCGTAGGAGCCTGCTTCTTCACACAAGGTCCGCAACATACGCCGTGCGGCCATCACCATTGCTGTTAAGCGGTCCCATGGGGCCTCTCGAAGGCTGCTCCTAGGCTGCCTCCTCCACCTTTGCTTTCTTTTAAGCCTGGACTCAGCTTCCTGTTGGCGGCGGCATGCCATCGGGCCCCGCCGTTGCCTCTCCACACAGTGGTGGACCCTTCGCTACTCTCTTGTGTCCTGGCGGCGCCTACCGGCGGCGCGACAGTTATCTGCACAAACGGAATATCGAATCTTAATCTACAGCTTATGACTAATGCTAGAAAATCTTCTTTATATTTACATAAATGACATTTGCAATTGAAAAATGAACTCTGATTGTGAATTAAGAGCAAAATTACTTACAATAAAGACAAATGACGTAAATTTCGACATTAAATATCGTTCCTAGATTATCAATTTTAAAAATCTTTAGCAAAAATCATAAAAAAATGTTAAAATTCTTATAATGTTCCTGTCACAATTCTTGAAAATGATCGGTTGAATATTTTTTTGCAACATGACTTTCACACAGGTTAGTGTTAGTGTTGCTTAGTGTTTTTAGTACTCGGTTGGTAAGCATGCAAGTGGATAGATAGTATGCGCTTTACTGGTTTAGTAGTGTATGCATTCTATTATCCACACAGATACAATTAGTTGAAATTATTAAGATGCCCTATTTAACTCCATTTTATTGACGTCAGCCTCCCATTTCGAGGAGGGTGCTGCACTCGATGTCCCCAATCGGTTGTCGCCGTCATCTGTTTTCCATTATCGCCTCTTTTTCTTCTGTAGCTTTTGGTATTTTACTTTTGTACGTTTAATGGTATTTTACTGTTGAACGACCAGACCATTAACAGCAGAAGACACGCTCTTTTTTAATCATGAAACCACTACGACAAAGTATTACTTGAATTTCTCCGCACAATACACCTTTTCAGTTTGCATCTTCGATAAACGTTCTCCGGTCTCACCTTATGATCGTCCTGTGTTCTTTCAATAACTTCCGCTTACGCGCAATACGTCAGCCCCTCTACAGACAACCCAAAATATCACTCTCATACCTGCGATGAGCCGTCCTTCATCTACATAAAATCATCTTCTTTGTTGGCCTAATAGGGAGAAAGAACCAGAATAATAAACAGCTCGCACTGACTTGAAGGGAAATTGAGTGAGTACTTGCATGTCTTCTGATTGGTGCTGGACAATTCTTGTACGTGGGAACGAGTATACGACAGCAAGATGAATACGGGAAAACGGCGAGATGGAAGCACCGTGAACCGGCGATATAATCTTTATTTTTCATTGAGGCAACATTCTACTGTATGTCTATTGAGATAATAGTGGTCCACGCGTGTTGACAGCTGTCTTTCATGCTTTCTTGGAAAAAAAAGGAACCATCTGCCTCTAAACATACTTGCATCTGCGTTAAAGGATGACAGAGAGCGGATGGAGTGATCGGTTGAGATGCAGTTGCAATGAGGTAGGATTTAATGATAGACTGATAATGCGTTATAGAGAGAGAGGAACATTTTGTTGCAGGTCATTTGACCATTTTTTTCTGTTGTTCTGTCGGGATGCACCAGTTGTGTGACATAACCTGCTTTCGACTCACATACAACTGTGTGTTCTTTGTGTGGCTCAGAGCACAGTCTACTTGCGATTGTTAACAGAAAACTTCTCGTCATCAGACGACTTCCATCGTGTTTCTACACATTCCTCAAGACAAACTAATATTTATGCGACGTACTCCATTCCCCTGCCGCATCTTGGGCATAAAATCGAGTCTTCAGTTTCATAACTACGTTGATTCTAAGTTAGCGACAGGTGTTTGTGAGGTATTACTATCTCCGTGTATACATCTGCTTGACAGATGCCGTGCTTATGGAGTTAGTGGTGGAACGGAATTAATTTCACATGTCAAACAATGCTGCTATGCGTTTGTCCCTTTCTTTGTAAGAGGCATTCTCCGTTACTAGCGGTCATTTTATTTAGGACGGATACGAGCTTAGTATAATTTCTGAACTGTCATCGGATGTGAATAGTGGGGAGCTATAAACCCAAAAAAAGCTATATTGTACGTGTATCACAAGGAATCGACGATTGAAGGAAGTAGTTTTTCGTATTACAGTTTAACACCATCGTAGAGAAACCGGCAAGGAGGGTTATGTCATGCGCTGGAAATATATTTCTTACATTGGGACAGTAACAGCGTTACATTCCATATGACTAATAGGTCGGAAACCGCAACCATCTAACATTATAGCGTGTTTTAAGTCCAGAACATTGTAGCCTTAGGAGTGCATGTGTTTATGTTCTCTTACCAGCGCCTTCTTGGTAATCACCCCAGACCAGAACAATACTTTAGAATCGATAGCGCAGTTGATTTACGTAAAACGCAACAAACTCCATCCGTCTGGAGCTCCATCATGCATAAAAACCACCTGTTTCTCGTTCTTAACCGCCTATTATATCATCACGACAGTTTGATATCTACTGTACACCGATAAGGGGTGCTAACCTCTTCGACATTCGCGCATCTGGAGAAATCTTGTGGTCTTAAATTGGTGCAGAGCAGCAGTTACAGCCTCGGTTTGCACTGTTCCTACACGGAACGTGGAATGTAGCGGTCTACTTCTGGTCGGATGCAGAGAGCGTTGCCCAAAGACAATGCGAGGAGATCTTTCGGTCTCTTAACTTTATCCTAAGAATGCAAGAATGCCCTCTGACTACCATCCACATAGAGAAAGATCGTAAGTTACGTACTATGATCGAAGTGCTGGAGATATGTAGATTGCTGTCTGGTATACTTCGGTGTATGTGTTCGAGAATTAACAATGAATGAACGTACTGCACAGTTATCTACTTACATTCGCGATGGTACTCACGAAGTAGTGGAGGGGGTGTTTAGCGATGATACAGAAATTGGTAAGCATGTTGCCGTGTCATTGGTCGGTGTTGAAATTACGATAAAATTGCTAAAACTGATCGCAGTATCAACTATGATGCTTATTATTACAGTACATCGACGATGTATTTTCCATCCCAACAGTCCACTGGTACGCTGTTGATTACCACATAATGATTGACTGACATCGTTTGATATTGAGAAAGAGTCTTGGTGGAGGAGGCAATACATTCCGGGGATGGCTAACACCGAAACATTGATAGTGTGCATGGCAGAAATATGAGGAATCAGTCAATCACAACAAAGCGCCATCAGCTGTCCTGTCACTGCGAATGATGAGTTTAAACGTAGAGGTCGTCAGTCACCTTTGGACAGCAGTTTGGAAACGCTCCACATTGCCTCAAAACTCTTCCAGTTTCCTTATGTTGTGACTGTCTTTTATTTCAATCACCTAGTGTGTGGGTGTGTTGTGGCATCATCAGCACCAACATGATTTACACCGTGCGACGTCTAGTTTTCTGAGGAGGCAATGGACCAAACGTGCTAATGTCAGTTTGAAATTTGACACAGACGTCGAAGTCATGGCGGAGAAAAACAAAATGTATGGCACTGTACAAAGTGTGTTACAGCAAAAATAGCGATATATCAAACAATGAAACAGGGACCCTCTCCAGCGACTTCTCGTGCAGTACAGGCGATGAAACTTTATTGCGATCTGTGCAGGCGATGTCGATCACTGGCCACCTGCTCCAATGGATAAATACCTGTATATTTAATAGGATCACTCGATGTCGGCATGTAGACAGTATTCGTTTTCGATGTATTGGAAAAAGAGAGATGTGGTGAAAATCTACTGGATGAAGTTAGCGGACCTTTTATAGTTCGTAATTTTTGTCTGTTGGATGGTACAGAATAACTACGATAGAATTACCCCAAAAAACAAAGTCACCAACGAGACAAAAGATAACGCGCCATTAAATTGATTACAGGCAAAAAAACTTGCCTTAGAATAATCATTTTATTTATTTAATCGTATGGCTAGGGCCCCCCGTTGGGCAGACAGTTCGCCGGGTGCCGGTCTTTCAATGTGACGCCACTTCGGCGACCTGCAGTCGATTAGGATGATAGGATGATGATGAGGACAGCACAACACCCAGTCCCTGGGCGGAGAAAATTCCCCGGCCCAGATGGGAATCGAACCCGGGCCCAGAGGATTCACATTGCGTCACGCTGACCAATCAGCTACCGGGGGCGGACGCAACAATCATTAACCTTCTTTAAGTAAACACTCATAGAAGTCAGAGTGCAGGTGAGAAGCGCTGCATCTTATACTTAAGGAACAATTCCAGTGAGTGGACGTCATGAAATAACTGCCTTTAGGAGTCTAAACCACTAATAAGCCACAATAATTTATAACCTCGGCTCAGCATACTTTTACTATGGGCGAGGACAATGGCGGCAACGTCATTCAGCATTACGGCTCACAACCAGAGGTCACTGATAAGCAGTTACCAGACTGTCAATAAATTCGGAGCATAATGTAACGAGAATGCTCACGATATCTAAAACAGAAGACCATAAGTATTGGCGCACTCGTAGTTGAACAACAGAGAACAGGCACGCTGAATGCGTCCTGGTGATGTTGCGGGGACGTGAAAGAATGTAAACGGAAGAGGGACGAAGGGGCGCTCATTACACCGAAGACAGGCGCCGCAAACGCAGAAACCCACTGGTAGAAGTGCTTTTCAACCAAGGCCACATTGTTGTGACGCTGCGACTGGAAAAGAGAATCTCTGAAACGGCGAAGCTGGTAGGCTGTTTGCTTACTGCTGTCGTGAGCAATTACGGAAAGTGGTTCGAAGATGGTGAAATAATGAGCAGGCCGTATGATATTGAACGACCATGTCTCATCACAGAAAATAGGGGTCAGAGTATATTACACAGTGAAAACCAGGATAGGCAGCGCTCTGTGGCAGACCTGATGACAGAGTACAATGGTGGTGCAGGTACTAGTGTTTCGGGCCACACTTCAAAAGCCTTTGTTGAACATGGAGCTCCAGATCACACGACCCATAAGTTTTTCTATGTTGATCCAAACACATCGTCATTTATGACTACATTGGGCACAACATCATTGAGTTTTCCCCGTGGATCAATAGAAAGGCGTCGCCAGAATGAATCACATTTCTTGTTACACCAGGTCGATGCTTGGGTCCTTACACGCCGTCATCCAGGCAAATTGCTGCACGAACCATGCACCGCGCCACAAATGCAGGCCACTGAGAGCAGAATTATACCGTGGGGTACATTGAGTTGGGGTTCCATGGGATCTGTGGTGGCAATCGAAGGCATCATGACAGCAGTGAACTACGTGAACATTATTGCCAACCACCTACAACGCTTCATGCTTGATGCCTCCACCTTGAGGCGTGACATTTTCCAGCAGGATAACTGTGTGTCCCCAACTAGGGGCGTGACATCTTCCAGCAGGATAACTGTCCGTGTTGCAGGGTCAGAATCATGCTACATTGGTTCGAGGGGCATTATAGTGAACTCACATTGATGGCCAGCACACACTGGAACATACATTGGGCGCCAGCTGAGTGCCCGTAAATCACCATCCCGTAATTTGCGTGAACTGCTTGGTCTGGGCGTAGACATCTAGTGCCACATACTTCTGGAATCCTGTCAAGGACTTTTAGAATTTATCCCAAGGAGAATATCTGTTGTACTGCGTTAGAAAATTGGAGCAATAAGCAATTAAACAGGTGGTCATAATGTTTTGACTCATCGTTGTACACACACTTGTTCGGTCGTGCCCAGACACAACACCGTCGGTGACAATGCTCGTGTGTTCCTCCAGCATGTCTTCCCCATACAATGACAAGCATACTGCCCTTACCCGCCCACTGCCCTCATGTGGCGTCTTTCCACTGGCGTCCACATCTGCAGCACTCTCCCCATCCGGTGCATGTGCTGGCACGTTAATTTTCTCACTCACGTGCAAAGCGCGTTCCCGTCACGGGACCCAGATCTCATCACTGCATAAAGAGACACCGAGTGTGAGTGTCGATACGGCGGTATCAAAAACGTTCAATGAAGATGTCGACAACCATACGTGTAACTTAGGGAGTGGGGATGAGGGGTACACTTAAGGATGAAAGTCAAGGCCCCTGTAATGTCATTCCTTAAACAACAACTACTAAATTCATTGTTTATTCAAAACAGGTAAGAGACAATCAACGTGTGCATCTTTTATAAAATATTACAGATATCTTGCTTCTCAAGCAAGACAGCAGATAACAATGACCAACAGACTTAAAGAGATGACCCACAGAGATTTCAAACAAATTACAGTTTGAAGCTGATTTACAGAAATGGCATATTTTTTTAAAAAAATAATTTACATTATGAAGGTGATTTACGAAAAGCATCAGTTGGTTTAGAACCCCCGAAAACCCAACCAGCACAACACGTGACTATAATTACAATTCATACTCAATAAATTTAAAACTTAAAAAAAAATACATGAAATAGACATGAAATAGGTTATGTTTATCAAACGAGCAGTGACCCCAGGCTGCCCTGGGCAAATGTGATTTAATTTAAAATACCGGAAGCAGCAGACCAGCCGTCCAAACAACACCTAAATGCCGGGGCCCAACCGGGAGTCACTTCCCATTAGACGGCACGTCACAGCTTCTGTGCACCGAAGCGGGACGTGGCGCCGCACCCACGCACCCCAACTCGCAGAAACTGGAACACAAACAGACCGCAGGAGACACAGCAAACACCAACCAAACATCAATCAATATAAGTTAAGAGATCGATAAACAATAAAATACACAAACCAATTACTGTTGAGTGAGTGCATTCAGTAAGTTCACATATATAAGGAAACTATAAGTTTTACTAATAACAGAATAACTGGTTGCAATAGAAGTGGGTGAAAATTTTTTTTTTCTTTTGCAGCAATATACCAGGGACGTCGCTTGATGGCAAAAACCCAAAATCACACGTACTCCTTCGTGCTAAACTGCTTCCTAATAGTAATCCAACCAGCGGATTTTAAAGGTAGTAGTAACTGCTGGTCTCCATAATAACTTCACATATACCAAGAAGTACATATAAATGACTAGCTTTACCAAATACAAGTTTTACTAATAACAGAATAAGTGGCTGCAATAGAAATGGGTCAAAAACACATTTTTTACACCAATATACCAGGAACGACGCTTGATGGCAATAAACCCAAAATCACACGCACGCCTTCGTACTAATCTGCCTTTTAATACTCATCCAACCAGCGGATTTTAAAGCAAATAGTAACTGCTGGTCTGCATACAATCACACAGACTCTTCCTGCTGCTCTTACTTCGACAACGCGTACATTAGAACCAACCGACCAACAAACACACTCGCTGCAACGCAAATCTTTTGAAGAAACGAAGGTACCAAAACCACTTACACGTACGATGGAGAGCGTAGTTCGAGATGGTTTCGAGGGATGGGTCTCTCCGAGAAAACAGACCCCAAAGCAATGCGACGAGCAGCGCCCGAAGTTGACATCAGAATCAGACAGGCCCACCTCAAACTCGCGACGGTCTTGCAAGGTAGACCGGCCGCGCCACCGCTGCCCGAGCCCGCGTGTTTGCTCCGTTCTCCCCTCAAGCACCTCCTAGCCCCTCGTAGCGAGTCCGACGACCAACTCCCCTGCCGCAAATACCCGCCGCCAGATCACAACAGGAGCAAAGATCGTAGTACAGCCGGGTAATCGATGGTCCTGCCAAAGAGCTGGTGTGCCAGAAAAGGTGCACCATGGCTCAGTACGTACTGGTCTTAGCAGCATTTACAAGGTATTCCTGAAAATGAGGAGAAACTTCAAAGACTGGAGAATAGCTGAATGGTTGCTCCCTGTAGTTCGGGATCTCCAAAATAGACCTGTGAGAAAATCGTTGATGGTTGGAAGCATTTGTTGGGTTCTCTGAACTGAATACAGTTCGCTTGCCTGACAGGTGGTCGACATAGGTCTCTCGAAGGCTGCCCTGGTGGTCATTGGCCTGTGGGCCCCGTCGCGGCCCAACAGGATCTACTGGGTCTACACGCGGTGGTCGCTGCTCCAGCTGGTGGTCACCATCGTGGGGCAGGTGGCCGGCCTGCAGGGACACTGGGACAACCTGCCTGTCGTCTCCACCGCCCTGTGCTTCGTGCTCACCATCACCTGCACCTTCATCAAGGTATCACTCTAACTTGTTCTGTAACAAATCAGACTGCTGACCTAGTTTATTTTCTACCTGAGGCAATGCACCATATATACCGTGTGTTTCCGCAAGAGCGTGCAAAAAAATGTAACAGGATTGAACAATTTGAGGTAGGGAACCTGGGGATGGAGAAGCCAGCTGAAGGAGATATGGAAGGAAACTTGTCTACCACTTTATCTATCATTAACGTTTTCCAGCTTATTTACAACTAACATACGTACAAGTTTACACATACTGTGCTGTTTATTTACATGTAAATTCTTTATTTCCTGCAAGGAAACATGGAGGACGAGCGTGATTTCTAGAAAGTCATTATGCAGGTTTTGTTTCTTTTACGTGTTCGTGTAGAGTTCTATCTGAGTTGATGGCTGTTCGTGAGAAGATGTGGATACAACATGAAGAAGTACCTCTTCACTTCAGTGTGGATGTCTGAAACTATCTCAGTGCTGTATTTCCATGGTCTGCGAAGTCACCTGGCCTGAATACCGCTGATTATTTGCTATGGGGATGTCTAAAGTCACTTGCTTACCGCCGACCGGTGTGGCCGAGCGGTTCTAGGAGCTTCAGTCTGGAACCTCGCGACCGCTTCGGTCTCAGGTTCGAATCCTGCCTCGGGCATGGATGTGTGTGGCATCCTTAGGTTAGTTAGGTTTAATTAGTTCTAAGTTCTAGGAGACTGATGACCTCAGATGTTAAGTCCCATAGTGCTCAAGCCATTTGAACTTGCTTACCAGACCCCAGTCGACATAGAGATGGAATTACACTCCTGGAAATGGAAAACAGAACACATTGACACCGGTGTGTCAGACCCACCATACTTGCTCCGGACACTGCGAGAGGGCTGTACAAGCAATGATCACACGCACGGCACAGCGGACACACCAGGAACCGCGGTGTTGGCCGTCGAATGGCGCTAGCTGCGCAGCATTTGTGCACCGCCGCCGTCAGTGTCAGCCAGTTTGCCGTGGCATACGGAGCTCCATCGCAGTCTTTAACACTGGTAGCATGCCGCGACAGCGTGGACGTGAACCGTATGTGCAGTTGACGGACTTTGGGTGAGGGCGTATAGTGGGCATGCGGGAGGCCGGGTGGACGTACCGCCGAATTGCTCAACACGTGGGGCGTGAGGTCTCCACAGTACATCGATGTTGTCGCCAGTGGTCGGCGGAAGGTGCACGTGCCCGTCGACCTGGGACCGGACCGCAGCGACGCACGGATGCACGCCAAGACCGTAGGATCCTACGCAGTGCCGTAGGGGACCGCACCGCCACTTCCCAGCAAATTAGGGACACTGTTGCTCCTGGGGTATCGGCGAGGACCATTCGCAACCGTCTCCATGAAGCTGGGCTACGGTCCCGCACACCGTTAGGCCGTCTTCCTCTCACGCCCCAACATCGTGCAGCCCGCCTCCAGTGGTGTCGCGACAGGCGTGAATGGAGGGACGAATGGAGTCGTGTCGTCTTCAGCGATGAGAGTCGCTTCTGCCTTGGTGCCAATGATGGTCGTATGCGTGTTTGGCGCCGTGCAGGTGAGCGCCACAATCAGGACTGCATACGACCGAGGCACACAGGGCCAACACCCGGCATCATGGTGTGGGGAGCGATCTCCTACACTGGCCGTACACCACTGGTGATCGTCGAGGGGACACTGAATAGTGCACGGTACATCCAAACCGTCATCGAACCCATCGTTCTACCATTCCTAGACCGGCAAGGGAACTTGCTGTTCCAACAGGACAATGCACGTCCGCATGTATCCCGTGCCACCCAACGTGCTCTAGAAGGTGTAAGTCAACTACCCTGGCCAGCAAGATCTCCGGATCTGTCCCCCATTGAGCATGTTTAGGACTGGATGAAGCGTCGTCTCACGCGGTCTGCACGTCCAGCACGAACGCTGGTCCAACTGAGGCGCCAGGTGGAAATGGCATGGCAAGCCGTTCCACAGGACTACATCCAGCATCTCTACGATCGTCTCCATGGGAGAATAGCAGCCTGCATTGCTGCGAAAGGTGGATATACACTGTACTAGTGCCGACATTGTGCATGCTCTGTTGCCTGTGTCTATGTGCCTGTGGTTCTGTCAGTGTGATCATGTGATGTATCTGACCCCAGGAATGTGTCAATAAAGTTTCCCCTTCCTGGGACAATGAATTCACGGTGTTCTTATTTCAATTTCCAGGAGTGTAGTTGCCAGAAATGTAGCTGCCTGTGACGTGATTCGAAACATACCAGGCATATTTTTGCATTAAGGTTGATGGCCGTCAGTTTCAGCACGTTTTATAAGATACAGTTCATATGGCATTGGGTCAATGATGGTATTTTGCAGTTAACTGTAACTAATATAAATAAAAATGTGCACAGTAATGTGGTTTCATCCTTATTATCTCCTTACGATGGCTTCTCCCACCCCAGGTTCCCTGCCTCAAATTGTTCAGTGGAAGATGCTCTACGTACTGTTAAACTTTTGCACGCTCTTAAGGAACCCTCTTTTTACATAAAGAGAATACCGCATTAGCAAAAACCTCATGTTTGTTTACTTAAAATCGTAAAACTCTGGAAGTTTTTCACCGATCTATTCGAAATTTTGAAACAATATTGCACTCGAGTACAAACATGTTCTTATATAGCTATTTTTAATATATGTACAATAGAAATAAATTTGTAACATTTAAAGGTGAAAGGTTTTTGACCGATTTACTTTAGATTTTTACGTGTTACTGTGAGAAACGTTTGGACACATGTAGGTTAGAGCGTAAAAATATAACAACCTTGTTAACAAACAGGAAAGTTGTTTTTATGGCTTATCGCATGGCTTATCAAATTATGATTAGAACAATACTACAGAATCTGAATCTGCAATAACAATAAATAAGGCTCAGTATGAGAGAGAGTGGTCAAGAAGAGATGCACAGAGGGGTGGGAGGAAATAGGCATAGAAAGCGGAAAGGGGGAGATGGCAGAGAGGTGAGGAGCTGAAAAAAGAGGGGTAGGATGGATATAGAAACGGGAGACAGAGAGAGAGAGAGAGAGAGAGAGAGAGGGCAGGAGGAGACAGAGAGACGGGGAGGAGGGGATTTTTTCAGAAGGGGGAGGAGGTGATGGACAAAGAAAGGGAGGAGGAAAAGATGGGCAGAGAGTGGGGGGAGGAAAAGATGGACGGAGAGAGAGGGGAAGGAGACAATGGACAGCGGAAGAAAGAGGGAAGGAGGAGGAGAGCAACAAAGAGAAGGAGAGGAGGAGGAGATGGATAGGAGGGAGATTAGGACGTATATTCCCGTACGTATGAGAAACGTGTGCTTTCTTTTTTCTTTCTTTTCCATTTGATCCGACTCACCCACAGCAAGGCTTGGCTGGGAGCAGCTAGTCAAGTGGCTTGAACTGGATATGGTACATCTGAAGAAACTTGTGAACTCTTTTGCTCACCGAACTGAAGCACGTCAGTGGGTATGTTACATTGCAGCAGCTTGATGTAAACTGGCGGTGATAATTTTTTTGGTCAGAGGGCTTGCAGTCTAAAATATAAAATAGGGAGATGACACGCATGTGAGTGGCCAGTAACTTAATTGTTCCGACGTTTCACAGGCGGTCATCTTCGTGACACAGCGGCCTCGGGTGGACGCTCTGATGGCGCACCTGGAGTACAACATGGCCATGTTTTGCTCGTTCATGCCGCGCGTCAAGGACGCCATATTGCGCAGCTGCAGACTGCGCGTGCTGTTCATGTTCACGTCGTTCATGGGCATCGGTGGCATCACGCTGCTCTCCTTCTACACGGGGCCCATCGTGCAGAACTTCAAGGACGCCAAGCTTCTCGCCGATGGGGCAAGTAAGTCTCTACCCCTTGGGCGAAAAAGCGCTGCTTGATAATCAATTTGGGACATTTTTCTCATCCAACGCCGCCTTACAGCTCCACAGGATGTCCCAGTAGGAATGGTCAGTATTTACGGATATGACAGGAACGTTCATTCGGAGCAAAAGAGTCTAGTAAACAAGGGCTCCAAAATGTATACTTCAAGAACTGTGAGCATTTCCTCATTCTCGACACGGTGAAACGTATTGCGTCTGCTGCAAGCTCTTTGCTTTCTTTATTTTTGGAGGAGGCAGTATGGAGCAGCACAAGAAAAAAATGTCTAGTAAAATTGGGCTCTGAAAAGCACACCGTAAGTGCTATAAGCACTTGTTCAGAGGGAGAGGGGGGAGAGAGAGAGGGGGGAGAGAGAGAGAGAGAGAGAGAGAGAGAGAGAGAGAGAGAGAGAGAGAGAGAGAGACTGATTTCCCTAAATCGCTTCAGGCAAATGCCGGGATCGTTCCTTTGAAAGGGCACGGCCGACTTCCTTCCTCATCCTTCCCTGATCCGATGGGACCGATGACCTCGCTGTTTGGCCCTCTCCCCAAATCACATCACCAAAAACATACGTTTTTCGTATTAGGTGCATTGTACTGCCACGTACTCCATATCAGTGACCTCAATAGTCATTAGACATCGTGAGGGAGCAGAATGGGGCGCTCCGCGGAACTGACACTTCGAACGTGGGCAGGCGATTGGGTGTCACTTGTGTCATACGTCTGTACGCGAGATTTCCACACTCCAAAACACCCCTAGGTCCACAGTTTCCGATGTGACAGTAAAGTGGAAACGTGAAGGTACTCGTACAGCACAAAAGCGTACAGGCTGATCTCGTTTGTTGACTGACAGAGACCGCCGACAGTTGAAGAGGGTCGTAGTGTGTAATAAGCAGACATCTATCCAGACCATCAAACAGGAATTCCAAACTGGATCGAGATCCACTGAAAGAACTACGACAGTTAGGCGAGAAAACTTGGCGGCTGTTCATAAGCTACACATCACGCCGGTAAATGCCTAACGACGCCTCGCTTGGTGTAGGGAGCATAAACATTGGACGATTGAACAGTGGAAAAACGTTGTGTGGAGTGACGAATCACGGTACACAATGTAGCGATCCGATGGCAGGGTGTGGCTATGGCGAATGGCCGGTGAACGTCATCTGCCAGCGTGTGTAGTGCCAACAGTAAAATTTGGAGGCGGTGGTGTTATGGTGTGGTCGTGTTTTTAATGGACGGGCCTTGCACTCGTTTTGCGTGGCACTATCACAGAGCATGCCTACATTGGTGTTTTAAGCACCTTCTTGCTTCTCACTGTTGAAGGGCAGTTCGGAGATGGAGATTGCATCTTTCAACACGATCGACCACCTGTTCATAATACACGGCCTGTGGCGGAGTGGTTACACGACAGTAAATGGCCTGCATAGAGTCCTGACCTGAGTCCTATAGAACACCTTTGGGATGTTTTGGAGTGCCGACTTCGTGCCAGGCCACGACATCGATACCTCTCCTCAGGGCAGCACTCCGTGAAGAATGGGCTGCCATTCCCCAAGAAACCTTCCAGCACCTGATTGAACGAATGTCAGATAGTGGAAGCTGTCATCAAGGATAAGGGTGGGCCAACACCATATTAAATTCGAGCATTACCGATGGAGGGCGCCACGAACTTTTAAATCATTTTCAGCCAGGTGTCCGGATACTTTTGATCACATATTGTATGTCTCACAGTAGCAAAGATGAACACGTGCTCGTGGCTCGTAAGCTGTGCACTTTAGAGCCCATGTTTACTGGACTTTTTGTTTTTCTTGTTTTGGCCAATATTATATACCACCGCTCAAAGTATGGAAAGCAAAGATCTTGCAGTGGAATACGCTTGTTTCACAGTACTGAATATGAAGTTGTGCCCGTAGCTCCTAGGATGCACAGTTTAGAGCCCATGTTTACTACACTCTTCTGCTTCGAATGATCGTTCGTGTTGTATACCTCAATAATGACTACTCACCCTGGGACATCCTATATATACAGGGTGACCCAAAAGTCCGTTAACATTTGAAAATTCAATACTTTCATACTTTCATACTTTCATACTTGAAATGACATGATGTTTTATTGAAACCAAAAGAAGTGTACAAAATGACCAACAGATGACGCTCCATATGATACAAAAGCAATAATTAGCGCAACAATGGATATTTGGGAAAGATTATGTTCTGTATAAGACAAACTCAGCATATTTGCCGTCATTCATTAACAGTGCCTGCAGTCTAAGGACAATGTTGTGAACAGCACTTACAGCATACCAGCAGGTATGGTGAGAAACCGCCGTCTTACGTTGTCTTTAAGCGACCCCAATGAGGTCGGACGATCGCAACACTTCAGGTAACCCCACGAGTAATAATGGCACGGGTTGAGACTTGGGGACCTGGCAGGCTAAGCATGATGGATGCACGCAATCCTCACTGAACCATGTGCGCAAGAGATCTTTAACACGTGTAGCAATATGGGGTGGAGACCATCCTGTAGAAAAGTCGTGCCTTCTAGCAGGTGTTTATCAGTCAGGCTAGGTTCAAAATGGTTCAAATGGCTCTGAGCACTATGGGACTTAACTGTTGAGGTCATCAGTCTCTTAGAACTTAGAACTACTTAAACCTAACCTAAGGACATCACACACATCCATGCCCGAGGTAGGATTCGAACCTGCGACCATAGCGGTCGCGCGGTTCCAGCCTGTAGTGCCTACAACCGCTCGGCCACTCCGGCCGGCAGTCAGGCTAGGGATGATGCAGTTCTGCAACATACCGATGTACCTGGCACCCGTCGCTGACAATCTGAAAAGCATCACCTTGGATTTCCTCGAATAAAAAGGGTCTGATTGTAGGGAAGCAGCCTACTCATGCCTTATAAAATTCACATCAGTCTTTCCATTGTGTGCCAGCCAGTCCGCTGTAACTAGCTCTGACGTCATAAATGTTGCGCAATACTTTAAAAATCAAGTAAATAACCCGAAACGTTTCTAGCATGTCAGGAGTAATACTAAATCAATGTGTGTTGAATATCAGTTTAATAACTTAAACCATTTTCTAAATTTGGACGTTTTTCTGTAAAAATCATTGTCCCAACAGAAAACAGCTAGAATCTTAAAAATTTATATTTAGATTACTCTTGCATAATAGAGTAGAAACAGTATTCTGGATCTCTCAAATTAGAATTTTAGTTGAAATTCATGATTTTCTGGTTTTTATCTTAAAAATTAAGGAAGCAAGATTAAGTAGGCGAATAAATAAAGCTAGGATGTTTAAATTTAAGTAGAATGGAGATCCGCTATAATCATAAAGATGTGAGAAGTTTCAACTGAATAACTATAAAACTATAGCGATAGTGTATCTCCAAAGGGCAAGTTCAAAGCTCGTCTACTGCGTGTAGCTTAATTAAATTAATTATCTCGCCCAAAATATTTGACGTAGCCACATCAGACTTATGATTACTTACCTGTGTGCTGATTGCACATTTAAATTGAGAACTTCATCGGTCATCAGCAAAGGAAGTACTGATTTATTCGATAACTTAAAGTGGTGCATTACTAGCCCAACGGCTAGTTGGGAGAGCAGATTTGATCAGGCGTTCCCTTAGCCGTCCGCACCACGGATTTATATGTAAGAAAGCTGCGTGAAGAGGAAAAAGGCCCCACTTCTCTCCAGACGCTGATTAGCGCACCACCTGTGCCGGGCGTCGCGTAGAGTCGGTATCACTGCTATAAACAGCCTCGGATGCCATAATAAGTTACTCGGGATACGCGTAACCATGAAATCGTTTTCGAGTGAAGTGTTAATTTTGGGATGACGTTAATGGTCTATCTTTAGTTTACGTATGTCGTATTTTCACGTGCCGCCGCAGGACAGACATTCTACCATTATTAGCATGGCCTTTGATGAACATTATCATCAAATTATGGCGAGCATTCACTTAAACATTTAATTTGAACAGTTATAGTTGCATCAGTGCATTAGACTCTGAACTGCTCTGGTAGATGGATTGTGTGGATTCTTTTTGGTCTGTGACTTTCAGAATATAGTGAACATTTTAGAGAGAATGGTTTTTGATTATGAATCCCAGACAATCTCTTAATTCCTCAGAGCTATAAGCTGTAGCTATAAATGTATTTCTCAGATGAAGTGGGCACTAGGAATTCTAATTACAGTCTTCACGTTTTGCTAATCACTTTCTGGTTGCCAATATTGTAGTTAGAGAGCCAGTGTTGAGAACGGCAAACAACAGCATTAAATAAATAAATAAATAAATACAAAACATTTATTCTATTATTCCACCCGCCGCCCCACATGACGATTGATGTAAAACCACAGCACACCGTGACTTTCACGTCATCCAATGGTGTTTCCACAACAGTTTTAGAATTTTCTGTAGTCCAAATTCAGCTCATTTTATACACGATTCTCATGCGACATCACTAATTGTTGCTGTCCAATGTCATCTGTTGACCGGTTTTTGCACTAGCTTTTGCTTCTCTACCTTCAGTATTCCGTGAAACGGAAACTGCCTTTTGGGTCACCCTGTATTTTGTGTAAGTGGGGGCAGAACACGTTTTTATAAAAGGCCATAGCTAAAGTGCAAAGAGCAGCTAGTAAACACTTGTTTATTCGCCATCGGTTGGTATCTTTACGTGTACATTAGGTATCTTAGAATTATTTATAACAACTTATAGGGCAATATTAAAACTGTGGCGTCAAGTAGCATAAACTCAATTCTGTATCACTGCTGTCACTAACAATGTAATTTATTTTCGTGTTTTACTACTTGGCAGCAGTGATATATGATGGGTTTTGTGCTACTTGACACCACAGTTTTAACACTGCCATGTAAGCTGAAATGACTGACAATGATCTGAGCACTGAAGCCACTTCCAAATAAGTAAGTATTTATAAGCAACTTTTGCTGGTTGAACTATGACTGTTTTTAAATTGCAGCTATCTATCTACATCATACTAGTAATGGAAAGACTGGAAAGTGGTCGACTCCAGTGATACTCAACACTATCAGACTCCTCCTAACAGAAAAGTATGCTGTGGTCACTTCGTAACTAACGACCTCAGGAGACTGTAGAAGATAATAACAGTCAACTTTAATGCGACGCTGTCACGAACATCTACGTTTTTACTCCACAAACCACCTTACTGTATTGGAGTGAACATGGAATATGACCACCATTTCCCCCTCCTCTAGCATTCATGAATATTGAGCACCAACAACAGCCGCTGCTAAGTCTCTGTGTAAGTTTGAATTGTTTGAAGTCACGATCATTTCTGAGATGCATACAGGAAAAAGTAATATGTAACTTAATTCATAGTGAAATGTTTAATTTCGTAACTGCGGGTCTCTTGTTACTAGTTGAAAGTTCTCCAGTCGGCGAAACGAATCAGTGACAAAGCACTCGGCTCTTTTCGCGATCTTCTGTATCTCGTGTACGTATCATACCTTTTAAGGACGCAAGATAATTTAGCAGTACACAAGGGACATCGAACAATGATCTCGCGAACTACTTCTTTCGTGAATTAATTACATTTCCTTAGGATACGTCCGCTAAATTTAAGGCTGGCGTCTGACTTTCCTCGGATACTGCTCGCTCGTTGCCAGTCATATAAACAAACAATGATGAGTATTTTCCTTTATGTACGCAAGTACAATACATTTGTATATTGAGAGTCAACCAGTTCCTCTACAAATCAGGCCTTCGTGCATTTCGCTACAACTTCCTAGCGTTGCAACCCTTTTATAAACAATAGCCACATACGTCCGGGACTAGCCTCATGGAGCTATGTTATCAACGACGTGACTTACATGTATCGTGAAGAGCAGCGGCAATTACGAGGGAGATTAATGTTTAACGACACGATGATGATGACGAAGACATAACAGATGGAGAACTGCTTTTACTGCTCCGGGCAATCGTTTCGCCTGTGTGATTTCATAGCTAATGCTCTGAATAGATTGGGTTACCCCTTGGATTGTATTCCACTAATTTTGATCCGCTTCTTTTCCTAGCAGCCGACCAAGTAGAAAGCACGTTATATTTCATTCTTTGTTGCAGATAAAAGTAACCGTTCAGAAACAGCACTGTTAAGGTAAAAACAAACTGAGTAATATGTGCCTGCAGGTAACGTACAAGCAAAAATTTGTTGGATATTGCTGTTTGTCGTATATCTTCTTCTTCGTACATCGGGTATTACACTTCTCGTTTAATTTTTTGGAATTCCATTTTCAACTAAATGAATTGTTAAAAAGTCCTCAGTAAATAACATTCTCTCTTTTTATCGATATATTAATTACGAAGATGTCTGTATTAACTATGCTTTTTCAGATGGCCCTATTATAATTGCTGCCACTAGTACCGTAGTCCTAAAACAGGCGAATTCAGTGTGATTTCTTTCTTAAAAATCCGATGAGTAGTTTCGAAGAAATTGCAATAGTTATAACTTAGGATTTATCTGTTTTGAGCATGAAACTAATTGCTGTCTTAAGTGGACGTTAGATTTGTAACTAAATTGTCGCGTCAGGCTAATGGAAAGCGCCAGCTTAGCGCAACTAAGAGTCCATTTACAAAAGCGGAATAATTAATAAATATTTGACTTAAAACTTATAATAATCGTATTTGGTTACATGTGATTTCGCCGACACCCCAGCTAAAGGGCTAAGGACGTTGCTGCTAAGGATGACAATAGTTCTGCTCTTGTTTCTTTCTGCTGGTAGTGTCTTACTTCTAAAAACGGCGGATTCAACAGAATTTCGCGCTTCGAAATCTGACTTGGCCTGACATAGTGCGCCGGGGCGGGATCGTTCTGTCTCTTTTGTCCTCTCTCTCTCTCTCTCTCTCTCTCTCTCTCTCTCTCTCTCTCTCTCTCTCTCAACAGTTCACCTACCTCTATATTTCTTCCTTCCGACGTCCCTTCACTCTGCAGTAGTAGATACACGCTAGGCAGTGTAAAGCAACCACCACCTAATACCTACCACACAGAGGCCGCGTAACTCAAGTTTGGTTCAAATGGCTCTGAGCACTATGGGACTTAACATCGCAGGTCATCAGTCCCCTAGAACTTAGAACTACTTAAACCTAACTAACCTAAGGACACCACACACATCCATGCCCGAGGCAGGATTCGAACCTGCGACCGCAGCAGTCGCGCGGTTCGAGACTGAAGCGCCTAGAACCGCTCGGCCACCAGTGGCCGGCAACTCAAGTTTAAAATCAGTACCTGTAAGTTCATTTTGACAAATTTCGGGTGGTAGGAGAATGCAGTTTCATTGCCGTAAGCATTTGAAAATTTTATTAACGTCTTTTTATTCATAAGGAAGCACATGAAATGGTTATCAAGTCTGTATTTATTAATTCAAATGCTCTGTCATTCCAAGTTCACTGTTTAACATATTTCACACGTAAAAGCAGCCAGAATTTCTGCAAGTCCGACCTGGCTAATTTTGGGATCTAACAGTCACTGACCTACCACTATTTGCAAGTTGAACATTCGGTCGTTTCAGTGGTGTTCTATGTCAGAAGTGCTCGCCAAAGTAATCCATAAAGAACACGGAATATGCCACGCGGAATTGTCTCTACGACCAAACGATCACACGCTTATAAAACTTCAACTAATTAATTCTGAAACATTACACTTTCCTCAAAATGTGCGTAACTTAAACCGCTTTAGTCACGTCACGACACGACACGACACGCTCTATCTGAAATGATCTCACTGGCTCTTCAGTTTACATACTATTTTCGCGGAGACATCTAGCATGGTGTTACTCTGAAGCAGACTGGCGAGCGACTATATCGATGCTCCTCTCCTCTCTGCCTATATAACTCTCTGCACACGGGAACCGCTTAGTTTTGATTGGCTTTTTATCTGAATGGCCCATCATAATGATCCTTCCAGATCATTCACGCGCCCAAACTTGCCTTAGCCAACCACTAATCAGATAGTCATTTATGTCATTACAAATTCAATTTCTAATAATTCTATTTCTAATATATTGTATAATGAAATAGGACGAAATGCAAAATATTCTTTAAATTAATAGAGAAACTTTTTCCGCTTCTACTTTTATTCTGGCTGCTCTCTTACAAAAGTAAGCACACATCGACATACGTCATGAGCAACATGGTCGCCACACAGTTTTCCCACGGATCAATTTTATAAGGTTTTACATAAAATGACATTAAGTTTTAACGTATGTCCCACATACATTGTCTCATTCATTCTCATGTATTCACACAATAAAATAATAAGCAAATAATTCTGAATGGATTTTATACTACGTAACGTAGAGTAATTAAAGTTTTGAAAAGAAAATTCGAATGAAGTGATTTTATGTACTGTGAGCTTTGATATGACTTCAAATGATAATAAAAGACATTTGGTTATTTTTCCTAACTGAGTTTTGAAACATAAGTGTCGGTTTTAGAACATTTAAGTAATTTTCTCAGTCTCTCTAACTACACTCCTGGAAATTGAAATAAGAACACCGTGAATTCATTGTCCCAGGAAGGGGAAACTTTATTGACACATTCCTGGGGTCAGATACATCACATGATCACACTGACAGAACCACAGGCACATAGACACAGGCAACAGAGCATGCACAATGTCGGCACTAGTACAGTGTATATCCACCTTTCGCAGCAATGCAGGCTGCTATTTTCCCATGGAGACGATCGTAGAGATGCTGGATGTAGTCCTGTGGAACGGCTTGCCATGCCATTTCCACCTGGCGCCTCAGTTGGACCAGCGTTCGTGCTGGACGTGCAGACCGCGTGAGACGACGCTTCATCCAGTCCAAAACATGCTCAATGGGGGACAGATCCGGAGATCTTGATGGCCAGGGTAGTTGACTTACACCTTCTAGAGCACGTTGGGTGGCACGGGATACATGCGGACGTGCATTGTCCTGTTGGAACAGCAAGTTCCCTTGCCGGTCTAGGAATGGTAGAACGATGGGTTCGATGACGGTTTGGATGTACCGTGCACTATTCAGTGTCCCCTCGACGATCACCAGTGGTGTACGGCCAGTGTAGGAGATCGCTCCCCACACCATGATGCCGGGTGTTGGCCCTGTGTGCCTCGGTCGTATGCAGTCCTGATTGTGGCGCTCACCTGCACGGCGCCAAACACGCAGACGACCATCATTGGCACCAAGGTAGAAGCGACTCTCATCGCTGAAGACGACACGTCTCCATTCGTCCATCCATTCTCGCCTGTCGCGACACCACTGGAGGCGGGCTGCACGATGTTGGGGCGTGAGCGGAAGATGGCCTAACGGTGTGCGGGACCGTAACCCAGCTTCATGGAGACGGTTGCGAATGGTCCTCGCCGATACCCCAGGAGCAACAGTGTCCCTAATTTGCTGGGAAGTGGCGGTGCGGTCCCCTACGGCACTGCGTAGGATCCTACGGTCTTGGCGTGCATCCGTGCGTCGCTGCGGTCCGGTCCCAGGTCGACGGGCACGTGCACCTTCCGCCGACCACTGGCGACAACATCGATGTACTGTGGAGACCTCACGCCCCACGTGTTGAGCAATTCGGTGGTACGTCCACCCGGCCTCCCGCATGCCCACTGTACGCCCTCGCTCAAAGTCCGTCAACTGCACATACGGTTCACGTCCACGCTGTCGCGGCATGCTACCAGTGTTAAAGACTGCGATGGAGCTCCGTATGCCACGGCAAACTGGCTGACACTGAGGGCGGCGGTGCACAAATGCTGCGCAGCTAGCGCCATTCGACGGCCAACACCGCGGTTCCTGGTGTGTCCGCTGTGCCGTGCGTGTGATCATTGCTTGTACAGCCCTCTCGCAGTATCCGGAGCAAGTATGGTGGGTCTGACACACCGGTGTCAATGTGTTCTTTTTTCCATTTCCAGGAGTGTATAATAGATACAAAATCTGAATTTTTGACAGGATCTCTTCCTTAATAACAAACGATTGCGTACCAAATTTGAAAAAATCGGATGATAATTACTATGGTTTATTTAGGTTCGTAGGGGGTATGAATTTGCGTACCGACTAAATATTATTTGAGACCCTTCTCGCCGGCCGGAGTGGAAGAGCGGTTCTAGGCGTTTCAGTCCGGAACCGCGCTGCTGCTACGGTCGCAGGTTCCAATCCTGCCTCGGGCATGGATGTTTGTGATGTCCTTAGGTTAGTTAGGTTTAAGTAGTTCTAAGTTCTAGGGGACTGATGACCTCAGAAGTTAAGTCCCATAGTGCTCAGAGCCATTTGAACCATTTTTTAGACCGTTTTGACGGTTGGTAGCGTCAGCTGGGCTGTGAGTCAGAGCGGAAAAAAAACGTAGCCATCCTGAAGCCACCGTGCTATACGGCTGCGTGCCTTACTGCATCGAATGTTCTCATAACTTACTCTGCCTCGGTTTGGCGAGATCTTTGAATGGGTGCGAGGAGCCACGGGAACAATGCTGGCAGCGACCTTCCTCTCGTTCAAAACGTCGTGCAAGATGTTGGAAGCTGATCCAAGATTGATTTTCAGTTTCTCCACTATCGCCTCGATTGTCATAACCCGTTATTCAACAACAGAGCTTCCAGTTCTCTTGATATTCTGGGGTATTCACAAAGAAGTAGTCTGCCACTTCGTTCTTTCTCATTCAGACTTGTTGGACCACAACGGATGCTTCGGTGCTACTTACCCTCAGTGTCGTATGAAGGTGCTCTGTTGTTCACATCCAAAAACTCAGCCTGGATATTTGCGCCGTTGTTCCCCCACTTTATGAAAGAGCTACGCCTTTTCGTTTTGGAATCTCTGGCCGCGCGGTACGGTACTGTGGCCCGGGGATTTCAAAGTGTACCAGAACTGCACACATGTACCTGCAAGAAAATAATAAAAATAATAAAAATTTCGTAACAATTTTTGTGGCGATAGTTATAACTTTCTGACTATACCGCGTTCATCATAAGAATAAACCTAATATAAACACTATACCATCTGTTCTTCCACGTTTGCTGGAATCTCATTGGATTTCGTCTCACGTGGAGCGGAAACCAAGCTGTCTTGAGTACAGTCAAGTACAATAGTAGGGATAAGTTTTATGCTGTGCGTTACGTGCACATTGACTGAGCTATAATACGCTTTAGCGCCGCCTTAAGTCTGACAGCGCAGGCCAGCTACCTGGTCCGGCTGATCTGTAGTGACGTGAGCAATTGCAGTTAAGGTGTAAAAAGAGACGAGTAGAAAAACAATATATCTTAGAATGTCATTTACTTTTTAATCGGAATGAAATAATATTCGGCAAAACTCCAGCAATACCGAACACTGGGGACCGGGCGGAAAACATAACATGCTCTAGATCTTAGCTAACATAGTGATCTAATTGAAAACAAGAGTGATGAAATTTCTTAACTTAAATACAGGGTAATTTTTCTGTGCGAGCTATGTGTGACTCAAAAATGTGTTGCAGCGATTTCATCGTGTAGTTAAATACTGAAGCCACTGAAGGCATATTGCATTCGTAGGCTTACCCGGCGTAATAAATTTTGATAGTCTCGTCCGGTTTGCTACTGAACTCTTTCCATACCCGAGAAATACATTTCAGTACCGGAACTGTCATCTGCTACGTTGGTAAAGACAACAGAATCCACGAGGTCATTCAAGCGCCACGTTTTTTCCTCTTCTTCTATGATGTGTCTTTCTGTACCCCGCCAGCGTTCGGCAGTGGCGTTTGACAAAGTTTCGTGTTTTAGTTCCAGTCCTTGTGACAGCTAAAATGGCTTGTTATTTCTGGCAACAAAACTCTTAACCTGGCTACAGATCAATTCTGTTGGATTAATATTGCAATGGCAACTGTGAAAATGCAGCATTTGTATGGTGTGCTCGATGCCATGGAAATTTTTTTCCCATGTTTCAACAATCTCACCACTATGAGTAAAACAAACGTCACAGTCCAAATAAAGAGTATTTAATTTTTTATATTTGCCCTAAAAATTTATTTTTTCTTAATTTAAACAACCTTTATTAACAGTATTTTACAAAATATCGATAGTTAATTTACATTTGCAATGTAAATTGGAATTTTGCATGCAATATGTAATTAGAAACAAGAAGACGTGCAATTTTTATAAAAAGTGATGATTAGATATGTGTTAGCATGTATTTGATGAATTTCATATTTAAAAAATGGTTCAAATGGCTCTAAGCACTATGAGACTTAACATCTGAGGTCATCAGTCCCCTAGAACTTAGAACTACTTAAACCTAACTAACCTAAGGACAACACACACAACCATTCCCGAGGCAGGATTCGTCGAACCTGCGACCGTAGCAGTCGCGCGGTTCCGGACTGAAGCGCCTAGAACCTCTCTGTCACCGTGGTCGGCTAATTTCATGTTTAAAAGATCTAGGTATTCCAAACTGAACGAAAAGAAAAGACCAAACAGAAATTTGAACCAGCAATCCATGGAAATACCTGATTGCGATTATCAGCTCTACCGAATCACCTATGCGACCCGTTTACGAAGATGCTTTAGCTTTTGTGTATAAAGTCCTCTGAAAACTTCAAAGCTTATTTTTTCTGTAACTTGCGGTAAACATTCAGGACAATCTGATTCTTGTCACTTTTTAGCGGCGTGTCACGCGCTTGTTTCACTATGGAGCGGAAATCAGTGTCAGCCATTTTCAAAGTACACTTTAACAGTGCGACTGTACAAGATTATTGAAATGAAACCTACATAGTGAAAGTATGTGTAAGAAAACGTCGATGGATGTTAACGCATTAGTATCTTAAAGAATATCTTTACCTTAACAGAGTAACAAGATATGTAATACACAAGTAGGACTTAATTCCAAGTGTGCTACGGCTGCTGCCGAATCATCGTGTTTGTTCTTGTGATGAATAAAGTGCACCATGTGTCTTTACCAAACTGTCTCCATTCCGTCGTAACTTTCAATCGTATAACACTTAGCCTGTACGAATAGTGTTAATAACTGTGAAACGTGCATATAGACAATACTTTTCTGTTTATGTTATTAATGACTGGAACGGATAAGGAAGCGGTATCAACTGCAACCATCACTAAGTCTATTCCTTTCCAGTAGAACCGAGATGGTTGTCAAAGTTAACAGTGACTTTGGCTTTGACAAAGGGTGAATGCAAAGAAGCTGGTACTACATCCTGTACAACAATACTGCATTGAACAAAAATATGGAAAGAGAATTTTGTAAACTTGTACATAGGCATGCTTTAGGAGGACAATCGAGTGGTGAGATTACCTGTCTAGTGCTAACTGGCGACAGACCCCATGTCGGGTTTCCGTATGCAACCAAAATGACGCCCTAGCAAGTGTCATGACGGTTCTTACGACAGTGGCGTCGTGTGCTGCTGTTTCGGTACGCACTTGTCAAAATTATAGTTCGAACGTCTGCGGTATGCCGTCAACTCATAATATTCGGACAACATTCAGGTTTTGGCAGAACTGAGCCAAGAAAACAATAGACAGAAAAGGAAGCATAAATGTTGCATTTCGAAGTAGATTTTGTGCAGGAATAACACTGGGGAGTCCGAAGGGGAGAGGCATCAAACACGTAACGGAAGTAACTGTCGAAATCTAAAATCCATTTGCCAGCCACTTTCGAATAACAAATGTAAATTTCGTATACTATATAAGACGTGCATCGACCTCTATTAAAAAATCCGATATTCACATTACATACGCAGTACTGGCTCGAATGAAATTACAAATGACACTTCGATAACTGACATCTGGCCCGCAGCAGAGTAGCGCCTCAGGGAAATCTAAGAGGGTTCAACGCGGCTACTTTTGTTTCTAAAATCTACTATATAAACCATGCGCGGGTATTGTTAGTTCTCTTGTTTCCTGCGCTCTGAATAAGTCCACGTAGCTGCGGCGTCTACAGTTAATTTATATGGGACAGTCTTTTGCCGTAAGGTCACACAGACTAAGAATATCTGAGGAATTGAGCGTGTGAGAAAAAGTAGCGCTCAATATTAAATTCTATTACATGCCGAATAACTGAGAATAGGATCTGTGGACTATACGAAGGGACGATAAATTGAGTATAAGGACGGGACTAGACACTTAGTGTGTGAAAATGAAAGTGTACGAAATTTGAAAGTCTGTATCAAAGTATAGTAATGGAAAATGGTTCAAATGGCTCTGAGCACTATGGGACTTAACATCTATGGTCATCAGTCCCCTAGAAATTAGAACTACTTAAACCTAACTAACCTAAGGACAGCACACAACACCCAGTCATCACGAGGCAGAGAAAATCCCTGACCCCGCCGGGAATCGAACCCGGGACCCCGGGCGTGGGAAGCGAGAACGCTGCCGCACGACCACGAGCTGCGGACTATAGTAATGGACCATAGTCCTTGCTACAATATGTTTGAGTGACCAACTATAAAAATCATGGCCGTTTTAGTTGCCGCAATTGCTGAGAGTAATCGTAGGACCAACCCTCCTTTTCCTTCTATACAAAATGCAATCATTCATGATCATCTAATTATTACTGAATGTTGTTAATAAGAAACTAAAGTTATTTCCATAATTACGTGTGTATTGGTGAATAATAGTTAACAACCAAAGACGTTATTAACTATCTTGTCTTCGGTAACGCAGCAACAAATGAAGGGTGATCGACTGAGAAAAAAGTTACATTAATTATCATTAAAACCCGAAATTTAGTAGCCGTTAAGGGGCTCCGGAAAGGCTCAAAATCATGAAAAGTTCAATTTTTACTTTTTTGCGTTTTCTTAATCTGCAGACTATTACCTTTTAATAGATATATAATTTATTCAATTCCGAAGACTACAACTATTTTTAAATTTTTTTTGAAATGTGTTCTACATGGGCGTGACCCACTGTGGCGCTGTTAAACTACTGTCAAATGGTGTTATTATTAACGTCCGTTTTCATCAGGTACATTTTAGTGATGTGAGAAAGTATGTGTTGTGGCTAACCTGTGATGGTTCAATATATATTGCTGGTGTGATTGTCGATTGTTTCATGTTTATTTACTCTGTCGTTATCTCGAAAATATTCGTAATTAATTCTGTTTCTTGAGACTCTGTTTTGTTGAAGTATAATAATGAGTAAAAGTAAAGTTATTAGAAATCCTCTGAAGGCTTTTAAGAAAAGGAGAAATGTTGGAAAGCCAAAGGTATGTGTTATTACTGTAAACAATAAAGACGATGAAAATCCCCAACATAGCTTGTGTCCCAAAGAAGAAGACAGTTGGTATAAACAAAGGATTGCTAACTGGTGAAGTGTACACTCATAAGCATAATCTGCCTCATGCAATAATGGAGGTGATAAAACCTATTTTCAGAGACTTAGCAGCACCTGAACTGTTGAAAAAGTGTATTCACGGAAAAACTCAAAACCCCAATGATAGTGTAAATAGTCTTATATGGTCGAGAATCCCCAAGACTGTATTTGTTGGAATAGAAACACTTCACTTTGGTGTGTATGATGCTGTTGCTACTTTCAATGATGGCAACATTGTAAGGTGCAAGGTATTTAGAAATATGGGAATGAAGATAGGTTCTAACATGGTACGAGCGATGCTTGCTTTAGACAAGGAACGCCTTCGGGCTGCAGACAGTGCTGTAAAGAGTCTAGAAATACAAGCAAGAGTAAACAGGAGGAGGAACAAGAGGAAGCTGGGGGAGGAGTTTGCAGAGGATGAAGATAATCCATCCTATGGACCTGGAATGCACTAAAAAGTTAATCCAATCTTTGTCGCTCGATTCACAAAACTTTTATTTTCTCATACTAATTACATGTTTTCTAAGGATCTTCCAAACATATTTGTTTCAAACTTTCAGTAAATGTTACACAGTACCTTCTGCATAATTTAACACAGCCTTTTTCCAAAAAACTGTATATTTTTGAATATAGAAGTAAAAAATTGCAAAAAATGTTGTGAATTTTCATTACAATTGAAAAAAATCATCTTTAATAACTGAACTAAAATTTTGTAAAATCCCTGTGTTAAGTTGTAGCCCATATTACAATAAATAATCTGTAAAAAGTTCAACTTCCTACCTCAAATACTTTGTGAGGAAAGATGTAATTTATAAGCGTTATTTAAACATTGCAAGTATAGGGCGTTCCGGAGCCCCTGAAAGTGAAGACGTTTGTGGCCGCTCCAGCTGATGTACCGATATAACTAAAAGTCGGGCATATACAGTAGAAGTTTAATATCGTACGTCAGAGAAGTCGACGACAGCAGGTCGACGGAGGGCGGCTACACGTTTCTACAATCGTATCACCAAAATTAGAATCTGGCAGCTTTAGAAGGGTTGAAAAGTGCCTGACAGATCTGTCACTCAGGTGAAATCCAGTGACTAGTGGAAGCGTTCCCTTCTAAAATTTATAGCACAAGAGAAAGGTCTGAGATGTTACTGTTATGAAAACATTTCCCAGTGCGTCACGGAAAATAAAAATCTCGAAAAATATTGATTGTTAATCCAGTTATGCGATGGGTGAGAGAAACGTTCAAAAACGACAAACCTGAGCAAAAAGTGTAGATAAATGAAATTAATGATTAGTGTCCAAAGATGTAAGTTACGTGTTCAGGTAATTATCAGGTTACTGCCTATTAATTTTATGAGAGACGATATTAATCAGAACCATTGAAGCGACTGCCGACATCATTGTTCGAAGGTAATTGGCCTAACATGATTTACGTAAAAATATAAGTAAAGAACGAAAGGGAATGATAGGCATTCGATTTCAGGATAGGTCTGCTCTAAGATATTGAACAGGCAACAAGAGGACACGTAATGTGTTCGGCGGTTCTACCCTCAAACAGTTCATCACCAATCCTTTCTTTACGACCTCGGAAAAGAATGCAGATATTAATACCACGTTATGCTTATTATCGTGGGACATGATCAGGTTTGATTCTAAATTCCCCTTACACATTTCAAAAAATCTTATATTTACCTGAATTTATGATACTAGAAACACGTGTTTACAAGAGCCAGACGAAAAACGATGCCACAGAATGGCTAGAATAATTCTAGTACAGTTTCATTTGTTTTACAGCAAAAGATATATGAAACCATGAGCAGAAAAAACGGCTAACCTTCAAATGTAAAAGCTTAGATATATGTTGCCATATATCGCTGGGTACGGGAACTATCAAAACTGACATTGTTCTCACCCCTAAATATTCCTGTCGGCCTGTGTGACCGAGCGGTTCTAGGCGCTTTAGTCCGGAACCGCGCTGCTGCTTTGGTTGCAGGTTCGAATCCTGCCTCGGGCAAGGATGTGTGTGACGTCCTTAGGTTAGTTAGGTTTAAGTAGTTCTAAGTCTAGGGGACTGATGACCTCAGATGTTAGGTCCCATAGTGCCCATAGCCATTTTTGAAACTAAATTGTCCAATATGATATTTAGAGGTGAGACCAATGTCAATTTTGGTAGTCCCGTACCCGGCAACAGATGGCAACTCTTATCTCTAAGTTTTTACATTTGAAGGTTTGCCCGTTTTTCCGGGCTTGTCTTCATATAGAGTTCGTTTCCGATGACGTCTTTAGTAAACGATTATAATTATGATTTTAATTACAAGACGTGTTTATACAGAAAAACAAAAACAGAAATTCACCACGTATCACAGTATTAATATGTTTCTATCGATATATTTCCATCTCACACTTCAGACGGTTGTGAAGTCACATGATAGCAAAGCATATATGCGTATATGACACTACATAGTCCACGTTACAAGCTAATTAAATAATATGTCACAGGTACTGTAAATGTTAAAGTTGGGAGTTAACGCATTGTGCAAGTGCACAAAAGACTGTGTATAATAGTCGGGTTTTGCATATTCACGCCTCTTTATCGAAAGCTACAGTCAATCTGAAATTATACAGCTGAAACGCCCTGCTTAACCCGCAGGACAGGACAGATAGAATCAGTTGTGGAAAGAGGCCAAAATAAGGGGTTGTCAGTTACACTCGAACATACAACTTTGTTATTTGATCAAACATTACAATAACCCAACAAAATTTTTTAAACACACAGCTTTAATCTTTTGGACTTAATTACCGGCTGAAAGCCACTTTAATTTGAAAACGGCTGAAGACCAATAACTTAAAACGCAAGCATAATCAGTTATTTAAAAGGCAAGCTTTATCTTAAAACAGTTCTTTAGTTAGGCTGAAGTAAACAAGTTGAATTCAAATCGGCTTAAGGCCGAACACTTAAAACGCGAAAACATTTTTTTTAAAAAAAATACCGAAGTCCTTACGTGAAACAGTACTTTAAACTAGGCTGAAGGCCTTAAGAGTAAAACAACTAATTTAAAGCACAAAACCGGCTAGAAGCCTACAAGTACCAACAACAAGAACAAATGAAAGAAATATAAGGCAGTACACACACATGGCGCCCAGATGTTCGAGGGTCAGCCTGTAATTCAAACACTAAAGCTCGTTTAGGTGAGACAGACAGTCGGGCCAATCATTCACGATCCGACGACAACCCAACCGACCGACAGTCAGTCAGTCAGCGGACCCACCGACAAGATAACTTCCACTTCACCCGACCAGAGCACAACAGGGAGTTCAAAGGAACAAGGTAGGAGATATTGGCGACCACAACCAATCATATACGGAGCTGTCAAACTACACAACGTGCTGGACAGCAACAACACGATGAGGAAACTACACTGCCTGAAATTTATGTCAATGCTCAGGGCAGGTAACCGGAACGTTAACGGCCACAAGGCAGAAGATTCCGCTGGTGCACTTCAATTCAAATTACCAAATACAGTGAAACTCCACCGGAGGGTGGCTAGAATTTTCCAAATTGAAAACCACGTTGTTGCTCGCGGGAATATCCCAAAAGCCGACAATGAACTCTAAACGACACAATGTGAACAGTCTGGACTTGCTGGTAGTTTAAATCAGAACTTAACTTTCGTGTCCAGGGTCGGTGGATCTCGTAGCAATGGGAACAGCGCCACACTCTCCGACACGGCGTAGAGACCGCCAGCGGGTCCCGGCCAAACTACGCCCCGCCGAGAATTTCTCAAAGATCCACGCCAACCGACCAAATCCTCAGAGCCAGTACGCTGACAACATATAAAATAACTTGTCTGTCAAATCACACAAACTCACACAGTTTCACGAACACTTGCACGAAGAACCAGGCAATGCTAACGGCAGTGACTGTACAATAACAGGGACGAATCACACACAGCCAACCCATAAGCGATCGCCGACCATACACACGTTGTACGGCAAGACGACCGACCGACGACCAACCAAAGTCGTCGCCATGTGTTTCAGCGACCGAAGGGCGAGTCATGGCGGTCCGGACCCCACTGCTGCCGCGCCCCGACTAAACTTGTGCCGCGTGCCAACACAAACACTACCAGATCCGAAATAATTGCTGGCACGTTCCATCTCCCTCGTCGACACACGATGACCGGGAAGTAATAGCAGCCCAGCAAAGATAATACGGCAGGGCTTATATCGATAAGTGCTGCTGCTGCCTTTCACGGCCAGGCAAGGCAGCAACTCAGTGACACCAGTAATAGAAATTAATATAAAGAGGTGGCAGAACGGTCAAAACAGAGTGTTAAGTAATAGATGGCACGAACAGGAGCCACGTATGAATCAACAGCTATCAGGAATCTTGTTACTCCCGTTCTTAAATTTGCTGGACATGTGTTTAACTAACACGGAAACCGGAATACAGAGATAATACTTCGAAATTCAGCCACGAGATGTCAGTCGAATGAGGCTGGCGACGGTGGATAACAGAAAGTGGCTTCACAAAGTAAAGACGACTTTTACTTTAAATGGCATAATAAAAACAGTGTCGTCAAGCGAGTGATGCCACAGAAATTTGGATGTTTCCGGATCCAACTTCGCTGACGTCGTTCAAGTGGCGGCCGAGTAGCGCAACTTACGTGTAGAAACCCGGATTTAGGCCTGTGTTACATGACGAACGAATGTTTGCACTATGGTTGAGACTGCATAGGAATCTTATACATAACGTGTCAGCTGACCAGTGGAGTCTAGTCACTGGATTATTGATCACTTGCAGTTTAGACTATAGCCTTCAGATTGGTTCATTGTTCAACACCGGGTATACTCTGCAGTACTGTTGTGCACAGGTAAGCCGGTCGGAGTGGCCGAGCGGTTCTAGGCGCTGCAGTCTGGAACCGCGCGACCGCTACGGTCGCAGGTTCGAATCCTGTCTCGGGCATGGATGTGTGTGATCTCCTTAGGTTAGTTAGGTTTAAGTAGTTCTAAATTCTAGGGGACTGATGACCTCAGAAGTTAAGTCTCATAGTGCTCAGATTCATTTGAACCATTTTTGTGCACAGGTAATGTGACCATGAGGCCGCACATGGGCCGCAACTTGCCGATGCTGATGTGGTGGTACAACGGGCAGCCGGAGCAGACGCCCTACTACCAGCTCACGTACGTGCTCATGTGCTACTGGCTGATGCTCATCTACCTGGCGTGCGACGTGCAGGACGCCTTCTACGTGACGCTCATCATCTACCTGTCGGCGCAGCTGACCATGCTCAACGCCGCGCTGACCAACGCTCTGCACACGGGGGATGGCGAGGACGACCACACTTCTGAGAGGAGGCAGCTTCCATTCAGAGGCTGGCGTGGTGACGCCGAGAGCGTCGTGCTGGCGAAGCGCAGTGCCCGTGACAGGCTTGTCGAATGCATTCGGTTCCACCAGGAAATTATAAAGTTCCGTAACGCTCTTCAGTCAAACACATACACTTGTTAACACATTTAAAATGCCATATAAATGGTATCTTGTGAGGCAACCTATTTTCCATATCGGCTAAGTCACATTAAGTGCCCATTTACACGTTATTTAAAGCGCGCAACTGGCTCTGAGCACTATGGGACTTAACATCTATGGTCATCAGTCCCCTAGAAGCCGGCCGCGGTGGTCTAGCGGTTCTAGGCGCGCAGTCCGGAACCGCGCGACTGCTACGGTCGCAGGTTCGAATCCTGCCTCGGGCATGGATGTGTGTGATGTCTTTAGGTTAGTTAGGTTTAAGTAGTTCTAAGTTCTAGGGGACTGATGACCACAGATGTTAAGTCCCATAGTACTCAGAGCCATTTGAACCATTTTTTAGTCCCCTAGATCTTAAAACTACTTAAACCTAACTAACCTAAGGACAACACACAACACCCAGTCATCACGAGGAAGAGAAAATCCCTGACCCCGCCGGGAATCGAACCCGGGAACCCGGGCGCGGCAAGCGAGAACGCTACCGCACTACCACGAGCAAAGCGCGCAACAAATCGAGTGCAAACGTCTCCTTTGCACCGAAGCGAACGTGCAACAGTGAAAGAGATTTCTTCCTGGTGTAAAAGCTAAACGCGCGTTAGCGAACGGCTTTCGGTCGTGTTCGGTTTACATTCGCTTGTGTTCGCTCGCGTTCCGCTCGTTGTCGGTCTTTTAGCGGAGTTCACGGCGCCCGCTTCAGAGCTAGGAAAACAGAACGCTTTCGACAGCTGTGTTATCTACTATTGTTGTTGTTCACATGACTTGCGTGAGAGACGGAGTGGTCCGAAGATAATTAAATGTTGCTGATAGAAGAATATAGTTATCATACATGTTTGTGGGATCCAAGAGATACACGGAACAAGTGCCGAAGGACAGGAAATGCTGGATGGTTATAAATAAAGTGCAGCTACTCATGGAAGTCCATTGTGGGCTATACAGTAGATACGCAAATATTTCTATGGGGATACGGTATACGTTGCCAAAAATTAATTCCAATTTTGGTCACCATGTGTAAATCTGGCGCTGTACACTGTGTCTGTGACGGTATGACATCCACGTTGTCATCTGACGAACCAAAATGGTTAATAGTAAAATCAAAATTATGTCTTTCTCAGTTGTCTGTCCTTTTCTGCTCGCGTCCCATTTCTAATGCATTACATATGAAAACGTTTCTATACGTTACAGATGCATTCACAGATTACATGGCTCTTCCAAAGGTGATTTTATGTACCTATAACCTTTCCGTAATCATGGATTAGGTAGCATAGATTTACAACATACGCTGTCCATCTTTGATCATCAATCAACCAGTAACACCCGTAGTAAATTTTCAGACCACGTACACTGCTCATGTAACTACTGTATTTGATATTCATTCTGTGATTTTGTACTTATCTGGGACACCCAGATCTTGGCGAGGACTTCATTTCACAGTCTAATTATACCCAGCATGTAAATAGTATTATTTCTATAATTTTTATCTGACATTGTAATGGTATAATGACTTTAAATTTTGGTCCTTATCATTTTCCATGCATTTATACAAAACATTTTCTTCAGTGTTGTGCTTGACAGTAGCTTAAGTCCGAAATCATGGCAGTAATAGAAAATAAAGACGGTTGTGCACTCAACTGGAGGAAATATAATTCAGACATTACTACATGACTGTGACCCAAAAATACGAAAAGATTATTTTTGTACGTCTTTCTTACATTCGAAGCGGCTGATATGCACCTGGCGACCAAAAGTGGGACTAACTTTTTGTGGCGTTAATTAGTTCCTCATTAAATCATTAGCAAATCTACCGAGTTTCGCTGTCATACGATAGTTATAGCACACACTCGACCTTTGTGAGTAGATAAATTTTAATTATAACCACCCGGTATGATTGGTAGGAAACCTCCGAAGCACTCAAGGCTCTTACCGAGGACATCAGAAAGAGGATAAATTTGTTACATGCTTACATCAGGAGCGAACGAACTTTGTGTTTATTTTTATTAAAATGGAAAAGCACAACAAATTTCGTTGGAAGTAAACAAGTGCGAATATGTATCTACTATGCTGATAAAAATTCATAATATACGAAAGAAATGATCATCTCGGTACTTGCATTCATTACTGTTTACTAGAGTACATTCCTTATGTTAACGTACAAGCATTCTTGAGTACAAAATACACATGGGAGTGTACTTGATATTCCTTCGTTTCCATACAGAACAATGTGCGAGATGATAACGACGTAAGCACTATCCACTTTACGAAACCAGGGTACACGTGCTTCAGTATATATTGTTATATTTCATTCTGATAGGTATGACTCAGTTTACCAGTCCACGTGTTATAGCGGCTTATTGTTATAGAGGGGGTCCGAAATTCCCGTTACAAACTTCTAGGACATGTAGAGGGTAGTGAGAACAGAACATTTTGAATAGAAACCCATGTCCGTAATCGTATCGTTTCCGTTCTACGACAGTTTCAGTTCAGATGTGTACCTCGTCAACGTCTGCTTAGGGCAAGAGAAACGTCTCAGAGTCCCCTGTCCTGGTATGCAACAGGGTAGACACGATGACGTGTGGCAGAGGAGAAGGAAGGGGGAGAGAAGAAGGTGGGGGGGGGGGGGTAGGGGAAGCCCAGGGGATAGAGGAGGGAGGGAGCAAGAGAGGAGGGAGAGAAGGGAGAAGGGTGCCCTGGGGTAAAAACACAGGGGGAGGAAGGAGAGGATCAAAGTTGGTAGGAGGGGTAGATGGAGAGGATGAGGGAATCATCAGAGAGGGGGAGTTGGCGGAAGCCACCTTGGACAAGGGTATGGAGTGTGGGAGAGATGGAGAGCAGGTGGGATGTGGGAGCATAGGCGCAGCAGCGGACAGGGGTGGGAAAGGATGGGAGAGACAAGCAGGTGAGGGGGATCAAGTTTGCGTGAGGTGTAGAGGATACATATCCGTTCGAGGAAAAGGAGGAGGTATGGGAACGGAATTAGGTCATATAGGATCCGCGTGGGGGAGGGGAGGTGGATGCGATAGGCATAGCGTTCCAGGATTTGAAGGGATTTGTAGAAGGTAGGAGGGGCGGAGATCCAGGCGGGATGGGCATAGCAGAGGATAGGGCGGATGAGGGATTTATAGGTGTGGAGGATGGTGGAGGGGTCCAGATCCCATGTGTGGCCAGAAAGGAGCTTGAGGAGGTGGAGTCGGGAGTGTGCCTTAGGTTGGATTGTTCGGAGATGGGGGGTCCAGGAGAGGCGACGGTCAAGGGTGACGCCAAGGTACTGGAGGGTGGGGTTGAGGTTGATAGGACGGCCGTACATGGTGAGACAGAAATCGAGGAGACGGAAGGAAGGGGTGGTTTTGCCTACAATGATCGCCTGGGTCTTTGAAGGATTGACCTTGAGCACAGGGTAGGTACAACGCTACGAAAAATGTCTAAGTTGGACCGGCGGTTATGTAGAGAAGTAGCTGGAAGATGTACGAGTAGCTAACTGCTGGAAACGAAACACTTTTGATTTTCGCAGTGGTTTCCGTTTCGCGATCGATCGGACCTTACTTTCCTAATAGCTCTCGTATTGGTTGCATATGCCATTCCAGTCGCATTAAGTTGACCACTATCTACGTTCGACGTCAATGGACAATAACCAATCGCGGACGGCAGATGGCAGCACTAGCAATGGAGGGTATATAAAGGGTGCCGAGGGACGCAGAAATCAGTGCAGTCATGGTTGTCATCCGGAAAAGGGCATGATCATTGGATTTCTGGTCAGAGGTGATTAAGTTTGTAAACTGTTCGCATGCCACCGCTGTTAAAGCACACCTTGCATGGCAAAATAGCGCTATCATAAACTGCCCCGAGGCAACTGTGCTGCACCTAGTGGCATAGATGATAGGGCGAACGACGACCACGGAGATGCGTACGGGCGAATAGCAGTGCCACTATCGTGTAACTGATTGCCGAGATGAACCAAGGGGCTACCAGTAGTGTCTTCTCAAAGACTGTTCAGCGAACGTTGCTGCGTGTGAGCCACTGCAGTGGACGCCTGGTTCATCGTCTCATGCTGACTCCTGCTCATCGGCGACGGAGGCTGGAATTTGCACCAATACTGCAACTGTACGTCCACCGAATGGAGAGACGTAGCCTTTACAGATGAATCACATGCTCCAAAGCACAGATGACCGTTGGTGTGTACAGTTCTGCAAAGCTCCAGGTCGGACGAGGGAATGTTTCCGTGGCATACCCTGGATAATCTCGTGATTCTGAAAGGTGCAATGGACTAACACAAGTGTGCGTCTTTCGTTGGGGTCCATGCCACACGGACTTTATTTTTTCCTCGACACGATGGCATCTACCAGCTGGACAATGCAACGTGTCACAGCTTACTGTGTATATCTACATCATCTACTGACTGCGCTACAAGTCACACTTAAGTGCGTGATTCGAAGAACACCAGCATGAGTTTCACGTACTCCCCTGGCCACCATACACCTTCGATTTAAACCCAATCGGAATCTGTAGGACCATATCGATCGGGCTGTTCGCGGCATGGACTGTCAACCGAGAAACCTAGTGCAGCTGGCCACAGCACTGGAGTCAGCATGTCTCCACATCCCTATCGGTAGCTTCCGAAACCTCAATGACTCTCTTCTTGCACGTCGACACTGCAAAAGGTGGTCATTCAGGCTTTGACAGGTGGCCTGCCTTAGCTTCCTCACTCTGCATCTCAAATGACCATAGGAGTAAAATGAAAGAAAACAGAGCTTAAACAGGCATTTGTCTTTCTTCCTGTCCACCGTTTACGAAAAAAACTGGGGGAGAGCAATATCACCAGATGGGAGCTGGGAACGACTGAAGTATTCCCTACACTATACGCCACTGCGTAACTTGCGTAGCGTAAAAGTGACTGTAGTTTCACATAAATTTTTTTTTCTCCCGACTTTCTGAATAAGAATGTATTTGTTGTCTTCTAATGAGCACATTTTGTTCGATGCTGAGTTACTGAGCACTTAGACTAAGGTAATGTTAGTATAATACATGAGTAAGCCACTGAAATGAAAAGTACAGCTTTATTCGTATCTTCAGAGTTTCAGAAGACGACCGCATGAAAATTTAAAAATATACACACCATTTCTCCAAATTTTTAACTCACATAAAAGTTCTCTATATGAGCACCATTTGTGACTTAGTGAACGTCAGTAAGCGTGTGCAATCCATTGAACTCGTTGCCGCGCATCCCGGTTTGGAAATCTGTTCATCTGGTTGCCCATCTACAAGTGCGAAATAATTCGATCCGATAACGTGGAGCGTATTAAGCGCTTGTCTACTCTTTCTGACCCACCTGACCTCTAGTGGTGCGCTCTGCAATTAAGCCTCGGCACGTATTACGAATCGAAAGTTCGAGAGATGCTCTGTCCATTGATTCGTGTCCTTTTTAGGGTTCCATTCCTAATCCGGTAAAAACGGAACCCTTATAGGATCACCGAGCGAGTGACTAGCACACTGGACTCGCATTCAGGAGGACGATGGTTCAATCCCGCTTCGGGGGCCATCCTGATTTGGGTTTTCCATGATTTCCCAAAATCGCTCCAGGCAAATACCGGGATGGTTCCTGTGAAAGGGCACGGCAGACTTCCTTCACCGTCCTTCCCTAATCCGATGAGACCGATGACCTGGCTGTCTGGTCTCCTCCCCCAAACAACCCAACCCCCCGTTTAGGATTACGCTGTTGCCCGTCCATCTGTCTATCTGTCCGACTGTTAAAAAACCGTTTTCTCAGGAACGGGTAGGCGTATCAGTTTGAAATTTATGCCCATTCTAGAGTTTAAGGTCTCTTGGCGGTGAAGCAGACTTAAGTCAATGCTGTCAAAAGATACTGCCATTTACGTCACATAGTTTGATACTCGCAAACTCATTAAAAATCTACAAGACATTTCAGGTTGGCCTAGAGTCATGAAATTTGGCAAGAAGGGAAGTTTCACAGTACAAATAAAGCAAAGAAATAAAAATAAATTGTTAATTTGTAACTATGTCACAAGGGAAAAATTTTTTGCATTTGTTCTCCGACTGTCTGTCTATCCGTCTGTCTGTGAGTAACCACTTTTCTCAGGAACGGTTAGACAAATCGATTTGAAATTTATGTCACATACAGAGTTCTATAGTCCCTTGGATGTGCAGTACATGTAAGCTTCTAAGTAATTGAAAAGATATGGCGATTTATGACACATATTTTGATACTCGCAAACTCACTCACTGAAACGTATAGGGAGAGCTTCCCGTTGACCTACAGTCATGAAATTTGGCAAGAATCAAGATCAATAAAAAATAAGGAAATTGTTATTTTGCATTTATATCACAAGAGTTTTTTATCGTTTGTAACCCGACTTAAAACTTAAAATTAGAACACTCTCAAAAGTCTTGGATTTTCTGAGGTTGATACCTTACCAGTATCAGAGTCGATAACTGGCAAAGATCGTCGAGATTACCGACTTCCGGCGTGGATGAATCGTCTGCATACATTATTAAATTTGTGCGGAACCCCCAGGACGTGAGTCCTACTCACACCTTGCCAGATTTTTTCTGTTATGTCTCACAGTTCTCGGGCACTATTCTTGTGAATCCCTATGGGTAGTTATGAACAACGCTGTACTCGCAGACACGGGCAAATTGTGTGCAGTCACTTCAAGACGACCGTTATGTGTAATTGACTGCTTCATTCTATTTTGGTGCACTTTGGGTCACATTACAGCAGGATTCTGCTTGTAATGGAGCTGACACGTCCTTGGTAGCTTTCTAGAGGAACATGGCACCATGTTTTGACGCACATGCCACGAATTTCGCTTCAATTACGATCCGATGGCTCGTGGGCGTGCATTTGGCATGAACGTGAGTACACCACAACACTCCTGAATGCACTGCAGCACGATTCCAGTCTTGAGTCAAGAACACATGTATATCTACATCTAAATTATACTCCTCAAGCCACCTAATGGTGTGTGGCGGAGGGTGCTTTCGGTACCACTATCTGATCCCTCCAACCCTGTTCCGCTCGCGAATAGTACGTGGGAAGAATGATTGTCGGTAAGCCTCTGTATTGACTCTAATTTTTCGAATTTTCTCCTTGTGGTTAATACGCGAGATGTATGTATGTGGGGGGGGGGGGGGGGTAATATGTTTTCTGACTCCTCCTGAAAAGTGCTGTCCCGTATTTTCAGTAGTAAATCTCTCCGTGATGCACAACGTCTCTCTTGTAACGTCTGCCAGTGGAGTTTGTTTAGCATCTCCGTAATGCTCTCTCGCCACCTAACCGATCCCGTGACGAAACGCGCCGCTCTTCGTTGGATCTCCTCTATTTCCTCTATCAGCCCTACATGATAGGGATCCCAGATAGATGAACAATGCTCAAGAATCGAACGAACGAACGACTTATAAGCCACTTCCTTCGTGGATGAGTTACATTTCGTTAAGATTCTTCCGATGAATCTCAGTCTTGTGTCTGCTTTACTCAATATCTGTTTTACATGGTCATTCCACTTAAGGTCGCTCTGGATAGTTACACCTAGATATTTTATGGCAGACGCTGTTTGCCATCAGTAGTGTAGCTGTACAGTAGCGGATTTCTTTTCCTATGTATGCGCAATATGTTACATTTATTTACGTTCAGGGTCAACTGCACCATTCATCAATTCTCTGCAGGTCGTTCTGCAAATTCTTACTATCTTCTGGCGTCGCTACTGCATCATTTGCGAATAGCATCCGACGCTTTCTTCTAGATCATTTATATATATCGTGAACAGCAACGGTTTTATCAAACTTCCCTGTGGTACTACGGATATTACCTTTACATCTGCCGATTTAGTTCCGTTAAGAGCGACATGTTGAGTTCTATCTGCAAGAAAGTCCTGAATCCAATCGCAAGTCTGCTCCGATACTCCGTAAGCTCGTATGTATTTCATTAAACGGCAATGCGGGACGGTGTCGAATGGCTTACTGAAATCAAGGAACACGGCATCAGCCTGAGCGCCGTTGTCCACTGGTCTGTAGATCTCATGGAGGAACAGGGCGAGCTGAGTTTCGCGGGATCTCTGTTTGCGGAATCCATGTTGATTTTTATAGAGGACTGTTCATTTTCCAAGAACGTCACAATTCTTGATTATAATACATGTTCCATAATTCTACAACAGGAAGATGTCAACAATATAGGTCTTGAAACTCCGCTGCAGAGTGAAAATCTCATTCTGGAATATAGGTCTTAAAAACGGGAATGTCCTGCCCTTTCTTCCAGTCGTTAGGTACCTTTCGTTGCTCAAGCGATCTACGATAAATTACTGCTGGAAGGGGAGCAAGTTCTTTCGCATAATCTTTATAGTATCTTATAGGTATCTCATCTGGACCTGAAGCCTTTCCACTACTAAGCGATTGTATCTGCTTTTCAGTTCCGCGATCGGTTATCCCAATATCTGCCATTTCGACGTTCGCACGACGATTGAAAGGAGGGACAGTGTTACGATATTCCGCAGTGAAACAACTTCGAAAGACCGAATTCAGTATTTCGGCCTTCTCTTTGTTATCTTCAGGTTCGGTGCCGGTGTGGTCGCTGAGTGAATAGATGATTTTGACCCACTTACTGATTTTACATACGACCAAAATTTCTTCGTATGAAGATGGTATCTGTTCTTGCGGACATGTCCGAAAGAACAGATACCATCTTCATATAGTTAAGGCTAACCGGCCATTGACCTCCTTCTTCTGTGCTGGATACACACGCATTGCCCGAACTCTTACGGAATTCGGTAAGATTGTCTGCCGCGAGTAATCAGTGTAATGGGCAAGGGCACTACGAATGTAGTGTTTGGACGTTAAGTTGGGAATGTAGGTTTCACGGGGAGCGTGCAAGGGATAAATCCCTGCAGTCGCACTATCCTCTGTGACCTCGATGGCTCAGATGGACAGAGCGTCTGCCATGTAAGCAGGAGATCCCGCGTTCGCGTCCCAGTCGGGACACACATTTTCACCTGTCCCCGTTGATGTATATCAACGCCTCTCGACAGCTTAGGCTCTTGATTTCATTATCATTTCAAAATCTCTTAGGATTTTTACTCAGGTCTGTTGACAACGTCTTACTTTCGAAATCATTGAACGCTTCTCTCATGGCTCTCCTTACTCTCATTTTCGCTTCGTTCAGCTTTTGTTGGTCAGCTAGGATTCTTCTTCTCTTGAATCTGAGATGAAGTGTTCTTTGTTTACGTAGCGCTTTTCTAACGCTGTTAATAAATCGTGGTGGATTTTTCCCTTCCCTTAAAATCTTACTCGGAACATACTTGTCTATTTTCCATTTGTTCTCCACATCCTTCTAGAAGAGGGCACCTGGGAAGACAAAGCGTGAAGAGATGAGTGCCTCGCCCACAGCTACCGCGATGCCTTTGATTACTACCACAGGTCCCATGGAAGCCTAGGTGAATTTTCCACAATGCATGATACTGCCCTGCCTGCGTACGTGACGCAGCGCATGTTTTCAACAATCGGTCGCCAAGATGCCGGCTGATCTGGTCACGGCCATCGACCAGTTGTAACAGAGACTTGTTTGCACTGATCCACGGTCCAATTTCGATGATCCCGTGCCCAGTGCTATAATAACTGACCATGCCCTTTGAACAACATGGGGATATACAGGGTTTGTCTGCCGCGGAGGCCCATGTTCAACAACGTGTTCTTAAGGGGTGGTCTGAAACACATGTGCCCATACCAACACTGTAATCTGTCTTAAGATGGGCCGCAGAGACTCGCTTATCATGCTTTGCAGAGCGGGAATGCCTCTGACCTCCGCGTTCAATATGGGACAGTCAAATGAAAACCGAACATTCGCCGCAATGGGACCACTGAATGGGCGCCACTCAAAAATAATCATTACACGCGTTAAGACATTTACCGCACTGGGCGACAAGACGATGAACTCTTGTTTCATAAAAAGCGGTCGGCAGCTGACGGATCCACTACCGCACTTTCATGACCGGCTGAAACCGACTTCCACGCGCGTCTTTCATCAGGTACACAAAGAAGTGAAAATCACACAGAGAAGGATCCGTGCTGTAAGGACGGTGTAGCAGTGTTTCGCAACCAAAATGCTGAAGCGTAATCTTCGCCCGTTTGGTAGTGGGGCGGCGGCGGGCGTTGTCGTGCATCAGGATGATTCCGTCTGACAGCGTTCCTGGGCGTTTTGACTTTATGACGCGTCGCAGTTTCAGCACCGTGTCTCAGTAGCGATGCGCATTCATTGTGGTTTCACACTCGAGGAACTCGACGAGCAGAAGACCCCGGAATTCGAAGAAGGAGGTCATCATGATCTCACCGGAAATTGTATGAACAGTTTTGGATTTCTTTGAATGATATTTCTGCCATTTGACTTTAGAACCTTCTTTATTTCATATTACTATCACGGTTTCGGCCTTATGCCATTACCAAGTACAATAATGTTGCATATACTTAGACTTTGCTAAGTGAAGTCATCGTCAAGATCTATGAAACTAGATGTCTCAGCGCGCAGATGAGTACAAAATTACAAAATATATGACAGAAAGGTAGCAAACCTGTTTTCCAATCAAAGAACAACTGAGCCACAGAATGAACATCAGTGTAATATAAGATAAAGGAAGTTCGCGCATTTAAACGGCAGCAATATTATTCAAATGTTATTACAAGACTGTGGACCAGTAACACGACAAGATTATCAGATTTCGATTTCTTTGGCGGGGTAGATGTGGGATGTTTCCACTGTCGGCTTTGCCATTTGCCCTCTGGCTGTCAGAATGCTGTCGGACGGAATCACCCTGTTACACAATAACGCCCACCCCCACATTGCCAATCGTACGAAGGCTACGCTTCAGCAACTTACTTACGAAATACTGCAGCATCCTTCGTACAACGCGGATCATTGCGTGGGTGACCTGAAGAAGGACATGCATGGACATGGGTTTCAGGCAGGCGAGTAAGTTCAAGAGTGAGTGTGTTTGTGGATCCGTCAGTGGCCCAGTGGCCGGTGGTGTTCTACAAAACAGGAAATGATAGTCTCGTCTTTCAGTGGGATACGGTTCTTAAGGTGTGTGGTCATCATTTTTGAATGGAACCATTCCATGGCCCCGTTGTGGCGGTTGTTCGATTTTCAGTTGACTGCCTCTCATATGATGTGGCGTGGAAGTCCAACACTTTGTTCCCTGCCTGTGCTTTCACCGATCCTCAACCACTTTCCATAGATGCTAACGACAGTAGCACGCGAACAGTCTGCCATCTTCGTTGTTTCCGAGATGTTCATTCATAGCCGCAGGGTCGTAACAATTTGGCCTTTTAGAGTAAAATTTTCAAATGGTTCAAATGGCTCTGAGCACTATGGGACTTAACATTTGAGGTCATCAGTCCCCTAGAACTTAGAAATACTTAAACCTAACCAACCTGAGGCAGGATTCGAACCTGCGACCGTAGCGATCGCGCGGTTCGAGACTGAAGCACCTAGAACCGCTCGGCCACATAAAATCTTTCACTCTGCAGCGGAGTGTGCGCTGATATCAAACTTCCTGATCGATTAAAATTGTGTCCCGGACCGAAACACGAAGTCAGAACCTTTGCCTACCGTGGATAAGTGCTCTACTATCTAAACTACACAAGAAATACTCAAGACCACTCCTCACTGCTTTATTTCTGCCAGTATCTCATCTCCAGCCCTCTAAATTTCACAGCAATTTTCCGGTGAAACTTGCGAGACCAGCAGTATTGGAAGAAAGGGTATTCTGAAGACACCGCTTAGCCACAGACTGTGGGCTGTTATCAGAATGAAATTTTCACTCTGCAGCGTAGTCTCTACATCTACGTGATTACTATGCTATTCACAATAAAGTGTCTGGCAGAGGGTTCAATGAACCACCCCCAAGCTGTCTCTCTACTGTTCCACTCTCGAACGGCGCGCGGGGAAAACCAGCACTTAAATTTTTCTGTGCGAACCCTGATTTCTCTTATTTTATCATGATGATGATTTCTCCCTATGTAGGTGGGTGCCAACAGAATGTTTTCGCAATCGGAGGAGAATGGTGATTTAAATTTCGTTAGAAGATCCCGTCGCAACGTAAAACGCCTTTATTTTAATGATTGTCACTCCAATTCACGTATCATGCTTCACAATAAAGGATGACAGCCAAAAACAGTTGCAGGATAAAATTTTTTATTAAAATTCTTGACCAAGGTTTCGGTACATATAAATATACCTTCATCAGAAGTAAAACTTCTAAAATTACATCATGCAATGGAGAATAATAAAACAATTATGCCAAAGGCGTCGTCAGTAATTAAGACATCATCTCCATTTGTACAACATGTGTAATGGACACAGGGTCAAAGCGAACAGTTTAGCACCATTACTTCGCCTATGAACTATTCATAGGCGAAGTAATGGTGCTAAACTGTTCGCTTTGACCCTGTGTCCATTACACATGTTGTACAAATGGAGATGATGTCTTAATTACTGACGACGCCTTTGGCATAATTGTTTTATTATTCTCCATTGCATGATGTAATTTTAGAAGTTTTACTTCTGATGAAGGTATATTTATATGTACCGAAACCTTGGTCAAGAATTTTAATAAAAAATTTTATCCTGCAACTGTTTTTGGCTGTCATCCTTTATTGTGAAGAATTTTAACAGTTGCTGCTGCAGCCATGTTTAAAATCTCACGTATCATGTCTGTGGCACTATCTCCCCTACTTCGCGATAACACAAAACGAGCTGCCCTTTTTTGTACTTTTTCGATGTCATCCGTCATTCCCACCTGATGCGGATCCCACACCGCACAGCAATACTCCAGAATGGAGCGGACAAGTAGTCTCTTTAGTAGACCTGTTGCACCCTCTAAGTGTTCCGCCAATGAATGGCAGTCTTTGCTTGTCTCTACCCACAACATTATCTATCTGATAGTACGAATTTAGGGTATTTGTAATTGTAATCCCTAAGTATTTAGTTGAATTTAGAGCCTTCATATTTTTGTGACTTATCGCATAATCGAAATTTAGCGGATTTCTTTTAGTACCCATGTGAGTAGCTTCACACTTTTCTTTATTCAGGGTCAACTTCCAGTTTTCGCATCTTATCTAAATCATTTTACAATTCGTTTTGATCATCTGATGAATTTACAAGACGTAAAGGACAGCATCATATGCAGACAATCTGAGACGGCTACTGAAATTGTCTCCTACGTCATTAATATGGATCAGGAACAATAGAGGGCCTGTAACACTTCCTTGGGGAACGCCGGATATTATTTCTGTCTTACTCGATGAATTTCCGTCTATTATTACTAACTGTGACCTTTCTGACAGGAAATCACGAATCCAGTCGCACATCTGAGGCGATATTCCATAGGCACGCAGTTTGGTTAGAAGACGCTTGTGAGGAACGGTATCGAAAGCGTTGTAGTGTGCACAAAGATCCCGACTTGGAGTTTCCCGTCCAGCATACTGTTTTAACCTGTCAGGAAGTTTCAGTCTGCCCTTGGTCAAAGCCACTTATCTTAGTGGATTTTCCCATCTGTGACCTACATCATCGCTCGAATGATTCCCCATTCATTTCTGCTCCGCTTACCGCTTCGCGTGACCACACCGTCACCAGAGGCATTCAGTCTCGCGGTAGGGAGTGGTCACGATATTTCAGCTCATCGGTGTATTGAACATATCTCTTTCACATCAGGGTGCCTGTCAAGTGTTTTCTAGTCAGTTCTATGCCGTATAAAGAGTATATACACCGGATGATCAGAAGCAGTCTGAAAAACTTGTAAGGCGGTTGCAGAGTAAGTTGTGCTGACAAAAAATTGTTCAGAAAATAATTCGATACGTTGAGCAGTTTCCGAGTTCATTAGCACTGAAGATAGCCAATCAGACCACTGCGCGCGCAAATTCAAACATCTCGCCTCATACACTTAGTGTCAGTTGTTCCCATGACGTACATTATAGGGCACGAGACTGCTCAGCCTTTGGCTCGGGTTTGATTCTTAGTACCGTCCCATGCCCAATTTTAGTATCGTTCTCTTGTTCTGTTTTAGGAAACTAAACAAAGAACACATCTAGCGATACCTTCTCTGGCGAGCCGTTTGAGTTTGCGCACAACGGCCTTATTGGTTAACTACAATGCTAATTAACTAGGAAACGGTGCAGCATATCGAATTTATTCATTAACAATTATTTCTCAGCACCATCGACCCTGCAAGACCCTTACAAGCTCTTCAGACTATTTCTGACCATCCTGTATTTCCTAAGTACTGTGTAGTACGAAGAGAGAATCCTCCTGTCGTTATCTGAGTCCTTACCTTCTACACGTTCTCAGAGTGCATTTAATTGAATTTGGTTAAACGTAACTAATCGAAAAATGTACATGGGTTGGATAAAAAGTAATGACAACAGGTTGTAATTCATACCAGACTTTATTGACAGACGTTCACCGTATCACATCATCTCAGTACAATCGCCCCGCATCTCCATCACCTTCACCAGACCGGTACCTGGTCTGGTCAGTTGTTCTCATAGCGTGCATTATAGCGCACGAGACTGCTCAGCCTTTGGCTCCGGTTTGACCCTTAGTACCAGAGGCAGAACGCTTCGTACACCGACAGCGCATCCATCTCTGTCGATGTCTCGCAAGGACCACCGTGTGACACCGATGATGTTTCTCTTGTGTTGCACGCGTACCACAAAGAGACTCCATTTTGACGAACAGGTCGTCATCACACGGGCCCCGTGTGGGTGAATACCGTGGATGTTTCAGTATCTCTCATCCCCACGTACACAGGAGCTCCTGCACGTAGTTCGCCGTGTGGTATTGTGCATTGTCGTGAAGGATGATGGGATGCAGGCCAGAAGGAAACGTTCTTTTGCGCTCCGAATACGTGCCACTTCAGTCGTGATCCGCACATGGTATTCGTGTTTCCTAAACATACTGTTAGGGTGCCGGAACTGGAGTCCCGCACTTTCGGATAGAACTCGTACACACTGCAGTTGTTTTAACCACAGCCGTCGCCACTCACTGCACCACTTCATCTGACCTGCTCTCAGCTTCAGACAGTGGGCATGCCATGTGACGTACATCCTTCATATTACTGCAGTGTTGCCACTATTTTTTAACCAATCCATGTATCTGTGGTAATTTATTAGTTTCTTGAGCTCTCCCGTTCAGAATACATAGGGTAAACGCAATAGCTCTTCTGTTGTTCTAGCTGATGTGTACATTGTTTTGTGTTCAGGTCTGCGGCTGAGATGGAGTCCATTTTGAGCGCTTCAGTACTCATGCAGTTCATGACCAGCACGCTCGTCATATGTTTCACAGCATTCACTGTTATTACGGTAGGTCGACTGTACAATTAACATAATCTTGTGAAAAAGACTTAGAATCCAGAAAAAACATATTTCAGTACTGTATTAATTTTCTGAGCGTGTGTTTCCAAATATGTCCATTGGTTTACCCTTTCAGATACGGTATGTAACTTACATATTCCAACATTTTCCTGAAACTATATACTGTTATTCAGAGTTCAGAGAAAATTCACTAAATCCTCACTAACTCAGGAAAAAATGTAGCTTTTGACAACAAGGGACGCATTGGGAAAGAAACTGCAGTTAAATATTTAGTAATGTTTAGCATTATTTTTGCCCCATTACCCAGATTTCGAAATACTTCAGGCTAATCATTAGATGTGGTTTTTGACAGGCGCTTTATTTTGTAGACTGCCCGTAGCTATTACCTGAGAATTTGAAGACAACATGTCACCCAGGAGATTCTGAGAAACGCAAGGCGACACTATCCATTCCCGGCTGTGTGGAGACTCATTCTCTAGAAACTAGCAAATTTACACAAACAGCACGGCAATAAATAATCCAAAAACATTAAAATGTGTCCGTCTGTAGTTTCTTTTTCTTTTAAACAGTTGCAATATTTAGCTCTCCAATACATAATTAAACTGACTAAAGTGTTGAAGATAGTATTTTATCCATTATAAAATGGCTGTTGAAGGGTTCAAATGCAGAAATAATGTTTCAGTTTTTGAAATTCAACTATTTGCAGCTGCCAGTCAGTGTTACATTTTTCCGGCGCCTAAAACTGTCATAACGTAATCATGTCCAGGAAACAGCTGTCAGTATTGAGTGGCTGATATTAATCACCGTATGGAAAGCCACAGTTTTGATATTTGATGGAAATCCAGTAGCGGTCAAGAGTCGTGTGAAGTTAGCACCCTTTTTTTCAGAAATCTATATTTTTTTCAGAGTTCTTGATAGATATGAAATAGTTCTAGAGTTCTTTGTACAAAATTTCAATAGTTCTGCAGAATTTAGCGAAAAAAACAACAATACTCGAAAAAATTTTCGTATCGAAAACATTCTTTATCAATTTCCGCAAAATGTAAATAAGTACGAGAGTTCTGAGCACAGTTCTGAATAGAGCTCCAAGAGTTCTATCGAAAATCCCAGTAACATTTTTTTGTGCAGCTAATAGTTTCCGAGATAATTGCAATTTAAGGAGAAAATCTTTTCACTTACTGTGAAGTTGGCACCCTTTTTTTCAGAAATGTACATTTTTTTCACAGTTCTTGACAGGTATGCCATTGTTCTAGAGTTCTTTGTACAAAATTACAATAGTTCTGCAGAATTTAGCGAAGAAAACAACAATACTCGAAAAAAATTTCGTATCGAAAACATTTTTTGACAATTTTCGCAAAAATTAAACTTGTACAACAGTTCTGAGGACAGTTCTGGACACCACGTGAAGAGTTCTATCGAAATTCGTAGTAGAATTTTTTGTGCAGGTAATAGTTTAAGAGGTAATTGCAAGTTAATTAAGAACCCCATAAGAGCTCCTACTGTGAAGCTGGCACCCTTTTTTTCAGAAATATGTATTTTTTTCAGAGTTCTTGATAGATAAGTCATAGTTCTAGAGTTCTCTGTACAAAATTTCAATAGTTCTGCAGAATTTAGCGAAGAAAACAACATTGTATTACATAGCTGATTCAGGAACCCTTTCCTTCTGATACAATTCTTACTGTTGCCACAATAAATCACTTGTGCATACATTCCAACTGTACTGATCATTACAAAAATATAACCATTGACCAGCGGCGCACATTTCTTGCAGCGTTGTACAAAGCATTCAGCTGATCCGCTGTGAAAATACCACACTTAACGCTATTGTAAAATTTACGGTGGATGGCTTCCGTTTATCTACAATGTCAGCATCTATCGAATTATATTCATACAAACGTGATGCCTGGATCACTCACTTCCCCTTTTTAGGTACGGAGGAAACTAGAGTTCAGTCTTGTGGAAGCCAAAAAAGGAAATGTGGGCAGCCCTTCTTTTACTGATAGCAAACTCTAGAGAAATCTCCACGCTTGTTTTTCTTCATCATGCCAACAAAAGAAAAATTCTCCCTTCATAGCTCTATTATCATTCCAGTACTAGTAAACCAGTTGTCCGCTTTCACATTTCGACCTGACTGATATATAGGTTTACGCATTCACAGAACAACATCAAAATGTTTATTGCTCAGTTGGTAAATCCTTCTGGTTGCAACACAGAGTATATTTCCAAATTGTACAGGTAAAATACTTAAGAATCCACACTTAAGAATCCATACTCGTTTGTTTTGATTGATACATATTGGCGAAAACTGTACCTTCCACAGAATCTTTCCAGCTTCTTGTCTACTGTAACATTTTCTCCAAGGGTGTAAGATTTGTGGTAGTTGCGTACAAACACAGTAAATATTTCCCGAATAGCTGTTAGCTTGTCTAATTGTCTCCTTTCATCACGAATAGCGCGACTGTAAAATCTATGGGTCTCCAGAAAAATTTGAAACGTTTTATGTTCATTTGCGAGGTAAAATTTTTCAGTGCCATCACCATCAGTTCCACATATATCTTCCAGGCTTTATCTGTTACTTTTGTTAACAACAATTAAAAACAAGAGACTGATGAAGGCTTTCAATTCAATATCACCTATTGATTTTACCCCTCTCTCATGCTGAAATGAGGCTTTGATGCTCTGAAAATTCTGATTGGAATACAAAACTACAATAGACAGATATCGTTATCTATGAGGTAGTTACAGCATCACAAAGGCTGTTTTGGCTTCACCTATTGGTACAGGTAAATTTGGAATAATATTACGCTCTTCGAACAATATGCTTTGGGTTTCTTCAACATTATCTAGTACTTCCCACTTAAAATAATAAAATTCCTATAAAATAACGCAACCAGGCACAGTGTATTAATCTGATATTTGACGTTCAGACAGCGGACACTGACGGTTAAACAGTTCAAACAGAATTTAAGTGCAGTTTACATTCTGGATTAGCTTTGTACTACTTACTACGTTGATAAACAAATAAATTAATCGCTGAAATGAAATACGAAAGGGCACAGTGGATAAAAACGAGCAATCGGCTCATATCTCATCAAGAGAGCATTAGCGTCGATACTGAATCATACAACAATGAAAGGTATACCGAGAAAGGAAGCTATAACGAGAAGGCGCCAGTGCTGCCAATTGTTGACAAGTAATTGCTCGTTCTTATCCACTGCGCCCTTTCGTATTTCACAACACACAACAATGAAAAGCATACGGAGAAGGCAAGCTGGTAACGAAGTAGCGCCAATACTGCAAATTGTTGAAAAGTAATTTACAGAAAATTTCGACACGTGTCAATCTGAACAGCTGCGCCCGATGGAAGGATAATGAAAACTATGATACGTCCCTGAGACCTCTCAAGACCAAAAAATAATAAACAAAGCAAAGCAACAATGCAAAAGTCGTGGCACTACATCTGGAAACAATGAACACGTGAACTGCGTCTTTTAAACAATCGGCAAATGACGTCAGTGTAGTAGTTACAATAGAGGTAGCATCAAAGCTTCTCACGGTAGCATCAAGGCTAATGACAACAACAGCTGCACTTTTTGGGTGGCGCGCGCCGCGTCGTGTGAAGCCGCCCGCCAGCGCTGCATTTCGCTCCTTGATCTGCCCCTAATGACTAAACGTAACAATACTGCTCACTCTCATGGAATAATCGTTATGCTCGTTCAGTCAGAGCTCTTGTGCAGTCGTTGCCCGTTGTGCAGTCGGTGCTGTTGTGTAAGTGATATTTATGAACCAGAACACCCATAAAAATGTACAATCTACCAGAATTGAAACGTCTTCTCAGCATGGAGGAATTTAAAGTAATCGATGATAGAGGCATTCAATTCAATCCGTCTCATCCGGTCTTCCAAAAACTGTCCGATGCCATGGCCGACATCGGCTCGAAAATGTCTTCAAAACATATTTACACAACAATTAAAGAAGATCGTCACGATCTGCTTGCTTTTGTTAGAAAAACTTTCAGGCTGGAATGTTTCGTTGAAGAAAAAGACGACGACAGCAAAGATGAGTCGTGGAATGATTTTGGTTCTTCGTGCAACAAGGACATGACAAAGCAATTCGACTTACTACTGTCAGCAGAAAAATGGTCTACCATAAAACCAACAAAGAGGAAACTTGGAAAGCCTTCAAGACTGGAAATAGGGAAATGGACCGATTTGATGGCTCATAAAATTTATGAACATCACAAAATTCCATGTGCCTTTTCTTTCAAATACGCGAAAGTATGTGAAAGTTCAAGTTCAAAGTATTTCTTGAAGATCAAAGGAAGATGCACAGAATGCGGAGCCACTTTCGAAGGGATTGCTCTGAAGAAGCCAAAAAAGGACAACGATATTATTATAAACTGCAGACTTTCAAACTTTTCAGACGATAGTATTCACCTTAAAAGAAGACAACTTCGTGGCACGAGAAGACAACAGGTACCTGCTAAATTGGTTGATAACAGGATGCCTGCAGCTCTTTGGCGAAATTATGAAGCGAAAAATATGTCTTTTGGAGACATGATTCCTCCAAATTTACCAAATGCTGATGTCTTGAGAAAGGCTAAAGAAGAGGAAAGGGACAAACGTTTTGGTATAACAACCAGTAAGCCTGTTGAAAACCTGCAAATTGCAAAACATACAACCCATCGGGACGAAATTCACGCAATCGGATTGGACCCATTCTTCTGTATTGTATATATTGTCATCAAATCAATAGCAGTGTATACGATTCAGTAGATGCTACAGGTGGCGTTGCATTTCGAGTTATTTCACGATTTGGGGATCTGTCAAACAGGGCTGACTGTGTGGAAATTAAGTCAAAGTACATATACCTGTATCAGTACATGTGCATCCGCGAAGTAAACGTCACTAGTAAAGATCCAAATATCGTCAATCGATCATCAATCAGTTGCCCAACTTATCAGATGATATCCTCTAGGCATGACGCATCATTCTTGTCATTTTTCTTTATGGAAATCGTCAGGTCTGGAGCTCCCAGACCAAAAATCATGGTAACTGATTTTGGTAAGGCTTTGTTGGTTGCCATTTCTAGAGCAATAGCCAATTGCTCGGACTTAACAGATTATTTGAATAGGTGTTATAGTCATATTGTTTTGCATGAAAGAGTAATTCTACCCTCGTGTTGTTTGAGAATAGATTTAAACCATTTTATGGTCATGATTTCGAGGTGGAAATGCTTCTCGAGAGTTAAATCACAAGTCAAACAACTTTATCTTCGAGTTTTGGCCCATATTTACATGATGACAGATTTTCGTGATATTGAAAGTGCTTTGCGCTCACTTTTGGTTGTTGCGTTAAGTGAACATCTTGGTATTGATGAGTGCGGTCAAGAATATGCATCAATGGAACATCAGCGCCACCTTGATAACATTATCAGAGGTGGTCCACGTCATTCATATATTGACGAAAAGAAAGATGATGACAAAACAACTGATGATGTTGAAAACAATGATGACTGTCTTTTGGAATCAGTTTTGACCTCTAAGGAATCTACTGCAAACGCGTGGATTGATAGGGCAAAACGTATCTACAATGAAGCTGAAGTCATCGCGAATCAGGCTAAGGATGACAATCTATTTGATGTGAATCCGTACAACATTCCTAATGCTGCAGAGATGCTGAAAGAGTTGATGTACTATATACCACTGTGGACAGCTGTGATGTATCCTTCTTTCCATATTCCTTTATCTATTCGTTCGTCAGCAGCGACTGAAGGACAATTTTCAAAATTAAAGACAATGGGCTTTGACAAGCTGCCTTTACGAGTAGACAAATTCATTTTTCAGCATTTGAAGTGGCTGCGTGAGGAAACAAAACTGTTAGCGCCACTTATGATGGAAAAACAAGATTCAAAGCAAGCTGTGAAGCACAAACCAACTGAAGCATCGTTGCCTTACCATGAAGAAGAAAACTGGAGAGGAAAAAATAAGAAGCTGAAGATAACAAACCCCAAAAGCAATCATATCCTTGATAATTCTGAGAGCACACTGAACAATACCTTAAGAAGTGAGACCCAACTCGATGATGCCAATAAGACAGAGTTAAACAAAATTATTAATAGTTTTGAACACAGATTTTCTCCTACTTCGAGCGCACTTGTTATGAATGCGGAGAACAACTGTCTCTCAATCAATAGTGAGAGTGTGTGTTTTCAGCGCTCTTCAGATAATAATTTACTGCCGAATTTGGACTCTAAAGAGATATGTCATTCCACAAAAGACTATCGAGAATCATGCTTCACCAGGAATGTCAATGAAATTTCATCCTGTGGTTCGAAAACGGAAGAAAATCGCGAGACCTGTAACAATAAAATGGAGGAGAGTGCAATGCTGAAAAAGCTTCAAAACGAAATCATTGTCACATCGAGCATGCAAACTAAGAGCAAGAAAAACTACTTAGATGATTGCCCAAACTGGAATTCGACTAAGAAATTCATAGACATTAATTTGCCACTTTTCCCAAATGGGTCCTCAAGCAAATTCAAATCTGCTACCTACAACTTGAAGGGAACGTGCGGTTTCGATTCTTTGATAACCTTATTCATGCAAGCAATATCACTCAGTGATGATTTCAAAAGTACCATTCAAATGGTGAGCCATCCATTTTTGGATCTGGCTTTGGATGTGTTGAACAAAAAAATTATAAACTCCCAGCATTTTAAGCAGAGATTTGATATTTTATATGTGATACCGTTCCTAAAAAAAGGAGTAATCTCTCGAAAAATATTGTCTCTGAATGCAGAGTCGAATGTTGGGGAATTATACGAGACAATATTAAAAGATAACCAGATTTGCAACAAAAAGATATCGTGTCTGACGTGCCTAAATTCACGCTATGTGAAACTACATTATATTTCCGTTGATACGTATGTGCTTTTCAGACTTGGTTATAATTTCATGCAAGAGGCTGTAGATGCAACAAACGGAGGTCTAAAGACTATTATAAAATGCAAGAAATGTAAAGGAGAAGCAATCGAAGAAAAGAAATTCGGATGCTACTTGATGATGGATACTAGTATAACAACTTGTCCACTAACTGAAGACCAGTTTCCACCGAATCAAAGGAAGAATTGTGTGTTGCAAACGATCACGAAAGAAATCGTAGTCGACAATCAAGAGTACACTCTCGTTGGTGCCATTCATTATAATAGCTCCATCAAACACTACACGGCATATGTCTTCGATGGAACCTACTGGAAGCAGTACGATGACCTGTATAAAGAAGTACAGAGAGTTTCAAAAGATACGATAATTTCTCCACACCTGTTCATGTATGTCAAGACAGGAAAATTTCCAAATGGCACCTACAAGAGCGACGAGACGAAACAAGTAGTTCCTACATAGGAACTTTGCTTTATAAGGTAAGCAATTGCTAAAAGTTGATATCTAAATATTACAAATACAGCTCTTATATTAGTTCTTCGTATCTTTGTTTCTGGAACCACAGCCCTCCTGTTTTAGTTACTAGAATAAGAGCATTTTATGCCCTAAATGTCACTTATATATTTTTTGTACTTATTTTTCTTGGTTGCTTCACACCTCATAAATTCTATGCTTATTTATTACTAAATTCCCTACATATGTATTTCCTTCTCGGTTTTAGTGTATCCTGAAGAAGAGCTGTTAAGGGGACCTGTATATCACGGCCTGTAGTTTTTCCTGGTACTTTGAAATTTAATAATGCAAGACTGTCAATAGATTCAGGAATGAAACTTTTATCAAAGAATTGGTATATTGTGAGCTCTAGGTGAAATACATTGTAAATCTGTGGAATACATTGTGGAGTGAATATTGATGTTTTTCTTACCTACAGAATTACATGTAATTGTTATTTTAGGTTCAATGTACCTACACGCTATTCCAAATAAAAGATAAAAAACAAATTTTATTCTTTGAATTATTACCTTGTTGAAACAGCAAACCAGTAATATTTTTCAGTTTCATGTTTTGATTATTTTAAAAACAATGTATTTTAAGAGAAAAATTTTTCTCCTAATAATTTAAGAACATAATATGACATACTGCAGCTTAAAATATTTAATCCATTCTTGAATAATGTGGTTCAGTGTGTAGGCAAGCACTATATTATTATTCATCCATAGCTTTCTTTATGTAGCTTTAATAGTGGATGAGATACCGGTAACAGTATCTCTGTATGCAAACACGTTGATTGCAGAAAATTGAAACTAAAGATTTGTATGTCATTTTCTTCTCAATAACGTCATTGCAAACCATTCCTGCTCCATAATCTTGTTGATACCTTTCATGTCCTTTTCATTTTCTTTACTTTTGCTTCTTTTCTTTGTTATTCTGGCCTCCTTTTTCATGCTTTTAGCAGCTTTTTCAGTTTACGTAACATGTTGCCTGTCCGCCCATACCAGCACAATTTTCGTGTTGTTCCTAGTTTTGATGCCTGTTCTGCTCATTGTTTTTAATCTTTACTCCATCAGGCTGGCCGGAGTGGCCGAGCGGTTCTAGGCGCTACAGTCTGGAACCGCGCGACCGCTCCGGTCGCAGGTTCGATTCCTGCCTCGGGCGTGGATGAGTGTGATGTCCTTAGGTTAGTTAGGTTTAAGTAGTTCTAAGTTATAGGGGACTGATGACCTCAGAAGTTAAGTGCCATACTGCTCAGAGCCATTTGAACCATTTTTACTCCACCATTAAAACGTATTGCAACTGTTGAAACGCATTCTGATTTTGTTTTATGCCATGTAAACATTTTTCCTGCACATACGACAGTCGACAGGTTCTTCAAAGGTATTACATAAACGAGGTTCTACGGAAACTGCCCAAATTAAATGTTCAAATGTGTGTGAAATCTTATGGGACTTAACTGCTAAGGTCATCAGTCCCTAAGCTTACACACTACTTAACCTAAATTATCCTAAGGACAAACACACACACCCATGCCCGAGGGAGGACTCGAACCTCCGTCAGGACCAGCCGCTCAGTACATGACTGCAGCGCCTTAGACCGCTCGGCTAATACGGCGCGGCACGCCAAATTAAACAAAATGACATTTAAACACGAGAATTACGAGGTACTGTACATGAAGTGTATATTTTTAGAATCAGGAAGAGCCAGATGAATTTTATTACGTAAAACAGTAATTGTTTTGAGCTCTCATGACATCCAGGACCCACTAACAGCTAAAAATATGCCCAGGACCCTCATGGATGAACGTTATGTGGCAACATCACCAGACGCTAGGATACATAAAAACATGTGCTGTGTGTAGCGAATAAATTTGAAATTGCTGTCGTTAATATTGTTGCAATCATTTGTTCTAGTTAGAAAGGAAGTGTGGAAGTTTGATGAGTTACACTACAGCGAGAGTTAAAAGTCTTTACAATGTATAGAAATGTAAGTATATTTACTGAATATATTGTACAAGCGAACTAATTAGTATGTTTAAATCCTAATTCAATACATGACTGATAGATGTGTTATGTTGAGGGGATACAGTATTAAAGTTAATAAGAAGTTAGAAATTTGTAAATAAGAACCTCGTTTATTTGGTCCTCAGTAATCCGGATTCCCGGTTTATCCGGATTCATATTTTGTGTTCCTTGGTATTTTTCTCTTTTTTTCTTATAACACGAAGATGTGTAGTCGGTGAGGTACATAGGCTGCTTATCACTAGGCCGGCAATTTAGTCTAGTACTGAGTGATAAGGAACTCAGAGTGTGTGAATGACATTGTTTCTCAAGTATTTTACATTAATATAACGGTGTATTGATGCCCATCAAGTAAGTTGCATAGTAACCACGCCAACAGCACTCCACCACAGCTCATTGTACCTCTGGTGCGCTTCTCGACAGGTGTGACACCATCTGGTTAGTGGTGCGTGTGAATGTATCCGCTCTCTCAGCCATCTGTTTGTTTTGCACTGACCAGCCTTCTCTCCTTGAATCATCTAAGCGTGCACATCCCACGCTTCCACCTACAGTTACTACAGTCAGTCTTAAGAAGGTGTACTGGCATTTGTATAGTGCTGAACATTTAGATTTTTTGTATTTAGTAGAATATACATCCGGGTTTTCGATTTTCGGTTTTCCAAAATAAAAGTGCGAATTTACGATCGTCCTCATAGCTGTACTTCCAGCAGTACTTCATCTCCTCCGTTCCCAATTTCGTAGAAGTTGTCCTACGAAAATTGCAGAAGAAGCACTCCTGGACGAAAGGATATTGTGACGATATTTCTTCGTCATAGCCTGGGGTTAGAGACCCGGTCCGGCACACAGTTTTTATCTGCCAGTAAGTTTCACATCGGCGCACACCCACTGCAGAGTGAACACACAATCTATTTCATAATCTACTGGCACCATAAAAATGTTATGAGGGTTTTTAAAATAACTCTTTCGGTGCTATCCAGAGCTGTCAGCAAAAGGGTTGTGCCAATTTATTGTAATGTAGACCAAGTGGGTTTCTCGAAAATGCTATTATCTCATTAACTGTTATCCCCACAAAAAATATTATTACAGTTTTCGGTAGAACTCCTAGGGTCGTATTAAGAAATGCCATCAGACCTTTTGTACGAATTTATTACTTTTACATGACAAAAGTGAGTCCCACATTAATTATCTCATATGTCATCGTCACAAATAATGTTATTATAGTTTTTGGTAGAACTCTGTGGGTGATATTCAAAACTGTCATCAGAACTATTCTACGAATTTTGCTATAGTAGAGAAAGTGAGTATCAGATTAAAACAATTACCGTATAAACTATTATCGCCACAAAAATGTTCTTATCATTTTCAATGCAACTCTTCCGGTGCTATCCAGAACTGCCAACAGAACTGTTACACAAATTTATTTTTTCCAAACTGACAAATAATTTTTTACCATACCAAAATTTGTCCGAGTTATTGTTTTCTTCCCGAAATTCTGCAGAACTATTCGTGTTTTGAGCAGGGAAATCTAAAACTATTACATATATATCAAGAACTATGAAAAAATGTATATTTATCGTAAAAGGGGTTCAAACTTCACGGGAAATGCTCATAAGCATTCCTTAATAAAGGCAGTTACTACGTAAACAATTACCGGCACAGAATATGTTACTAGTATTTTCGATAGAACTCTTACAATGCTATCCAGAGCTGGCATCAGAACATACGAACAGACATAATTTTTTTTTTTTGAGTAAGTGTGCCCCACAATTAATCAATTACCATACAAACTATTATAACCACAAAAAATGTTATTATGACTATCGATACAGGTCTTGAGGTGTTAACCAGAACTGTTCATCAAAACTGTTGAACGAATTTACTTTTTCTGTGGAGAAAGTGGGTCTAACATCAAAGCAGTTACCGTATAAACTATCATCGCCACAAAAAGATATTATTAGGATTTTCGATAGAGCTATTGGTGTTCTGTTCAGAACTGTCCTCAGAACTGTTGTACAAGTTTAATTTTTGCGAAAATTGACAAAAAATGTTTTCGATACGAAAATTTTTCGAATAATGTTGTTTTCTTCGCTAAATTCTGCAGAACTATTGAAATTTTGTACAAAGAACTCTAGAACTATGACATATCTATCAAGAACTCTGAAAAAAATATAGATTTCTGAAAAAAAGGGTGCCAACTTCACAGTAAGTGAAAAGATTTTCTCCTTAAATTGCAATTATCTCGGAAACTATTAGCTGCACAAAAAAATGTTACTGGGATTTTCGATAGAACTCTTGGAGCTCTATTCAGAACTGTGCTCAGAACTCTCGTACTTATTTACATTTTGCGGAAATTGACAAAGAATGTTTTCGATACGAAAATTTTTTCGAGTATTGTTTTTTTCGCTAAATTCTGCAGAACTATTGAAATTTTGTACAAAGAACTCTAGAACTATTTCATATCTATCAAGAACTCTGAAAAAAATATAGATTTCTGAAAAAAAGGGTGCCAACTTCACAGTAAGTGAAAAGATTTTCTCCTTAAATTGCAATCATCTCGTAAACTATTGGCTGCACAAGAAAATGTTACTGGGATTTTCGATAGAACTCTTGGAGCTCTATTCAGAACTGTGCTCAGAACTCTCGTACTTCTTTACATTTTGCGGAAATTGACAAAGAATGTTTTCGATACGAAAATTTTTTCGAGTATTGTTGTTTTTTTCGCTAAATTCTGCAGAACTATTGAAATTTTGTACAAAGAGCTCTAGAACTATATCATATCTATCAAGAACTCTGAAAAAAATATAGATTTCTGAAAAAAAGGGTGCTAACTTCACACGACTGCGGTCAAGGTGGTAATTTTATTCCGTGGATCTAAAAACGATTTTGGAATGTTGACCCAAGCAATACCAACAAATTTTCGATATCGGACACTATCAAGGGGAAGAAGGGGAGTTTTTTATGTCCAATCCCACAAAAAATAAAAAAAAACAAAATTCGTTAATTGTTGTTGACTTATATTAACAACATACTCTTTAAAGAGATACTGTTATCTACGTAGAGTCCTGAACCTGAAAATATTTTTAGCACACTCTTAGCAATATCAACGTACCTTCAGTAACGTATTCTACAGTCGGGAATGGGGGAGGGGTTATTTTACTCACAACGTACTTTTTAAAGAGATATCGATGTCTAAATAAGGTAGTGAACGTGAAAATATTGAATATTAAATTCATTAGGGAACTGACATCAACTACTAATACTTAAATTTTAGAACTTTAATTTAACTGAAAAATTTAAAACTTTTATGTGATCTGGTAGAAGAATTCGTTAAAAGAACGATTAATATTTTTTTCAGAATTTTAAAATGTTAAATAACAGACTAGATTACAAAATTCTCAAAAGGTGGGCATAAAATACCTTCTCCCCCCTTGGTACTGAGAGGGTTAAGAGGTGCTCGCTTTATTTGAAACATTCTGTGCACTACCAGCAATTTCTTAATTTTGTCCTGACTCAACTCTTGTACAGATAATCTGTTGACCTGTAAGGCATCATATACCCTCAATGTATCATATTCTCAGTAAGGCATTGTTCTACTCATACCAGTCCATTCATTTTTAATATGTTGTTGGGAGCTGTAACCGTTGGTGATATACGTCTTTGTGGCAGTAATACACGAAATACACAGAACATTACGACCACCTACCTAATAGCCGGTACGTCCACCTTTTGCACGGATAACAGCGGCGACGCGTCATGGCATGGAAGCAATGAGACCGTAGGGAGTTGGCACCACATCTGCACACACAAGTCACTAATTCCGGTAAATTCAGATGACGGAGACGTTGAACTCTGACGCCACATTCAGTCACATCCCAGACGAGTTCGAACGGGTTCAGATCTGGCGAGTGGTGCGGGTGGGTGCAGCACATCAGGTGGAACTCGCCACTGTGTTCCTCGAACCACACCATGACACTCCTAACCTTGTTATAGGGCGCATTATCATGTTCAAAAATGCAACTGCCGTCGGGAAACATAATCGTCATGAAGGGGTGTACGTGATATGCAGGCAATGTACGATACCCCTTGGCCATCATGGTGCCCTGGACGACCACCACTGGAACCATGGATGCCGACACGAATGTTCCTCAGAGCATTACGGCGCTGCCGCTAGCTTCTCACCGCCCTGCAGTACGGGTGTCAAGGAGCTGTTGCCTTGGAATACGACAGATTCGTGTCCTCGCATCGGCATCGAGATTCCGAAGTTCATCATATCATGCAAAGATATGCCACTGCGCCAACGTCCAATGCCTATGGTCACTGCCCATTTCAGCCGTAGTTGCCGATGTGGCGATGTTAACTTTGACATATGGACGAGTTATCACCTGTGGAGGGCCATCGTTTGGTGTGTTCGATGCACTGTGTGCTCTGATACACATGTATTCTGTCCAGCATTAAAGTCTGATGTTAGTTTTGCCACAGATCGACTGTCCAGCTTACGATATCCGACATCTGTAATGAGATGTGGTCGCCCAACCCCACCACGTCTGGACGTTGTTTCATCTTGCTTTCGCCACATGTTTAACGGACTTACCACAGTACTCATCGAACACCCGACAAGTCATGCAGTTTCCTAAATTCTCGGCTCGAACCTCCTGGCCATCACAGTGTGCCCTCAGTCAAACTCAAACAGTTCGCGCGCCTTCGCCATTCTACACACGGACAGCACGCTCACTAACACTACATGCACCGTGTGTGTGGCTGACTAGCAGTCATTGCTCGCCGTCTCATGCTGCTATAACCTGGACGGGTTTATATCGATCATAATGTTCTGGCTGATCAGTGTATCTGAGGTATGTTCTATGTATAATTGTTGCAGGCGGAGAGAGCGTACCTACACACTTATATAACATACCTGGCTACAATGTTCTACCAGCTGTTCCTGTACTGCTGGTACGGTGGGGAGCTGCTCTTGGAGGTCAGTAAATAAAGCCGGCTGCCCACGTACGCGCACTAATACAATAATAATTTCTCATATATTGGGTGGTAGGGTGTTGGAATATCCATGCTTGTCCCGCTACACCAACTCTACAATTAACAGAGGTAGTCGGTGGATCATAAGGTGTTCTGTATTGTAATGTAGGGGCTAGGCAGCCCAAGAAACTTTGATTCAACATGGATGACTTGCACTGCTTACACTTTGTTTCGTATACAAGTGGCTATTCTCACTGTGAATGTAAATTCTGGTGATCAGCTGCTGTCATCTGGGTAAACCGTGAAAAACCTAAATCAAAATAGACAGACTGAAATTTGAGTGGCACTCATAGTGATTTCAGGTCTTTTGTTGCTGTAGAAGGCGATTTGTGTTTCTCAGCTATTAAGCTGTTACATAATAGGTGTCCACTCGATACTCGCATGAGTCTTAGGAGCGGGCGAATCTCTGTCAGTATTAAAGAACGAAGCTCCCACTGTAATTGCAGTTCTACAAATCCACGCAGGTAAGCGTTTATTCTATACATTTTTGTGCTTGGCCCTATGTTCCGATCCGATCTCTCTCTATGAGTATTTATCGTCCAGAGTGGTAACACGGTAAGACTATCTCCTCCTACACCACCTATTTTACTAAACTTCCGTTTCACTGTCAAGAAATACAAGATTCATGAGCTCCAACTCAAAAATTTAAGCTATAAAAGAATATGAACCACGTGAAGTTTTCGTCCTGAGGTCTTTAACCTTGCCATTTACAGCCGTCCTATTCATCAGAACTCCGCAACACGCGAAATTGTCCCAAATCAGACTCCAAGCACTCTACTGGTTCGGTCTAATCCGGGTACTCCCCTTCCCCTTTACAAACAAATTTCCTCGGCCGCATGCTTGAACACCGTCCAACACAGTCCATTTCTTCTCCCAGTGGAACAACAGACAGACAATCCTAGTCTATGGAATCACATGTGACTCGCTCATCCCCATCATTACCTTCACCAGATTCTACTGCCGCCATTCATTTGCTACTCTCTCATCGATTTGTGTGGCGCCGTGTTTATGCCACTGGACCCATCACATTCGGTATGAGTGGGGTTCAGATCACAAGACAGCCACTCTGATTTAACTTTCCCATTGGTTCCCAAAAGTACTTAAGGAAAATGTTGGGGTTTCTTTTCCTAAAGAATCAGCCGAGTGCCTTCCCTTTTCTTGTTCAATCTGAGCTTGTGGTCCAGCTCTAAGGATTTTGTCCTCCATAGGATTCTGACTCCTAATCTTCTTTCCCTTTTCTCCATGTCCTTCCTATAATCATTGTCTGGTTTCGTTCTTTCTTGCGCAGATTCCAACTCACGTATCCTACCACAAAAACGACCCACTTACATCGCCACTCCCTTCCGTTTTAACACCCTAATACACTTGATCCAGCGATATTCAAACCATTACATATCTAGTCAACCTTACCCTCACTAATTATCCTTTCCCTGTACAAAGAAGTGCAGTGCTTCTCTATAACTCGTTTCTAAAGAATGAAAAAAAGGGATGACGTGTACTTTTAATAACAACAATGTAAATCATCCTGTAATGAAAACACTTTTAAATATTTAATTCTATTTAAATTGCACTTTAAGAAAAAAAATAAACAAAACGACGCACCACAAACTGAGCAAGTCAATAATGCATTGGTCCTCCTACGGACCTTATACAATCAGTTATTTGGCTCGGCATTGGTAGAGCTGATGAACGTCCTGAGGGATAACGTCCAAATCCTAATTGGAGCGTCAGATCGTCAAAATCCCAATCTGGTTGAACGTCCTCTCAGTTTGAGAGATGCAGCGACCTTATTGGCCAAGGTAGGGTTTGGCAATCGCGAAGAAAAGCAATATAAACTCCCGCTGTGTGCGATTGAACATAATATTGCTGAAATGTAAGCCCAGGATGGTCTGGGGTGCCATTTATTTTCATAGCTGGACCCCTTTGGTTGTCATCCGCGACACTCTTACAGCACAGAGGTATGTCGACGATACTCTGCATCCCGTTTTGTTGCCCTTAGTAGAAAGCCTTCCTGGGCTCACATTTCAGCAAGATAATGCCCGCCCACACACGACGAGAGTTTCTACTGTTTATCTTCGTGATTGCCAAACCCTACGTTTGCCAGCAAAGTAGCCGGATTTCTTTCCACTTGAGAACGCTTGGAGCATTATGGGCGGGCTCTCCAACCAGCTCGGGATTTTGAGTCTAACGCTCTAAATGGCACGTGTCTCACCTTCGCCTTCCACGCCGCCAACCCGCAACGCATCTGTTCTTAGCGGGTTATCGTCAGCAGGATGGTATCCGCGGTATCTGGCTCAGCCCCCAGAGGGCCTCCCCGTAACCAGGCAGAGATCAGAATATAGCAAAAGGGGCTGCTCCATACACGCACCTCTTGCTGCATCTACCACAACTTAGATAGCCAGTAGTAAAATTGTAACTTGCTCCGCTTGAGTATTTCTAGGCCCACGAGGAGCCAGCCAGCAACTATTGTACCATAACTGTATGGACACCACCTCGGACCGGACGACACCTTTACATCTGAACAGCTGCCCTCCCGCGATCTGAGCTTGGTGTTCTACGCGGTGGACAAGGCGGGCTACTCGTGAGGTACAGCTTTGAATATGTACTTTGTTTTGAAGATTGACTTTTCATTTGTCAAGAGAACGTAATCTACGCTTTCAAGAATCTGTTTTCTTTAGTTGGAGAACAATTGCTCCTGGCTAACGTTTTCTTCACATTATTAAGAAGAATTTCTGGAGAACGTTTATTCTCTTTTGTTGACCTGCATCAGAAACAGCAAACTGTTTGTGTTTGAATTTTGCTTTTTCAAATAAACGAAGTTTAATTACATCTGCTTGTGATCTTGTGGAAATATTCCGAGTGAGGAATACTTCACTAAATGGGCAGAATCTGGTACGATATCACTCAGGAGGACATCCAGCATCTCTGTCAATCAATGCCAATTCGAATAACTGCTTGCGTAAAGACCAGAGGTGCACCAACGCATTATTGGTTGAAGAAATTATGCAATTTTTCTTAAACTGTAATCGTTTGTTTGTCTGTACACGTACGTGACATACACCGATATCCGTTCCATGGGGATAATTCCTTCGTAAGTTTGGAAGGTAGGAGACGAGATACTGGCAGAAGTAAAGCTGTGAGTAGCGGGCGTGAGTCGTGCTTCGGTAGCTCAGATGGTAGAGCACTTGCCCGCGAAAGGCAAAGGTCCCGAGTTCGAGTCTCGGTCGGGCACACAGATTTAATCTGCCAGGAAGTTTCAATTCCTTCGTGGTATGTCACTTTTTTTGTCTTGGAGAAGGTAGTACATCATCCTCTCCGTTTTAAGATTTTATTTCTAGAGAACGGAATGTTGCACAGCTGATAGCTTGAGAGGCGAAGAACGTATACGTATACTATTAAACGAAAAAAAATGTATCTAAGACGACTTTGAGTAGAACCGCTGATAACTACTATAGGAAGGAGGAAAAGATCGTGTAGTGAAAGATAAGAGTGGTATTGCTACAGCACTGGATTCCAAGAGACGAAGCTCTTCCACACTAGTGTTCTCTTAGATACTAGTAAATGCAGTGCGATTATAAAGTATTATTTGCATGACGTCCATCGGCAGAATTGAAGCGGTGAGTCACAGACTTACGTAGTAATTGCAGTTGAAGTTCCGCATGTTGTGGTCCAAGGCTTTTGACTCTTGTTAAAATCCAGTGGATGCAAATAAGGCTAACCTACACTTTTCCCACGTTCAGCTGCAACCTGAGAAAGTCGTTACATTTTGTTCACTGCTAATTGGAACAGGTTGTAGGATTCTATTCAACTTGTAAGCTCCAAGAGGTCACTTCGATCAAACCAATTCCTATTCATCTTCGGGATGATGGTCTTGCAGGTACGTATGGGTATTTTTATCAACACTATATCGTAGTGCCTCTAGGATTTCGGGTGGAGGATCTCGTTGGCAAGGCGACACTGATTGGTATCAGGTTTGATTCTTGAGTCTCGTCGACAAAAAGATCATTATAGACTCAGGATGGGGAAGAATAAGGAGGAAAATCGGCGTGTTCTCTTGACAAGAAGGAACCTAACATTTACCACATGCGATTTAGGTGAACAATGGACACGTCCTCTTGAATGAAAATTCGGTATCTAACCACTTCGCTATCTCACTCGGTGCGTTTGGTCGTCTGGCCAGCTGTGATTTAGAGTCCAGCCTGAATAAGGACACTTATCAATACCGATAGTGCAAAACCCCACGTTTATGAGCGGTACGTTCTAATATCGCAATGAAACATAGATGGTATGAGCAGAATTCATCACTGAGCGAGGTAATGGATCCTCCTGTTATTCGGAACGTAACTTGATCGTTCGACGGTACAAAGGTGACATCCTGCATAATTTTTTCTGTATAACATTTAATTTAAAGTCCCGATTGCCTATTAATTATAAGATCTGTTTTGGTTTCTACGACTACCATCTTCAGATCACGTGCGGAACCGTGATGGCTAGCGGATTGTTGCTTAACAAGAGAGGTTTTTGACCACTCTGGGCAACGTATGTCCCATAATTAATTTTATTTGCTCATATGTTCTTTTTATGCAAGACGAAGTTAGTCTTATAGAGCACAATTGGTTATCGATATTCTACAAAGTTCAGATGTCAGTCAAATGCCGTGAAGAACATATTATGTGGACACGAATCCTACTGGACCAATCCGAGATTTGATTGGAACCTATGTTACAGCTAAGCTAGCTACACATACGTATCTTCCTCACTTGCTGCAGTATAGTGTGTGTCGGAGAGCGTTTTCCACAAATTTCCTGTCCTCTCCTCTTCTCTCCTACTACAGCACCTCTGATGATACACTCAGAGCTGATGTTCTCATTTTGAGTGGGGTAAAAAAATCCCTCATTAATTCGCCAATAACCATATCAAACACATGTCACACAAGGACGAAGTATTGCTCCGCATTTACAATAACCATATTATTGGTCAGTAGTAATTACCTTGTACTCTGATGTATTCTACTGGTTAGAAAATTCTCCTCTCACCTTTGAATCACACAGACGAGAATTATGGAGCACATAAATCGATACTTCCCGATCTTTTATAAGGCTAGTGAACTAAGTTTTGTGCAGACGTGCAAATACTACAGGATGGTGTCTTCAGCGAAAGTTCGAAGAGTGTGTAATTCCTTACAACGCAGGGCGAAAGGATGTATTGTCATGGACGGATATCACGTTGAGCACCTCCTACGAACAAGTATTCATATCTCAGAAAGTACGCATTTTCTGGACCCATGTATATTGCAATAACTTTATTGTGTCGTTACCTGTCTCCATAGCCGAGATCGCTATTACACGCCTGTGCAGTGGCGCTCGACTAAGAGGTGAGCGGCTCGAATCCTGGTGGTGGATCAAGTGTTCACTACCAGTATATCACATGCAATGGGAGAAGAGGTGGTGGTGCAGAGTGGCTGATCACCAGTCTTTGCGTCAATGTGCTGGATTAAATTTAGAACCACTCTGCAGTGTCTAAAGGAGTGAAGTGATACTGTTGATGGTCACTGACTGGTGAGAGTGATGGAATGAGACGGACAGTATGTATACAGGGTGAGATAATTACGACAGTACGAGTGTACACAGGGCGATTTTACTAAATGTTGACAAGCTGCAGGACTAGGTCCCTGAGAGAATAAGACGCAAAACAGGTCTGATGGACATATGACCGGAAATGTGTTCGAAGGGAGGTATACCCCTTGAATATGGAGATAAAAGAGAGAACACACCAGGCAAGTGTGAGTGTTCTTTCTCTACTCGTATTTTGGCTCGACACTCAAGAGGGCGGTGAGCTGGAACACCATCATGAGGTAGCCACCTAGCCACCTTACGTTTCGTACCACCAAAGGAACATCTTCCAACAGGAGAGGCGGCTCACAGGCAGAGAGTGCAGATACGCCTCGCCTATGAGGCACAGTGGAAGGATGACTGGTCCTACATGTTAGGCGCCTGTAATCCCAATCCACACACTGAACCAGTGCTGATGGTTCGCTGCCACCACACCACACCAGGGGAATTTCCGTTGCCCGCAGGGGTATGATGTGAATGTTGACGATACCACCCCTTGTAAAGGTAGCCCGTGCTGTGAATAGGAGCCGGCCGCTGTGGCCGAGCGGTTCTAGGCGCTTCAGTCCGGAACCGCGCTGCTGCTGCGGTCGCAGGTTCGAATCCTGCATCGGGCATGGATGTATGTGACGTTCTTAGGTCAGTTATGTTTAAGTTGTTCTAAGTCTGGGGACTGATGACCTCAGATGTTAAGTCCCATAGTGCTTAGAGCCATTTGAACCATTTTGTGAATAGTAAGTAACCAGAAACATCAGCAACGTGGCGGCATATGCGATGAAACAGCAGGAGGTAAATCCATAGGTAAAAAGGCCAGCACACGTTGTACGTGATATGGATATTGGCAACTGTGGTGGAGAATGTTTCACATGGTCTTCTGGCATACTCTAAGCTAGTTGAGACACCTGTTTGATGCTGATACTGGAGTCGTTATCAAAGATCTTTTTACCTCAAACTACAGGTGGGGTGAACCTCACTGGGAACTCATTTCCAGCCGTATGTCCACATGACCTTTTGTGTCCTTCATCCTCTCAGGGATCGCTTCCTGTAGTTTGTCCCATTTAGAACTATCACGTTATTCTTACTCTTTCTGCCTTAACTCTCTGATCGTCCGTCTCATGCCATCACTGTTGACCAGCTGGCCATAAAGCGGTCAGTATAGCGCTGTTAAGTTGTGTTATGGTGGTTGCAGAGCGAGAAGCTGCAGCTGTCGGCGTACAGCTGTGCCTGGCCAGATGCGGACCCCAATCTGAAGCGCTCCTTGCGCATCATGATGGCTCGCCTGCAGAACCCCGTCAAGCTCACTGCCTGCAAGCTCTATGGTCTCACCCGCGAGACATTCCTGCTGGTGCGTACTGTTCGTTTTATCTACACTAATGGCCGTTAAAATTACAACACCATGGAGGATAACAAATAACGAAATTTTCATATAGTGTATATACAGTACAATAGGAAGATTACACGTCTAATTTGTGGATGATTTGGGGACGTATTGGGTACGAAATTTAGCGTACAGTGCTTGCACCGCTGCCAGCAACAAGGACATCAATTCTTCTGGACGTCAAATCCGACTTAGTTTGGGTTATACGCTATTCAGTACTGCTTCAGCTCCAAATCAGAATGCATCAGTCATAGTGGTTGGCGAACGGTGGTGTGGCAGTCTCTTCGAGAACCAATCACCAGCTCGAACAGTCCACGGGTGTACTGCCGGTCCATAGTGTCCAACGGACACAATATTTCTGTGATCAGACATGTCGCCATCGTCAGCGCACCTGACGATGGCGACATGTCTGATCGCCGAAATATTGTTGAAGAACCAATCACCTGCTGTTGTCCACTCCATAGCCAAAGTCGCAAACGGACTCCCATGGGGTAGTGCTCGACATGCTGGTAAGCCGGTCCGAGTTCTGGTGCTGGATGAAATTGTAACTGCCAGTAGTTTTGCGGCATGAGGAGCAAAGATGGTGGCATAAAGATTCTGATCATCAGTCTTTGTGCCTATGTCCTGGATTAAATTCCAAACCTCTCCACAGCGTGTCATGAAGTGAGGACATATAACACTGTTGATGCTGATCTGTCCATCAGGTGGGGACATTAAGCTTGGTGCCTGCTTGGTGCTATCTGAGAGAAGTAGACTGTATGCTGGTACCTAGTTCCACCCCCTCCCTTCTATCACCATCATCATACGACACAAACATAAGGCTATGCTACAAACGCATCCATTACGCTCACCTGCACTCAACAAATCCTCATACGTCACAACTCTTACATATCCGTAAAGAAAGGGGTCAATGTGCACAGGGAAAGAATACCATTTCCGACTGGCTGCTGAACTGTCCCTGTGGGATTTCCTGGCCAACAGTGCTGTACGACATATACACCATGGAGATTATGCTGGCCGGGGTGGCCGAGCGGTTCTAGGCGCTACAGTTTGGAACCGCGCGACCACTACGGTCGCAGGTTCGAATCCTGCCTCGGGTATGGATGTGTGTGATGTCCATAGGTTAGTTAGGTTTAACTAGTTCTAAGTTCTAGGGGACTGATGACCTTAGAAGCTAAGCCCCATAGTGCTCAGAGCCATCTGAATCGTTACGATGATGACGAATGCAACCCGGCATCATTCGTTCTCCTCAACCTCTCCATACTGGGACACGTACATCGCGTATCTGTGATACTCATCTACAACTGTAAAGACGACGTGGAGGCACTACTGAGTCCAGTACGGTCGTTGGGATCACCACTGTTGGCGTGACTCTCTCTGGCCATGTGAACTGTCGCCGTGGTTTCGGTCTATGGTTCTCCACGTGTTCTCACACTCCTGCCTCAATACTTTTCTTGCTACAAACAAGTCCGTTTCCTGAGTGAAGGCACGCGCAGTCGCTGTACCATCCTGCACGCCACTTGGGTGCTAGTTGCATCGGACCTTTGTGATTCCATCTCGCGTCGAGTGTGGCACTCCTGAACCTATCGATTTCATGTTCGCATGACCGTTGTCGCATCCCGACCGGAGTGAGCAGGAATATTGTGGAACAATAAGCTTCAGTTTCATCAGACACCCGTCCTCCCAGTGTTAGATTCGGACTTGATGCTATAAATTGCACCTTGTACATTCTTCTCACAAACAATCAATATTCAAAAGCAATTTCTGAATTATAAACCTACGTTGTAATATTTCCTTATATTCAGAATGTAGATACGGTTACTCGTACCTTCTTTTTATGGTCGTGCTCAAATGTTTATCATTTGTACTATATGGGTCCAGTCCAATACCCCTATAGTTATTTGGATTGTGCCGAGAATGGTGTGGACCCAGTGGGAAGTAGTCGCGCTGTCCACCAGGCAGTAGCGCTGCATCGTCAGTAGGCTCGCATGGCAGGGCAGGTTGCTGGACACCAGGCGTCGTCTATGGCGTGGCCCTCTATGGACAGTGGCGGACAGCAGTTTCTGTGGGATGATCTCCAAAGCGCTCTCATTGAGGACGAACATCCAGGACACTCACCCTTCTGCCCAGCCTGTAGTACTCGTTGAAGTGTAGAATTAGACCCGCGGCCTCCAATTAGAGGCCGGCAGCATCAGTGTCGGCTGCAGGAACGGGCGAGCAGCCAGTGTGGGTACCGCTAAGCTCCTAGTACACCAGCAGAACGATGGTGGTCGCTGCACCCCATCAGTGATGGCTCAGAGGTTGGTGCCACAGCTTGCAGTGGCAGAGTCTCTCCAGCGAGACTTACGACTCCATAGATGATTGTTGACGATTAGGCGCGCAGAGGGTCGACTGGCATAGCTGAAACTGGGAGGAAGATTAATAAACGTGTAGTATTTATGCTGGCGCTTTCTGTGCGTTCTGGTGCAGTGGGGATAGCAGTGACATTATGTGTACTAGTTTTATCGTGTGGTCAGCTATCCTAGAGGTTTCAGACTTTATTAACTTCATCTTTCAGACCCTCTTCTCTGCTGCATGGTTACTGTTGCGTTGTAACTTGGCTTTCTTGTGACAGTCTGCTCTGTCACCAGCGTGACGATATCTGTCTGTTCCCATGATGTCATTGTGCTTCGTCTGCGGACTGGGCGCTCGGACGGTCCCGCTTATCGCAATCAGTTCTTCGTTCACCTCAGCCTGCTCAGCATTTCTTCCTTACTTATGGTGAGGCCACTTTAACAAATTTTTAGTGTAAGCCTGCGATACTACTCCGGGGTTTAACAATAGATCCAAGCAGACAATACTTTTCATGCCAGTTGTATGACGCCTTCATGGTACTGAAATTCTGATGGTCAGCAATATAAGTAACAGACCCAGCGTTCTCACATTTGATACTTTGACGCCTCCAAATGTCCTTCATATTGCATTCATTTTGACAGAGGTGCTACCTTGGGAATATTATATTTCCGCCTTTCTATTTAGCGTGCCCCGCACATTTACATGTACTGTTTTCCTTCGGAAGGATTGTTCGTTCCTATACATGCTCTCCAACTTTCTTTTTCAATACTTCATCTTTTTCTACCTTTTTCTAATGGTGGTGCCTCGTTACCAGATGTATAGACTTTAAATAACGAAAGGAGAAAATATGAAAATGTAACAAATGAAGCAGGCGATAGGGAATACAGATGTCTAAAAACTGAGACTGTCAGAAAGTACAAAACAGCAAAGTAAATGTGGCTAGAGGACAAATGCAAAGCTGTACAAGCATGCATGACTAGGCGAAAGATAGATGATTCCTAAAGGAAATTAGGAGATATCTTTTGAGAACGAAAAGTAGCTGTATGACTATCAAGACCTCAGATGGCAAACTAGTACTGAGAAAAGGAGGGAAGCCTGGAAAATGGAAGGAATATATACAATGTATGTAAAAGGGAAAAAAACTTGAAGATTATATAATCAAAACCGAACACAAAGTAGATGAAGACGAAATGCGAGGTGTAAGACTGCGACATGACTGTCAGAGCAGTGAAAGACCGAATCTGAAACACCTCTGCAGTAGAGAATTATTGAGATACTTGGAAAACAACACGCCATGAAAGACTTATCAGTCTTTTAAGCAAGGTGTAGGAGACGGGTGAAATATCGGCAGACCTCAAGGAGAATATAATAATTCAAATTCCAAATAAGGTAGGTGCTGACGGGTGTAAATATTACCGGACCATAATTTTAATAAACTATGGTGAAAGCTTCTCTTTATACTCTAAGCTATGAGCTCATAAGAGAATATGACCCTTGTTTTTAAAGCCCTAAAACATTACCCCATTATATAAAATCTGACTTTATCTAAAGTTTGGTAGTTATAAGCAGATTCGGATAACGCAAAGGAATGTTTATAGGAGGGGGTTAACAAGAATTAAACCTAGACAGTGAAACGGTACAGTAGTTTCCGCTCTATAAGCAGCAGGTTTCGCTGCTCGCTCGCACCGAGAAATACAAACAGAGGCGGCTCTGCCGCCAGTTTTATTGCAGGACGCGGCCGGCCGCGGGTGCAACAGAACCAATGTGGACGGGTGGAAAGAAATGTGTCAGGCTTCATAAAACGTATTTATATGTGACGTGTATTATGCATTTCTTCTACGTGAATGTGAATCTGCACATGAACTTTCCTAATCCTCCTCACACCTTTCCGTAAAGTGTGGCCAAATCTTGGTTGGGAAGTAGTTCTGTAGTATAGTAGTGCCAACCTTACTCCTGGCTAGGGGATCAGAGAGACAGCACAGGCAGGTAAAAGTCAAAGACTTTCCAGTGTCACAAGATTTGGGGTGGAGAGGTTGGTCACGGCCAAGTGGTTCGACCATCCCCTCCACTGGGGCCCAGGAAGACCTCCGGGTGCCCGCCATATTCCGGGGGTGTTACAGAAGACGGGTAAGTGAGCAGACGTGCCCTCAGTGCGTCTGTCTCAATGTTCACGCATGGAAGAGAGGTATTTGAATATTTGTACTAATTCTTTTATTTTCAGCTTTGGATTGTGTAAGGAAATGGATGTTCTCGTTTAATTTCGGAAATTTGACCCCCTGTGTTAATGTATCTGGTCCCAGTTTGCCCGTTATCCTCCTCACATAATAAATGTCCTATGTAAAATATTGGGAGACTTCGGTGGTATACATTTGGCCAACGCAATTCCGTCTTGCCCGTAGAAATGTGCGTGCAGATTATTATATAATATTCCCGAGCTATAAGTTGTAAAATTGTAATATCTGTAAACTGGAACAATTGCTGCAATCGCTGTAAAGTCGAGTGATAATGTTTAAAATAAATAGGTAACCAATTGTCACAATCTTTAACATACCTTAAAAATCACAAAGAAGTCAAGTTAAAGGAATTCATTTAAAATAAAATATATAGAATGCAGGGACCCACACATCAGCGTGTGAGCCCTCCAGCCCCTTGCCTAGTATCGTTTAGAAAGGGCACGCTCTCTAGGTAGCGCTCTCAAGCTCCCCTGCCCAGTTATCCGTTGCACAATTTTCATTCAGGGCTTGACGACATCAGCTTTCATCTGGCATCCCTAGGCAAGGAGGTTACACGGGAACCTTTCAAACAGAACTGAAAACAAAATCCTTACAACAGACCTCTTGAGCTTTGAAAAACGCATGACACAGAGCTGTATTGTATTCAGTTATTATTACTGTCGGTTTCAGTCATATACCATCATCTTGGTATGAAAGAGTGAACATGTCGGACAAATTGCGACATGGAAACACGTTATGACCACTGCTCACCACAATGTTTGAATGACACCTGGTGGCGTTGCGGGCACGTGACGCAGTAAGAAATGTATGTAAGCGGAGCAGACACAGACAGGGGATCACCCTAGTGAAGATACTGGGTGCAAATGGGGAAATTGATTGAGGAAAGTGACTCTGATAAAGGGCAATTAATATTACGCAGAGCCTCTGAACTGGTATCTCGAAAACGGCGCAGCTAGTTGAATGTTCACGCGCTACTGCCGTGAGTTTCTACGGGAGCAGATAAGAGAAGGAAACTACCACTGCACACTAAAGAGTTGGACGTGCACGACTCTTCACAGAACGTGGTGTTCGAAGCCGTGTCTGCTCTGTAAAGTAGGATAGACGGTAATCTTTGGCATCTCTCCTGAAAGAGCACAATGCTAGTGCATGCACAAGTGTTTCGGAGCACACCATTCATCGTACAGTACTGAACATGGAGCTCCACAGCAGACCACCCCTACGTGTTGTAAGATGGCAATAACTATGCCCCTTACATGAAGTCATTAAAGATCATCTAACTCACGTTGAGCGAACAGTAGGGTTGAGCAAAAATGACTGACAAGGCACAATGCATCTTGTAGAGGGTATAGTATGGACGTATTTGAATAATTAATGTTGGGTGACGGTTTTAAAGTAATTCACACTACTTGAAAACTTTGTGGAAATGCGTCGATTTACTGGAGGCTAGTTTACCCCAGGAAAGTATTCGAGTTGATCATGGCGCGTGGCTGTGGAGTGGCGAAGGGAAGCGACAATAGGCAGCTTAGGGCCGCTCAAACTCTTGAGGAAGCGGTAATGGGGCAAGGCCTCCGGGTGCTTTAAGATGAGTGACAGTGAGGGGGGTGGTTGACCCCATGCTGGTGTACCGGGAAGCAGATGGAGAACTTCCCTGTACGCCTGTTGATAAATGTCCATCGTCCTGTTTTCAGTGAAACATGCGAGAAAGCCACGCAAAGCTACGGTGGAGTGGTCAACAGAGGTCAAAATATGCGTGTTCGTGACTATAGCAACTTCACGCTGAATTCACGGTCCACAGAGTCTGAAGTAAATCAGGTGAAGAGCGACAGCATGAAATACGCCAACCTCCGATGGGAACATAGGACCAAGGAATTTGAAGTACTCTCCTGGGAGTCAGAATTCCGGAAAACTTGGTGTTTGTGCAGACGCTAACCTTGATGGGTGGCCTGGGAGGAGATAAATAGCAGAAGTTGAGAGGAAGGGAAATTTTGTGGGAATTTGTTCACTTCCCAGAGCAAGCATTGGTCGGCGCTAGGGAGCGACGCATAACTAACGCGACTTGCACTGCAATTGGCGTAAGTGATTTTGCTGGAGGGGAAACTAAGGCGAAGAGCGGACTGTGAGAAATCTCCATAGAGGTCTTCCATTCCCAGCTTGCCTAGAGTGCGGACGTGACGTTCTTTACTCAGCTTGCCTGAGAGAGAGTGAGCATCTCTGCAGTTTACGACTTAGCAAACGGAACGATTGAGCTTGGAGATAGAAAGTTTTCATTCATCTATGTACTGAGCAAGATAGCTAGAAGTGAATAGATGAGTGCAGCCTTGCAGCACCAAGAGGTTGGCCAATGTCCGCAAACGACGACGCCCGCCACACTGAATTCGGTGATATTGCGCCCACTCCGGCCACTGATTAATTTGTTGGATCACGTCGGCAAAGTTACCGCGAGGGTTTCACGGGCCGTGTATTGTATAATTCTTCTCGCACTTCGCATTACGCCTGGGTCAGTCAATAGGAATTACTTTTGATTTATCGCGCTTTACTCCACGCAAACGCAATTTATTACAACTGCCTGTTAGGAGAGTCATGTAATGTGATGATTGAAGGTCGTGAGTTAAAATAAATCTGTGCTAATCGACTGGATCTGTCTTCAAACAAGTAGTTGAAATCCCAAGCCACTTTCTTCATTAATTTTATATTCAATATTTGCATCTGGTGTTCAATAGCTGAATATAACATCAATGTGCACCCCTTTTTAATTAAAAGGGATCAATTCTGAATCACTCAATGTCAACACTGCCACCGTAGTCCAATCAGGAGTCACAGGGCCTTATTACTTTCTTTGCGTTATCCGACATTGCGGCAGTTTTGCACTCTCTGTTGATCTGTTAGTCAATTACCTGGGGTGAACACACACCAAAACCAGATAAGTGACGGGTGGGGTGTTACAGTGTTCACACTCTGACCCAACGACCTGATCAGTTACTATTGCAATGGGTACGGGACCACCAAGATTCGACCGTCGACGAATGGAAACACGATTGCAGTGGTCACGGGACCGTCAGGATTCGACCGTTGACCGACAGAAAAGGTCGGCTCTTCGGATGAATCACATTTTTGCTATACTAGGTCAGTGGTAGTATCCACAGACGCCGCCATCGAGGTGAACGGCGGCTTGAAACGTGCAGCGCGCCACGGACGCAAGCTGGTGAGAGCAGTATTACGCTGTTGATGTTATGGCCTTCAGTCCGACAGACCGGTTTGATGCAACTCTCCATGCTACTCTATCCTGTGCAAGTCACTTCATCTCCGAGTAACTACTGGTAACTACATCCTTCTGAATCTACTTACTGCATTCATCGTCCATTGTAAGATTTTTACCCTCCACGCTTCCCTCCAGTGATCGCTTGATGCTTCAGAATGTTTCATACCGACTAACCCCTTCGTATAGCCAACCTTGTGCCACAATTTCCTCTTCTCCCCAGTTCTATTCAGTACCTCCTCATTAGTTACATGATCTACCAATCTAATCTTAAGCATTCTTCTGTAGCACCGCGTATCAAAAGCTATTTTCTTCTTGTCTAGACTGTTTAGAGTCCTTGTATCACTTCCATACCTGGCTAAACTCCATACAAATACTTCCAGAAAAGTTCCTAACACTTAAATCTCTACTTGATGTTAACAAATTTTTCTTCTTCGGAAACACTTTTCTTGCCATCGCCAGTCTACATTTTATATCCTCTCTACTTCGAACATCACAAGTTATTTTGCTCCTCACATAGCAAAACTCATCTATTACTCATTTCCTAGTCTAATTCCCTCAGCATCACCTGATTTAATTCGACTACATTTCATTTTCTTCGTTTTGCTTTTGTTGATGTTTATCTTATATCCTCCTTTCAAGACACTGTCGATTCCGTTCAAGTGCTCTTCCAAGTCCTTTGCTGTCTCTGACAGAATTACAATGTCATCCGGAAACCTCGAAGTTTTCATTTCTTCTCCCTGGAGTTTAATTCCTACTCCAAATTTTTCTTTTGTTTCCTTTACTGCCTGTTCAATATACAGATTGAATAACCCTGTCTCACTCTATTCTCAACCACTGCTTCTCTTTCCTGCTCCTCGGCTCTTATAACTGTTCAAATGGTTCAAATGGCTCTGAGCACTATGAGACTTAACATCTTAGGTCATCAGTCCCCTAGAACTTAGAACTAGTTAAACCTAACTAACCTAAGGACATCACACACATCCACGCCCGAGGCAGGATTCGAACCTGCGACCGTAGCAGTCGCGCGGTTCCGGACTGACGCGCCAAGAACCGCATGGCCACCGCGGCCGGCTCTTATAACTGTGATCTGCTTTCTGTACAAATTGTAAATAGCCTTTCGCTCCCTGGATTTTACTCCTGCCACCTTAGAATTTGAAAAAGTATTTCGGTCAACAATGTCAAAAGCTTTCCCTAAGTCTACAAATGTTATAAACATAGGTTTGCCTTTCCTTAACCTATCTTATGTGAGAAGTTCAAAATGGCTCTGAGGACTATGGGGCTTAATATCGGAGGTCAACAGTCCCCTAGAACTAAGAACTACTTAAACCTAACTAACTTGAGGATATCACACACATCCATGCCCGAGGCAGGATTTGAACCGGCGACCGTAGCGGTCGCGAGGTTCCTGACTGAAGTGCCTTGAACCCCTCGGCCACTTATGTGAGAAGTCTTAGGATTAGTACTGCCTCTCGTGTTTCTACTTTTCTCGGGAATCCAAACTGATTTCCCCAGTTTTTCCATTCGTCTTTAAAGAATTTGTGTTAGTATTTTGCAACCGTGACTTATTAAACTGATAGTTCGGTAATTTTCACATCTGTCAGCACCTGCTTCCTTTGGAATTGGTATTACTATATTTTTCTTGAATGGCTTAATGGCTCTGAGCACTATGGGACTCAACTGCTGTGGTTATCAGTCCCCTAGAACTTAGAACTACTTAAACCTAACTAACCTAAGGACATCACACACATCCATGCCCGAGGCAGGATTCGAACCTGCGACCGTAGCAGTCGCACGGTTCCAGACTGCGCGCCTAGAACCGCGAGACCACCGCGGCCGGCCTTTTTTCTTGAAGTCTGAGGGTATTTCATCTGTCTCATACATCTCGATCATCAGATGGAAGAGTTTTGTCATGGCTGGCTCTCCCAAGGCTATCAGTAGCTCTAACGGAATGTTGTCTATTCCCGGGGCCTTGTTTCGACTCACATTTTCAGTGCTCTGTCAAACTCTTCACACAGTATCATACCTCCCATCTCATCTTCATCCGCTTCCATTTCCATAATATTGCCGTCAAGCACATCTCCCTTGTATGGACCGTCTATATACTCCTTCCATCTTTCTGCTTTCCCTTCTTTGCTCGGGTCTGATTTTCCGTCTGAGATCTTGATATTCATACAGGTAGTTCTCTTTTCTCCAAAGGTCTGTTTAATTCTCCTGTAGGCGGCATCTATCTGACTCCCACTGATATAAGCTTCTACATCCTTACATTTGTCCTCTAGCCATTCCTGCTTAGCCATTTTGCACTCCCTGTCGGTCACGTTTTTGAAAAGTTTGTATTCCCTTTCACCTGCTTCATTTACTGCTTTTATATATTTTCTACTTTCATCAATTAAATTCAATGTCTCTTGTGCTACCCAAGGACTTCTACTAGCTCTCGTCTTTTTCCCTACTTGCTCCTCTGCTGCCTTCGCTATTTCATCTCTCAAGACTATCCATTCTTCTTCTGCTGTATTCCTTTCCTCTGTTCTTGTCAATCGTTCCCTAATGTTCCCTCTGAAACTCTCTACAGTCTCTGGTTCTTTCAGTTTGTATATTAAATTCCTAACGTTTTTGCAATTTCTTCAGCTTTAATCTACAGTTAATAACTAATAAATTGTAGCCAGAGTCCACATCTGCCCCTGGAAATATCTTACAATTTAAAATCTGGTTCCCAAACCTCTGTCTAACCATTGTATAATCAGTCTGAAACCTTCCGGTGTCTCCAGGTCCCTTCCAGATATACAACCTTCTTTCATGTTTCTTCAACCATATGTTAGCTATGATTAAATTATACTCCGTTCAAAATTCTACCAAGCGGCTTCGTCCTTCATTCGCTTCCCCCAGTCCATCTTTTCATCAACTGCAGGTATAATTGGCATACAAACTTGATGGGTGGAGGTTTCGTGTCTATCTTGGCTAAAATAATGCGTTCACTATGCTGTTCGTAGTGTCTTATCCTTGTTCCTATATTTTTTATTCATTATTACTACTGTTTGATTTTGTATTTATAACCTGTATTCACCTGATCGGAAGTCCTGTTCCTGCTGCCGCCTAACTTCACTATTTCCCACTAGGAGATCCGAATGGGGGACTATCCATTTCTCTTTTTTAAATCTTCTAACTTACCTGCCCAATAAAGGGATCTGTCATTTCACTCTCCGATCTTTAGAACGCCAGTTTTGTTTCTCCTGTTTCTCCCCGTTTTCAAGAAGGGACGTCGAACAGATGTGCAGAACTATAGACCTATATCTCTAACGTCGATCAGTTGTAGAATTTTGGAACACGTATTATGTTCGAGTATAATGACTTTTCTGGAGACTAGAAATCTACTCTGTAGGAATCAGCATGGGTTTCGAAAAAGACGGTCGTGTGAAACCCAGCTCGCGCTATTCGTCCACGAGACTCAGAGGGCCATAGACACCGGTTCACAGGTAGATGCCGTGTTTCTTGACTTCCGCAAGGAGTTCGATACAGTTCCCCACAGTCGTTTAATGAACAAAGTAAGAGCATATGGACTATCAGACCAATTGTGTGATTGGATTGAGGAGTTCCTAGATAACAGAACGCAGCATGTCATTCTCAATGGAGAGAAGTCTTCCGAAGTAAGAGTGATTTCAGGTGTGCCGCAGGGGAGTGTCATAGGACCGTTGCTATTCACAATATACATAAATGACTTGGTGGATGACATAGGAAGTTCACTGAGGCTTTTTGCAGATGATGCCGTGGTGTATCGAGAGGTTGTAACAATGGAAAATTGTACTGAAATGCAGGAGGATCTGCAGCGAATTGACGCATGGTGCAGGGAATGGCAATTGAATCTCAATGTAGACAAGTGTAATGTGCTGCGAATACATAGAAAGATAGATCCCTTATCATTTAGCTACAAAATAGCAGGTCAGCAACTGGAAGCAGTTAATTCCATAAATTATCTGGGAGTACGCGTTAGGAGTGATTTAAAATGGAATGATCATATAAAGTTGATCGTCGGTAAAGCAGATGCCAGACTGAGATTCATTGGAAGATTCCTAAGGAAGTGCAATTCGAAAACAAAGGAAGTAGGTTACAGTACGCTTGTTCGCCCACTGCTTGAATACTGCTCAGCAGTGTGGGATCCGTACCAGATAGGGTTGATAGAAGAGATAGAGAAGATCCAACGGAGAGCAGCGCGCTTCGTTACAGGATCATTTAGTAATCGCGAAAGCGTTACGGAGATGATAGATAAACTCCAGTGGAAGACTCTGCAGGAGAGACGCTCGGTAGCTCGGTACGGGCTTTTGTTAAAGTTTCGAGAACATACCTTCACTGAAGAGTCAAGCAGTATATTGCTCCCTCCTATGTATATCTCGCGAAGAGATCATGAGGATAAAATCAGAGAGATTAGAGCCCACACAGATGCATACCGACAATCCTTCTTTCCACGAACAATACGAGACTGGACTAGAAGGGAGAACCGATAGAGGTACTCAGGGTACCCTCCGCCACACACCGTCAGGTGGCTTGCGGAGTATGGATGTAGATGTAGACATTCGCCTGAGCAGTCCGCGCTAGGAGATCCGAATGGGGGACTATTTTACCTCCCGTATATTTTGCCCAAGATGATGCCATCATAATTTAACCATACAGTGAAGTAGCATGCCCTCGGGATAAATTGCGGCTGTAGTTTCAATTGCTTTCGGCTGTTCGCAGTACCAGCACAGCAAAGCCTTTTAGGTTGTTGCTACAAGGCCAGTTCAGTCAATCACCCAGACTGTTTCCCCTGCCAACCTCTGAAAAGGCTGCTATTCCTCTTCAGGAACCACACGTCTGTCTGGCCTTTCATCAGATACCACTCCACCTACGGTACGGCAATCTGTATCACTGAGACATGCAAGCCTCCCCCCCCCCCCCCCACCACCACCACCAACGGCAAGGATCATGGTTCATGGGGATAAATATTATGCTATGGGATACATTCTCCTGCGCTTGCATGGGATCTGTGGTGGTAATCGAAGACAGGCTGACACCTGCGAACCACCTACATCCCTTCATGTTTGATGTCTTCCGCTATAGCTATGTCATCTTTCAGCAGTATAATTGTCCGTGTCTCGAAGCCACAATCGTTTTACGATGGTTTGAGGAATCTTATAATGAACTCACGTTGATGCATCGGCGACCAAATCCTTATGATGTAAATCCTATGAAACGCATCTGGGTCGCTGTCTTTCGCCATCACCTTGTACTCAAAGCAGCGGCTCATTCTTTATGCGAATTACATGACCTGTGCTAGCCAAATGATACCAAAACCTCGGCAATCCTACCAACAAACTGTCGGATTCCTGATACGCAGAATTAGTGATGCATTTTGTTCCAGAGACGGAGAAACAAGCTATTAAGCCGGTGGTCATAATGTTTTAACTCATCAGTGTATATATTCATAAACATTCATGAATTTTATCTTTGCTATATGAACACAGTTGTGGTGAATATATCAGTAACATGACACAATTCGTGTGGCTTTTGAGTAGTATCGTTCAATATTTCGTAGCAAGATGATGGTATGTGACCGTAACCAGTAGTAACAATAACTGAATACAATACAACTCTGTGTCATTCATTTATCAAAACATATACTGCTGTTGATAGCCCCTACTCACTACACATGCGTATGAATTACACTTTGTAAATGTAACTCGTGCGATTCAAATGGTTTTTCACTCTGTATACTACGACAACTAATAAACTGAAAACATTTGAGCTACTTTGAAAGCAGAAATTTATCTCGGAGCCTTTTATTCACAAGCACGTGCCACGAAGATCAACGGCAACAAGAACTTACCTGCGTAACTAAAAATTGCATTTAAGGTAAAAATCACATCACTGCAGAGGGCAGTTTACTCCCTTTCCTCTTGAAACGCTGCTTAAGCGAACGTAGTACTCTCATTTGAAAAAAAAAAAAAAAGACCAAACGGAATGGAATGTAAATTCGTAAGAACTCCAAATTACGTTCACACTCAATATGTTTCTCAATGACTGAATGAAAACTTTCATGTTTCACATGCAAATCCCATTCAGCGAACCACGTATCTTTCGATGAGCATCCATAAACAACAGACAAAACAAAAAAAACCATTAATTCCCGAAATATTACTTGATGTGTGGAAGACGAATGGGATAACTAGCTTGCAGAGCCACATGACTGAATAAAATTGAATGTTGATTCCCACTTGTTGAAGTAAAGTTGTGAACATAAAAAATACCTAACGTTGCCTACGTTACCCACGTTAAATACGACTGCGAAGTATCTTGTGTAAAGAAATTCAGTGCCGGATGGTGTGGCCGAGCGGTTCTAGGCGCTTTAGTCTGGAACCGCGCGACCGCTACAGTCGCAGGTTCGAATCCTGCCTCGGGCATGGATGTGTGGGATGTCCTTAGGTTGGTTAGGTTTAAGTAGTTCTAAGTTCTAGGGGACTGATGACCTGAGATGTTAAGTCCCATAATGCTCAGAGCCATTTTTGAAAGAAATTCAGTGATCCACAATGAAGAACTAATTAGGTAAATGATGCGCAAGTAAATGAAGTGCAAGAGTGCTAGCCAGCAGCCATCTCACCACAATCCAGAACAAAGCTGCTTCAATGGCCAGTTCCATTATCACAAGACAAAGTGTCTACACTAAACAGAACGGCACGGCGTCACAACAGCAAACATCAAATGAAACAACCAGAATCCATCTTAAATGACAAAAATGACAATTTTTACAATAGTATCATCTCCGTTTTCAGCAACTGCCTACACTCTTCAAAATGCACACACACAAACACACACACACACACACACACACACACACACACACACACACACACCTAATATTTACCATAAATATTGACAGCTGCCAAGTGTACAAGAGATTGACCTCATTCACAGATAATTCATCACACCAACAGCTTGTACCCCTTGTCAACTTAAAACTGTATGTACATCAATTACTGGCACAAATGTATATCATTCTGCATATTTTATAGCATTAACCAATGTATTACCCCAACCTTATATGCAACATGCAATCTTAAGACTCCTTGCCATGTAAATGTTTGCTCTCATATAATCACTCTTTCCACTCTCTCTCTCTCTCTCCCTCTCCCTTTCACTGACACACACACACACACACACACACACACACACACACACTTTTTCTCCCTCTCTCTACCTCTCCTTCTGCCTCCAGCCCCTCACTTCACATCTGTTTATTAATCCCAATCAAAGAGTGTAATGTATGTATGATTTTACTGTTGTAGCCAATATGATCATTATAATTAAAGTCTGTAACATTCCACCTAATTGTTATCAACAAGTATGAAGTTTAAGCCATTTTAACATTTCACCTGATTGTATAAACGAGTACGAATGTTTGCTGTTTTAACTTGTCAGAATTGGATTTATATACCACCTGAAGTACACACACATATATTTGACACCTCAAAACAAACACCGCCAAATGCTTAAAGCAATTATTCTGTAATAATGTTGTTACGATGTATATTCTTTGCACTTTGCGATTATGTCTTCTCTTCTGCTATACGAACCTTGCACCCAGATGATTCCAGACGCCATATTTGTTTACAAATGTGGCAGTATACATGTGATGTGTTACGACAGCAAAAGGAACTTGTGACCACTGAAGATACTGTAGTTTACTTATTTAATGTTTACCATTAGATATCAGTTTAATTTTTCGTCAAAAGTAATCCTAAACCATATTCTGAAATAGTGTCTCGTTTCTCCACTAGGCAGTGCCACAAGTTCCTCCAAAAATCGTAACACAACACACACACAAATGTAATACTTACTAATCTAAATCCACCCGATGATGGAAGTTTAAACCTTCGAAACGCGTCGTGGAAATAAATAAAACGGTGACCGGTAACAGTGAACTTGTTGTTTCATTTAAGGAAGAGGTCCAGTTGACAGTGCGCCTTGTCCGCCGACTACGCGGCCTTGTGAAATGATTCTGCCGCCGAGCTTTCCTATTGGCTGACTCATGTCAAAGCTCAGACTCCTTGCCGAGACCTGCCTTACAGTTTCTACCCAGCTATATACTACTGCAGCGCATCGCTAGATAATAAGGTCTCTGAAACAGACAAATGCCTAGCGACGTTCATGCCAATACGCAGCTTGAAATGTGTCTAGTAGCAGACGACTTTAGTGATCGCGGAGAAGTGACACGAGTTATTTACAGAAGAATAGAGAAACTGGCGGAGGTCGACCTCGGTTAGATTAGTTTGAGTACCAGGCAAATATAGCAACACCTGAGGCAATACTGACCATATGATTTAGAAGATAGGTTACAGATAGAATATATAGATTACAGAAACTTTTGTCAATGTTGACTAGACTACACACTAGGAAATTCTACAGGGATAAAGGACAGCGAACGAAGGGTTATATACAACTCGTCCTGAAACAGGACTGGCGACAAAAACCAGAAGAGCATTTCTGGAGAAGAGAACATGGTTAACATGGAGTATCAGTTTAGTTATTGGGAAGTATTTTCTTCAGGTTTTTCTCTGGAATTTAGTCTTGTACAGAAGTGAAGCGTTCAAGGTAAACAGTTAATATAAGAAACAGAACTTTTTGTGATGTACTGATTAACTTTAGATGGGTAAAACAAATAACTAAAGAAGTGCTGCTGAATCGAATTGTAGAATAAATAAATGTATGGCACATTTTGATTAAGAGAAGGGATTGGCTGATAGGACACAAGGCCACAAGAAATCATCAAGGGCTGACTGTAGCAAGCATGTGCAAACGCATACGGCTGCAGTAGTTATGCAGAAATGGAGAGGCTTGCACAGGAGTGACTATCATGAAAAGTATCATCAAACGACAGCTGAATATCACTGCACAGGCGTGTGTTAGCGACCTCCTCTACGGAGGCGGATGTCTGTCTTGGTTTCCCCATACTACCCAACCGCCTATTTTTTTGTCAGTCTTCGAAACATTATCAGGGATTGAAAAAAAAACTGCTTCTTTTTGAAAGAGCATCTAATGAAAACAGCAGCAGCTGTCTAAACGTAAGTTAATAATTACAAATAATCACATATCGTTAGGAAGTAATAATTCGTCGTAACAATTATAACACGCAGACAAACAGCCTTTTTTAGACGTTCCCGAAGGACATTCTTTAAGTATCACCCACACCTGCACCGTTGCATACTTCGAACGTGATTAAACTGATGGGCTATATGAAATGTGGGGTTCTCCAATTTTAGATGTGAGCTGTTTGCATTCTCAAACACTAATTGCCCTATACCTCCTAGACTGTACTCTGTGAACGGATTATAATTTCTGTCCTTTGTGATCAGTACTGAACTGTGTGCATCGAGTTGTATCAAAATTTAACGACTATTCATTTCAGTTTTTTAAGTAATTTATTAACTGCTCTAGCAGTAAATTTTCCCATTAGTAATAATTTCTGATATATTGATTCTAATGTATCGTCTACCAAAGTAAATACAGAAGTAACAACTGTTGTGATAGTATTTTTCTTCGTACACTGTGAAGAAAAATGTGCGCACAAGGACTTTGCAGCGCGATTGCTCACATACTGGCAATACAAAAATGCCTCTTACAAATTTTCATTCTGCGCATATTTCCGGCAGAAAATGGTCGTTATAGTGTGGCAATCTGGCAACACTAATCACATTACGGTAACTACCTCTGTCAGTGCTGTACAGTTGGTGCAGTGGATAGCGTTTTGGGTTAGTATGAAGGAGGTTGAGGATCGATTCTGGGCTGAGGCATATTTATTTTTATTTGCTTGTTTCATTCTGCCGTATAACACTGTCCTATACATCGTTTCTTAAGCTGCATGTATCCGACGTTTATAGAACAGTGTTTTGTAACGGTGAACGCAACAAAAACATGGTCACACAAGTCAGTAATAGACATTTGAAACAAATAACCATTCATAGAACAGAATAACTATAAAAACAATATCTATTTCGAGATGCTAAGGTTGACTGCACAGTTGAATAACTCAACATCTACTATTCATTTATCCCACATGCAATACATCCACTCAGATGTAAGACATTAGCAACCAGTAACAATAATAATTTCCATATTAATGACCGCATGACGTTTACAAAAGAATAAGTTGTCCTCAGAGCAGATGCTCAAAGCGACCCCCTTGTACGTCTAAACATAGCGCAACTCGCTGAATCGTACAACTCAGGTCTCTTCACAACATGGCTACATCCACAGATACAAGAGCAACATGTACACTCGCTATCAGTTCTTCCATATGTGTCGGTGGAGGAGAATACACCTTCTCCTTCAAGTGTCCCACAGGAAGAAATCCAGGGGATTTAGGTCAGGTGAATGCGGAGAAAAATGGTTCAAATGGCTCTGAGCACTGTGGGACTTAACTTTTGAGATCATCAGTCCCCTAGAACTTAGAACTATTCAAACCTAACTAACCTAAGGACATCACACACATCTATGCGCGAGGCAGGATTCGAACCTGCGACCGTAGCGGTCGCACGGTTCCGGACCGTAGCGCCTAGAACCGCTCGGTCACTTTGGCCGGCGAATGCGGATACTATACAATTGAATCTCCCCGTCCGAGCCATTTCCCTAGAAATGTTCCACATAAATACCGTCGCGCATGAATTCCAAAGAGTGGAGGTGCACCATTATGTTGGAACCATAACCTCTGCCGAAAGTGAAGTGCAACATCTTCCACTGCGTTAGGCAAACAGTTTGAGAGGAAAGCATTATACCTTCGTGTAGTCAACTGGTCAGGCAACAAATGGGGACCCAAATTCCTGCAGTCAACCGGTCAGGCAACAAATGGGGACCCAAACTCCTGTCTCCCTATATTCCATGCCAGACGTTGATGCCAGAGCGAACTTGATATCCACGGTCGCTGGTGATTTGTGGGTTAACCTCATCCCAATGGTGAGCACTGTGCGTGTTGAAGACACCGTCACGAGTGAACGCTACTTCCTCCGACCATATTACAGTGTTTGCGAAGTCGTCGTTGCCTTTCTGTTGTTGTTTTTGGAACCATTCATAGAACTGCATCCGCAGACGGCGGTCTGTAGGATACAGGTATTGCGTTAAAGAATAATGATGGGGTGCAGCCCGTGCTCGTGCAGCACGTCAACGACAGGGCGTTGCGAAACACGCAGCTCTCTTCCTGCGCTACGTGCATTGCGCTGTAGTTTTGTGCATGGCGGGCCGGCCGAAGTGGCCGTGCGGTTAACGGCGCTGCAGTCTGGAACCGCAAGACCGCTACGGTCGCAGGTTCGAATCCTGCCTCGGGCATGGATGTTTGTGTTGTCCTTAGGTTAGTTAGGTTTAACTAGTTCTAAGTTCTAGGGCACTAATGACCTCAGCTGTTGAGTCCCATAGTGCTCAGAGCCATTTGAACCATTTTTTTGTGTATGGCGTACAGAATAGCTTCATCAGTAGCTGGAGTACAAGGAGTCCGTGGACAACTTCTGTCATGCGATGGTGAAAGAAGAGGACCTGTCTCCCGAAGGCGAACCTTCAAACGAAGAAATACGTTTTTATCTGGATGTCGTCGACCACTATATCTAGCAGCATATTCAAGAGCGGCAACACCAGCTCACTTACCAGCTGCACCAACGATCAGAATCATAACCACATATTCATCGTCTGTGTATGCCATACGTCTGCCACACTGTTGTAGAATAACAAAAGAAGAAAGTACGACATATATGGAATGTACATGGAGTCTGTCACGGGCGCGTACGCCGCTAGCAACTAGTCCCTGTCCGGTGGACGGCTCGTACAGTATAAACACGTCACTAGTCGCAGTGGGCTGTTCGATCTACAGCACATCACCTCCGTTACAGCTTATGTTCGGTATGATTCACCTCGACACTGCTGACTTTGAAATCTTAGTTTTCGAACAGCATTGTTTCCTTAACGGTAATGGACGTGATTTCCATCAATAATAATAATAATAACAGTAACGCATGGAGATGCTTACTGAATAGCATGCGCTTGTCAGACTCAATGTTGAAAGGCATAATTAGTGGTTCAAAAATGGTTCAAATGGCTCTGAGCACTATGGGACTTAACATCTGTGGTCATCAGTCCCCTAGAACTTAGAACTACTTAAACCTAACTAACCTAAGGACATCACACACATCCATGCCCGAGGCAGGATTCGAACCTGCGACCGTAGCAGTCTCGCAGTTCCGGACTGAGCGCCTAGAACCGCAAGACCACCGCGGCCGGCATAATTAGTGGTTCCATGCTGATAAAACATACAACAAGTAATCGAGTTTGGAAATTATTTGCAAGGCACATTACTAGCCTCACTGCTGGCGTAAGGCCCTAACGAAATGTAACGGACCTGAAGGTGGCAAGTGTAATAGTTGGTACTATAAACTATAGCACAAGTGGGGGAGGGTATACAGAAAACAGGTCTGAAATCTAATAGATGCAGTGGTGTGAAAAAGTTCGCGTCCACGACACGTAAAAGGCCTCTTTAAAAGCTGACCAAAGAAGACGATTGTACTTTCATTTCTGTGTTCGTAGTACGTAAGCGCAAAAGTTATCTAGAAAAGCCACTCTGATCGCTTTATGGCGATTAAGACGCCAGATAGCGTACCACACGAATTTTACTTAACGAATAGAAACAAATACACCTCGAGCCAGACTCGAACTCTCGTTCTTGGCTCTGAGCACTATGGGACTTAACTACTGAGGTCATCAGTCCCCTAGAACTTAGAACTACTTAAACCTAAGTAACCTAAGGACATCACACACATCGATGCCCGAGGCAGGATTCGAACCTGCGACCGTAGCGGTCACGCGGTTCCAAACTGACGCGCTTAGAACCGCACGGCCACACCGGCCGGCAAAACTCTCGTTCTCCTACATGCTAACCCAAAACGCTATCTACTGTAGCAGCTGCACAGCACTACTGGTATCTGCTGACAGAAATAAAGTCAGTATACTCCAGCAGATACCCGCAGATCGAAATTTTGTAGAGGGGGGTGAGTACCTGAGTACATAACATTTTGAGCAGGAACCCATGTCCGGAAACCTACCGTTGCCGTTCTACGACGGTTTCAATCCGATGTGTAACGCGTCCACGTCTGCTGAGGGAAAAAGCAAAGTTTCAGATCTGCTTGTCCTGGTACGAAATAGGGCATACAGGATGACGTGTACTGTACTTCTATGGACTACTTCTTGTGAGATCGTATGCAAAGTTTATTTTACGAGATTCCTGTAGAGACAAAGGAAGACACGCTGTCGCGAGTTCTGGTCGCTGCACTAGAAACTTGAAGAGACACCAGGTGGGATGGGACGTGTGTACCAGAACATGATGGGACGTGTGTACCAGAACATGATGGGACGTGTGTACCAGAACATGCTTCATACGTTCAATGTCTGTAACAACGTTGGTGGTTGCCACATGGAGCCGCTGTTTTGTAATGCGTCAGTAGTGTTCTGTAGGTACAGTATGCTGGGTTCTGTTTTGTTTTGGAATAATGTAAAGTTTAAATATTAATACAAACACATGTGCTTAAGTGATAAATAGACATTTCGTTATGTCTTCTTTGGAATTGTTACCGGATAATTGTACTGTGTCACGCCTAATTCAGTTCCTCAAGCAGGAGTGGATAATTTAACTCCTGAATTGAAACTGTCGTAGAATGGAAACAGCACGTTTCCGGACAAGGGTTCCTCTTCAGAATATTATGTACTCACTCCCCTCTACAAATACTAGAAATCTGTAACGGGAATTTCCGAACAGCATTCATATTCTAGGTATGTGTCATGTACCTCAAATTTCTGATTTTATAGTTTGAAAATACAGCGACTCTGTATTTATAACACAAAATGAAACCAATTTCAGTTTATAAACATATACACTGTGTTTGTTAGACTGATACTACTTCGCAATCGTTCTAAGAAAAAATTCGAATATGAAAATTTATTAAAGCCAATGATCAAACAGCATCGGTGAGTGAGTTACCACAACTAATAATTTTGTGGTGATAACATTAGAGCTCGTGAGTTAGCAGGTAACGTAAGTAAAGAAATATGTCCATCAGATTCTTCAAATTACAAGTTTTATAGAGCGTTTAAAGAAACATAAAAGAAATACGCCCATCAGGTTTTTCAAAATGCAAGTTTCATAAAGTGTTAAGAGAAACAATGTATTTGTAAACATAGTCTATAGGATGTGGTGACTCTGATTTTCAGTTCGTGTTTAGACTGAAAAATAGCTGAAACTTCCGGGCAGATTAAAACTTTGTGCCGGACCGAGACTCGAATTTGGGACCTTTGCCTTTCGCGGGCAAGTGTTCTACCAACTGAGCTACCCAAGCATGACTCACGACCCCTCCTCACAGGTTTAATTCCGGCAGTACCTCGTCTCCTACCTTTCAAACTTCACAGAAGCTCTCCTGCATACATTGCAGGACTAGCACTCCTGGAAGAAAGGGTATTGCGGAGACATGGCTCAACCACAGCCTGGGGGATGTTTCCAGTTCTGCAACGTATGCAGGAGAGCTTCTGTGAAGTTTGGAAGGTAGGAGTGGAGGTACTCGCGGAATTAAAGCTCTGAGGACGAATCGTGAGTCGTGCTTGGGTACCTCAGTTGGTAGCCGGCACGGTAGCTCAGGGTGTTCGGTCAGAGAGCGGGTTGGCCTCTGTAACAAAAAAACTGAGTGAAAGGATCAACAACGAACTTGAACGGATGTCATGTGACGTCCGCAACGACCAAACACAATTATCACTAAAAAAAAAAAAAAAGTTGGTAGAGCACTCGCCCATGAAAGGCAAAGGTCCCGAGTTCGAGTCTCGGTCCGGCACACAGTTTCAAATTGGTTCAAATGGCTCTGAGCACTATGGGACTCAACTGCTGAGGTCATTAGTCCCATAGAACTTAAAACTAGTTAAACCTAACTAACCTAAGGACATCACAAACATCCATGCCCGAGGCAGGATTCGAACCTGCGACCGTAGCGGTCTTGCGGTTCCAGACTGCAGCGCCTTTAACCGCACGGCCACTTCGGCCGGCCTCACACAGTTTCAATCAGCCAGGAAGTTTCATACCAGCGCGCACTCCGCTGCAGACTGAAAATCTCATTCTGACAAATAGTTCTTTGTGTCTGACTACTGAAAGTGTAATATTTTGTTGTTGTTGTCGCTGTGGTGGTGTGTTGCAGCTGATGAACGGCTCCTACTCGTACTTCGCCCTGCTGCACCGCATGAACCAGGCGCCGGCCTAGCAGACAGACCCCACCGTCCTGCTGCAGGGGGTCTGCTCGCCAGCACTCGTGCCCGAGTAGTTTCCTGTTAAAGGTGTAGAAAAATGTTAGAATCACGAGGTTTACGACGGGCGTTAAATAAACAATAAATTTAACTAATACAATGTGATTTCCTGTGTTTCATTAATTCAAAGCCTTTTGACCCAATTTTGATATGATAATTACAAACAAGTTTTTAGAAGAAACTGTTTTATGACTCGCATCCACTCTTCCGTATGCCATAATATGGAAGTATTTTCAGGTTCAATAACATTGAAGAGGTCGTCATATTTCACAGTTACCTCTACCTCTACACGTTTTATTCGTATCATGACAAATTTATTTCAGTTACATTACTGATTTTACTCTCAAAGGCGACGGTTCATGTGACATACCACAGAATGTATTATATTTGTTACGTCAGTATTGATTCTTATTGCTTTCCTAGTGGGCTACACTACGTGATCAAAAGTATCCGGACACCTTCAAAAACATACGTTTTTCATATTAGGTGCGTTGTGCTGCCACCTACCTCCAGGTACTCCATATCAGCGACTTCAGTAGTCATTAGATATCGTGAGAGAGCAGAATGGTGTTCTCCACGGAACTAGCGGATTTCGAACATGGTCAGGTGATTGGGTATCACTTGTGTCATACGTTTGTACACAAGATTTCTACACTCCTAAACATCTCTAGGTCCACTGTTTCCGATGTGATAGTGAAGTGGAAACGTGAAGGGACACGTCCAGCACAAAAGCGTACAGGCCGACCTCATCTGTTGACTGACAGAGACCGCCGACAATTGAAGAGCGCCATAATATGTAATAGGCAGACATCTATCCAGACCATCACACAGGAATTCCAAACTGCATCAGGATCCACTTCAAGTAGTATGACAGTTAGGCGGGAGGTGAGAAAACTTGGATTTCATGGTCGAGCAGCTGCTCATAAGCCACACATGACGCCGGTAAATGCCAAACGTCGTCTCGCTTGGTATAAGGAGCGTAACAATGGACGACTGTACAGTGTAAAAACGTTATGTGGAGTGATGAATCACGGTAAACAATGTGGCGATCCGATGGCAGGCTGTGGGTATGCCGAATGCCCGGTGAACGTCATCTGCCAGTGTGTCTAGTGCCAACATTAAATTCGGAGGCGGTTGTGTTATGGTGTGGTCGTGTTTTTCATGGAAGGGGTTTCCACCCCTTGTTGTTTTGCGTGGCACTATCACAGCACAGGCTTATGTTGACCTTTTGAGCACCTTCTTGCTTCCCAAGGTTGAAGAGCAATTCGGGAATGGCGATTGCAACTTTCAACACGATCGAGCACCTGTTCATAATTCACGGCCTGTGGCGGACTGTTTACACGAGAATAACATCCCTGTAAAGGACTGGTCTGTATAGAGTCCTGACATGAATTCTATAGAATACCTTTGGGATGTTTTGGTACGCCGACTTCGTGCCAGGTCTCACCGACCGACATCGATACCTCTTCTCAGTGCAGCACTCCTTGAAGAATGGGCTGACATTCCCCAAGAAACCTTCCAGCCCCTGATTGAACGAGTGCCTGTGAGAGTGGAAGCTGTCATCAAGGCTAAGGGTGGGCCAACACCATCGTGAATTCCAGCATTACCGATGGAGTGCGCCACGAACTCGCAAGTCATTTCCATCCAGGTGTACGAATACTTTTCATCACATAGTGTATTTCGAAATATAATCGTACACTTCTCTCTTTTCCCAAGTCATTAACAACAGGTGGATTACATTTCCCTTATCATTGTTCATTAAGTTCGTCTAAATCTGTTAACCCTTCTGTAATTGTGACACAGTTTTCCATCAGTGTGTCACTATAATAATGTAGTGTGTGAAAGATTTAGACGACCTGTTGAAAGAAACGGACACCAACTTCACACAGAATTTTGCTTAAGGGTAAACAGAACAAAGATGAAGGTGATGAAGAGTAATAAGAAACAGAATCACTGGTATAAAGCCAAAAGTGGAAGACGCAGTAGTGGAGAAAGTAAAAACAGTACATTGTCTAGAAAAAAGTTTTACATAGGATGGTAGACGTGAGGAACATATGAGAAGTGGATTTCAACGGACGTGGAAAGTTTTCTTCAACAGAAGAGCTCTACTTATATCAAGCAGTGATTAGGAAACGAGTAGGTAGTTCCTGAATCTTTATGCCTGAAGCACGTCGCTGCATCAAAGTGAAACGAGGACCATTGACTATTGGAACTCGAAATATTACGATTGTGCTATCGAATATTGTAAGAATATTTGTTAGTAGAGGGTTGAAATACGAAACGAAGCACATGAACTTCGGGTATTATGGAATTGGTCAATGTGGAACACCGTCATTTCTCATTCGTCGAGTGATTATCCCCAGTGGGAGACAGATGAACTATTTCTAAATGTTTCCATGATATTCTGTAGCAAGTCCAGTTCGTCTCCAGTCACTGTGTGAGTTACGGCACAGAAAAATTTTCTGCAGTTTTACAAGATTTTTGCAGTTGAGTTTAAAAAATATCCGATAATTATTAAAAATGTAACTAATCATTAAAAGTATGCAATTTACTAAGTAACAGAGTAGTAGATCGTTAGGTTTTGCTGTATTTTTGGCTATGGATACAGTTGGTAGGGTATTTCAAAACTAATAACCTGATTTCAAAACTCCATATTTATTAATGAAAACGTACTACACACCTGGGATAGATTGCAAAATACTCACAAAAATCTTCAAGTTTTGGCTATACTACGTGTTCACTACCAGCAGCACGAACAACATCTAGACGATAGCTAAATTTTGTCATAAACTTCACGCAATGTGTTTTACAGAAATTATGGTGGCTGTTATTCTGTTCTTTACTTCTTCTACATTACGGGGTAAAGGGGAGATGAAATGTTGCTTCAAGACTGAAAATTAACCGTGGTCAAACTGTATTGTCTTCCATGTTTTCTAGCAGAGCATTGCTAAAGAGAACCCATTTTCTTTTATCACCAACCCTAAGAGCTTGACGCCAGATAGTCGTATGAGGCATCACCAGTTCTCTGATTGTGCGACGAGTAAACGTTTGTCGACTCCGTTGAAACGTTTGCCGAATTCTTTCCAACATATATATCAGAAGTGAGAGGTCGACCTGGACTATTACATCTGCACCAGCATTCTGTCTCTTCAGATTGGCGATACCAACGACGAATGTTTTTGGGTGCAGGACGATCAATGCCAAAACGTCGATGAAAAGCACGCTGGACCGAAATCACTGACTCACTCTTTGCGAACTGCGGCACACAAAACGCCTTCCGTTGAGGGGATGCCATCTTACCCCTGACTGAATGCAAACTGAGAAGACGCATTAACTGATATGTGACGGGCGATTTTGCGAAACCCTAGGCGATGCCCATTCAAGCAACATCTTTAGTAAATATTAACGTCCGAAATCAGGTCTTTTTTTGGAAACACCCTGTATTGTGAAGTCCAAGATGGAGTGTCGGGCAATATGAAATACTTGCTATTCCATATGACACGATATAAAATCCAGAAACATTATATATATGTATAAATATATATGTATTGTGGCCCTGATACAACAAATATTATATATATATATATATATATATATATATATATATATATATAATATTTGTTGTATCAGGGAAGAGGAGAAATTTGTATTAAATGTAGGCCCACCTCGACTCTGCAGGTACTGAGAATTAGGATTACATTTGTGTCTTCTACAAATGAATGAATATGAAAGAAATCAGCTCTACTACATAAACAAGTAATTGCTTTAGAGGTTTGCTCCGAAGTTAATAAACATAAGCAGTTTTGTTGTCAAAGTAAATTATTTTTTGTGTTGCTGATAATGAATTTCTTTAAGAGTGAGCACTTTATGTACATAAAATATTTTTTAAATGATTATTTGCATTTTTCCATCTATACCACAACATCCGACCATCCCATACTACCTTTCATGTACAACATTTTTCTTAACTTTTTCTCGATGGTAAGATTTTAAATTTTACTAAGAGAAAGACAAATACTTATTACCAAACAGCTGAAATTTATGATAAAGTGTGCTTGAGAGGAAAGAATGAGTTCGGTTCGGAGATACAGTTACAGAAGGAAATGGTATTGCATAGTACCCCACCTTACTCCACTACAAAGCACAAGTAGTATAAGAATTTTTTGGAAGATCATTACCAGAAGAAAGACCATGATTAGGGGACACACGTCACTTATAGCAGCGACTGCGAAGGAAGATCCCGGACTGTTGCAGGTCCTTGGCGTCGCTGATTTGCGCGTCTAGCGCAACCAAAAACCTAATGCGATTTTGTAAAAGTCTCTAAGGTAACGCCACAGCGTTGTCGCACCTCTAGACTGAGACGACAAAGTTCATGTGACGCCCGTAACATTGTATCAGTACTGAGCCGTGTTGCTTCTATAATCGTCCATAATTGCGAAAGTGTTGGCAGTGCAGGATTTTGTGCAGGAACTAACCTCTTGATTTGGTTCCATATATGTTCGATGGGATTCTTGTCCGGCGATCGGAGTGACAAATGATTCACACGATTAGTCCAGAATGCTTTGCAAATCAGCCGCGAACAATTGTGGCCCTGTGGCATGGCGCATTGTCATCCACCAAAATTCCATCGTTATTTGGGAACACGAATTCCACGAATGGCTGAAAAAGGTCTCCAAGTAGCCGATTATAACCATTTCTAATCAATGATCGGTTCACTGGGACCAGAGGACCCAGTTCACTGCATACAAACACAGTCCACACCATTAAGAAGCCACTACTAGCTTGCACAGTGCCTTGTTGACAAATTGGGTCTATGGCTTCATGAGGTCTGGGCCACATTCGAACCCTACCATCAGCTCTTACCAACTGAAATTGGAGCTCAGCTGACGGTTTTCCAGTCGTTAGGGTTCAACCGATACAGTGACGAGCCCAGGAGAGGGGCTGTAGGCCATGTCGTGCTGTTAGCAAAGGCACTCGCACGGACGTCTGCTGCCACAGTCCATTAACTCCAAATTTCGTCGCAGTGTCCAAACAGATATGTTCGTTGTACGCCTCACATTGATTTTGCGGTTATTTCACGCGGTTTTGCTTGTCTATTAGCAGTGACAACTCTACGCGAAAGCCGCTAATCTCAGTCGTTAAGTGAAGACCGTCGGCCACTGCGTTGTCCGTGGTGAGAGGTAATGCCTGAAATTTGATATTCTCGGCACACTCTTGACACTGTGAATCTCGGAATATTGAATTCCCCAAAGGTTTGCCGCAAACAAATGTCCCGTGTGTCTGGCTTCAACTACCACTTCGCTTTCAAAGTCTGTTGATACCCATCCCGCGGCCACAATCACGTAAATCACCTTTGTACAGATGACAACTCCGCCAGTGCACTGCCCTTTTATACCTTGTGTACGCGATACTACCGCCATCTATGTGTGTGCATATCGCTATCCCAGTGTATAAAGGGCTACTGTTTTCGCCTGTAGGCTTTTGCGTTTCTCTGCTGAATGCTGTCAACGGCGCTGCGAATTGTTGGGGAATTTTTTATGCCGAGTCTACTACCGGGATAATAATTATCAACTTGACACCATAAGCAGTAGTTGAAGGGGAAAAATAATAGGGGCATACCAGGACTACGATATTTTTTTTTACTTTATTGTTATTTTAAAACCTGTACAAATCAGGTAGGCTGGCAGCGGCACACTACGCCGCTCTTCAGCCATAGCGTTTTACAATAGTATAAAAACGGAGAATGATAATGAACAAAGTGACGGGCAAAAGAGAGAGGTCATAGAGACACAAAAAACACGGAGTCGTTCACACGTGACGATAACAACACTGAAAACACGTTGGCACGGCGCACGGAACACTGACGAATCCGACGGCACAAGTGAACGTAGTAGTGGGACGGCGGACACCAAAAACACTAAACGACGTCACACACACGAGACACAGAAGGCGATGATCTCCGGCGCGCGAATGTTCACTATGCGTGTGCGAGTCCGGGGACCTGCCAAGAGAGGAGGAGGAGGAAGGGGAGTGGGAGAGCGAGAGGGCAGAGCAGAGATGCCATGGGCAAAGGAGAGAGAGGGGGAGGGAGGAAGGGGGAGGGGAAGCCCGGGGGAGAGGGGAGGAGGGAGGGGGGAAAGGAAAGAGAAGGGAAGGGAAAGGAGGGAGGGAGGGTGCCTAAAGGAAAGGACACAGGATGTGGGGGGGGAGGATCAAAGTTGATAGGAGGGGTAGATGGAGGGGAGGAGGACATCATCAGGGAGGGGGAGCTGGCGGAAGCCACCTTGGGAGAGGGTAAGGAGGGTGGAGAGATGGAGACCAGGTGGGACGTGGGCATACAGGCGCGGCAGTGGGCGGGGGTGGGAGAGGATCGGGGAGACGAGTGGGTGAGGAGGATCGAGTTTATGGGAGGTGTACAGGATCCGTATCCTTTCAAGGAAAAGGAGGAGGTGGGGGAAGGGGAGGAGATCGTACAGGATCCGCGTAGGGGAGGGGAGACGCATGCGATAGGCGAGGCGGAGAGCATGGCGTTCAAGGATTTGGAGGGATTAATAAAAGGAAGGGAGGGCGGAGATCCAAGCCGGATGGGCATAACAAAGGATAGGGCGGATGAGGGATTTATAAGTGTGGAGGATGGTGGAGGGGTCCAGACCCCACGTGCGGCCGGAGAGGAGCTTGAGGAGACTGCGTCGGGAGCGTGCCTTGGCTTGGATTGTCCGGAGGTGGGGAGTCCAGGAGAGGCGACGGTCGAGGGTGACGCCAAGGTACTTAAGGGTGGGAGTGAGGGCGATAGGACGGCCATAGATGGTGATGTAGAAATCAAGGAGGCGGAAGGAAGGGGTGGTTTTGCCTACAATGATCGCCTGGGTTTTGGAGGGATTGACCTTGAGCAACCACTGGTTGCACCAAGCGGTGAACCGGTCAAGATGGGATTGGAGAAGGTGTTGGGAGCGCTGCAGGGTGGGGGCAAGGGCAAGGAAGGCGGTGTCATCGGCAAACTGGAGAAGGTGGACGGGGGGTGACGGCGGCGGCATGTCCGCCGTGTACAAAAGGTACAGAAGGGGGGAGAGGACGGAGCCTTGGGGCACACCGGCGGAGGGGAAAAAGGTGTAGGATTCTGCGTTATGGATGGTGACATAGGAAGGACGGCGGGAGAGAAAGGAGCCGATCAGACGGACGTAGTTAATGGGAAGGGCGAAGGTTTGGAGCTTGAAGAGGAGACCGGAATGCCATACGCGGTCATAGGCACGTTCGAGGTCCAGGGAGAGGAAGATTGCAGAGCGACGGGAATTAAGCTGGTCGGTAAGGAGATGAGTGAGGTGAAGGAGAAGGTCGTCGGAAGAGAAGGACGGCCGAAAGCCACACTGGGTATCGGGAAGGAGGCGGTGCTGGCGGAGATGCTGGTGGATGCGGCGGGTGAGGATAGATTCCAGGACCTTGCTGAAGACCGAGGTAAGGCTGATGGGGCGGTAGGAGGAGACGGCGGACGGCGGTTTGCCGGGTTTAAGGAACATGAGGATACGGGAGGTTTTCCACAGGTCGGGGTAGTAACCGGTGGACAGGACTACATTGTAGAGCCTGGCCAGGGTGGAGAGGAAAGAGACAGGAGCTTCACGAAGGTGACGGTAGGTGACACGATCGTCACCAGGAGCGGTGTTGCGTTTTGTGCGGAGTGTAGCAATGAGATCCTGTGTAGTGATAGGGGCATTGAGTTCCGTGTGTGCAATGTTGTCCAAGTACTGGAAACCAGGAGCGAGGGGAGGGACAGAGGTGTCAGTTCGATCGCGGATATCCGGGAAGAGGGAGTAATCGAACTGGGGATCATCGGGGATGGAAAATACATTGGAGAGGTAGGAGGCAAAGTGATTGGCCTTACTAAGGGAGTCAGGGAAAGGGGACTACGATTTGCAAAACAAGTTCTAGAGGATTTTGGGGATACTAATTAAACAGAGATGGAAAGATTAGTGCAAGGCAGAAGAAGGTGGAGGACTGTGACCAATCTCGCGTAAGATAGACCGCTTAAAAAAATTACCAATTATTAATGTCCAGTACCTTTCTCGTTGATGTAATGGTTCTGTGACTATATTTCTCGTGTAATTCTCCTCTCGGTCACGTCTCTCTGAACTTCAAGGTAAGGTACTCTAGCTAACGAGTGTGACCAATAGATGGCGCTAGTGCTCCTCGACACCAGGTCACGTTAGTAGCTGGCGAAATGGCGTCGAAGCAGGAGAAAGCGCAATGTGTGTTTGGTTTCACTAAATGAAATTGCCCGTCAGTGTTCAGCGTAAATTTCAGGCTTCTCTTGGACGCATCCCTCCTGACGTTAAATCAATAAAGCGATGGTATGCAAAGTGTAACGAAACAGGCAGCGTTGAAGATCATCCTCGAAGTGGCAGGCCTCGTGTGAGTGATGCAACTGTTGATCGTGTTCAGCAATCGTTTCAACGGAGTCAGTCAAAATCAACTCGTCAACCATCATGTGAACTTCAAATACCGCAAGCAGGTGTGATGAAGATTCTTCATGAAAGGCTTAGGTTGCATGCTTCCAAACGGCAAATCGTGCAGGCCTTGGAACCGAATGATTCGCTGACACGTGCTGAATTTGCAACTGAGATTTTCAACATGATTGATGGCGCTAACGATTACTTAAATCGCATATGCTTTACCGATGAATCCACCTTTCATGTCAGTGGAATGGGAAATAATGTCCGTATACCCACAGTTATAAGAATATCAACCATGCATACTTTTCCAGCAAGATGGAGCGCCCCCGCCCCTCCCCCACTGGGCTTTGATAGTGCGTGATTTCCTGGATGAAACATTTCCGGATCGGTGGGTTGGAAGGAACGGTCCAACACCCTGGCCACCCTGCTCTCCAGACATTACGACCCTTGCCTTTTTTCTTTTCTGGGGCTATATCAAGGACAGAGTGTTCGCCACACCAGTTGCTGTCGTCGACGAACTGAAAGCTAGGATACAAGCTGCTGTGGGTGTTGTGACAAAACATATGTTACGAAACGCCTGACGGGAACTGGAATACCGCCTCGACATTCTCCGAGCTACCAAGGGAGCACACGTTGAGGTTTACTAACGTAAGTGGTCTTAAAAATAAAAAAATAAACTAGTAAAACTAACCTATGTAACAGCATCAAATGTTAATTATTATGTCAAACGGTTATTCTGCAATAAAGTGTTATAATCAGGGCAAGACTTTGTGCTCACCCTGTATATTAGTATAGAGAAGTTTCGTTATACTTCCATCAAGATTATGGATTCATTACTTCTCGGTTCACATAGCGTGAATAAAAGACAGTCCCTGCGGTTTATCTTGACAATAACGTCTGTCCTCGCATAAATCATTATTTTAACGCTGTACAAGAAAATAAGAATGGGAAGGTACCCTTTGTTATTCATATAAGGAAAGCAAATAAACACTTGCTTGAATATATGTTCTATTAACTCCAAAGATTACAATGAACTGTGTGATTTTCTACTCGCAAAATTTTCTGTTTGGAAATTGTAGCAATTTCTGTATATATTTATTAGTACCGGTGAATCGTATATTGATTAAAACTACCACAGCTAAAAGAAGTTAATGGAAAACTACGTGCGCGAATGTAAACTTCATTTCCGAAAATCGTTCGTAGGAAGCAGCAGCCCTTTAAGGCCTTCGTAAAATAAAATTAATCAAGTACAAAATGTCGGCGCCACTCGACAAAAGAAAAGCGTGTGGGCTGCAAAAGTTAATATTTTTGTGCGGTTTCCCAATTTACTATTTACTTTTGTGATTCGTTTCAAAATTGCATTTCTGTGTAACAATGGTTGGTTGGTTGGTTTGGGGGATCAAAGGGACCAGACTGCTACGGTCATCGGTCCTGTGTAACAATGAATTAATCAATTCTACACGAATGTTCGGGTTCTTCATATCTACAAGAAATCATGAAATTGATTTATTCTTTACTACGTAATTTTATATCTTAATATTGTAGTATTGTCGTCAGTCATTCAAGAGCATTCTGTAAGAACATGACAAACGGTTAATACACTACATAAAAACTTTTGTTGCAGCACAATTAGACTCATACAAATCACCAGTACTTAGAATTATTTATTATACTACTTCCCATGTAATAGTTCATATGAAATATTCACAATTTTTCCTTTAACAGAAAATATGTGTAATGAGAACAAGTACCACAGACAGTTTACCTATAAAAACACACCTCGTCTGACCCTAAACAAAACTGTGGAGCGTCTGAAACGCAAATGAAGCTCATAATAGCTTGCAAGTGGAAAATTGCGTGGTAACTGTTGACTGATGGATTTTTATAGAGTATGAACTATTGCACGTTTTAACTAATTTTTGATCGTTATTGGTATCGTTAAGAAAGTTGGCACTGACGTTCCTGGAATATGTTTGTGAAAATCGCGATCTATTTGTATTCTTATGGCATTATACCTAACAGAATCATTTAGCTGTGAGTTGCACGTCTGTTGAACGTTAGACATAGCAACAAGTAGCACATTAAATTTTCACGCTTTACCTCCAATAGTCACGTATGAAGCCAAGCGTACGTGAAGCTGCATACGAGATTAGGATTTGGAGAGGCGCATTTCTGAATGCCACCAAGAGCTGAGGACTACGCGCTACTGTAACCACATATGAACATCAGCGCAGTCGAGCGTGCGAACATGAATGAAAGTGGACAGAAAAACGATTGGGGCGTTCAGTGCTCAAGTGAATCAAGTCACAGTAAGAGAGTTTTGAGAAATATAAACATAAAGTTTTTTCCTGGATGATTAATTACAGGAAAAGTTTTAAATCATTTTACAGTATTCGAAAGATAGAAGATATTTTGTATAACGTATTCACATATTGAATAAGGATACATTTAAGTGCCATTAAATACTACCTTGATTAGAAAAGTAAAATTTTGGACTTGATTCTTTGTTACATCGAATGTATTGTGCTTGTATCTTCCTCTTCATTCTAGTCTAGAGATTTCACTAACGAAATAGTAATGAAAATACATTTATTGAACATAAAATTATAAATTTTGTTCCCTTTGTGTATTTATAACTAATATTTCCAAACAGGAAATTATGCAGTTCAAATTCAAAGAAGAAATGTACTTACGTTCATCTGCTTGCTATCGCAAGGCTGAGGAAGTGACACACGGTAGGTTCTTGAAAAAATGGTGATGCAGAGGCGGAATATATAGCAGAAATTCTTCTTCGAGGTGGTTGTGCCGCGGCAACATGCAACAAGGGGCATTAGCAGCAGGCTTTCAGTTGGAACTCTTACCCCCTCACCTGTTGTATACTTCTGCCCACAGCTCTCTACTGTCATTATCTCGTCTTCCACTTCTCAGGATGTCGAGAACCTCTGCTTTCTCTGCTATCTGCTCTACCTTGATTGCAGACATTATTGTCAGCTGTCTGCTCTTGGTAGCTGAGGGGTTAGCGCAACGGAATGTCATAACTAACGGCCATAAATGGACTTGATTCCCTTGTGCTCTGAACGCCCCGAGTCTTTGCCTGTCTCTTCTGTTCAGATTTACATAAAAGCAGCAATAAAACACTTTTTTCCCCGGGGATCAGTCACTAAAACGAATATACAGCTCATAACTAAAGGAAATAGCGTTGTTATATGGCAAACTGAATATTTTTGCTTAATTTAGTAAGCATAAAGTGAAGCAAGGCATTTCTAAGTAGTTATTAGTGGAAAGATGGAAAATTCAAAATTCCTTTAGGTTTTACCCAGAAGAAAAGGATCTTAGAATTTTCCATCTAAGACTTTGCGAGATAGTAGGCCTATTTATCTACCAGTTTGGATTTAGCAACATTTCAATTAGAGTCAGACAACTATGTATCCATTCACGCTGTATTTTTTTGTCATTACTCGATGCAGCCGGTCAAATTCAACGTCACGTGGACCTCACCACATAAGCAATATTCGAATGCAGACTGTACGACTGTATTGTATGTAATTTCTACTGTCGACGGCAGCGAGATCCTATTAGCCTACGGATGAATCTACACTGAAGCGCTACAGAAACTGGTATTCGCATGCGTGTTCAAATACAGAGATATATAAGCAGGCAGAATACATCGCTGCGGTCGGCAACGCCTACATAAGACAACAAGTGCCTGGCACAGTTGTTAGATCGGTTACTGCTGCCACAATGGCAGGTTATGTTATAATCGGGGCACGAGCAGGTAGTGATGAAGTGGGCATTTTCCCGTACGACCATTTCACCTGAATATCAGGGATCCGGTAAAACATCAAATCTTCGACATCGCTGCGGCCTGAAAAAGATCCCACAAGAACGGGACCAACGACGACTGAAGAGAATCGTTCAACGTGACAGAAGTGCAACACTTCCACAAGTTGCTGCACATTTCAATGCTAGGCCATTAATAAGTGTTAGTCAACGAAACATCATCGATATGGCTTTCGGAGCCGAAGGCCCACTCATGTAACCTTGATGACTGCACGACACAAAGCCTTACGTCTCGCTCGGGCGTGTCAACACCGACATTAGACTGTCGATGACGGAAACATGTTGTCTGGTCGGACGAGTCTCATTTCAAATTGAATCGATCGGATGGTCGTGTAGGGTGTGGAGACAACCTCATGAATCCATGGACTCTGCTTGTCAGCAGGGGACTTCAAGCTGTTGGAGGCTCTGTAATGGTGTGGGGCTTGTGCAGTTGGAGTGATATGGGACGACTGGTACATCTAGATACGGCTCTGACAGGTGACATGTACGTAAGCATCGTGTGTGATCACCTGCATCCATTCATGTCCATTGTGCATTGCGACGGCCTTGAGTAATTGCAGCTGGACAATGCGGCACCCCACATGTCCAGAATTGCTACAGAGTGGCCTCAGAAACACTCTTCCGAGTTTCAACACTTCCGCTGGCCACCAAACTCCCCAGACATGAACATTATTGAGCATACCTGGGGTGCCTTGCAACGTGCTGTTCAGAAGAGATCTCCACTCCCTCGTACTCGTACGAATTTATGGACAGTCCTGTAGGACTCATGGTATCAGTTCCCTTCAGCACGACTTCAGACATTAGTAAAGTCCATGCCACGTCGTGTTGCGGCACTTCTGCATGTTCGCGGGGGCCCTACATGACATCAGTTAGTTTTACCAGTCTCTTTAGCTCTTCAGTGTTTATATCCTAGTGTGCCACTTCTGGTAACACTATTATTTTCTCACTTCTCGTTTCCATTTGAGACGGGTGCGTGGGGAGAACGACTCTTTTTCAGCTCTAATTTCTTTTATTTTCGCTTCGCAGTCTTGCCGTGAGACGTATATCGGAGGATGTAGCACGTTGCCCGTCTTTTCTTGCGTCGTACACTCTAACAATTTTAACATTTACCCGATGAGGAGGTATTGAATAGGATTGGGGAGAAGAGAAGTTTGTGGCACAACTTGACTAGAAGAAGGGATCGGTTGGTAGGACATGTATTGAGGCATCAAGGGATCACAAATTTAGCATTGGAGGGCAGCGTGGAGGGTAAAAATCGTAGAGGGAGACCAAGAGATCAATACACTAAGCAGATTCAGAAGGATGTAGGTTGCAGTAGGTACTGGGAGATGAAGAAGCTTGCACAGGATAGAGTAGCATGGAGAGCTGCATCAAACCAGTCTCAGGACTGAAGACCACAACAACAACAACGTGATAAACAGCGCCTCTCTTGTAGCGTCTGCCAGTGGAGTTTGTTGAGCATCTTCGGAATGCTTCCGTCCGTTCTAAGTAAACTCATGAGAAAATCCGTCGCTCTCAGATAGATCTCTCCCTCTCTCTCTCTCTCTCTCTCTCTCTCTATCAGTCCAGCCAAGTAAGAACTCCGGACCTACGTGGTACACTCAAAACTAGAAAACTGTAATTTGCCTTGCAAATAAGTCTAGGTAATTCTTGCATTTTTTACTTCCGTGTGTCCTTACTTCCAAATATATTTGGCATATGAGTAAGTCATTAATCGTGTAATCAAAGGCCATTATATTTTAAATTTTTTCTAGTTTGTGTGCTAGTCGACAGTCCATTCACGAAGATGCTTTTATCTGAAAAGCTGATTCTATATTAATGCAATTTTTGTCATATAATATTTTTGTCAACATCAGTATGGATACAAAATACATTGTTGGATAAAATTATCTCATCGTTTATAGCATCATCTTCGTAAATTCTGGGATTACTACTACTATCTTCTATATCATTAACTTGTTCACAGCCAGTAGTTTTTCTACCTCACTTCCCCTGTATACGGTCGAAATAATTTCTGTGTCTGTAGATGGCTCTCCACGCAGGGGACACGCTTTGTTGTCATTGAAATTCAGTCGCATACTAGTGTAGATACTCCGTACGAATGTCCTATGCATAGAATACTCCGATTTGCTACTGATTCGAAGCTTCTGGAGGGTGCAGAAACATCCAGTATATTTCGATACATTTGTGATGTAGTTTAGGACACGAAGTGTGAAACGTGTAAGATCCGTTTAACTAGATCGATGGTCTTGGAACGAAGTATATTTGTATGGAGAACCGCTTTTTAATTCAGCTAAGTCCATTTTACGTGGAGAACATCATTTTGTTCCAGGTTGTGTTAAAATGTATTCTAAAATTCTGTCACATAGAGGCGAATGATAGAAAATTGTAATTTCACTGATAGGTTACGTAGACTCTTTTGTAGACAGGTCCTTACTTATTTGTGAAATACCTGCACAAGTCTTGGTCGAGAGTAAAAACAGATTAGGGTATCCACTTTCCTGAGTTAAAGTCCCCAGAAAAGATATATCACGCTTTGTCGAGGCAGAACGTGCATGGTTCTTTGCTTGAAAACAGGCACTTCAACAATACAAACACGGGAGATGAAATTAAAAAAAAATCAAAATACAAATAAAAAATTCAACCACAAGAAAACTGTCCATTAACACTACGTACAAACAAATACGTCAGTACAGAAACACATTGAAAATTAAAGCCAAAGACAGGCAAATATCTCGCCGGCACCTTGAACGAGCTATGGTGAGGCCGCTCACACACGTTGGGTTAGTGCAAGAGCGTCCTTCTACGTATCATGTCATAGCAGAACGACGCCACCGTCGGAGGAATTTGATTAATGTTCTTACGACAGGTGATGGGCTGCGGTTTCTTTACTTTGAACAACGTCACCTCCCTGCCAACATTACGGCGGTCTCCAGACTCTGCTTTGGCTCGATTCCCGTAGATGCGAAAATGGATCTGATTGATAATGTCATGGAGGACGAAATCCATGACGCTATCCAGACGGGTTCTACGAACAGGTCGCCTGACCCTGACGGCCTCCCACTGGAGTTTTATCGGACATTTCGTCCCCTTCTGCTGCCAGTGTGGACGGAAATTTCTCAGGACCTTAAGTCAACATTCGTGCCGATTCCAGACGGTCTCCTCGATGCTTTCCTGATTCCCATCCACAAGCCTCGGGGTACCTCCCGGTTATACGTTCACCGCCCCTTGACGTTATTCAACAGCGATACAAAGATATTTACCCGGCTGTTGCCTGCGCGGCTTAAACGGACAGCTCGGTACGTGGTTTCCGCCGATAAAACTTCTTTGGGAGGTGCCAATAACATCCGCACTGCCCTCTGTCGCTGTCGGGACACAATCGCGCTTGCTCACGCTCGTATGCCTTGCTCTTAGCAGCTCTTGACTTCAGCTAGGCGTTCGATCGAGTCGATCACGACTTCCTGGAACGGGTGCCCCGCAATGCGGGATACCCTGATACTACCGTCGACGTCCTAATGCGTCTCCTTCGTGGAGCTACGTCTCGTGTACTCTAAAATGGCTGTCTTACTCCTCCCATCTCCATCCGTCGATCAGTGCGTCACGGCTGCCCAATCTCTGCCCTGCTGTATCCACTTGCCGTGGAACCGTTGTTATGCGGCTTCCGTCAAAGTTTCTCTGACCATGTAGCCAGCTGCACTGCTTATGCAGACAATCTCCTCTTCGTTCTTCGTAGCGGTCAGGGCATGACCACCATCTACGACGAAACTTCTGGTAGCTGCCTTATCGTCCGTAAATCGAGCGCCATGGCTATAGGTGCGGGGCTTCCTGCGGACAGTGCTGCTCCTTTGTGTGTAGCTGATACTCTCCGATGCTTAGGACTCGATTTCGCAAGTGATCTGTGGTGTACAATTGCCCTCAACTGCCGACATCTACTATCCCAACTACTAGCTGGGCTTTTAGATCACCATTTACGAGCACTCGATCTTCTGCAACGCGCACAGTGCGTAAATGTATATTTGGCGTCATGTATCCCCCACGTGGCACAGACACTTCCTATACCGCCGTCCGGGGCGCCCCGCATGCTAGTAGCATTGGATTCGTTTCTTTTTCCACAGCTTGCCGTTCAAGACAAGGCATGAGACCCTCACCTTCCCGCAGTGCAACGGCGATTTAGGTCCGACAGAGCGGTATCCCTTTTCATTGTCTCTCACATGACGTTGTGGCGCCATAGTCCTACGTGCCTTACCAGCCTATTGCTGGAGGCCCTTGCTCCATTCGGAAGTCCCACCACTCTTCTTTTACTTCCGCCTCTTGTTCCTCGAACTGAGCTACGTCCGCACTGTGATACTGCTGGCGCATCCACGAAGGCGATCTACGGTTTCCTTCAGCAGCACTGGTCACCGAATGTCCTTGAGGGGAAGCTTCCCCACGTGCCATTTGGCGATCGGTGTGCTCTCCTTAGCTTGACACTGGCGTCCAGTCTGCATGGCACCTTACTGTCAATGGAAAGCAAGTATTCCGATCACACCTTCACAGGATTCCCCTCGCAGACTGCCCGCTGTGTCGGCTGTGATGTTATGGACACAGACGAGCACCGCCAGGTATGCAGATCGGCGAGAGGTGTCTGGTTCTCGGTGTGACAGATGTTGTCCCTAATTATCCGTACGACTCCTCATTAGATACCTACTCAAGCACTCCTGTTTCCGGATCCGGGAAGTGGAATTGAGACACGCAGCACTCTACTTGTTTGCTGATGGCGAGAAAAATATCCTTGATTTTCGGCAGTTCCTTGATGAACGCCATTGTGCAGTTGTCCGCAATCCAAAATACAGACAATTTTTCTCCATTTTCCTTTGCAGTGTCTACCTTAACCCACCACAGAGCTGGGGTGTTCCTGTCATGAAGAGTTGATCCCCATCTCTCCCACACATAGAACCGATATATTCACAGTCATCTAAATGTTCTTCTCGTAAAAGCTATATGTTGATAGTCTCAATTAGTCTGACGTCTTGCTGCGTCCTCCTCCTCGAGTGACTCCGGTTTCCTGATATTCTCGCTGGTATTTATTACAAAAATAAATAAATAAAAATAAAAAAGAATGAAACGAAAATAAACAAAAGTTGTTCATTGTACCTCTACTCCACGTTCCCTACGCTTTCCTTCGTTCCTGGTGGGTGGGAAGGGTTGTGGTGGCCATGCCTCGGGTTGCGACCCCTGCCAACTTTGCTCCCACCCATCCCTTTGGGCTCCGGGAAGGTTCCTTTTAATTATTTAATTATTAATGTTAAGTATTTAAATAGAACAATCTCGTCAATAATTTATCAATTGAAATATAATCATTTCAGCAAGTCACTTTGTGCTTTTTGTTGCGTTGCTTAGATAAATTTGCAAGACAGATTACCTAGCCCAAGTTCCCCATTAACTTTTACGCTCCAGACATGCACGGATAATTTTTAAAAAATTGTGTGTGTTACTTCAGCTTATAAGACTTCCGATTTTTTTGGCCGAAAAAGTATGACGTTGTCCATCTCATGAAATGATAGGTTGATCTACTTCTTGCAACATAAGCGTTTCGTTGGCTGCGCTTGTTGTTTTAAAAATCAGCAGGCACATTTTCTACTCAGAGATGAAGAGATTACCTGAATGAAAAAAAAATCACCCTATTAGAAAAGTGTATAAACGGTGATAACAGTTACATACTTTAGCATAGTGACATATTGATGTCGTACTAACAGGGAACGTTCGTCTTAACACAAGCCATCTCTCGACTGAAGCTTCTATAATAAACCGTACTCACATGCCACATGCCTCTCGACTGAAGCTTCTATAATAAACCGTACTCACATGCCACATGCCACAACAATTTTTCTGACAGATAACTTTGATTTCTTTTAGGCAATAAGATAAAACGAGGTTTAGGTCAGTAAAGCATTCCTCAACTTGAAACCTGTTTTGAAGACCATGGTGCTTTACTACGCATGTTATCACTGGAGGGTCTACTTCCACCTGAGAAAGCTAGCCTTAGGAGGATCTACAGTTTAACAGTTACAAGACGAGAAAGTCACGTTAATTACCACATAAAATACCACCCATTTTCAAATGCGGATTGAATACAGACGTTTGGAACTGGCAGTTAGATCCACAGTCACCAACTAATGTCAAATTTGCACCTAACAAATAAGGAATATTGACTTTTTGCAACAGAATGACAGGACCATCACTCTCAATTTCCAGACATACAAATCATTCGCTCCGCAGCAGAGTGTAACTATTGTGAAACTTCCTGTCGGTTTAAAATTGTGTCCCAGACACATTTCCCGGCAAATGCGTTTACTGACTTAATTGTCCACGCACGACTCACAAAAGGTCACCACAGTTTCATTTCATTGTCACGAACTTTGACAGTAGCCTACACTAAGTTGTAGGCGAAAGATTCGTTCTGTAAACGAAGATTTGTGGTGAAGGCATTCTCAGCTGTATTTCATCATCCAGTAAGGTATGTATGAGAACTTGTATGGAGTCTGGAAAGTACAGGAGAGGTGCTGGAAAAATTGAAGCTGTAAAAGTGCATTCTGAGTCGTGCCCGAATAGTTCAATCTGCAAGAGCAGTACCTCCGAAAGACAAGGTTCCTCGATCGACTCATGATCCAGCACAGTCTAAGACTACCAGGGAATAGTTCCTAATGGCTCCTAGGATGTATTCTTCCTGTGACAGAAACTTCGGTAGTCTGTCAAAGACCTTTTTGCATGAGTAGATGTATTCATTCTCAATAATATCTAAGGAGTTGACATAGATACTTTTCTAGTCTTAGGTAGCAACTGTCTATCGAAAATCTTCTTTCCTATCTTATATCAGCCTCGTCCTCACCGAGCGAGGTGGCGCAGTGGTTAGCACACTGGACTCGCATTCGGGAGGACGACGGTTCAATCCCGACTCTGGCCATCCTGATTTAGGTTTTCCTTGATTTCCCTAAATCGTTTCAGGCAAATGCCGGGATGGTTCCTTTGAAAGGGTGAAACGTCCCCTTTGAACAATTATACATGACTGTGCTTAAACAGACACACAATATTTTTTAGCGCAACGCGATCTGACTTTCAAAATTCCCTACAAAAGAATGGCCCTGACTAACATTAAACTATACGTTTCACAAATCACTTACCTCACAAAAATCTTGGTTACTCGAACTACTGCAATACAGCGAGCGTCACTACTGCCAGCTAAATAAAAGATTCAAACTACGGATGGCACTAACTACTGATAGGCATAGTTAGCAAATGAAAGATTTTAATAGAGAACAAACAATGTATTTACCTTAATAATGTTGAAAACTCATAATATACATAACAGATCATTGTATATCTTACAAATTTCCAAACTCCGCCATCTCTCTCCCCACATCCACCACTGCTGGCGGCTCACCTCCAACTGCGCAACGCTACGCGCTGTTCACAGCCAGCTGCCTAACACTACAATGGCGAGTATTACAACAATGCAAAGCAGCCACAGACTGCACACAGCACAGCCAGTGATTTTCATACAGAGGTGGCGTTACCAATAAAAAAAACCTAAACAGCGTACTTACATAGCCCCCATGCTCCCCACAAAAAATTTTACAAATTGTTTTGGGCACTGGGCAATACATATTTGTTAAAAATTTTCATAATCGTAATTACAATAACAAAGAAATAAAATGCACACACTTATTGATACAATGTTGGTCAAAAGCTAAAATTTTCTCACAGTCCATAAAGGTAGTTCTGATCATTCATCATAATAGTAATTACAGTTTTTTTTCACAAAGTCTCATTAGTAATGGAAATTGCACACAGAGGTAGTGGATTTCCATGCAGTCTTGAAGAAGTAGTGTTGTCCTTCCAACGGAAAGACAGTGCTGACTCTTGACATGCTGACAGGTAATGGGCCACAACAGAGTAAACCCACAGCGGAGTCAGTCGAAGTTTTGAAGAGTATTGGTGGGTAGGTCATCACAGAGCAGACCCACTGTAGTACTGGTAGAGATTACGGTATTGGTGGGCCACCAGAGGTGCAGACCCACTGCAGTCCTTGTAGAAATAATGGTATTGATGGATCATCGAAGATGTAGACCCACTGTAGTCCTTGTAGAGATAATGGTACTGGTGGGTCATCAAAGATGCAGACCCACTGTAGTCCTTGTAGAGATGGCCAGCAGCCATCTGTTGTGACTGTGCAGGTGCACAATCACCATTGAAGAGTCTTGCAGCTAATATAGCAAGTCCATAAACCACCACTTGTGCACTCACAAAGTTTTTTTCTAATTGTACTTAGAACCAGCAATGCTGTTAACGAGTCCCTTGCTGAATTGTTAACACACGTGCAAACACTGTCAGTCCCTACTTCTCACATATTGTCCATATACTACGACCAACAGAAACGTGTGCAGTGAAATGTAACTTACAAGTTACTTAATTTGATGAACTGGTGTCAATTACAATTTTATAACATGAGAATACAATTACAAAGGTACAAAATACATCATTAGATAACATAACAATACAGATAACATTTGTAGTAAAACAGGCTTTACAAAAGAATAGAAATAGACATATACATCAGTGTGACAGGAATTATAAGTACCTACATAAAAGATCAGAATAACTTTTGAAACATCAACTTCACACATGAGCAACAAAACAGAACAGATAAATAATGACTAAACATTTTTACAAAGTAAATAACATATTATTAATGCAAATTATATTTGAGGATAACAGTATTCCTCATCACAGTGCATGTAGCTTAGTATTAGAAAAATTCTACAACATAAGTCTTATCAGATAAACATATAAATACAGGAAAAACATAAATACCCAAGGGTACACAAACATATAGCGGAATAATACAAGGAAAGGACAGCGTTTGTTTTACTGCAGTATTTTGCAAACAAAACTTTCTTTACTTCTCGGAGATCTCCCTTCGTTCTTCATTATTTCCAAAAGTCCTATCTATACCTGCTTTCTGTACTTTTCTCGTATAGCCTCTCAGTGTTTTTCTTCAAATTCGTCGCAACTCATTCTCTTATAGGCTACCCCCTCTTAAGCTAACTTAAATCTACTGAGCTCAGATGCTAAACTAAGGGACGAGGCAATGCAGCAGCACAAAACAAATAACACAAACAGCAATGACAAAAAAATGGACATTGGCAAACAATTGCAATATTACGACTAATATAAGGCAATGAGCAGCAAACAAGAAAAATAAATCAGTAGTAAACTGGCTTAGCAGAGTAACACAAAGTCAAATTCAGTAACACTATGCCTGGCAAACAGCAGCAGAAAATGTAAAAACTTATATCTAAACATGACATAGCTCAAGCAGAAAAAATATTACACTAAAAATGGCCATGTCTAATACCTATGTCACATCTTAACACTAGAGTGATGCATCACGATTTATTCTACAAAAGAAATTACCAAGTACTTGAAAAGAAAACTATGATTGCAGTTCCTGTGAAGGTAAATGTCTTTTTGTGCTCCCTCATTTTTTGAAAAAAATTATTATTTACTCGATCTGTAGACAGAAAATATTTATATTAGTACATCTGTAAAATTCTATTTTAACCAATGCTGCAGTGCAGCTAGAAACTAGATATTAAACAAAATGAGTAAATAAATACATAAAGCAAGCCATATGGATTTTCTCTCAACTAGCAAGACAATAGCTGTGAAATGTTTCTCATCGTTTTATTAGGCATTTTAGTAAATATCATAAATTAAGAACTCTACAGTGTAATCATGTTTTCAAGTTTGAGCGTGTCGTATTTACGATGCTTTCTACAAAGGAATGTCAATAGCGAGGATAACGGCCTCCCTTTTTTTTTTCTCCACCTGCGCCTCTGGCACACACTAATGGCTTTTTTTTTCCAGGTGTCTGTCGCGCAGCTGGGTGCTTACAGAGACCTACCTTTCTTCCTGAAATATTTACGACAGCAGTTTCCACTACAGTGACAGTCTCATACAAAAATATTTCACAGGGCAAGAATTTGCGTTACAAATCTGTAGAAACAAAATCCTATTGATATAACAGTGTCCAAAAAATTTTCGTTGGCATTGTAATACATTCACGCATTTACATGCATTTCATAACTCTTAAAGTACGATTCTTGGTTTCCAACAACCTTTTTCAAAAACCAGAGTCCCTAACCACTACTCATTATTCCTTACCTTATTACACATATACATATTCGTCGGCACTTCAATATTTCATCATAATAAATATATAGCATAATCAAATTCCTCATATAGCATCAGCATATTGATCATAAACATACCGCAACAGCATAATACACATAGTCATCGTAATAATAACATCATAACACCTCAGTCAACCCTCAAAATCGTCGTAGCTTCCTCCAATAATTTCAAAACCTAAAAAAAATTCTCTGCTCATTTCAATAGTGTCATCTACCTCAAACGTACTTTAAAAATTATGAACCCATACCAAATACATCATTCAAAGCTCTCATAGTATCACAATGGTTCCGAAAAAATATGAGCATTTCACAAAGTACAGACAAAATACAATTTCATAAGTGTGAAGTTATCCAACGGTGTAATTACGTAAACATCTGTCACTGATGTAGTAAAAAAAATGTTTATCTCTCAGTTAAATGATTAGATAGCTGTGTAATTTATGTGTTAGAAAAATATGGTACCGATGTGTAAAGTTGTATAAGCAAATACCATATTAGCTAGGGCTCCTTGTGCTTGCCACACACATGGTACACAAAGTAAGCATGTACCCCCCTGAGGATAAATGAATAATACCCTCAGGTGTTACAGATTACAGCAATGGAATGAAATGTATCACGGAATACCTTTGTATCATTGTACTTCAAATATCTTTAAAAATAAATGTTTTAAGTACAAAATTAATCACTCAAATGCGTGTACTGTAGCGCTAAACTGTGTGTCTTGTTGTAAGATAATCTCTGTGGAAGTGTCGTAGTTATCGTCCTCCGAAAGCTAAGTTCTGCTGAAGTCAATGTACTTACCTCATGATAAACAAAGGTGAAATGCTTTGCGTATAGATATCTTAGTTATTATGCTTATTGGCGTGATGACGAAAGTACTGTACAGTAACGTATTGTTGTGCCACGAAAAAGGCTGTCTCATTGTTGCTATACCACAAAAGTTACTACTAAAACATGTTTTTCTATCCAGAAGAATTCAGAAAACTGTGCAGATATAAAACAGATACACCGCAAAAGCAACATTGTAAATTGTCACTCATTAGTAGCGTCGTGATAAAAATCGTGTAGCTGTCACATAAACTAACCTCTGTGTCATCTGGTATCTCTCAGAAAGCACTTTAAATTCAGAATGTATTTTCAAATAAACCAAAATGTTGCATTAAAATCTCATTAGCAGTACTGGTAAATGTTCTAAGTATGTGAGCCTTATAGTCGTTACGTAATCGTGCAACAAACAAGCAAGAATGCACACACACAATAACACTGTGTCGTCTGTTCACAATAACAATGCATTCGTAATTTCTATTTAAATAAGTTCTCTTGGTTCTTGACTGGATATTTAACTTCAAACATTGTTGCATGTTAACAGTTTCTCAGTGTGACAAGCATACTAGTAATGTAAAGTGAAAAGTTTTATAGCAAAGACTAAGTTAAAAAGCAGATTATCTTTCAATAAACGGTTTCACATTTGAAATGTGGTACAATCTTTTACTCTTCAAAGTACTCAGAGTTTCAGCTTTAACGCAATTATCATGCAGTATACGTCGGTAAAGAACAATGGAATTTTTCTCCAGGTTAGCTTCTATGTTATTTTTCTCTGAGCCAGCTGGCGCACGTGGGTGCCTGCGGCGCGAGTCATTGTCTGTCCCTTTGTTGGCGCGCGTCGTTATTGGGATTAGGAGACCTAACTTCTACAAATTCACCTTGCCGAGAAGGCCCTGCCCTGTTTAAATCCCGCCAGTTCTGATGCAATTCAGGTCTGTCGTTACGAATATATCGTCTGTCGTCATGTCGGTAGGTTCCGTAGTTTCTTCCTTGTCCGTCACGTGGTGGAGAATTTCTCCCTGAATCGTAACTGCGTGCTGGACCATTGCATCTAAAGTTATTCTGTCTCCCGTGATAATAATAGTTCTGGATGCCATATTGTCTGTTTCTCTGGTTGTCTCTGTGATAGTCATTACCGCGGAGAGGTGATCTTTCCCTGTAACTATTACTACTCTGCCAACGGTTGTCATACGGGTGGTGTCTGTTTTGGTCACGATTTGTGTTGTTAGAATAGCCTTGTCGTGTCCAGTTATTATTTCTTTCATCGCGGAATTGCGACGGATGTGATCTGTAATTGTTGTGCTCCTACGTTCCACGATTGTCAGTGTCAATTTCCAGTTCTTGTAACAGTCCCTGAAAAGCTTCAGTGTCGTCTTTGCATCGTCCTGCTAAAATAATATGTCGTAAATGTTCAGGTAATTTGATTAAGCAAATGCGGATGAGTTCTGAGGGGCTGTATGGGTTTGAAAGATACTGATTCTTATGCCACATGTCTTCAAAATACTTCACAAGACTGGAAAATTCAGATTTTTCGAACTGTTTCATCATTATGATGCTATGTTTTACTCGGTCTTGTGTAGTTTGAGACCAATATGCTGATCGGAAGGCACGGTAAAATTCTCCTTCATTGTGGCAATCGTGAATGATCGATCGCATTCTTACAGCTGATTCATTCTCCAAGTAGCCACACATAAATTCTAATCTGTGTTCTAACGACCAGTTGGGAGGAAAACAATGAGAGAATTGATGGAGCCATGCTTGTGGATGAATGTCGTTGCCAGAATTCTTAAATGTTTTGAATTTACGTGTAGTAATGAACAGCTTATAGTTAAAATCATCATGTCGGCGAGTCGCATGTCGGTCATTCTTACATCGTGTCGGCGGTTCAATCTCAAAATTCGGTGCACCTTGCCAATTTCTTTCATAATTTCCGAAGTGTCCTGTGTTATTATCTTGTGGGCGTTCCGTATTTCTAAGTCCCTCTTCCCGTGTTGGGGCGCGAGTGTCCTCTGAAATACGTAATTCTTGTATTACCTGTGTCAGCTGATCTTGTACTTCCCGGATTTCTCTTTGGTGTTGCATATTAATTTGATTCAGATTTTGTTTCAGTTTCCTAATTTGTTCGCACTCTTCTGTGTCATTAAAGACTACCGGTTTTGTGTCATTCAGATTATCATCTACCTTCGTAGATAAATTATTTAGCTGATCCGAAAGTTCAACTACTTTCTCTGATAATGAACTAATTTCCTCCATGTGTCTTTCTGAACCAATTTTCAGAGTATGTACTGTGTCCTTTAAGTTTTCCTGAGTTTTTGCAAGTTGCGTAACCGAATTGGTAGATGCAACTGAGTCAATTTTAGCTTGCAAGGTGTCGTGATTTTCATGAACAATGGTTTGCAGTTTTTTTATGGCTGCTTCGTGATTCTGTAATGCATTTTCATGCCGGAAAAAATAGGTTGAAAATGCTCACAAATTTGTGTTTTTACGTCATTACAGACTTTTTGACATTTCGATTCGATGTTATGTAACTCAGTAGTTAAATCTTCGCGTGTTTGTTCAAGCTTATGTTCCACTGAGTCTAACTTTTGAAGCTTTTGTTCCATTGCGTCTAATTGTTGCTGTGTTTGTCTCTGGTGTTGTTCCATTGTGTCTAACTTTTGAAGATTTTGTTCCATTGTGTCTAACTTTTCAAGCTTTTGTCCCATTTGTTGCATTAATTGTAATAACAATGCACTGGTGTCTGGAACATGTTCCTCAGTGCTTTTCGGCAGTGAATTTGCACCGGCAACATTCACATTTTGACAAGCGGAAAATGTGTCTTGACTCATTTGAGAAAACGGTGAGAACCCAAAACCTGACTCTACAATATTTGCAAAATTGTGTCCTGTCATTCCCGATTCCTGAGGCGGGCTGTTGCCGACCGACCGATCGATAATGCTTCCCTGCTCACTAATTGTTTCACTGTCTATGCCATTGTTTGCCGCCCGCTCCATTTCCCTATGCACAATTACCAAATTACTACTTTGAATGTCTGTTAATTCATTACACAGTGGTGCTGGCAAGCTACGCTTGTCGTCACTATTATTTCTCAGTTTACTTTGGAGCCTAGTGTTACGTTTTTCACACGCCATTATTGTCACAATATTTCACACGATAACACAGAAAAGCACAATTTGAAGAGCAAACTTAAGAGAACTCATTAACATAGCACTGAAAATAATATGTAGTTAATTGCAAGCGCAGCTGCGAAATACTTGGTGCAAATCTACATGCATGCCACAACTGTTTTACTGTACAACAATGAAAGGCTGCAACTATAAAGGAGATTCTCTCTACAATTACGTGCTAGCAATAAACAATAGCTACACTAATTACACAAACTACAAGAAAAAAATCAGAAGATTCCAGTGAGGTATCCTGGCAGGGTCGCCATATGAAACGTCCCCTTTGAACAATTATACATGACTGTGCTTAAACAGACACACAATATTTTTTAGCGCAACACAATCTGACTTTCAAAATTCCCTACAAAAGAATGGCCCTGACTAACATTAAACTATACGTTTCACAAATCACTTACCTCACAAAAATCTTGGTTACTCGAACTACTGCAATACAGCGAGCGTCACTACTGCCAGCTAAATAAAAGATTCAAACTACGGATGGCACTAACTACTGATAGGCATAGTTAGCAAATGAAAGATTTTAATAGAGAACAAACAATGTATTTACCTTAATAATGTTGAAAACTCATAATATACATAACAGATCATTGTATATCTTACAAATTTCCAAACTCCGCCATCTCTCTCCCCACATCCACCACTGCTGGCGGCTCACCTCCAACTGCGCAACGCTACGCGCTGTTCACAGCCAGCTGCCTAACACTACAATGGCGAGTATTACAACAATGCAAAGCAGCCACAGACTGCACACAGCACAGCCAGTGATTTTCATACAGAGGTGCCGTTACCAATAAAAAAACCTAAACAGCGTACTTACAAGGGCACGGCCGATTTCCTTCCCAATCCTTCCCTAACCCGAGCCTGTGCTCCGTCTCTAATGACCTCGTTGTCGACGGGCCGTTAAAACACTAACCACCACCACCACCTCGTCCTCACTGTGTACCTTAGCGGAACTGCCTACGACAGAGATGTTACAGTGTCTCTTTCGATTCTTTGTTTTATTCCCCTCTGGGCGCTGTTCCATCAGATTGTGAGGGCAGTATTTAAATTGATACATGCCATTGCGCAACGTTAAAATGTCATGCCTATTGAGTAAGTGTCCATGAATGTAACACCGCTTAGTGACAGGTGCCAAGTATTGAAGTATTCGACTCTTTCCCAGTGGTGAAAAAATGTATTTTAGAATTCAACAGGTAAGGAGAAGAGTTAATTATCTTGTCTTGTATCTTCGACGTGATTACCATGAAGACACAGGACGTCCACATCTGTAGAAAATCATTTGTGCAGAATTTCAGCACTAGTGTACTTTTAGAGAAAAGGAGGAGAGTGATGGTGATGTGGTTCATTTGACAACAACTGTAAGGTGATATCCTAGATAAAATTTCAATCTCTTGGCAATGCTCCAAGAGAGGATATGTGACTGTTCAAGGCGCTCAGCCTTTCGGATGGAACTAGTTAGGTGGTCAGATATGCGTAGCATCAAGTTGCATCATCCACTGAGCTTCTTTTACGTAATAATTAATAGTATGAGAAGTGCAGGGGAAAGGGATGAAGATGAGGTGGAGCGAGAAACAAGTATGTGGTAGTGCACTGAAAGATCCAGTAAGTAGAACCAAGGCACCTGGGGTAATTTGCGTCTCTTCCCTGTCTGTCAGTGATGTTTTTCAACCGAAAGTTTCTCAAATGGGTGACATAAATTAACAGTTCATATGGTAAATGATCTTTACTTAAATTAGCTGTAGAGACATGGAAGAGGCCCACATTGACGAAGGACAAACAACTCTCAAAAAGCACCATATGGTGAGATTCACAGAAAATTCTGTTACTCCGACTTAACCTTACCTACATGGGTCCGTCTCTGTAACATCGCTCTCACAATAGAGGCTCCATGGAGCTCTTGAGTAGGCCGGCAAGCGTCATTGTTCGAAGGCGGAGACCGATAAAACCCACACAACTCTGACACCAAAGAGTTACGTGTAACAAGGGAAATGATTGAATAAAACATCTCCGGTGGATTCTAGCTTACCGCTACGGTCGCAGGTTCGAATACTGCCTCGGGCATGGATATTTATGATGTCCGTAGGTTAGTTAGGTTTAAGTAGTTCTACGTTATAGGAGACTAATGACCACAGCAGTTAAGTTCCATAGTGCTCAGAGCCATTTGAACCATTTGATTCTAGCTTCCGGCAGAGAAGCAGTTAACGAAAGAACACGAATAGTTTTCGATCTTTGCCTCCCGAACAATCCGCCTCCAACCAACTATTTAGTATATACCAAATACTACATAACTGTTAAGTGCCAAAACAAAAGGGTTCCCTACAATTTCAATAAAGTTTGGCTTCAGCATGAATTATTGGTACTATCGTTTCTAATTGTTCATGTTTATTTAATAAAAAATCTGTGAACCAGTGGAGGAAGGCAATGGCAAAGTACCTCCGCTAGGACCTTGCCCAGTCGGCAGTGCGGGTCTCCCGCATCGTCCCCTACGCTCCTTGGAGTATGGAACCTCATCATCATCATCGTCATCTGTGAACCAGTGTTTATAAACCATCCATTTGACTAACATAATAAGGGACCGAGGAAAAGAATAAGAATACTCACTTTACTGGCAATCACCATACCTAATTGTAAAAAGTATAAAAATATAGTTTAACGTTAGTTATGCCGATGGCGTCGACAAAATAACAATCTCTTCCAGGGAAGTATCCTGGCCCTCGTTTTACTTAATCTATACAAAAATGATCAACCGACATCATATCATACTACGCTTTTCTTGCATACCGATGATCTGCCTTTTCTCGTACAAGGGAAGAGTTTTGAGGAAGTAGACGCAAAACCCACAGAAAACTCAAATATCATCTCTGAATATTATCAAGAGACCTCCTTCAAACCAAACCCCTTCCCTCAAAACAGGCAAACAGAAAGCTGAACGTCGCTTGGAATGGCAGCAACCTGGAACGTACAGACAAACCAAAGTACCTGGATGTCCTGCTGGACAGATCACTGACATGCAAACGTCACTGCCAGAAGACCCGCAAAAAGGTTGCCGCCAGGAACAACATCTTGAGGAAACCAGAGAACAGTAAATGGGGAGCCAGACCAACTCCATTAAGAACAACTGTTCAACCACTCTGCCTTTCCTCGTATAAATTTTCATGCTTCTCATGACCCAGATCCGCACACACCAAAAAAGTCAGTACAACCCTACACGAAACAAACAGACTACAACATGATGGATGAAACCAGTTCCGCTTCTGAAGCTATATAAAGCGGCCGGATTCTCAGATCCTGAATCCTGAAGAACTGCACATGAGCAGGAAGAAAAATTTAAATAGACTTTCGATGAGGGTCACCTCCTATACGGTGCTTCATGTGGATCATGTGGATCCAGCATGACATTCCTTAGTATCGAGCTAAATGAGCCCCTGAACAGCTACCGTGTCTTACAAGAGATGCCCAGCGGCAACACTTCAGGATGAGGATTTGGAGAACACTGAAACGCATCAGAACGGGTGTAGCGCCAGTCAAACCGAATTTAATTAAATGGGGTCTTAAACACTAAGCAGAGATAAGGACAGTACATGAAACACCTTCTAAAAAGTAATAACGGAGCCAGGACATGTACCTTTGACGACCTGTGGCTTGACAAGAAAGGAGCAATGGACGTGGACCGATATTGGACTGAAAACCTTAAAAAGAAGTTTCTGGACGCGAAACACTACAGTAAAGTAAGTTACTTATTCGTCAGTGCGTAACTAAAAGGAAATAATACACAGCTGCAATTTTTCAAGCATGTGCATTCTACATACTTAGAATATTTACAACTTATAAATAACTGTATTGATCAAATGGTCGTCAGGCATGCAGTTCCCCTTTTGACTTAAGTTGTCAGTCACACGACAGACGTTTTAAACAAGTGAGGATAGCGTGTATGGGGATTATTTTGATGTTCTCATCTGGTTATATAAGGTTGATAAGGTTTTGTGCGGCCATGAGCCGCGAATGTTAAGTGATGGATGTGCAGCTAGTTTAGACATTGTCATGTTTTTAGTGTAACAGTTCGCAACTTCGAAAATGTGTAATCACTGAGTGCCAGCATAGACGTTGTTACTGAACCGTGCCTCAAAGATTTAATTATTGCTTGTATAATTGAATGAAGCGGTTGAATGTTAGGAATTTGTTCAGATTCAGTGCCTTTGGCGTACATTAACCGTTGCCTGCATACACTCTGCGAGGTCAGTTATTTCAAATCTGATTTATTTCACTGAGGATAGCATTACGCTGTGTAATTCCACCATTCAATACAACTTGTTTACTTGTGGTAAATGAAACTGAGAGTGAATATCAATATGGAGCTCACGGCTCATTTTTTTCCTAAAGAACTATTCCTATAGCTTCTTTATTTAATAATTCAAACTTTTTGTGCTTTATGATTTATTCACTAATTGTTGATTAGACCGGAATTTTGTTATTTAAAGGACTGCGTAAGGGCACAGTGCAACAGTGCACAAACAAACCCCTATCTTAGGAAACCAGCCACTAACTGATTTATGGTTGTGTACTCGTCCTCAGGGGGTGGGGAACGGGTGACAACTCATTAATAATATCACCTGCCGATTAATTGCACATTTTTTATTTGTCGCCATAAATACCCGGTAAGTTGCAGAATTGAAATTTTTGTCTAATAACCAGTGATTACAAATACAAGAGTTGTTGATCGTAATTACTAAATATACTCCATGCACATTCTATTATCTACTGAAGTGCAACGAACAATAATCATACGGCGTTAAAATCGAAAGAGGGATATAGGGTGGTACTAGGCACACAGTCACAACTGTTCATCTTCTACTGTTTGTATGTGAGTGGTTCCTCTTTCAGCTAAATAATTCCTATTTCTTTTTATTAAATTTGCAGTCCCTAATAACCGTTGACGTATGAGAGAGAAGGGGTGGAAGCTTACAAGTTGCATCAAACCAGTGTTAGACACAACATCAATAACCGTCCATAAATTTATAAATACTGCACAAGCATGCAAAATAGTCAATACAACATAGACACATAATGCTTGATATAAAAGGGTGATAAAAATGAGTAACTTTTCTTCACTCTTTATTATATCCTGTGAGAATCCATAACAGAACGTGACATAATTCAGCTTAGAAGTAATTAGTAGACTGACGCATTTACTGTTTTAATCTTAGTTTCTTTATTGTGTTATCGCTCTCTAGGGTTGTATCAACATTAATTTTCTGATCTTTATGCTTTTTTGTAGAATGTTTGAGAGTTCTGTGCCTTGATGAATGAATTAGCCTATTGATAAACAGCGCAGATACTGATATTAAATAGCCGAAGAAGTTGTAACAAACACTGAATATATTTCACATCAGTAACGGTATTTCCTGACAGCGCTGGTCTGCTGTTGTTGCTTGCAGCAATTCTTGCAGAATCATTGTTCCAGTAATGCTGGACATGGGAACATATTCTGCAGCCCTTACGCACATTAACAGATCCAGACTGTCCACTCTCGGATTTAGTGTCAAAACAGAACTTCCAAATTTAATTCATTGCGTCTGACTTAGTTGACAACAAGAAACAATGAAGGAAAGACTTGCCCTACCTTAATGCCCCCTCTGCAGCAACGGTCATAGAAAAATCAACTTGCGTAGTAGACCTATCCTGTTTCTAGGAAAGCCATCAATCAAATTATCCAAAAGTTGCAAATACTGCAATTTTAAAACTTCATTTTATGTAAGAGGTTAACTCCGTTAACTGTAGCAAACTTTATACTGGACAAACAGACAGGGCCACAGTATCTGGATTCACTGAGCACGAACGAAATGGACATTATATAAATCAGACTAATTAAGCTGAACATACACTGGAGGAAGGTCACAGAAGTGCTACATATGGCCAACTTTAAAATTCTGTATTTTAGTTTTGTACTGTTGTAAGTAGGCTGTTTAGGTTTTCTTATTGGTAACGCCACGTAGCGCTCTGTATGAAAATCACTAGCTGTGGTGTGTGCAGTCTGTGGCTAGTTTGCATTGTTGTCTGCCATTGTAGTGTTGGGCAGCTGGATGTTAACAGCGCATAGCATTGCGCAGTTGGAGGTGAGCCGCCAGCAGTGGTGGATGTGGGGAGAGAAATGGCGAAGTTTTGAAATTTGTAAGACTGGATGTCATGAACTGCTATATACATTATGACTATTAAGGTAAATACATTGTCTGTTCTCTATTAAAATCTTTCATTTGCTAACTGTGCCTATCAGTAGTTAGTGCCTTCCGTAGTTTGAATCTTTTATTTAGCTGGCAGTAGTGGCGCTCGCTGTATTGCAGTAGCTTGAGTAACGAAGATTTTTGTGAGGTAAGTGATTTGTGAAACGTATGGGTTAATGTTAGTCAGGGCCATTCTTTTATAGGGATTTTTGAAAGTCAGATTGCGTTGCGCTAAAAATATTGTGTGTCAGTTTAAGCACAGTCTTGTAAAATTTTTCTGAGGGGACGTTTTACTGTTTGACACTATTCACCTTGTAAATTGCAATTTATCACTGTAACTTAAAATGAACTCGATTTGGGTTTTCTCGCCTACTGTCACAGTCAAACATTCTGTGTGTGTTCACAGTACATTTGTTCAAAAATGGTTCAAATGGCTCTGAGCACTATGGGAGTTAACTTCTTAGGTCATCAGTCCCCTAGAACTTAGAACTACTTGAACCTAACTAACCTAAGGACATCACGCACACCCATGCCCGAGGCAGGATTCGAATCTGCGATCGTAGCGGTTGCGTGGTTCCAGACTGTAGTGCCTAGAACCGCGCGGCCCCTCCGGCCGGCACAGTACATTTGTATCTAATTTTTGTGTTTCTACAAATTAGTGTCTGTATGGACGGTAGTCAGTTGTATCCTAAAGATAACCCAATAATCCGAAAACCAGTTCGAAGTAGACAAATATTAGTGGAACAAAAACACAATTTTTGTTTGTTTTTCAACCTTAATCATATCATGTATAATGTTATTACTTCTTCGTTACAGTAAAATAAGTGAAGTATTTCTCTCTTTATATAACAATGCGGAACTGTTTATGTTACATAAGCCGGCAGCGTCTTTAATTGGCTGCTTGGACCCGATGTCCTTGCCGTTTCCAGAACGAAACGCCGCTCCTGCGACGGTTGCTTGACATAATAATTTCAGAACCCCCTGTGGTCGGTTTCATATTTTATGCTCGCGGGGCAAACAGGGACGTGGAGAAGCGCGCCACCGGCCGAGCAACAAGAGTTCCGAGGGGTATCCAGAAACAGAAATACATTTGCGGTGTGCGTCTTTAATGAACTTGAAGACTGACGGCTTCGTACCGACTTGCATGTTTCAAACATTTACGAAGTGTATCGGTACTCGGGGCCCCATCTAAGCATCTGCCTTGCAGCGGCACGATATGATTAAAGGTTCATCACTCGAGCGGGCCAAATATTTGATGAACGGCACAGTTCCGCTAATTACTACATTCAGCATTCTCCACTAACCTTCATGCGTCACCTTGATGTGGAAGACGTCGCTGGACAAAGCGACTGTTACATTTGCCTTGAACTTATGGCCTCTCCGCTGCGATGTTCTTGTCATCAATAATATTTTCACCAAACCATTTTGGTGATTTCTTTATCTGTCACTTTTTATTATCACATGAAACTGATACGATGCCTTCCGGCAGCACTGTATTATATTCCAGCTCCCCCCCCCCCCCCTCTCATGAGCATGTTACAGTGCAAATGGTGTCAGGATGTACAAGCTTATTTAAATCACTAAATCTGCCATTTGAGTTACTTGAAGTTGTAATGAAGCTGTTGTGACACAGAACTACAAAAACTTTATGCATCCTGTGTAGTCCTGGAGAACAAACAATGGGTGTTTAAAAAACACAAACTAAACTAGAGGAGAAATTTCTTGTTTGAAGAGCCAAAGAAACTGGTATACCTGTCTAATATCGTGTAGGGCCCCTGTGAGCACACAGAATTGCCGCAACATGGCGTGAAATGGGCTCGACTAATGTCTGAAATAGTGGTGGAGGGAACTGACACCATGAATCCTGCAGGGCTGTCCATAGATCCAGAAGAATACGAGCGGGTGGAGATCTCTTCTGAACAGCACGTTGCAAGGCATCCCAGATACGCTTAATATAGCATTACACGCAACTGTGGAAGACAGGACTACAAAAGTTGAAGATGTCAACGCTTAATAATGTTCATGTCTGAGTAGTCTGTGGCCAGCGGAAGTGTTGAAACTCAGAAGAGTGTTCCTGGAGCCATTCTGTAGCAATTTTGGATGTGTAGGGTGTCACATTGTCCTGCTGGAATGTTGGAATGCACAGTGGATATGAATGGAAGCAGGCTGTCAGACAGGGTGCTTACGTACGTGCCACCTGTCAGAGTGATATCTAGACGTATCAGGGCTTCAATATCACTCCAACTGCACACGCTCCACACCATTACAGAGCATTCACCAGCTTGAACAGTCCTCTGTTGACGTGCAGGGCCATGGATTCGTGAGGTTGTCTCCACACCCGTACACGTCCATCCGCTTGATACAGTCTGAAACGAGTCTCTTCTGACCAGGCAACATATTTTCAATCATCAAGAGCCCGATTTCGGTGTTGATGGGCCCAGGTGAGGCATAAAGCTTTGTGTGGTGGAGTCATCAAGGGCTCCGAAAGCCCATATCGATTATGTTTCGTTGAATGATTCACGCGCTGACACTTGTTGAAATCTGCAGCAGTTTGTGGAAGGATTGCACTTCTGTCACTTTGAACGATTCTCTCCAGTCATCGTTGGTCCCGTTCTTGCACGATCTTATTCCGGCCGCAACGATGTCGGATATTTGATGTTTTACCGTATTCCTGATATTCACGGTACACTCGTGAAATGGTCGTACGGGAAAATCCCCACTTCATCGCTACCTCGGAGATACTGTGGTCCATCGCTTGTGCGCCGACTATAACACCACGTTCAAACTCACTTAAATGTAGATAACCTGCCATTGTAGCTGCAGAACCGATCTAACAACTGCACCACACTTGTTATCTTATATAGGAGTTGCCGACCGCCGAGCCATGTTGTGCCTGTTTACATATCTCTGTATTTGAATACGCTTGCCTGTACTAGTTTCTTTGGCACAGGAGGTGGACAAAAATATGAAAATACTGAAAACACAACGCGTTACCATGCCTAACACGGTGTAGGACATCTGTTCGCACTGTAAACCGCTTACAGTCATCTCGGAATGGATAAATACAGCTCCCGTATTTTTCTCAAGGGAACGTAAAACCTTTTTTCCTGCAAAATAATCGCAATTTCAGAGAAACGACGATGAAGGTGGACAGCGATCATGCGCCGTTCTCTCCAAACTAGAGCACAAACGCTCAGTAATATTGAGATTTGTTGATTGTGGTGGCCACAGGAAATGCGACCGTTCATTCTTGTGCTGACAAAGGCACTACTGGAGGATGCGAGTTGCCTTAACAGGGATCCTCTTGTCTTGGAACACAGTATCGCCATTGGGGAACAAATATCGTACCATAGGATGGATACGATCACATTAAATGATCACATAATCGTTGCCAGTAACACGACCTTGCAGGGTAACCTCGGAGTGCAACAAGTACTAAGATATGGCTGCCCAGATCATCACTGAACCACCGCCTTATTTCACTTTTAGGACTTAAATTCTGCTAGAAGTTAGGAACAATTGAAACAAGGCTCATCCGACCAAATGACTTCCTTCCATTGCTCCACATCTCAGTTTTTATCGCTTCGGCATGTAATACTCCTATCTAAAAAATTATTTTTTGAGTAAAATTTTGTGTACTGACTCCGTAGCAAAGAGTCCATATGTTAACATTTAAATTATCTGTACTAATAAATCGAGGCGCAACCTTTTAAGTTTTTCGAGGGCAGGTAGGAGATACTTGGCTGTTGTCTTTTGTCTTTTGACATTCTGCATCGTGCTCTGTAGCTCTGTACAAATTACATCAAGTTAATTCTCAAAAAACATGTGTTCGGACTCTTTCTTGATACACCAGTCCACATATTTATGCTAAGTAATAATGTATTAACAGTTTCATATTTCAGCCTTTTGTTGGAGACACGCAACATTTCGAAGTGGCGCCGATCTACCACTGGCGTGACTTCGCTACAAATTTTTAATATCTTTTTTCGGTTTTTATTAACCTGCAGTATTTTGGATAAAAAGAACGAGAATTTTAACTAATTCCACGGCAGATCGCCATATGCAATTTACATTTGAAACTTCCATCGGGTCACATTTAGATGCGCTGCTGTCAACAGCAATCTGGGACAATTACATCGTGCAGCTTCGGCATATATTGAGGGAGCGGAGGTAGAATCCAACTCGCACTGGTGACCGTGCCTGTACGATTATTAAATAATGTCTATCATATAAAACTGTAATTACGAGGGCTATTCGGAAAGTAAGGAACGATAGGTCGTGAAATGGAAACCACAGTGAAAATCACAACTGTTTTACTTGTAGTGGTTAGCTACACCTTCCAGCTACTTCTCTACACAGTCGCAGCTCAGACTTAGACATCTGTCGTAGCGCTGTGCCAACTTTTCAATTCTCTCGTTATAGAAGACAGCCACCAGTGCTTTTAGACAATTTTCTACTCTGGATTGCAGGTCGTTGTCTGTGTCAAAATATTCTCTTCATAGCCAGCGGTTCATTTGAGCAGAGATAAACCTCATGGGCAGCCAATTACGGGCTGTATTGTGGGTTATCAAACATTTCCCATCGAAAACACTGCAGGAGCATCTTCATTGCCCATGCAGAGTGCGGCCGAGAATTGTCGTGTAGAGCGAACAGCATGACAGCTATGTTATGTGGATTGCGTAGATTCAGGCGAAAATTTCGCCAGGCCCTCATACTTGGCAGGAGACACTAGTTTCTAGCCATCTTTACGTTCTCACTGTGAGCTCAGAACTGAAAAGAGCGACATGATGCGGTCGACGGGCGTACTAGACACAGTGCCCAATGCATCTGTGCAAAGCTTCATCAGATTTTCACTGTATTTTCCAATTCGCGACCGATCGTTCCTTACTTTCCGAATAACTCTCGTATTTTGATTGTTCTAATTGATTGTTTTTCTTTTATGGTCTAGCGATCATTCAAAACATCGTTATATAGAAAGATACAGTAACTGGAACTGATAACTGAATTCAATGAATCACCGAAAGAAAGGCAAAGAAACCTGTAAATAAAAAAAACCAACAAGCCGAAACAGGAGGAAGACATTTAAGGTAAGAGAGTATTCATTATTGCGCTGTATTGTTTGAAGTAGTGAGCGCTAGGCTGCGATCTTATGCTTTTTTATTTAAACATCTGTGCAGTACATTAGTTTGCTTAGTCACATACTTTCATACAATACAATACAGTGAACAGTAGCAAACCTAACAATACACAGTTAAGTTGGTACCAGATTGACCATCGTGTTACGTCTCGCGCTTAGTGGCCTGTTACATTATCCAAGTGAATCAGTATTGTGATCATTTTGCAGCGGTGTTAACATTTCCATTGTTAGTAAATGTTATTTATTGGAAAAACGTTTGAGTGCGATGAATTGATCTTTCAACATTTTGATCAAAATTGGTATGAAACAAAAAAAAAAGGCAGATATATATTCTGGTAATATCTCTTCTAACGAAGAAAGTAACAAAATAGAAATTAATCCACACACGGAGAATTATAATGCGGCTGTGTGTCAACCCTAGTACGTAATCTGAAAGTGACGTATTTTAGTTAGATATGCAATCAGCTACCAGTAATGAACGGATTGCGGACGCAATGGTTCGACTTGCAGCCGACCTTACGTTCCCGGCAGCACAAGCTTCTAGCGAAATTGATATTCGATAAATGTTATAGAGGATATTCTCTAAAATGACCACTAAAGATGAAATGACCTCGTTTGCAAATGCAATTATTACAATGATATTAGATGAAATGACATCAAAGTTCGATGAAGCAACGAAAAAATCACAACACAATTTTCAGAGCTTTCATGGACTGGGTCTTACTTGCAGCCACAGTTTAGTAACATCTTCCTAGGTGTAGGGCGAATATCCCAAGAGAATAAAACTCTGAAGCAACAACGTTAGACAGCAATGTAACAAAATTATCACTTGTTTGCCAGACTATATCTAGTAATACGGATAAGCTCACTTGTGAAGAAACTACACTCCAAAAGTAAGAAAACTACACTCCATTACACTGAACATACATTTCAGTATAAAGCAGAACATTTCACTACAGTATGAAGCTATAATTCGATAACCAGATGCACAAATTTAGCAATAATTATTCTGAATGGATAGGTAACCAACATAAGCACATTGATAATGTATTTGGTGAGCGAGCGGTACAATGGTAGGTGAATGAATACCCTACAAGCAATGACCTCGAAAAACATGCACAGATTCGTGAATTTCAGCAACTTAAACAAACTTTTGACAAAGGTCTGCCAGTTTGGCAACAAAATGTGTCTTCACAGTTGTCTAATTTGCAAAAGGAACTAAGACGAGTACCGGAAAGTGTAACACACTCCTGACCCACGATTGCGTCCATACCTGAAAGGTGTAGTCAGTGCAAACTGCAAGAAATTTCGGTAAAGAAATTGTATATGGTGCTCAGTTCCGCACTAATGACCTGTTGTACAACCGGGGCCAGTTACCTTACTTGTCAGTTGTATTACAGGACGAGAGTTTACTTTAAACCGTTAGTTTCAGGCATACATTGCAGAGAAAAAGACTGTCCACCCTGTCGTTTTTCATAAATAATTCGGAACAGCTTTGCCGAGAACTTTGACTGACCGACAAAAGATTAGTTATGTGATAGGCCATGTATAGGGTGATGCCGCCGTATAGTCAAACGAAGCAGCGGTTGACTGCATCGATTACAAACAGTTTGAACACGCTTTCACGAACAGATTTTGGCCAGGCTCCGTTCAGGAGAGATTGAGAAAACAGGGTTTAGAGCCAGGATTCTTTAATCCACATCAAGGTAGCCTAAGACGTTATTTTGAAAATTATCTAAATATGACGCACTTCTGGAACGATCTTGTCTCCAAATGTAATGTGTTGAGGATGCTAAAAGCAAAATTATGGATGAGGTACACTTTATGTCTGTACTCGACTCAATGGATTTAATCCATGAAGACATACGCGCCTAGGCAAATAACAATAGTGACATGGCCCAACGCGACACTTTCGCGACGATACAACCTAATTCGAGAGGCGAAGACATTAACTACGTAGGACTGGCTGATCAGTCGCCAAATGAGAATGCTACTCCTCAGAAATATCGACTGAATTCATCTAATAAGAAGAGAAAGAACGGAAATCGTCTCCATCCAGGATAAAACGGTAATCATAACAGACGAAACAGCTGTAGCAGGGGCAGGAATGATAATGGAAATCATATCTACAGCGAATGCTGAAAACGGTAATGACAGTAATTACGGAAACGGAAAATGACGGTGGTACCCACCAAACAACAATGGTAACTGTCCTGGGAATCTATATGCCTATAATAATAACAGAAACAACCAAAATAGTTCGCAAAATAACACACAAAGCAGCGTGGTTCACGGTGACTGGATGACACGGCATCCTCATCTGAATATAATAGAAGTGGCGAATGTACCTCAGTCGTCAAATGATGAATCCTCAAAATAACGTCGGTATCATCTAACCCTCAGGTGATGACTGGGGATCATAGCGGGGCAACACCTTGTCCCACGTTAATATCAACATCCAGAAGAAACTAGATGGTAATCAGACTGATCATGTATTCTTCTTGACGAACAACGGAAAAATGGATCTTCGTGACGAGTTAAGTGAAGAAAATACGAAATGTAGTGGCCCAAAGATGAAGTGATATAGCACCAGATATCATGGGTGGTGTACCAACCATAATTATAATAGATATGGGGGCAGTCGTATGAGCTGTATCTTGCAATTTTATAAAAGGATGAAGGAAGCTCCATTCCATAGCTTCCTGTCCGGAAACGCCGAAACATGAGCGCAGTAGGCGTTAAGCCACATGGGGTTAGGATTCAGGTTTTTGTGATAATTAAGCTGGGAAATGGAGTGATGGAATGTCCGTTCTTAGTAATGCCCGTTCGTATGGTAACTGACTGCCTTATACGTGTAGATTTTTTGAGAGAGAAAGAGGCAATAATCGATTTCTATTTAGGAAAATGTTTCTTGACGTGAAATGGAGAAAAAACTGAAGTAATTCTGGACAGATAAATGTTAAATAATGGCAAATGCTACAGAAGAAATCATACACAATTCTTAGGTAATGATATAGCCAAAACGTTAGTTATCCCATAACAAATGATGAGATATCGAACTTAAAGGAACTCATAGACAATAAAGTGACTGAATCTAAAGCGACTACAAAGGAACAACAAAGCAAATTATATGATTTGTTACTATACTACTTACAAAAATTTACACGAGAACCAGATGTTATTAAAACCTATATTTACAGCGTGGAAATTCGCTCCAATGATGTATTTTGCCACAAGAAATTTATGATTCCCTAGTCAAAGCGAGCAGCAGCAAAAGATGAAATAAAAAAATGCTTATCACCACATTGTAGTCCATTGTAATTAGTAACAAAATCTAACAGAAGTATTTGTCTGATGTCAGACGCATGAGCCGCAAATAAGATAATTGTACCTGTATGCACAGACCCGAAAACCTTGATGAACAGTGCAAAAATTCCATGGTATCGAATACCTTACAAGTATTGACTTAAAAATTTGAGATAATCTAGTAAATATACGTCCTTTATTTTTGGCGTGGTGTATTATCAGTTTTTCATCCCATCTTTCTGACTTAATGTTAGTTCTCTAGTGTCAACAATGCTTTAGAAACACTACCAGATCCAGAACTGCTAGAAAGTGTAACATTGTATATTGTCAACATTCTTAAAGCAAAAAATACTTAGGAAGAAAACCTGCGCATTCTAGGAAGAACGTTAGAGAAGTTTTCACAAGCAACAAATACTTGAGAAGAAAACCTACGTGTTCTAGGAAGAACCTTAGAGAAGTTTTCACAACAGGAGTAATGCAAATTTACAAAAATCTAAGTCTGCACGGGAGATAAAATCTCCAGGCCACATAATATCCTCTCAAGGAACACGAGCATATCTTGATAAAATTAGCGCAATCAAGAATTTCTTATATACAAACACTAAGAAGCAATTTAAAGCATTTTTAAGTCTCTACTCTTTCTTCCGACATTTTGTTCCAGACCAGTTGTTAGACAGCCCACCAATACTAGGCTTACTTAGGAAGAAAGCTTTATGCCTTTGGATACAGGAATACTGGAATGATTTTAAAACAGTCAAAGAAGCCTTAGTTAATTCAGACACTTACGTCATTGTGATAGGAGCAAAAACTTTTTTGTCGCTACAGAGGCCTCACGCACAATTTTGCGTTTGTGTCTATTTCAAACAGATTAAGAAAAAGGCCAGTATGATGTTAAAAGTAAATAACTTTGCAAATAGAAAGCTTACTGAATGCGAGTTTTCTTCTTCAGCGACAGAATTAGAAAATTAGCAACTGTGTGGGCATTCAAAAGATTCAATTACATCTGTTGTGTAAAGGTAAATATACTAACCACCAAGATTGGAGTTTTTGATGTCATGCGGGTTGTTACATCCGGTCCTAGTACATTGGGCATTGCATAGCTGATGCACTGTCTAGTCTGCCACAAAGTCCAAATGAAAATGGAGGAGCACTAGAACAAATAACAGACTATCATATCTTACTCACTGAATACAAACACTACTGACAAAACTATAATGACACGTGCAGAAACATGCAAGAACTATAGAAAGCGGATCCATGTTGCCAGAAAGTGGGAACACAGCTGAAACAGGGTAATGCACTGTGTGCTAAGCACCAACAAAACACGATACAGTTACACCCAGATATGTAATGTACTAGCCTGTTCACAAAGTAAACAACAGTAGTACAATTACACAAAATACTACTACGCAACACGAATGGTATTGCATTGCAGATGCGAAACTTGTAACCAAAGGTTTTTTCCTCTGCACCTTCTGGATGAATATCTGTTTCTTGTAGTGGGTACTTCGCTACTTGGCACTCACATACTTTATATAGTAATGTGTTGTAGTGATTTTTCTCTGACCTGACGTTATGTGTAAATAAGTAAATGAAATATTACATCTACATCTACATGGATACTCTGTAAATCACATTTAAGTGCGTGGCAGGGGGTTCATCGAACCACCTTCACAATTCTCTATTATTCCAATCTCGTATAGCGCGCGGAAAGAATGAACACCTATATCTTCCCGTACGAGCTCTGATTTCCATTATTTTATAGTGGTGATCGTTCCCTCTTATGTAGGTAGGTGTCAATAAAAGATTTTCGCATTCGGAGGAGAAAGTTGGTGGTTGGAATTTCGTGAGAAGATTCCGTCGCAACGAAAAACGCCTTTTTTTAAATGATTTCCAGCCCAAATCCTGTATCATTTCTGTGACACTCTCTCCCAAATTTCGCGACAATACAAAACTTGCTGTTTTTCTTTGAATTTCTTCGATGTACTCCGTCGGTCCTATCTGGTAAGGATCCTACACCGCACAGCAGTATTCTAAAAGAGGACGGACAAGCGTAGTGTAGGCAATCTCCTTAGTAGGTCTGTTACAATTTCTAAGTGTCCTGCCAATAAAACACAGTCTTTGGTTAGCTTTACCCACAACATTTTCTATGTGTTCCTTCCAATTTAAGTTGTTCGTAATTGTAATACCTAGGTATTTAGTTGAATTTAAGGCTTTTAGATTAGACTGATTTATCGTGTAACCGAAGGTTAACGAGTTCCTTTTAGCACTCATGTGGATGACCTCACACTTTTCATTATTTAGGGTCAACTGCCACTTTTAGAACCATTCAGATATCTTTTCTAAATCGTTTTGCAGTTTGTTTTGATCTTCTGATCTGCAAACAACCGAAGACGGCTGCTCAGATTGTCTCCCAAATCGTTTATATAGATAAGGAACAACAAAGGGCCTGCAACACTACCTTGGGGAACGAGAGAAATCACTTCTGTTTTACTCGATGACTTTCCGTCAATTAGTACGGACTGTGACCTCTCTGACAGTAAATCACAAATCCAGTCGCATAACTGAGACGATATTCCATAAGCACGCAATTTCTCTTCGAGCCGCTTGTGTGGTACAGTGTCAAAAGCCCTCCGGAAATCCAGAAATACGGAATCTATCTGAAATTCCTTGTCAATAGCACTCAACACTTCATGTGGATAAAGAGCTAGTTGTGTTTCACAGGAACGATGTTTTCTAAACCCATGTTGACTGTGTGTCAATAGACCGTTTTCTTCGAGGTAATTCATAATTCTCGAACACGATACATGTTCCAAAATCCTGCTGCATATCGACGTTAACGATATGGGTCTGTAATTTAGTGGATTACTCATACTACCTTTATTGAATATTGGTGTGACCTGTGCAACTTTCCAGTCTTTGGGTACGGATCTTTCGTCGAGCGAACGGTTGTATATGAATGTTAAGTATGAAGCTAATGCATCAGCATACTCCGAAAGGAACCTAATTGGTATACAGTCTGGATCAGAAGGCTTACTCTTATTAAGTGATTTAAGTTGCTTCACTACTCCGAGGGTATTTACTTCTACGTTACTCATGTTGGCAGCTGTTCTCGATTCTAATTCTGGAATATTTACTTCGTCTTCTTTTGTGAAGGCATTTCGGAGGGCTGTGTTTAGTAACTCTGCTTTGGCAGCACTGTCTTCGATAGTATCTCCATTGCTATCGCGCAGAGAAGGCATTGATTGTTTCTTGCCGCTAACTTCATGATATATGAATCCTAAACACATATACTACAGCGTATTTTAAAGGCTGAAAATAGGGTAAGTGAAATATGCAAAAATATGACTGATTAATGAAAAGACTCACTAGATTGAATGACTTGGACAGAGAATCTGTAAATATAAAAGCGCATAGTAAATCAGAAATCTCATACGGAAGTGCCTAAAATTCTGTTATTATGAAAAACAAATTATTGGTGTATATGTAATAAACAGTGACCAGTTGTGTGCTGGGGTAGAGAATTAGTGCACTGCAGAATCCCCATCCCTGGCAAGGTGTTAAAGGAATATTAGGACAAGTAAACAGGATTTCTACCACATACGAAGGTGTGCACTTACCTTGTAAAAAAACTGAAGCTGCTTAGTCCAACAGTTGTGATGGCAAAGGGGGGGGGGGGGGGGGTGAATTCCATTGCAAAATAACTCAAAACGCGTCTGCAACGCAAACCCTCGTAGAGAAAAGTCACCATCACATAAATACGGTGCGCCGTATCCAACTGTCATATCTGGAGCAGCTGCGGGCGGGCCTACAGTAAAATGTTATTGTCGCCGAACGGATGTTCGATGGGCGCCGTTGTACATTCAACGTACATGCTGAAATGCTTATATGTAAAAAAAAACAATTTCACAATAATATTCGTGTGAACTTATGTTTGCAGATAAGCAGCGTGCTATTAGGAAAAAAGGGGAACTCGAACATACAGTTTAGTCGGAATTTCAGCTGTACTTTTGCGTTGGGCAAGGTCCAAGTATGTCCTATATAGTAAAACCACATGAAAATAAATAATTTCTAGTGTACATAGCATGAACATTTTACATTCATATTACTATTTGTCAGTAATGAAGAAATTTTAACTTTGGCTATTGCATATTTATTTATCTATGAACTTTAATTCTGCATGCACCTTAGTGCATTTTCTTTTTAAGAGACTGATAGCATGGTACAAATGCGTCATGAATCGGAGAGCTGCACGTATGGAAGCAGACGCTCCTCTTTTGTTTCGTCGTTGACACTGTAGAGTCTTGTACCAGGAGAAGCAAGGAGAGGATGTTTTTTGGTGGCTAGTATTCTCTTTCTATAGCACAACTGCGTACATGTGCCAACAGGGTTCTTTATTCATACGAACAAGAAGCTACTTATCTTTAGGCAAGTTGTTGTGATACAAGCTCTTCTGTAATAGTCCACATTAGCCTCAGTGCTGGTGAAGGACAAGTCCCACTGTAAGCACTACACTCTCGTAGCTAGTGATGTGAACTGACAGACGGCAACTAGAATAGTGACTGAGCTAGTAACTGACCTGACTGCGAATGCGACTGTGTCTGCAATTGGGCTGACTGTCTGTGACTGACTCGGCTGACTGAATAACTGTAACTGACAGGTCCTCCGGTCCGCGGCGGCGATCTAAATAAAACGGTCGAGTGGGCGTCGGCGGCCCGTTGCTTGCGAGTCTGTCTTTGGCCTCTCTCCTGATAGACGTGCTTGATTCAGCGCCTATTGTCGATCTTCTTGCAACCTGAATGAGATTTTCACTCTGCAGTGGAGTGTGCGCTGATATGAAACTTCCTGGCAGATTAAAACTGTGTGCTGGACCGAGATTCGAACTCGGGACCTTTGCCTTTCGCGGGCAAGTGCTCTACCATCTGAGCTACCCAAGCACTTGCCCGCGAAAGAAGAAGGTTCCGAGTTCGAGTCTCAGTCCGGCACACAGTTTTAATCGGCCAGGAAGTTTCTTGCAACCTCTTTGCCGACTGGTGCGCTGGCGACAGCTTACGCCAGCGCATTCCTCCCACCCCCTGCACCTCACCCCCCCCCCTTCCCCCAAAATTCCGCACCGTTGTCGTGTAGGGAAACTGCAAACTACAAAGAGGAGGGAGGCAGGGTGCTGGACCTAGAGGTGAGCTGGGAGCTTTAGCTGTGTAGGACTGTGTACACCTGACTGTACCCTGCCATCTGGCTTACGAGGCAACAGGAACATTCTCCTGAAAACTACTGACAGGGCACACGTCCACGCCTGAGAGTGTGCCCTGGGGCAATGACGGGGACAACGATGGCGATGACGGGTCCATGTTCTTCGGGCAGGGACGGCGGGGGCAAGAGTGCGTTGTCCATCTGCCGCTCCTGAGGTGCCCTGGTGGCACAGCGGGTGGCTGCGAAAGCCGTGTCGTCCCGTGAGGCAGTGAATCTGGGGGAATAGAAGAAGCATAATCACAGGGCAAATGACACGCGCGATTCGGTTCTGGTGGTGGCGCTGGAAAGCATCGGGACCTGCAACCAAATACATAGAAGAGTAACTGCGTTCCTGGATCATGCCCCTTTCCCAGCGCCCAAGTTTGCCATAAACCCTGAAAAGAACAGGATCGCGCTGTGCAAAGGGATACTTGCGGACCATTGGTGGCGCCGAATGCTGCGGTGGGTGTAGCAAGTGTAACAGCGTCCGATGGATGCGGCCATGCAGAAGTTCCTGCAGTGATGGTCCATCTCGTGAGTGGGAGCGATAGGAGGCGAGAAGAAGTTGCAGCGCCTGTTATCATGTGTGGGTGGTCCAAAGCTTGGCCATTTGTTGTTTGGAAGTGCGTACGAAGCGTTCTGCTTCTCCGTTGGACTGTGGATGAAACGGAGCACTTGTTAGATGCGAAAGCCACTGCGTTCACAAAACTGTTCAAAATCACGTGAAGTGAACTGTGGTTCGTTGTCCGACACAACCACTTCTGGCAAACCTTCTATGCAAATTATGGAGGACAACGCTTGAATGGTGCTAAGTGATATGGTACAAGCCATAGGCACCGCAAATGGGACTTGCTGAAAGAGTCTACCACCATGAGCCAACAAGTGTCCCAAAATGCCCCGGCAATGTCAATGTGCACTCGTTCCCATGACGATGGAGACTTGGGCCAAGCTGCGAATGTCTGTGGCTGAGCGGATTGGCTTTCCGCGCATGCGCGACACTGTGACGTCATCTGTTCAATATGGTCGTCCATGCCCTGCCAGGTACAATGCCGTCTCACTAACTGCTTAGTGCGAACAATTCACTAATGTTCTTCCTGGATCAATAGCAACACATCCTTTTGCAACACTTTGGGAATAAGAACACGCGCTTATCAATTGTCATCAGAACTAGAATCACACCCTGTTGAAATGAAAGGTTATGCCGACGTGCAAAATATCGGCACACAACTGATTTCTGGATACTGTTCATTGAACAAGGCAAGACGTACGAATGTAATGCAACAAAATCATGAGGTCTGTGTCTGCTTCGTGGCCTGTTCAATTTTTTTGTAGTGCAAGGGAAAAGATTCCAGCAACTCAGAGTCTTGCGCATCGATTGCAACAAGATGCGACAAATGCAGCAAAATCAGAGTCTCGACTGATCGGAAGGCGAGATAGGCCGTCTGCATTGCCATGCTTTGCCATAGGTCTGTACGCAATTTCATACTGATACCGCGAAAGCAACAAAGCCTATCTCTCCAATTTTTGATCAGTGCGTGTAGGAACTGACTTTGACAGATGAAACAAGGACTACAAAGGCTTGTGATCTGCCACTAAAAAGAACTTACGGCCAAACAGATAGCGGTGGAATTTTGTCACACCATACACAATAGCGCCGGCCGCGGTGGTCTCGCGGTTCTAGGCGCGCAGTCCGGAACCGTGCGACTGCTACGGTCTCAGGTTCGAATCCTGCCTCGGGCATGGATGTGTGTGATGTCCTTAGGTTAGTTAGGTTTAAGTAGTTCTACGTTCTAGGGGAGTGATAACCACAGCAGTTGAATCCCATAGTGCTCAGAGCCATTTGAGCCATACACAATAGCGAGAGCTCCTTTTTCGTTTTGAGAATGATTACACTGAGTTTGAATGATCAACTTTGAGGTAAAAGCAATAGGTGTGTCTTGTGCACCAATTCTGTGTGAAAACACAGCGCCGATTCGGTAGGAAGAAGCGTCGACTTGCAAAACTACTGGCTTGGCAGGGTCAAAATGCGCTATACACCTACACTCCTGGAAATGGAAAAAAGAACACATCGACACCGGTGTGTCAGACCCACCATACTTGCTCCGGACACTGCGAGAGGGCTGTACAAGCAATGATCACACGCACGGCACAGCGGACACACCAGGAACCGCGGTGTTGGCCGTCGAATGGCGCTAGCTGCGCAGCATTTGTGCACCGCCGCCGTCAGTGTCAGCCAGTTTGCCGTGGCATACGGAGCTCCATCGCAGTCTTTAACACTGGTAGCATGCCGCGACAGCGTGGACGTGAACCGTATGTGCAGTTGACGGACTTTGAGCGAGGGCGTATAGTGGGCATGCGGGAGGCCGGGTGGACGTACCGCCGAATTGCTCAACACGTGGGGCGTGAGGTCTCCACAGTACATCGATGTTGTCGCCAGTGGTCGGCGGAAGGTGCACGTGCCCGTCGACCTGGGACCGGACCGCAGCGACGCACGGATGCACGCCAAGACCGTAGGATCCTACGCTGTGCCGTAGGGGACCGCACCGCCACTTCACAGCAAATTAGGGACACTGTTGCTCCTGGGGTATCGGCGAGGACCATTCGCAACCGTCTCCATGAAGCTGGGCTACGGTCCCGCACACCGTTAGGCCGTCTTCCGCTCACGCCCCAACATCGTGCAGCCCGCCTCCAGTGGTGTCGCGACAGGCGTGAATGGAGGGACGAATGGAGACGTGTCGTCTTCAGCGATGAGAGTCGCTTCTGCCTTGGTGCCAATGATGGTCGTATGCGTGTTTGGCGCCGTGCAGGTGAGCGCCACAATCAGGACTGCATACGACCGAGGCACACAGGGCCAACACCCGGCATCATGGTGTGGGGAGCGATCTCCTACACTGGCCGTACACCACTGGTGATCGTCGAGGGGACACTGAATAGTGCACGGTACATCCAAACCGTCATCGAACCCATCGTTCTACCATTCCTAGACCGGCAAGGGAACTTGCTGTTCCAACAGGACAATGCACGTCCGCATGTATCCCGTGCCACCCAACGTGCTCTAGAAGGTGTAAGTCAACTACCCAGGCCAGCAAGATCTCCGGATCTGTCCCCCATTGAGCATGTTTGGGACTGGATGAAGCGTCGTCTCACGCGGTCTGCACGTCCAGCACGAACGCTGGTCCAACTGAGGCGCCAGGTGGAAATGGCATGGCAAGCCGTTCCACAGGACTACATCCAGCATCTCTACGATCGTCTCCATGGGAGAATAGCAGCCTGCATTGCTGCGAAAGGTGGATATACACTGTACTAGTGCCGACATTGTGCATGCTCTGTTGCCTGTGTCTATGTGCCTGTGGTTCTGTCAGTGTGATCATGTGCTGTATCTGACCCCAGGAATGTGTCAATAAAGTTTCCCCTTCCTGGGACAATGAATTCACGGTGTTCTTATTTCAATTTCCAGGAGTGTATTACTAAGCAAAGCATTTTTGAGTTCCTGAGATGCGTCTTGACAATCTTTAGCCCACAAAAGACTTACATTTGCGCGACGCAAGAGGTGGAATGTAGTCGCGATCTGAGCGACATTCGGTATGAACCGAATGTAGTGTGTCATCTTGCCTAATACTGACTGCAGTTCAGACACATTGCGAGGAACAGGCAGGTCACGGATTGCATGCAAATGAGATTGGAGGGGGTGCATACCCTGACTGTTTATCACATGACCTAAGTACTGTAGTACAATTTGAAAAAAGTCACACCTTTCGAGATGACGCTTGAATCCTGATTCTGACAATACTCGAAAAAGAGTACGGAAATTGGCAATGTGTTCCTCTGGTATACGACGCAGATGACAGTATCGTCAAGGTAGTCTGAACAAAATGGCTCTTTCACAGTCAGCTGCTCCAAGTAACGTTGAAAAATGGCGGGTGCGGAAGCACTGCCGAAAGCAAACGCAAATACTTACACAATCCTAAATGTGTATTTACAACAAACTTTTCTGTGATTCTTCATCCAGTGGAATTTGCAAATAGGTATGGATCTTAGAAAAATAACGTCCTGCAGCAGGCCTGTCCAGGAGTTCCTCAGGGCGAGGTAACGGATAAGTGTCAACTGCTGTCTGGGGGTTGACTGTAGACTTGAAGTCAACAGAAATACGGATGCGACCAGAAGGCTCAGGCAACAAAACGAGAGGACATGCCCATTGACTAGCTTTAATGGGAGCAATTACACCAAAATCTTGAAATTCTTTCAATTCAGTGGGTACTTTGTCTCTTAAAGCAAATGGAACGAGGCGGCCCCCAAAAAAACTTAGGCTGTGCATTATCTTTCAATGTAACATGCGCTACAAAGTTATTTGCTTTTCCCACTCCTTCTGAAAATAGTTGAGGAAATTCTACATGCAAGCTAGCGACACTGACTTCTGGTGCAAAAGCTGATATGGAAAGTACGTTCTCGCATATGCTAAGTCCAAACAAATGGAAGGCATCTAAACCGAAAATGTCCTCACTGTCACTGGATTTCAACACAGTAAAATTCACCGTCCTGTTGTGAGACTTGTAAGTGGCAGGCAAACTACATTGTTCAAGCACTGGAATTTCCTGTCCGACGTAAGCAGTGAGGTGCTTGCTAGATTTAGAAAGGCGTGGTAGGCGTTACTATTCATACGTGGCACGATTAAGCAAAGTGTCTAACTGAAAGTTCACACGACGACCAGCAATTCGTAATTTGTTAGAATGTCGTTGCACAGCACTAGGATGAAAAGGAGGCGCAACCTTAATCTTACTTTTGTGAGAACGTATTGTAGGTTTTGAAAACACAACGTTCAGTGCCCGTGCAGAAGATTGTTTTTCAGGGAGCGGGCAAAATTGGCGTTTTTGTACTGTTGCAAACAAACTGCTTGGACATGGTCTTCTTTTCTAAACATATAACACGTTGCGGTACGTGATCGGCAGTCCTGTCTTTTATGGCGATCAAAACATCGTGGGCAGGACTTCTCTAATTTCACTGGTCTGTTTACTTGTCTAATAAAGTCATCAGAAGATCAAAACAAACTGCAAAACGATTTAGAAAAAATATCAGAATGGTGCGAAAAGTGGCAGTTGACCCTAAATAACGAAAAGTGTGAGGTCATCCACATAAGTGATAAAAGGAACTCGTTAAACCTCGGTTACACGATAAATCAGTCTAATCTAAAAGCCGTAAATTCAACTAAATGCCTAGGTATTACAATTACGAACAACTTAAATTGGAAAGAACACATAGAAAATGTTGTGGGGAAGGCTAACCAAAGACTGCGATTTATTGGCAGGACACTTTGAAAATGTAACAGACCTACTAAAGAGACTGCCTACACTACGCTTGTCCGTCCTCTTTTCGCTTACTGCTGCCCGGTGTGGGATCTTTACCAGATAGGACTGACGGAGTATATCGAAAAAGTTCAAATCAAGGCAGCTCTTTTTGTATTATCGCGAAATATGGGCGAGAGTGTCACAGAAATGATGCAGGATTTGGGCTGGAAATCATTTTAAAAAAAGGCGTTTTTCGTTGCGACGGAATCTTCTAACAAAATTCCAATCATCAGCTTTCTCCTCCGAATGCGAAAATATTTTGTTGACACCGACCTACATAAGGAGGAACGATCACCACAATAAAATAAGTGAAATCAGAGCTAGTACGGAAAGATGGAGGTGTTCATTCTTTCCGCGCACTATACGAGATTGGAATAATAGAGAATTGTGAAGGTGGTTCGATGAACCCTCTACCAGGCACTTAAATGTGATTTGCAGAGTATCCATATAGATGTAGATGTAGATGTAGATGTACGTGGCTGTCCGAGAGGCTGTGTACGCGCGAGTTGTTGTGGTTGCTTCGTGCGGTCGCGAGCAAGGAGCGACGTGACCCGACAAGTCAGGGCAATACTTGGGGAAGTGACGGACCAGAGTACTTTAGGATCTGTTACCCTACTCTATCACCTGGGACGTTGAACGTTATTGCATCCGTAATCATTCAATCACTGTAAAAGTTGCTACAACTACACTTAAATTTACACTTCCTAGTGATGCCCGTTAATTGTGTGTACCACTGGCTGTACATCTGTTCCGACCTTTTCTGCAAGCGAAAAAAACTGTTTTCTGGCTGCAGCTACTTGGACTTGATGGTCAGAATACTGAATTAATGTAGCGATTACTTGGCCAAATCTGAGTTCTTCAGGATACGCCTATGAAAATAGTTTTTATGTTAACCTTAACACTGGGGAGCCCTCAATCCATAGAAAGTACCTTGAACTCGATGAACTTCACAATGTGTTTGGAACTGTGTTAGATATTCCAGCAATTCCTCTTCTGTGTCGTTAAATTGCAGGAACGGTGATACGCCAGTCGGCGGCATTTGTTGGGCTGGTTTGTCGGCCGGTTGCGGTTGTGCGGCCGACGCAGCTTATTGCAGCCAGAAATTGTTGTACCGTCGTCAGTAAAGCAGAAATTTGTTGAACTTGTGTTAGATCCATCAAATTTGCCGTCTACAGCTCAGGCGCGCTGCAGGGGGTGGAGGGGGCAGGTTAATAGCCATGGTTTACACAAATACATTATAGTAGAAAGGAAGCAAAGCGACTAGATAGAGAAATTTGATTAGTTCTGCGGCAAACCATCCCCCAACCCCGTGGAACACAAGCAAGAACACAACAACAAATCAGCAAAATGGTTACCCCTGCAAGCTGAAACACAAGAGAAGCAAACAAAATCTTCAGCCAAGTTGATGGACTTTGATCTGCACTGTCTTATTCTCGCCGATACTTTTGTGTCGTCGTTGACACTGTAGAGTCTAGTACCAGGGGACGCAAGAAGAGGATGTTGTTTGGTGGCTGGTATCCGCCTTCTATAACACAACTGCTACATGTGTTAATAGGATTCTTTATTCATAAGAACAAGAAGCTAATTGTATTTAAGCAAGTTGTCGTGGTTCAAGCTCTTCCACAATAGTCCACGTTAGGCCCACTGCTGGGCAAGTCCCGCTATAAGCACTACACTCTCGTAGACGCCAATTAAATAGTAACTGAGCTAACTGCGACTCTCACTGACTTTCTGCAACTGGGCTGACTGTCAATGACTGACTTGGCCGACTCAATGACTGGCCCTCTACTCTGTGGCGGCTTTTTTAGGTAAGGGAGGACAGAAAGAAACCAAGTTTTAAGAGAGGGTAGGAGTGAGGAAAAAGCTTCAGTTTGAGAAAGAAACAAAAAAACACAATTCTAGTTAATTACATCAGCATAAACAGTTGTAGGTTATGAATTTTCAACAAACCGCAGAAATTTCAACTCTACCCAATTTTAATTCAATCAATGTGAAATGTCAGCTATCTTTATTGCACGAAAATATTCGAGAACTGAGAAATAAAATTAATGAATGAATTATCTGCATAGATGAACCAGAGTCCTCAAACCCAACTGACACAATCTGCCTCTCTGAACGTCATGTAACCGCTGGTATATAACTTTTAAGTGTTACAGGACTGAGGTTAGCATCTCATTTTTGAGAGCAGAAATGGAGAGAGGAGGAGTTGTCATATTCATCAGGAACTGTCATAAATTTTAGAACATAGAAATTCATTAATTTTGCCTAGAATAGCGTATGGAACAATGTACAACAGAAGTAGAATTTCATAAAAAAATCCTTCATAATATTAAGTTATATCTGTTCATGATGCTCAGCTAGTTATAGTATACGACATAGCTCCATTCAGTAATTCAAAACTACTCTCCAAAGTTGTGCATTCAATTAATGACTCAACAATTAGAAACTTCAGAGAAAATCTTCAGCAGTTAGACTGGGATGAGGTGTACAAGGAACCCGGTGCTAATTTAAAATATAACTCATTTCATGATACACTTGTAAGAGAATTTGAAAACTGTTTCCCCAAGAAAGTAGTTAAATCTAATTATAAGAAACTGTGCAAAAAACCTTGGCTTACTAAAGGAATAAAAATATCTTGTAACCACAAAAGGGAACTGTATCTAACAACAAGAAAGAGTAATGATCCAGAAACAGTCAAATATCATAACAACTACTGTGCTACATTAAGAAAGGTTATTAAAAAGTCCAGAAGCATGTGCATCATGTCTGAGATTAATACCTCTGATAACAAAATCAAAACAATTTGGAATATTATTACAAGGGAGACAGGACAATCAAGAGTACAGGATGACAGCATCACCATCAAAGCGAATGGAAACTTGATAAACAACAAGCCGGAAGTCGAAAACATTTTTAATAATCATTTTTAAAATGTTGTAGAGAAAATAGAATCTAAAAGTCCATTAGAAGAAGCAAGGCAGTTAATGGAAGAGGCCTTACCCACACCATTTGATACAATTGAAATTCCACCCACCTCTCCATCTGGAATTAGAAACATAATAAACTCTCTCAAGAATAAAAGCTCACATGGGATTGATGGCATTTCCAACAGGATAATAAAAGCTTGTTCCCAAGAAATAAGTGGGATTCTTAGCCACATATGTAATAGCTCTCTGAAGCAGGGTAATTTCCCAGATAGACTGAAGTATGCCATTGTTATACCACTGCATAAAAAAAGGGATATGTCTGATGTCAACAACTACCGCCAAATCTCTCTTCTGACTGCCTTATCCAAAATTCTTGAAAAGTAATGTATTGTAGAGTAGCTTCACACCTTTGTAAAAATAAAGTTTTAACAAAATATCAGTTTGGTTTCCAGAAGGGTTTTTCAACGGAAAATGCTATATATACTTTCACTAATGAAATATTAAATGCTCTGAGTAACCGGAAGTCACTTGTTGGGATTTTTTGTGATCTATCAAAGGCTTTTGATTGTGTAAATCATGGAATACTTCTAGATAAGCTCAAGTATTGTGGTATGAATGGGACAGTGCTCAAATGGTTTAAATCATACCTAACTGGAAGAGTGCAGAAAGTTAAAATAAACAGTTCAGATAATATGCAAAAAACTGGTGATTTCTCAGACTGGGGAACAATCAAGATTGGGTTGTCGCAAGGTTCGGTCTTGGGTCCTCTACTGTTCTTAATATATATTAATGACTTGGCACTCTATATTCACGAAGATTCAAAGCTGGTACTTTTTGCCGATGAAACTAGTATAGCTATCACACCCAACAGACAAGAATGAACTTGTGAAATTGTAAATGATGTTTTTCAGAAAATCATTAAGTGGTTCTCTGCAAATGGGCTCCTATTAAACTTTGACAATACACAGTATATACAGTTCCACACAGTAAATGGAATGACCCCAATAATAAATATAGACTTCGATCAGAAATCGGTAGCTAAGGTAGGATATTCAAAATTTATAGGTGTATGCATTGATGAGGGGTTGAACTGGAAAGAACACACTGAGGATCTGCTGAAACGTTTGAGTTCAGCTACTTATGTTATTAGAGTCATTGCAAATTTTGGCGGTATGCATCTGAGTAAATTAGCTTACCACGCCTATTTTCATTCTCTGCTTTCGTATGGCATCATAGTCTGGGGTAACTCATCATTGAGTAAAAGAGTGTTCATTGCACAAAAGTGTGTAATCAGAATAATTGCTGGAGCTCATCCAAGATCATCCTGCAGACACTTATTTAAAGAACTAGAAATCTTCACTGTAGCCTCACAATATATATATTCACTTATGAAATTTGTTATTGACAATCCGAACGAATTCAAAAGTAATAGCAATGTACATGGCTACAACACTAGGAGAAAAGATGATCTTCACTACTCAAGGTTAAATCTAACTTTGGCTCAGAAAGGGGTAAATTATTCTGCCACAAAAGTCTTTGGTCACTTACCTAATAGCATCAAAAGTCTGACAGATAGCCATATAGCATTTAAAAGGAAATTAAAAGAATTTCTTAATGGCAACTCCTTCTACTCATTAGATGAATTTTTGGATATAGTAAGTGGGTAATTTCCCAACCTCAAAAAAAAAAAAATTATTGAGTGTCATGTAATATTTTGTCTAATGTAATATCTTGTACGGACACCTTTTATTAACCTGACACGTTCCACATCATTACAAAGTGTCGTATTCAAGATCTATGGAACAAGTACTAATCTAATCTAATCTAATCAAGAATCTGCAGGGAACTTTAATCTGTTCATAAACCACCTTGAAACTGTACTGGCCCATTTAATAACCAAAAACAAAGAAATAGTGGTTGCTGGTGACTTCAATGTAGATTTCCTTCAATACTCTTTCAATAACAACTTATTCGAGGTAGTAACACTATCATGCAACTTAATTCCCACTGTAAAGTTCCCAACAAGGATAGCCGATTGCTCACAAACAGCCGTTGATAAAATCTTTAAAGAAAAGTCCAATGAACAGAATTATATTACAAAACCAATAGTCAATGGCCTCTCAGACCATGACATGCAGTCCCTTCTGTTAAATGGTACTACTGAACAGGATATAAAATCTGCTAAACCTGAACTCAAGAGGGTAATCATTAAGTCAAAAATTGATTATTTCAGGAGACTCCTCAGAGACATTCACTGGAGTGATGTTTACATTGCTCATGGCATGAATGAAAAATATAACACATTTGCTAAAAAAGTGCTTACATTATTTGAATACTGTTTTCCCCCAAAACTAACCAAGGTTAGAGTAGATGTCTAAGAGAAGGCATGGATAACTCAAAGAATAGAGGCATCTTGTAAAACAAAAAGAAAACTGTATCTGTCAGTCAGAAATAGTTCTGATGTTGATGCTATAGCACATTACAAGAAATACTGCAAAATATTAAAGAATGTAATATGGACATCAAAACAAATATATTACAAGGAAAAGATAGTCATATTAGATAACAAAATTAAGACAATATGTGATATAGTGAAGGAGGAGATCGGTAGAACCAGGCATGAAGAGGGGCAAATAGCATTAAGAGTAAATGGTACATTGCTGACATACATAAAGTGTTACAGAACGTTTTAACAATCATTTTATAACTGTGCAACTCCTCTTAGAAAAATTACAAATTACTGTGCTACAAAACCTCTAACGTTATTTGATTTTCAAACAGCTGAGCAAAACTGGACGTACTCAGACCCCTGTTATTCTGATCATCAATAAACTGGCACACAATATTTTTAAAGCGCAACGCAATCTGACTTTCAATAATCCCTACAAAAGAATGGCCCTGACTAACAATAACCTATACCTTTCATGAATCACTCACCTCACAAAAATCTTCGTTACTCTAACTACTGCAATTAAGTGAGCGTCAATACTGCCAGCTGAATAAAAGATACTGACTATAGAAGGCACTAACTACTGATAGGCATAGTTAGCAAATGAAAGATTTTGATAGATAAGAAACAATGTATTTACCTTAATAATGTTCAAAAGTCGTTATATATATGTTCATGACATCCAGTCTTACAAATTTCCTTTTCCTGATGGACACACATCCGGATCGTCTGCTCTCAAAAATCTGCCATCTCTCTCCCCACATCCACCACTGCTGGCGGCTCACCTCCAACTGCACATTGCAACAATGAGTCCAACCAACCACAGCACACAGCACAGCACACAGCACACAACATAGTCAGTGATTTTCATACAGAGCGCTACGTGGCGTTACCAACATAAAAACCTAAATAGCCTACTTACAACTGTTACTGAAAAGATCCTGTTGTCAGGTTCTGTAGATGCTGCCAAGGAATACCGCAGACCAGACATTTCAAGCAACTTCAATAATATGAGATTGACTCTCACTACCCCAGCAGAATATCTCGTGGGTATGACGAAATCTCAACAAAATTAATTAAAGAACGTGATTCTGAGTTAAGTAACATATTAAACTATCTTCATAACCAGTCGTTTACCACTGGAATATTTCCTGAATGGTTGAAATATAGTTCAAGAAGGGGGATAACGAACTAGCATCAAATTTCCATCCAATCTGATTTTTGTTAGCATTCTCAAAAATTTTAGAAAAGTGTTCCAGTACTGAGAAGGCTATCTACACTTACAGTGAAAACGTACTTAATTAATTATACAAAAAAATTGCAGGAAACTGATATATTTTGTGATCTGTCAAAGCCATTTCACTGTATAAATCAAAATATCCTTTTAAGTAAATTAGAATATTATGGTGCAACAGGGAATGCTGCAAAATGGTACGTATCTTATATCTCTGGCAGGAAAGAAAGGGTTTTATTAGGAAAGAGACGTGTATTAAGCTATCAGGCATCATCCAACTGGCAACTAATTACATATGGGGTCCCACAAGGTTCCATCTTAGGGCCCATACTTTTTCTTATGTATATCAATGATGTTTCATCAGTACCATTACCAGATGCCAAGTTTGTTTTGTCTGCTGAGGATACAAACATTGCAGTAAATAGCGAATGCAGTGCAGTCTTAGAAAGATCGGCTAATAAAATGTTTGTGGTCATTAATGACTGGTTCCTAGCCAATTGTTAGTCACTAAACTTTGAAAAAGCACACTACATGCAGTTCAGAACTTGTAAGGGGTGTCCCACGAATATATGCCTAATATATGATGACAAGCAGGTAGAAGAAGTGGACAGTGTTAAATTCTTGGGATTACAGCTTGATAAAAATTTCAGCTGGGAGGAGCACACCACAGAACTGCTGAAGCATCTAAACAAATCCATACTTGCAATGCGAATTCTGTCAGACATAGGGGATATAAAAATGGAAAATCTGGCATGCTATGCTTACTTTCACACCATAATGTCATATCGGATTATTTTTTGGAGTAAGTCATCAAGCCAAGCTAAAGTCTTCCAGGTACAAAAACGTGCAATAAGAGTGTGGTGTGAACTCAAGAAGATCCTGCAGAGGCCTGTTTAGGGAAGTAGGGATATTAACTACTGCTTCCCTATATATTTATTCCTTAATGAAGTTTTTCATTAAAAATATATCACTTTTTCAAAGCAACAACTCAGTTCATGGGATCAATACTAGAAATAAGAAAAAATTTCACATAGCTTTAAAGTCACTTACTCTTGTACAAAAAGGTGTGCATTATTCAGGCACACACATTTTCAATAACTTGCCAGCAGCCATAAAAATCTTAACAACCAATGATATTCAGTTTAAGAGAAGCCTAAAGGATTTATTGGTGGCTGGCTTCTTCTACTCCATTGATGAATTAACTTCTGCACCATTTCAGTGTAATAATGTGTTCATTGTAAACCGTTATTGTATTAGTTCTATTATATGTTTTTTACCTTATAAATAAAAACTCTTTTTAAGTTTTAAATTCAGTGCATTAATGCGATCTTAGTATTTGAGTCTTGTAAAATGACTCTTCATATAGTGTTCACTGAAAAAATGACGATTATTCCACTTGGGACCTGTGGAAGGTACATTAGCTTATATGTTTTAGTTCTAAATATTTGTCATGTATAAATGTTTCTCTGACATGTTCTACGTCCTGGAGGACCTACTCACTACAGATCAATTGGAATGAAAGTAAATCTAATCGAATCTATCTAAATACTGGCGATCGAGAAGGCGCTGGCGGCACATTGCTTGCGAGTCTGTCTTTGGAAACTCTCCTGATAGGTGTGCTTGCTCTTTGGCAACTGGTGTGCTGACAACAGCTTACGCCAGCACACTCCTCCAGTGGACTTGTGGCTTACATTGTCTTACATACACGAATCAACAAATGCCTGTACTCTACTCTCAGCCATAGAACAATATTGTTGCTCACATGTCATACTGATGCATACATATGGACAAGCCAGTGCTGGAAGCTTAATAATTAATAAATCATACACTTACTGGACTCTACTCATCGAAAATGTAAAAAGTTTCTTCTTTTCTATACGTTGAATGACTACTCACAATAAAGCAACAAATTGTTTTGTAGTTGTTGAGGGGGCATTGTAAAACCCCTTTCTAAAATATTATTTTTTGAGTAAAGTTTTGTGTATTGATTCCAGACCAAAGAATGCATAAATTAACATTTTAATTATCTCTACTAATAAACGAAGACATGGTCTTCAACTTTCTGAGAATAGCTAGGAGAATCCTGGTTGTTCGCTTTTGCCTTTGGTATTCTGCACATTTCTTGTAAGCATTGTGGCCTGTAGCTCTGTATAGATCATGATATATAAAGTTAATTCTCAAACTAAATGTCTTCAGATACTTCCTTGACGCAATAGTCCACATATTTATGCCAACTAACAATTTGTTAACAGTTTCGATTTTCAGACTTTTGTTAGGGAGACATGACATTTCGACGTGGCACTGAGCCAGTATCTGGGTGACTTATTTATAAATTTTAATATATTTTTTTCGGTTATTGCAGCACTTTAGAGAGGAAAACCAAGAATTTTAACTACTTATGCAGCATAAAGCGATTACAACGTCGCGATACCCAATTCAAATATCAAAATTCCATCTGTCCACAGCTTTACTTGCACTGCTCCCAACACCTATCTGGAATAATTAGAAAATGCAACTTTGGCATCTGTATAGGGAACGGAGGAGGAAGTCAAGTCACATGCACCAGGTTTTCCTGTTACAGGCACTTACATCACAGATGAGTGTTTTCGAATTCCAGCTCACCCTGCAATTTCCTCCTTATGAAGATCGCATCGAGTTTTTTTTGTGCTGACAGGATTTCTCAGTGTGACGTTCTTCATTGTTTAGAGTAAAACTCATCTTCTACAACTATATATTACTAATTCGTCAGTTAATTGCATAATCAAATGTTGGTTTTTAGCTTTTTATGGAGAGTATTTTTCTACTCACGGTAGAGTACATACGCAAACATTAGTTTTTAACTATTTGTGACGAGTACGTTATGGACCTGTTCTCATATTATGTAGAAAGTTTATCCATCTGTTTAGCAGGCCATACGTGCGTTGACATGAAAATAGCATTGGCGTCCTTAGTGAAGAGCTGGCAGCCATGTTTTACAGATTAATATTAAAAGTAAAACTCATTTTCAACAACTAAATTTTACTAACTCGTTGAGTACATTGGATAAGCAAATATTGGTTTTTAACTGTTTATCGAGAGTATGTCCTAATATTCTATAGTGAATGATATATAGCTTTCAATGAAATTTTACCGTTGTGGCTGTTGAGGCAATCCATTAACTATGATTTGAAATCAGTAATGAAAGCGTAGTTGACAGCATTTTTTTCATTTTGAACTATTATTACCTTTTTAAATGTGTAACGTATTTTTGATCAATAATTCAGGTGGTTTGGATCCTTCTGAACACAACCCAGATGACGCTATACTGTAACTGGCACTTTCATTTTAATGGCAGATAAAGTACCAGGATCTGGGAGGAGGAGGGGAGACGAGAGGTGGGTGGTACATTATGCAGACTGTGAGTGGTTTTTGTGATTAGTTGATATATATGCAATTTTTTTTAGATTTACTACTGAAGGGGGGGCCGGACTGCACAAAGCACAACTGCATTAGCTATAAGATCGCAGATTTAAAAAAAAAATTCCTGCCAGTTTTGAAAATTTCCCACATTCATATCCTAAAGAAGTCACCAAAAAAGGACCCTTGGATTATGGCGTCACACTTTATGTTATAAAGAAAGAGGAATTTTAATTTTCGCACTAGCACAGCTGGGTTAGTTCCATCATCTTGGATTTTAATAGGTTGTTTCATTTCAGTATTGTGCTGTTATTGGCTGGAAGGGTGAGGGGAGGGGTGAAGGAATGGGAGGGAAGGGACATGATCACGTAATACATTCAAAGTCAAGGTCATGGTCATGGTCAAGGACGGGTAATGACCTGGCTCACGTGATTTAAACGAAGTGCACCGGAGTCGCTAATGCAAGCCATAGTCACAGCCATAGTCATATTAATTATTACGAAGATTGTTTTCAACAGATGATTATTTTTTACGAGCTGCAAAGTCAGAAGAAGTCTTTACAGACTATATTAAAGAGGTTGCTCATGTACAGATTGATTAACATTGAGGAAAACCCATTACCTTATCTCACACTTTCCTCGACTACTGCTTCACTTTCATGCTCTTCGACTCTTACTTTTAAAGTACTTCTGTACAAGTCTCGAATAACATTTAGCTCCCAGCAGTTTATCACTGGTACCTTCAGATTTTCAAGCAGTGAAGTCCAGTCAACAACCTCAAATTATTTCTCTAAATCTACAAATTCTATAACCGAAGTTTTGCCTTTCTTTAACCGCTACTGTAAGGCAAGTAGGATTGTAGGAACTGCGTTTCGTATTGATACATTACTTCAGAACCCTAACTGATATTCGCCATGGTTAGTTTCCACAAATTTTTCTATTTTTCTGAAAATAATTCTTGTCAGTATTTTGCAACCATGAGTTATAAAACTTATGCTTCTGCAATATTCACACTGGTCTTTTTTGGCATTGGAATGTTTGGCTCTCCGAAATAGTAGTAGTGAAGTATTTCGCTAGTGTCATATATCTCGCATATTAGGTGAAATTGCTTTGTCGTGTGTGGTCCTCTCAAGCATCTTCTTAATGCTGAGTGAATGTTATCTACTCCAGTGGCCATCTTCTCACAGTATCGCATTTTCCGTCTCATCTTTATTTAGTTCCTCTTTCGTTTCTATAGTATTGTATTCAAGTTCATTTTCCTTGGAAACTCCTCTGTATATTAGTTCCACCCTTCACTTTTCTCTTGTTTACTTAGTAATGGCTTGGAATCTGGACCCTTCACATTGATTCTTCTTTTTATTAACTTTTCAAAAATACATACGTTGACAAACAGGTTAGAGTTACGCCAGGCTCGGTCGGTGCAGAGTTGTCAGTGGAAACATGCAAGCAAGTGCCAGAATCCCTCGTCGACGTCGAAGGACGCAATATCACCGCATGAGTGATCTCGAACACGGCAGAATGATTGGTATCCGAGAAACGGGTTTGTCGTGCCGTGAGGCTGCGGCTCAAAGAGGGCATACTGCAACGCCAGTGGCGCATATGTGGAACCTGTGGATAGCAAGAGGATCGTACGCAGAAACGAGAGGGTAATGGACCTATCAATGTGACCACAGAGTGGAATGATCGTCATTTTGTCCGCCTGGCCGTAACCGACACAACAGCTTTGTCCATACTGCTGGCATGACGTTGGAGCACTATAACTGTGTAAAGTTTCTATCTTATTTTTGGTAATTGATGAGAGTGATGTGAGTTCTCTTTTTATCTAATGACTCACTCATACTTCGTACTTGTACAATGGATGTTTTTCAGGCAGAAGTCTTAAATAGTCGAAATGTTACACTCAAGTGGTTCTGAGGACAAGCAAAGTGACCTTTGATTGTCACTACTGCTGCCGTTGCCTGTGTAGCATTCGAGAGTAAGTGACAGAATCTAATGTTGGTCATGCTGCTGAGCGACTTTTGGAGAACTAGCGGGACACAGAGGTGCAAATGCAGTGGATGTCGATTTCTGGAAATATAGTTTTGTAAAGATTGGTTTAAGAAGTGTGAATATATTCAGCTAATGTTGTCGCTGCACAGCGTTCTCGTAATTTCTGATGGTTTTTACTGTAATTGTTCTTTACTGATTTGAACTGGTTTGTTTGAATTTCGAGACGAGGTTAAGCAAAATTATCTGGTCACATAGCTTAGACTCAGAAATGGATATTCACCACTCCTTTACCATTTAATTAACGAGTTTCATGCCAGAGTAATATTTTATATAAGAAGTGAATTTTGTAAAGATTGTTGTAATATATAAAAGTGAGTTTCAGAATACAATTTTAAATACTAGTCGCGTCTATATTATTCATTAATTTCAGTTCTTCCAACCGTCCCTTGATTAAAGATCTATTTTGTAATCATATGTCACCGCGTTGCACTTAGCGGAACACGGCTACTCAAAGCTTGAAATATGACGTATTTAGCATAGCTGCCTTTCTTGAATTGCACTTGGGAAAGTTTTTTCTTTAGCTGATTTAATATTCACTACTTTCGAGCGGTATGAAGTTTCTGTTGCCACGAGTTAAGTCATGTAAGTTTATTAGTACCAGTTTAACATCACTGTTAGGAGAAAGTAAGATAATTTACAGGCAAGAATTGCATTTCTAAATTCTCACTAGGGTTAGTTCAGTTACAGTTTAATTCAGATTTCATTTCTTTGTCAGACATTCTCGTTCTTACATTGCACTGCTGCATATTCTCATTTGTGTCATTTAATGTTGAAGGAACTTTGGGGGGGGGGGGGGGGCGATGGAAAACAAGGGGAATGGTGGCAAGGCCAAGACGGGGGGGGGGGGGGGGAGTGGTATTACGAAAGAGGGAAGTAGACGAGCTGGAATAGCTAAAATCGAATATCGACGCAGAAAGTTGGTTACAGCTAATAGAGTGAATGTGGGTGATGAAATTTCATTCATGTGGCGTGAGCTGCGGCTTGTCAGCTTGCGAGCGTACAAAATGAACAAGACGTCTGGCACTGAATCTGTAGTGTCTAAAAAAACATAATTCTGTTTTACACTATGTTCTTTCTTCAACGACAGATTCGTTAACATTCAAACATCAAATGTACACAAATTCAGAATTTTATAGATAAATGAGCTTATTTTAACGTAACTGTCACTTGTTTTTAGCATTTTACTTGTAAGTAACATCACTAGCAGCATCGGCATAAACGCACTATCCTGCGTCGTCATTGAGTTCTGTGTTTTGGACGGTTTATGCCGGCCGAAGTGGCCGCGCGGTTCTG